>NC_092519.1:8234001-9434001 GCF_047511675.1 Marmota flaviventris
GATGTTCGGCTCCACACACACACAAAAAAAAAAAAATACTAATAATAAATAAATAAATAAACAAAGATGTTGTGTCCACCTCAACTAAAACATAAATATTAAAAAAAATTCACTGATCTTTACTCAGATAACAATATTTTAGGTTTACTTTTTGTTCATGAAAAACTCCATGAAGGGGCTGTGATTGTGGCTTAGAGGAATAGTACTCATGTAGCATGTGTGAGGAATTGGGTATTATTCTCAGCACTGTATATAAATAATTAAGGTATATTTTTAAAAAAATCAACTCCATAACACAAATCAAAAGAAAATGAGACTATTGATTTAGTAACAAATATGTAATAATACACACTTTTCAGGACAGGTTTTATTTACACTTACACTAGCACTGAAAAATTTCAGAGTTTGTTCCAACAGAATTGTGATTCTTTTTCTTACAAAAGTAGAGGATGAACTTAAACCAGTGTATATTTTTTATTAGATTAAAAAAAATAACTATTTACTTTGTAATTATATACTCTTCTTAAGAATTATTGATTTGTGATGGTTATGTATAGATCAATTTATAAATAATGAATTGTATATTGGCAGGAAAACTTCTAAGATAATCTTTGTTTTAAAAAATTGGTAAACTGGCTGGGCATGATGGTGCATGCCTATAATTTCAGTGGCTTTGGAGGCTAAAACAAAAGAATCACAGGCTCAAAGTAAATATCAACAATGGCAAGGCCCTAAGAAACTCAGTGAAACCTTGACTTAAATAAAATATAAAATAGGACTAGGAATGTGCCTAGTAATTTAGTGCCCCTGAGTTCAATCTCTACTACCCACCCCCCAAAAAATCAGTAAATTTTCAGGTGCATGCCTGTAATACCACTGACTTGGGAGCTCAATGGAAGAGAATTATAAGTTCAAAACCAGGCTTAGGAATTTAGCAAAATCCTAAGCAACTTTCTGACAACCATTTCTAAAAATTAAAACAAACAAACATGTTTGGAGATTGATCTAGTGGTTATGAATCCCTGGGATCAATCCCTGACCTTCCCCCAATGGTAAACTAAATATCATGCAAATGATAACTACCAAATCCACTTATATTCTTAAGTAATTTGTTGATACATACTTTCTATTTTCAGATGCCACACACAAACAACCAGATACCTGAAAACAGGTTTTATATTAAAATTATGCCACTTGCAAATTTCTGTCCAAACTAGATACATTCTACTCACCACACCACTAATAGACCATTCTAATTGAGCTTCTTGTGCTGTCACTTAGATTTTCTTATCTAAACTTGTCCTAGATAAAGAAAACACAACTGCAATAAAATTATAAAATGAACAGGGCTATGCTACCTGCAAGCCTCATAGATATGCACACAGATATATAGTCTTGATATTATATACCTCTTTGTGACACGTCATAAATTATAACATGTTAGTGACAATTTAAATTGAATGAAAGAAAGATTTTAAAATATATGCCATGGGTGAGCTGTATGTGGTCCTGTAAGGAACAAGATATCTTTGTTAAAAAGAAAGATCACCACCTTCTGGACAGAAGGATGAGAACAGTCAAAGAATTCAGATATCTAAGTGATTCTCTGAAGACAATTTATTTATTTATTTTTTGTGGGTGCTATGTTTTCTCACTTCTAATCAATCATCTAAATGTGCCCCATTTTTTTTTTTTTTTTGTGGCAGACTTTGAACCACATAAGGACATGGGACAATACCTAAGTTAAAAGGAATAATAAATGCTTCATGGTGATCCCCATTTCAGAACCGTACAATAATATCACCATTCATATTTCTGTGAATTGTGAATTATTTTCTGTAGGAATTATAATTGTTTTAATGTAGGGGACTCAGCATTCAAAACTAATAATTACTTTTTAGATAAATTCATTAAGCTAAAATTGTTTTTAACTTATATTAAGAATTATGATTTGATATACTCTAATATATGAATTTTATTTTTTAAAATATTAATACATTTGCCAAGTTAAAAAAAGGATTCATTCACATTTTAAGTATGAATATCTGTGATTGCAAAAGTTCATTTTTTTCCAGACAAGCCTTAAAATGAAAAGATTACTGAATTCACATTTTAAGGTGGATTTTCCACAGGAAATTTCTTACAGCAGAATTAATTGAAGCACACTGGGCAATCGTCACTGCACCCATATCTAAAACATTATTGGGAGCACAAGATTTACAACATCAAACAAGACTGAGATATGAACATAGATATCAGGCCAGGGTAAAGAGCTCATGAAATACATCTTGAAGCATTTAAAAGTAAAACAAACAAACAAACAAAAATCCCTGAACATATATTTTAAAATTTAAATGAAACAAGACCCAGATTTTTCAAAAAAAATGAACAACTAAAATATAAGATCATAATTTCATGCAGAGCTATATGTAAATTATACAGCAGGTTGCACTAATAGACATCAATTTGAAATGATCCAAATGCTCATGAAAGTTAAATAATAAACCATGTTCTAAAAGATAAGCATTGCAAATCTAAAAATAAAATTGCTCAGAAATTTGAATTATTATGAGAGGTGACATGATGCTGCATTTGGAAATTTTTACATCAGACCTTATATGATAGGTCACAATCAAAACACAAGTGCACTAAAATATTTTATAAAATTACCTTCACACCATTTGTAAAAGCTATAAGCAAATTAAATTTTTTTTGAAAATTAGAATGCCATGCACAAGACATTCCTCTCTCTTGCTCATTCTTCAAATAAAGTTACAATATCCAAATATCTTTGGATATTCTTATTTGAAGAATTTTGGATAAAAAATATTGACTCCTTACAAGTGAGAACTGAGTTACACTACTGAAACACTCAGAAGATGGACACATATCAAAATAATTATACTAAATGAAATAAGTCAGACACTAAAAATAGTATCAAGTAGTTTGATTTATATAAGTTTTTGATGATTTGAATTTAATATACAAGGACATCAGGAGAAGAAGCTTGGTTGCCTGAGAATGTGGAAATGGATCCATGGGATATATATATATATATATATATATATATATATATATATACACTCCTACATAGAATAAATGTGTGTATATAATTTTAAGTATAACCCAATGATGATATTAGAAAATTTCAGCTATTTAAACAATGTTTCACAACTACATTACAAATGTATGAGCTACCATTTAACATTTTTTTCATGTTGCCAGCATGTCACAGTAGACTTAACTAAATAGAAAGGAGAAAAACACTCTTAAAATAAACTGGACACTCCAAAACTTGTGTTTATGAAACAGCAATGGCCACACTGGGCATCTCAATTAGGGACCTGAGCTCTATGCAGAGCTACCTACGAACACCATCTTCATCACTACTTAAAAACTTTTGAGTGTTTTCTTGTGAAAGCAATTGTGGTGAGCAATAAACTGTTAGTGTCTCATACTGGTTTCTCTTATTTTTTTATTCATTTCCTTATCATTATTTGGCAGAAAGCCTATTTATTGTCCTCCATTTTGGGGATTGTGGAACTGTCATTTTGGTAGGCCTTGGTTTAATTTGAAGGTGATGGGGATATAGAGCTTATATAATGCTCTTTGGAGCAGACAGGGGGAAAAATGGAAACAGTCTCCCCATCCCGTGTTTTCAGGGATGTGCTCTAGGTGGAACCATCAAATTCCTGGGTGCCATGGAGAAGTTGAGTTGATATCCTACTTTCCTAAAATTTAGAAGGTGCAGAAAATGAATGGGATAATGAGAGGTGCTCGGGTCCAGGTTGAGTGGGTGCCAGATGAGTTAGTGAATAGGGTTGGCTGTAGACATTAGCTTATTGAAATCAGCATGTGTGGGTGCTGAGAGACTGGCATGGTACCACTCTGAGAATATGTGTTTTACTAATTTGTAGAAGTGGGAAACAAGACGTTATATATAGCACAAGGCAAGTATATATGTGAGTTTTCTCAGGGCAGGAAACACATCAGACCTTTGTGTAGGAAGAGGAAATTGGTCTATGCTCCTGTTTGTAGAGGAGGCTTTTCTGTATAGGATCAAAGTCATCTAAAATTGACAGCCTCTGTAGCTGTACTTTTCCCTTTTGCCCTTAGTTTCCTGGCTCTCTCTTGATTCCATCTTCAAACACATACTACACCTTCTCTGGGTTGAACTATGGATGCCAGTACACATTCCTACCCTACACACACCTCCCTTTTTTGAATCTCCCATTATTCTTGAATTACAGTTTGTCCTAGGATAGGAAGGGTGCCATCTCTCTAGGGCCAGTTTACTTCAATCTCTCCCACACAGTAGTCTCTATCTATCCTCCACTCTCTATCAAAAACTTTTTAGCTCAATGCTTTCACTAGACAACAGTTGCATGTTCAAACTCAGTCATATTTTCAATGCAAAAAAATAACTCAACCACCAAAATCTACTTTTGTCAAATTTTATTATCTTTTAAGGTAATGTTTTAATTTTTTAAAATAAATTATTAATTTGTAAGCAAATCTTTATGTATGAAGAAGATGTTGGGGATGGATTAAAATAAGACAATACTTAATGACCTAACAAATATTTTCTGGGGTTTTATTTTTTAAATGTATGCATTTCTTTTTTTATTAAAAATTTTAAGTTGCTATTTATGACAACAGAATGCCTTACAATTCATACTACACTTATACAGCACAATTTTTTATATCTCAAGTTGTACACAAAGTAGAGTCACATCCTTTTTGGCTTCATGTATTTAGGATAATGATAAAAATCACATTCCAATGTCTTTCTTACTCCTATGCCCCCTTCCTTCCCCCTCTGTCTCCTTTTCTCCTTTATCTTATCTGGAGCTTATTTAATCTTCCCATTTTGCCCCCTCCCACAACATGTTATGAATTAGCATCTTTAAATCAGAGAAATCATTTGGCATTTTTTTCTTGGGAATTGGTAAATTTCATTTAGCATTATATTCTCCAATTCCATCATTTTACCTGCAAATGTCATGATTTTATTCTCTTTTAATGCTAAATAATATTCCATTGTGTATATACACTACATTTTTCTTTATCCATTCATCTACTGAAGAAAATCTAGGTTGATTCCACAGTTTAGCAATTGTGAATTGTGCTGCCATAAACATTGATGTGGCTGTGTCTCTATAGGATGCTGTTTTTAAGTCCTCTGGGTTCAGAATGAGGACTGAAATAGCTGTGTCAAAAGATGGTTCCATTCCCAGTTTTATAAGGAATTTCCATCTGATTTCCAGGTTGGCTGCAGCAATTTGAAGTCCCACCAACATTGTATGAGAATGTGCCATTTACCCACATCCTCACCAACACTTATGGTTTTTTCTCTTCTTCAATTACTGAAGTAAGATGGAATCATAGAATAGTTTTGATTTGCATTTCTCTAATTGCTAAGAATGTTTAACAATTTTTCTCATGTATGTGTTGATTAGTTATATATCATCTTCTAAGAATTGTCCCTTCAGTTCTTTGGCTCATTTATTGATTGGGTTATATTTTTGTTTTGTTTAGTTTTAAAATTTTTGAATTTTTTTATATGTTCTAGATATTAGTTTTGTAGCGGATGTGCATGGGGTAAGAATTTTTCCCCATTAGTAGGCTCTCTATTCACAATCAATGATTGTTTCTTTTGCTGAGAAGAACCTTTTTTAGTTTGAATCCATCCTATTTATTAATGCTTAATATTAATTATTGTGCTGTGGAGTCTTATTAAGAAAGTTGGGAACAAATCAGGTATGATGAAGATTTGGGCGCATTTTTCTTCTAACAGACACAGTGTCTCTGGTTTAATTGTAAGGTCCTTGATTCAAATTGAGTTGAATTTTGTGCATGGTGAGAAATAGGGGTTTTATTTAATTTTATTTCATATAAATTTCCAATTGTTCCAGCATCATTTCTTGAAGAGGCTGTCTTTTCTCCAATGTACATTTTTGATGCCTTTGTTAAATATTAGATAACTGTAATTATGGGGGTTAGTCTCTGTGTTATCTATTGTGTACCATGGTCTAAAAGTCTATTTTGGTGCCAACACCATACTGTTTTTGTTATTATTGACCTGTAGCACAGTTTAAGGTCTGGTATTGTGATGACATCTGCTTCACTCTTCATGCTAAGATTGCTTTAGCTATCCTGGGTCTCTTATTTTGCTTTCTCAATTTCTATGAGGAATGTCATTGGGATTTTGATTGAAATTGCATTAAATATGCTTATTGATTTTGGTAGTATGGTAATTTTGACAATATTAATTTTGCCAACCCAATAAAAAATGTAGATCTTTTCATCTTCTCATGTATATTTTTCCCCTTAAGTTTCTTCAGTTTTCATTGAAGAGGTCTTTTACCTCTTTCATTAATTTGATTCTCAAGTATTTTATTTTATTTTTTGATACTATTCTAAATGGGGTAGCTTTTCTCATTTCCCTTTCAGAGGATTTTTCACTGATATACAGAAATGCCTTTGATTTATGGGTATTCATTTTATATCCTGCTATTTTGCTGACTTCATTTACTAGTTCTAGTAGTTTTCTTTGTGGAATTTGTTAGGTATTCTAGGTATAGAATTATATTGTCATCAAATAGTGGTAATTTGAGTTCTTCTTTACCTATCCCTATCTCTTTAATTTCTTTCATCTGTTTTATTCTTCTGGCCAGTGTTTCAAGAACTGTGTTAAATAGAAGTGGTGAAAGAGGGCATCCCTGTCTTTTTTCAGTTTTTGGAGAAAATGCTTCCATTTTCTGCTTTTGTGTCCAAGAATGGTGCTACCCAATTTTGTGGTCATTGGCCATGTAATCCATCAAAGTTAAAAACTCAATTCTTTTGTTGTAGGATATAAATGCCAAAATATCATGTTCTTGAAACTACAAGATTAGACAGGGTAGACACAAGACACTTCCATTATAGCAAATAATATTGAATGGTAATCTTTTATAAATCACCAGGTTCAAATATTATGAACTATGGTGATCTATTTAGAGTTCCAATAGTACCTTACCACAAACACATGGTGATAACTGTCCCAATTCAAATTCTTGCCAAAAAATTAATAATAAATAAAATAGTGTGGTGTGAATACAGCCATCAGGTGTTACTTTTATAATTCATGTTCCAGAGCATCTATCTGGTTGTACCAATTGCAGGATTCCAGAAGCTTCCTGGGAGGCCCCTTTACATTCTGGTAAATGCCAGTGACTCTTAAGGTGTCCTCTCTCAGAATGCCTCTTACCTTCTAGGCTAATAAGGAAACTAGCCAAGCAGAGGACCACTACCACTGCTACTCCAGATGAATGGGATGTCCTGTGAATGGGAATTTATAGTCATTCTATGAGTCTGAAGTTGCTGGCATTGGGACCACACATAGAGAACCTCTGCTCCAGCAAACTCCAACATTTAGGAGATTGGGCTGTTTTTAGAAGAGCTTGTAGAGGAAAATGACTGAAGCCAACTATGTTACAAGCAGGGGATGGTGTTGAAATAAGACACATATCACCACTACCAACAAGAATTACAAAAAGTCCTAGAATTGGTTTTTATGGAAATAGTGGGGAAACTGTATTCTAGGTTATTTTTAACAATTGACATTAAATTTTTAATTTCTTTCTTACCTAAGAATTTATGAATCTTTATGAATCTCTCTCTCTCTCTCTCTCTCTCTCTCTCTCTCTCTGTGTGTGTGTGTGTGTGTGTGTGTGAGAGAGAGAGAGAGAGAGAGAGAGAGAGAGAGAGAGAGATTTATAAAGCATGTATAAATATAAACACAGTTTTTCAGAGTAACATTTCTTTCAGTTGAAAACAGTGTGCTGAAATGGAACTTTTTACTCAACATAGAATTTCTCATAAATTTTTTACTGCAGAGGATATTTCAGTTTCTTTAATTTCTTGTTGAAATTATTCTTCCTGATTTGTTACCATCATTTGATTTCTACCATGAGGGGGGCATTCCAAATTTCTCTTATTTTTACTTTACTTTTACTTCAATAACACTCATTTCCAAACATTTTATGTAACTTATCATACTGAAAATATTTTCTGTATCTCAGATAAATTTAAATTTTCAGACCTCAGAAATATTTTGTCCATTTTTGTTCTCTGTTCAGAACAAAAGCACATAAAGGAGTACCTGGAACAAGAAACATTTGTTGTTTCTATGAAATAATAAAACACAAACAATATGTGAATGACCCCTAATGGCCAGAATGGAGTTGGGTGTCTCAAGAATCCCATGTGTCATAAAGTGTTTTTGTTTGATAGGTGACTCCTTCTCTAAATCAAACTATTATTTTTACTCTGTATAATAATTTTTTTCTTTCATTTTCTAATTTGTAAGTACTTGTATTCTGGAATATGTTAGTTTCTCTTTGCAAAAAACAGTCTCACCCCTCTCTCATGAGAAATTTTGAAGCAAGCCTAATTTCATGAACAAAGTTTAGTGGCTCATGTTATCACTGGAATAATGTTTTAAGAACACAAATCTAATCATATCACTCTCCTGCTTAAACTACTCTTTGGTTCCTTGTGTTTACAAGGTTCACTGGTCCACTATTTTCCAAGGGACTCATGGGGCTGAAAGTCATAACATATCTTTATTGGAAAGTCAATGTGTAACAGCCCTTGCATTCAAGAATTGTGAGTCCAGAATGGGTAACTCCTGAAATTCAATTTTCACATCTATCATAAGGGATTATAATAGATATGATTTTGTATGATCTACAGGAGAACCAAATAAGAAAATAGTTTTGAATAGCTATTTATGTTGAGGTTAAGCAGATTCTGGATAATTTCAAAAAATATATATTTTTCTATACTATGTATCTTGTAGTGAATATATATTAAATTTCTTCAGCACTGGACATTAAACACAATAGAGTCAGTGGTTCATAAGATAAAAATTGTGAGACACATTTGCAGGGAAATGGATGTTATTAGAGCAGATTATGCTAATTGAAGTTAGCCAATCCCTAAAAAACAAATGCTGAATGTCTTCTTTGATATAAGGGGGCAACTCAAAACAGAGCAGGGAGGAAGAGCATGAGAAGAAGATTACCTTTAAACAGGGACAAGAGGTGGGAGGGAATGGGAGAGAGAAGGGGAATTGCAAGGAGGATGGAAGGAGACCCTCATTGTCATACAAAATTACATATAAGAGGATGTGAGGGGGAAGGGGAAAAAGAGAGAGAGAAATGAGTTACAGTAGATGGGGTAGATAGAGGTGATGGGAGGGGAGAGGAGGGGAAGGGGGATAGGAAGGGGATAGGAAGGGCAGCAGAATAGAACAGACACTAGTATGGCAGTATGTGTAAATGTGGATGTGTAACCAATGTGATCCTGCAATTTGTACTCATGGGAAAAATAAGAATTCATATACCCCATTTGAATCAAATGTATGATATATGATATGTCAAGATCATTGTAATGTTTTGAGCAACTAAAAAAAATAATAATTGTGAGAAGAACCTCAGAACCCTTTGCCTTAATGAGATATTTAATTGTCTCAAGGTAATCTGATAGTTAGAACATAAGATACCTTGGGACAGGATGCAGAATTAAATACCCAATTGCAGTGCCAGTCTTTAGGTCAAACAGAAGTTGATATTATCTTCCCAGAGTCAAGGAGAGGAATACTCCAGCTTGCATTGTGATACTGAAGAAATTCAGATCAAACCCCTCAACACTGTTAGGGGGAATTTTAGGTATTCTTGTCCATGTTTATAAAAACAGTAGAATGGAAATTCTCCGCAATTAAAAATCCAATATGTGAGGACAGAATTAGTATGTCACCATGGAACAGTTTTTTGGTATGGTTGAGAATGAATCTTGAGTGCTGTTTCCACTATTGGGCCTAGTGTATTATTCTGTGAAATTCACAACTTGCTGAAAAGTTCTGTGGCAATAACCTTACCCCTGGAAGACCCATCCCATTTATAACTGAAGCCCTGCTTGCCCTCAACTGTGGATCTTTATCACCTCCACAGACCTTGGTGCTTAAAATCCAATTAAATGGTGCTCTCTTTAGTCTCCTCCCCTAAAAATGCATCCAAATTTCCTATTTAAATACACTACTCTTTCATCACTGTGTCACCTGTTATGCAGGCCCTCACAACTGCTGTGCCCCTTCACCATGATAATAACCACTGTTTGCTCATTGCCCAAATAGGAGATATCATTCAGGTCTAAACATGTCAATTCTGGGAACAATATCATGAGAATGTGAAAGAAGCTTTCAGAGACCATTCACTAACAGTGAGAGGTGTCAGGTTCTGAGACAGTGAAATGAGGCACAGTGATGTGGATGTTCCCCACTTTTCTTTGAGCAGATATGTCTTCCTGCAGTGATCATGTAGTAAAAGAAATCCACCACCATTAAAAGCACATATTGTTATGTCTTAATATTATCCATTATTATATTAAGAGAGAAATGGCTGACCCCTAGGCAATATTAAACTGCATTTTAAAGGACATCTATTGCACCCCTTTTTCTTCAATCTTATATTCTTAGGGGAAAGTAGTGCTTTAACTTAGGAGTTGTGACAATTGGAAAAAAATATTCTAGAAAAATAGTAGCGTCATTGGCTATTAAAACTACTTATGAAATCATGCACTTTATAATTGTAATATATAGAGAAAATAAATTATAAATCACTCATTTAAAAATTTATAGCATATTATTTACAAATATTTATATTTTTGCCATTCCCATTAGGCTCCAATATGGCTCAGGTGGCACTGGCCTCTTCGCAGTTTATTGACTTAACAATCCAGTTATTAGTATGTTTCTCCATATTAGATTTGTTTCACCCAATGCATCTATATGGGGATTTCTCCCTGAAAATAACCCTAAAAATTATCACATTATCATATGGCTTTTATGCAATAGACCCCTCAAAAATAAACACCTTTGTAAAAGAAGATTTTATGAAACATTTTGTGAGGAAGTAATGAGCAACACACTTGGTGATCTTCACTTTTCTGTAAGCATTTGTAAGGCTGGGGATAATGTAAAGCACTTTCTCTATCCTGCCATTCTTTAAGAATGACAGTCCCTTCACACTCTTTTAAGCAGCATTCAGCTTGTCAATGAGTTGGTATATTTCTTCATCCATGAAGGTGTTTTTACTTTTCTTCACACTGCTTTTCACATATTACCTACAAGTCAACTTCTAACTGATGGAGGAATTCTGAGTAAAAATAAGAAACTCATCAGTAAAGTGATGATAGGTAGGCCTACCTACATCTTCTATGGAGGCTGAAAAAACTGAATTGTGACCACAGGTTATTGGGAAAAAAATCACTCCAACCACACCTTATTAAGCTTGTCATATTTTAGCCTAAATTCAATCTTCACAGGGAATTTTAGCTCTTTTAAGGAATCTATTCACCACAGGACTCTGCAAAGTAACCATGGATCCACTAGTTACAACATAAAACCAGGCGAACATTCCAGCATTCCACCTTGAACTTAACCCAACCAGTAACTCTTCCTTTCTGCAGGATTCAACACCCTCACCATGAGAGTCATATTCACTAATGAAAAAAATATCTTGTATAATTCTCAACTGCCTTGACCATAGGCAGCTTTGCTTTGATTTTGATCAACATATTAATTTAATCACTTAACAACATAGAATAAAATATACATGACATACACTTTTTAAAATATTAATTTTCTAGTTGTAGGTGGACACAATATATTTATTTCATTTACATGTGATGCTAAGATTTTAACCCAGTGCCTCACATATATTAGGTGAGCACTCTACCACTGAGGCAAAATCCCAGCCCCTCATGATATATACCTTGATATCTACTTTTTTGTTCAAAATAGTGTTTTGATATTCACTCATGTTTTTCAGTGGATAAGCAGTTTACATATTTTATTTATATATTTATTTATTTGTTTATTTATTTATTTGTACTTTGAGACAGAGTCTCTCTAATTTGATTAGGCCCTTGCTAAGTTGCTGAGGCTGGATTTGAATTGACAACCTCCTGCCTCATCCTCCCAGGCTGCTGAGATTACAGGCATCACTTTATTTATATCTGAATAATTTGACATTTTTTTGAGTATGTAAAAAATGTGCTGAACATTTGGAAACTACAGTGGTAGGTAAATTTTCAAATGGGCACAAACATAGACAGGAGTGACTTGTTCTGGTGTTCTATTATATATCTACAACAATTTATGATATGATTCAAATTTACTAGAAGAAAGTAAATGTGGTCAACAATTACAAATGATAAGTACTTGAGGAGGCAAGTTACTAATTACACCATTTTTATCAATATGTGTATTATTATATTGTACCATAAAGATGTACATGTGTGCAACTGGTGTGGTGGCTCAGGGGTGGAGTGCTTGCCTTGCATGTGTGAGGGACTATGTGCAATCCTCAGCACCACATAAAATGAATAAAGTTATTGCATTTATCTACAACTAAAAAAGTAAATTAAAAAAAAATATATGTGTGTCAATTAAATTATTTAAAAGGTTATTTAAATGTTATACATATATATGTTCTTTTACAAACATGTTTTTATTTCCACTGGAAGTAGAAATGTTGTGTCAGTTATTAAACAGATTTTTAAGTTGAAATTTACACATCCAAATATTTAGACAATCTAAAAATTATTTATTTTTTTTTTTGGAAATATACAAAATTTTGCAACAATCATAATCTGATGTATCACCTGAGGATATATCCTTAACTTTGCATTATTGATTGAAATTATCATAGTAAAATATTGTAATGAGATTTGTCCTCTCAACAAATACAGATGACATACATATGTAAATACATGCCTGGCCAAAACTGAAAGTCCAGTAAAGAAGTATCCAAAGTTCCCAAAGCCTGGACCACATATTTTACAATGATAGCCTTTTTACCAGGTTTTACTTATTATCATTATCAATTTGACAGTCATTATCATGATGATGCTTAACACTGAACATCTTTTATACAATTTTTCCATTTCTATGCTTCGGGGGGAAAATATCTTTTAAGATTATTTACCATTTTCATTGGGTTTTTATTTATTACTTTTTCTTGAGTTGGGACCACCTATCATGTACTTTCATTATTAACACCTTGTCATATATCTGGTTTGGGAATCCATTCTCCCACTCTGCTGCCTTTTTACTCTTGTATTCTTTGCTAAGCAGGACCTTGGAATTATGGAATAGTCCTGCTTGTGTATTTCTGTATCGTGGCTCATGCTTTTGTATCATGTTAAACACCAAATATTGAATATACCCTAAAGGCCTATGTATTAAAAGTCTAGTCTCGCAGTGGTGCAACTGGATGGTGGTGAGACCCTTGAAAGGGATCAGGTATAGGTCCATAGGTCAATGGGCATGCCCATTAGATTGTGTGACCCAATTGTGCTCTCTGTTTCCTTCTTGGTTTGAGGTGTGACCATTTTCTTGAACACATGGACCTGCCAGCATGTGCCACAATTCAGAGCCCTCTCCAGAACTGAGCAAGGAAGGCACCATGCAATTCAACACCAAAAAACTGAGGTACATGAGTCCTTTTTCTTTATAAATTGGTTTCATCAGGTATTTTGTGGTAGAATGTTCAACTAACTAATGTATGTTATTTCCCAGAAATCATTCTCAATATCATTGCTATTAAAATATTCAAGTATATTTTTTTGTATCAGTTTTAGTTTCAGTTCTTGCATATCAGCTTTTTTCTTAAAGTTACTAAATTTGCATTTTATTTATATTTCTACATTAATGCTTCAATTACATCAATTCTAGATTAGTGGGTTTGACTATTGCATACTTGCATATATCAGGCTTTGATTGAATACACTTCTTCTGATACATTCATTTCTCTCTCTCTCTCTCTCTCTCTCTCTCTCTCTCTCTCTCTCTCTCTCTCATCCCATTATATTTTACAAATAATTCATCTTCTTATTCTTCTACTCATTGATTTTTCTTTAGTTTCCACAAGTGAGAGAATTTATATGGTACAAATGTTCCCATCACTAATTTTATGTGACAGAGTAATATCCAATTCCATTCATTGTCCTGCAAATGAGATGTTTCATTCTTCCTTATGATAAAATATAGGTCTATCCTATGTATATGACACAATATTTTCAAGATTTTTCTTTTGAAAGGCACCTATGTTGATTGTGTTTCTTATTGTAAATAGTACTAAAATAAACATGGTTATAAAGGTATCTCATTTGAATGCTGATTTTTTTCCCAAAGATATAGACCTAGATATATACTTAGAATATATACGTATATTCCCGATAGTGACTAAAATAATTTATATATCCACCAACATTATATAAGCATTTCATTTTTTCCAAATTCTCACTGGTTCACATAATACCATTTCTTCTTGGAGTGAGATGAAATCCTAATAAAATTTTGATGTGCACTTACATAATTGAAGATAATGTTAAGCCCTCCTACCACACATAATTCTTTTGAGCACCATAACATCTACTTTCCTTTCCCTCACCTCACCCTACCCTGTAGCCTAGGAAGTGGCCATGACCCTGGACTTCTCAGATAAACCACAGCCCCTCTACTGCCATACTATGGTGTGCCACCCTGCTATAAACAACCCTGCCCTTAGCTCTCAGGATACCTGGGTCCATTTAGGCCTGTGGCTCACCTCTTGGTACCCACCTCCCACCACTTTCAGCATTATACAGAAGCCTGGTTCACTTCAAGGAAGCTAAAACACACATTGGCACACAGCTAAGCCCAGTCTCACTAAACAGATTTTGAACAGCTACCAGGTACAAGAACATGGTTCATGCTCTGGGGGAACCTATATTAGGCAAGGGAAATATCATTAAACACATAATCCAGAGAATGTGAGTTGGAAGTTTTTGTTGTAATAAGTGCTATTAAAAATAAAGTAGAATAAGGGTTCTGTGGGGGATTCTGTTATTTTAAATAGGGTGGCAGGAAGGGATCTCTGAGAACAGACCTGGAGTCAAGGTGAAGTGCAGTTCTAGCATGACTGATAATCATTTTGACATCAATACTATCAAGATGTGGGCCATTTCTGTCCCAGTGCTTACAGTGATCATGCTTTTATCTTATTCCTGGGGTAGAAGTAGGTTTATTCATTTTATGTTCACCCCATTGTAGTGTTCCATCAGTATGTATGGTGTTACATAATCATCTATCTACACAGCTCCATTTATGTTAAGTTTTGGTCTGATCCATTGTCTGTGATATTATGCATGTTTGATTGTCTGTAAGTCTAATGTGTTTTCTATGTGTATTGCTGGTATTTGGTCACACATAAAGAATACAGATAATCTGGGTGTGCATTTGTTGTCATCTATACTATGGGATATATTCATAGTTTTTTTTTTAACTTTCATTACTTCTTTTAGACACATGATCAACATTTTGTTATATGTTTGGGTTTCTGTTTGGGGATCATATTGTGGGTTATATGGTGTTATAAATGATGCATTAGGAAGTGCTATATAGTCAAAGAATGCCACTAGACTCTTTTCTAGAAGCATGGAATGTGGCTTAGGTGAATCCCATTGTGTACAATTGTGTCCAATTCCATGAAACATTATAAGTTAAGTGTTCTACTGTTGTAAAAGTTATTAAGTTGAGTTTTATACATGCTGATTCTAGTGTATAGTTTTCCTTCTTATCCTTGAAAAGATATGATTTATTAGCATAATGTGTGAAATTATTGAAATGTTTGAAGGTGTATCTTGTGGCTATTTTTCTTGAGAAATTATATTTGCTGTCAATAGCTTTAAGCACATCTCCAAAGTTATTTGTTTTATGTTCCTATACATAGTTCAATTTTTATGATTGTAGTTAAAGCAAGAGTTTCCTAAGAATGCTTGTGAGGTTCCTCTTGTATAAGGCTGTACACCAGGGGTGCATGAGGGTAGAAACTGTGCAGTGTTCCTGTCAATAAACATTGTTTTGAAGCAGAGGTAATTCCAATGTAAGAATCCCTATTTTGGAGATGGCCAAATTTGTTTCACCATTTTATAAGGCTGAGGTATGGAATCTGTATAATTATAGAAAATTTATATGTTTGTGTACCTAATGGTAATAGGTCTGACCATGTCTAAGCTTTTGGAAATGAATCATTATCTATCTTCAAATCTGATGTTACATGTACTAAGTCGAATTTACCATAGTATGAGAGGTTAAAAATATCTATTACACACCATACTGTGATGTTTTCATTGTAATTCCCTGGAATGAAGTCCCATACATCCTCAGGGCATGTGAACATAAATGCTGAATGATTGTAATGATAGAATTTTGCCTCAGGATAATAGGGTTTGATTATGTAATTGGTTTGTGTAGGAGATTTGGGGGGATTGTCCCCATTAAGGTATGTGTATATTAAAATGCATTGCTAAAAAGTGATGTCTATGCATGAGGTTTGTGGGAACATGGGTGAAAAGAAGAGTGATAGGAATTTTAATTCTGTAGCCCTTTTGTATTTTAATTGTGAAGGCCTTTTCCCCCAGGTTCCAGGGTGCCAGGCCTAAGCTCTTCTAGGAGAAAAGCTGGTTATTTCTCAAGGTCTTCTTGGTCTATTCCTTGGCCTGGTGTGGGGGCAGAAATCTGCCTGATTGCTGCCCCTCTCCACATGTCTTCACAAAAAAATAAGTCATATGACTGCCAACAGGACTTATTGGGGGGCTATACTGTGTTATATGTGGCAGAAATTGGTGATGGCAAAACCCTAGTGGCCCTTGTCTCTGGCCAATGGAGAGTGCACCACCTCCATACTTCAGCGGAAGATGTGTGTTCCACTTCACTCCTCTTGCTGTGGATTGCTTTGGCTATTCTGGGTCTCTTACTTTTGGAAGTGAATTTCATGATTGATTTTCTAGTTCTGTGAAGAATTATCATTGGGATTTTTTAAATTAATTGCATTAAAATTTATGCCCAAGCACAAATTAGTTAAAACTTTGAAAAAGAATTCTGGCTTAACATTAACCTGACAGCTATATTGTCATGAGTGTCTGTTGACCCAGAAGCTGTCCCCTGTACACTCGGTGATGGGTAAGCTGTCTACATTTCAGCATTAACAGTGTCTTAGAGTTGAGTCTAATCTGCATGTTGGTGCTGAGGTCTGGGTTCAGCCACACTTTGCCACCACACAGTCAGGGATACTTTGCTGGATTTTAATTATGTCAGAATTCTGGGTTTTATGTGGTATATTCATTTACACATGAGAATGTAATTTTGTCATTAAGTGCTTAACAATTTTTTCACCAAGGGTATTGTCATTTTGCAGGGGATCTTTGTGCCACCAAAGTTGTCCTCTCTGTTCAGCATCTCCTCATGACTTTGTATCAAAGCACTGGCAGCTTTCAGTTAACACCAGTTGAACGGGATTATTATCCCCTGGAACCAGGGCACCCCTTTCTGTGTCTGTTCTAATACAGCCCCTGCTGGGTGGTATATGATGCACATGGCTGTGGGGAGAAGGCCAGGTGCACCATGCCAAGCCAGTCTCAAAGTCCCGTTGGGCCCTCTGGACACATTAACAAAGTCTTCCTTCACAGGAAGCTTTGTGACTCTGCAGGTTGCTTATCCTCTCTGAGCCTCAGCTTCCACATCAAATGGAGCAAGTAATAGTACCTGTGGTTGTTGGGAGGATTCCTTGGGTCTGGTACTGCACAGGGCTATGGCAGAGTGTGCCATGTGAATGGGGAGGAATCTAGAGCATCACCTCTGGGGCATCCACAGCAGGAGGCTCCCTGCTGGGCTTGGGTGTGTAAATATAACACAGGACACCTTTATTCACTGCACTTGCCAGAGAGGCACAAGAAAGAACCACATGTGGGGAGGGGGATGCGTTATCTCCCACCCCTTGCCCATATGACTTTCCGTGGCCTGGGAGAGAGGCTCTGGATCTGGTCCTACAATCTCTGTGTTGGTGGCCTTTGGCAAGTATTTCCCTGCTGGGCTCCAACCATTGGCCCCAGGGTCCACCAGGATGGGGGTAGGCATGGTTTCCAGTACTGGACCCCTTCATGTCCAGGGAAAGTGGGGATGGAGATGTGAGCAAGGTTAGGGTCTAAGAGGATTGCTTCCTGAGGCACAGACAGGCACTTAAACCTGGAATGATTTGAGTACCCTGCATAAGAACAGCCCCCTCCTGCATTCCCACCAGTGGAGCAGTGTGAGGCAGAGAGTGGGCAGGTCCAGCGATGGCTCCATGGATGTGATTTGACAGACACAATGTTGAGCACAAAGTGCCATCACAGACAGCCACAGAGTAATGCTGTTTATATGAAGCACAAAAGTCTAAAAATGAATATTTGGTTGCCGCAGTCTGGCTGGGCACAAAATCACGAGCCACCACACAGCTTGTAGATTCAAACAGCAACTCTTTATTCCCGAACTCACACCAGCCGTCTACAATCACATTCTGGGGAAATTCACGTTCTCTGCCCAAATCCACTCCCACTGGGCTTCTGTCTCCCCAAAAATACTGTCTGAATCCCGTGAGAACTCAAGGGGAACTCAGGCAGCAGGATACGCCCTATTCCCAGCAGGAATAACCTTAAACCTGGAACCACCCTAAACCCAAGGAGAGCCCTAAACCCTGGTTATCCTAAACCGGGAACACCCTAAACCTGGATCCGTCCTGGTCCTTGAGCAAGGTCACCTACATGCAATGTCACTGCAAAATGTCCTATTTCCATGAGTCCTTCCACTAAGCAACATGGGGTACGCTGGCAAGGAAATTGTCATACCTACTTGGCTAATGGCTCCCAGCATTTGGTAACATAAGGAGACATTACTATGTAACAAAAAATAATGCAGAAGTCCCCTGGGGTCAGCAGGGAGCATATTTATGAGGACAGTTTCCCAGGTCGGTGGTTGGAACTTGTGTCGCCATTGTGTCCTGCACAATTCCTGTTAATCTTAGGTATTGTGTAATAGATTTTAAAATGTTTTGTTTGAATAAAAACATGCATAGCTAAAAATAGGCCTCTAAGTCACTGGGCTGGATGCTCTACAATTTCCTTGCTGGACCTGAGCATCTACTATGTCCTGGTTTTCCTCAGGCCATCAAGGTGACCCTAGGTTCAGGTTGGCCAAGTGGTACTGTGGTAAGAGAATCAATCAGAAGAAGCTGAAGTCCTGCCTGAGTCCTGGTGGTTTCAGGTAAGAGCTATGTTCCCTTGAGTGTCAGTTTCCCCTACTGTAAAATGGGGAGAACTTAGTCATTGATCTCCCAGAGCTGGCATGAAGATATTTGGAGGTGACGGTGCACGGAGTGAGTTCAGCTTTGATTCAGGGTATATGCCATACATCAAAGACTGCTGAGAACAGCACAGTGTGGGCCCAGGTAGAGGGCATGAAGAGGTGGGGTAAAAAGGACATGATCCTTCAAGAGAGGCACTGCTTTGGTAACTTCTAGGGCTCTACACCAAGGAGCCTGCCATCACAAATTCAAGCCCACAAGGACCAGCTGGTCTTGAAGCACATGGGTTCAGAGCCTTCTCATGTTCTGGTCATGTACACAGCTGTCCTCCTTGGCCACAGGCTCATTCTGACCCATTAGGAGCCCAGGGCTTGCTTTGTAAGGGTCCCACGAAACGTCGGAGAAAGAGACCACCAAGTGACCACTCATGCAATTGGCAGAAGGGGGATTTATTGAACCAGCATGCTGGGGCTCCATGCCCACTCAAGAAGGGAAAGCAGCCCAGAGCCCCGAGCAGGGGCTGAGCACTGCTTAAGTACACATTTTGGGGAGGGCGGAGGGCTTTGTATACATCAGAACAAATCATCATTAGGTGCGGGAAAATTGAACAACAACTCCTAAACATGATTAGTTCATTCATTGGCGGGAACAGGTCAGGCTGGAGTGATAGGTCATTCCTAAGGAGGGGGTTACATTTAAACTGATTGGTCCAGGCCCTGCAATACCTATGTGCGACCACACAGAGCCCTTATTAAACAACCAAATAGTCAGGGGAAATATTTACTGGGCAGTTCCAAGCATTGCTTAACAGCTACAGAAATTTCAGGTTTTGCAGGTAGCATAGAAACCTAACAATACCTAATCCTTTACATTTTAACTCAGACCTTGCAGCTTAGAAACTTTACAACACCCGGTCTTTTACCCTTTAACTTTTATGCTTTAACTTCAATTTCTTTTACCCTTACAGCATCAACCTCCAGATGACCTCCTCCCTTTCCAGATGGCAAGACTTGGGACACTCCTACTCACATGGAGTGATGGTGCAACCTTTCCCCCTTGGATCCATGCACTCCTCCCTCTGCTGATGGAGGGCTGAAACCCTAAGGTGGGGTGCCGCTCATGGCAAGAGCAAGCCCAGGAGGCATTTGCTGTGCTGATTGTGTGACCAATTTAATTTTTAGAAAACCATTTAGTAGGTTAATAAAAAAAATATGTGAATATATGACTCTGATGGAGTACCCAGAGACTGCTTTTTAATCTTCTGGACAAAGTGTCCAGAGAAAAGTGGGGATGGTCACCTGAATGCATGCCTGGGGTAATTCCCATGCACTCAGAGCCCAAAGAAAATGCAGTCTTCTGTTTAACAATGACAAAAATGCCTTTAAAAGGAGAGAATATAAATTCTTTCCCTTCCTTCTGGGTCTCTCTCATCTGTCATAGAATTTCTATTTGCTCTTTAATGATATTCTAAAAAAGAAAACTTAAAACCTGAAATCATAGCATAAATTTTCCCATTCATTTTAAGTGTGAAATATTAACTTTCAATACAAATGTCAGAGCAGTTAACTCTCATGAAGATGCCACAGATTTACACTATTCCTTCTCTGAAGCTCGTGCCTCTGCTGGTATTTTGTCCCCACTGGAGCAACAGAGGTGCTTTCCTGAGCCTATTTGGCAATTTTATTTGACTACTCAAAAGGTTCCCACCTCACCAGCCCCATATCCATAGCTGGCCAATGAATTGGGAAGGAGTGGGAGCAAAGGGCTCTGGCTTTTCCTGCCTCTGTTCTCCTCGTGTGTGACCATGTTCAGCAAAAGTGCTTGGCTGATGCAGGAAGAAACAAGGGTGGTAAAGGATGTGATGAGCTCCTTGGTTGTTGCAATTTTGTAGAACATCTTTGTCTTTCATCTGCATTTGGAGCAAGCTCTGGTTTGAATGGACAGCAGGGCTTCTCAAAGCAGTGGATTCCCCACTTTCTCATTATAGATGCAGCACATTTTCTTATAGTCACTTTGAGACCAGCAAGCAAGCATGTGGCCCACTGCTCTTTGCTGGTGGGCATGCTCCATTGTCCTACCAGATGTCACTCCCAAAGAGCATGTTCAAAGTCAAAGTCTTCAGAATTCAGAGGTGGCAAGACTAGGATCAGAGTTTAGGCCCAGCACTTACCCTTCTGGGCAGGGAGCCCTATGGGAATGCTTAGGTTGCAGGCACAAAGCTGGTGCTGTTACTGCCCCTGAGAACACTCTTGAAGCATCAAAGGAGTCCTTCAGTGGGGATTGGCTTGCTTTGGATTCTGTTTTCAAAATCTCCAAATTGTCTTTCAAATATGGTGCATCATCAAACTGGAAAGGCACTCTTTTCCCACAGGGTAGCTGCTAAAATGTTTTTTGGCCACAGCAATTCTCATTTCTCTTTGCAGCCCAGCCCCAGTGGTTTTGAGAGCAGCACTGGCTGGAAAACAGGCCTGGACTTAGGATGAACAGGAGCAGCCAGAGACAGTGGACTTTGTGTTGTTCTGTACCTTGAACCTCCTTGTTCTTCTTGTCAAAATAGCACCTTGGTGATTCCTTGGGGGCCCCTCCCAAAGTTTCAGCTAAGGGTGACTCCATCTCCAGGCTAATGAGGAGGGACCATGACTGTAGTTGAACAAAACTGAAGAGACAATTCCCTGATCACAGTGATTGACTCAGGGATGGGCATACGATCCAGGCTGAGCCAATAAAAAGAGGCCATTTTTTGGCCATTGTGATGATTCAAAGATGGGCAGATGATCAAGGCTGAGCCAATCAAAGAAGTCATTTCCTGGCCATAGCAATTAGCCCAGGGATTGGGCACATGGCCCTCAGAGCCAATGAGAAGCCCTGATAGCAGTTTTCCCTGAGACTTTGGGGAACAGAATGTTTTCCCTTGACTTCCACTTAGATTTCAAGGAAACAAAATGTGAGCCTGGAGTTGCTGGTTCCACCCTCATATGGAAGTTGAGAATCAAGTCAGCTTCATGGACAATAGTGAAGAGCGATGATGATGATGCATCTTAAAAATCACTTTATTCTTCACTCAAATCCACTTTCTTGTGTATAGCTCTATCAGGACACACAGTAGCTCCATTCCCACACCCCTGTTTTGTGCTCTGACTTTTTGTAGCCAGAGCCTCCCCAGCCCTGCTCTCCTGCAAAAGCTGACCCATTCTACACCCATGCAGTTTTGAGTTTTCAAGAGCAGTACTAAGAGGAATATACATTAGGCAGTTTTTTGAGGTCACCCTCTTCTGCTCAGCACAATGTATTTGAGATTTATCTTTGTCATTGAGGTGTCCATCATACACTGTACTTTATTGCCAGATAACCCACTCCATGGATGCACAGAGTTTCTTTTGCATGCACTCACTGGAAAGACATTTGTGATCATACACCTTTTTTAAATGCTGAATCCAGCTAGGCCTGAAGCTTAGCCAACCTGTAAACTCGCCAACAAATATATCTGCCCTTCAATCCCAGGTTTGTGTAGACTTACATGGTTTGAGTGTTCTTCGTGTTGAAGGAATCATCTTTTATCCCCATAGTGAACTGATAAAGAAAGTCTCATTTGAATTAGTGAAAGGTCCAAAGGCAAGGGTCTTCCTGAGTGACATTCCTGTACACTCAGTTGCATACTAATGAGCCACATTGCTGGGTTGACTCATGGAATGGCCTTGGCTGGTGATAGGAAATGACACCCCACTTGGCAAACAGTGAATTTGATTTTCAGGGGGGATGAAGTGACTCATCTTGAGAAATAACCTGGAAGTCTGGATGCAGCCCAGGTGTCTCCCTGCCTCTCTTGAGCTCAGCTGCCTCCCCATCAGTTGGCAGCAGAGCTGGCAGGATTACTTAGTAAATTTCCCTCTCTTATATAAACAACCTCCCAGGTGTCCAATTTAGAATAAATATAAATAGAAATTAGAACAAGGTCATCAAAATTTCCTGCTGTTTAACAGCTGACAGTGCCTATAGGAACTCAAAATTACTGTCACTAAGAGGTCCATATAATCCATTTAATAATGCACATTCTACATCTGGGGTGCACCAGAAATCCTTCACATTGGCTCAGCAGTTCTTCACTGTTGTTTTTCTGTCATTATTTCCTCCTTGCTAACAAAACAGTTTACACTGAGAAGGAAGTGTGCAGAGGGTTTTGCTGCACCCCTCCCCTGACTCAGGCAAAGGCAAGGCCCTACTGACTCAGGCAAAGGCAAGGCCTTACCTCAGGAGCAAGGCATCCATCCTCTGGAGGAGCACAGTATGTTTCTGGGAATGGGCTGGTTTGTTTTTGTATTCCTGTTGATACGTGTAGCTGAGACTTCTCATATGACCATTAAGTATGAGGGAAAAAACATGACTTTCCCAATTAATGCAACTATTTCTAAAGAACAAATCTGTTTGCTCTAAATGCAATGATTCAGCTGTGGAATGTAAATTGTTAATGTTTAATGAAAAACTCCCTGTAGGAAAAACAGTCAAGGAAGTTTTTAAGAAATTAAATTAAAATCTAGAGAACAAAAATTAATGTTAAAAAGACAGATTAGTGCTTGGTACTGGGTAACTTGTTTTTGTTCCTGTGCACAATGGTTTGTGCTATTACTCTTGTTTGATTAAAATTAGTAGCCTCTCTTTAACCATTTGCCATAACCGCAGTGCTGGTTCTAGTCAGTAAGTCAAGAAAGAATAGTGAAGGTATAGGCCAATAGTCTGGGACATTTCTAACTATTATTAAAAGCTAACTAAGTGGAAACAGCTCAAAGCAAATGTGAACTGAAAGGAAAAATCCTTGCTTTTGCATAAGCCAAGATATATTCTTCTTATCTAATTGTAGCTTTGTAATATTTTGTTTCTTCGAATAATGATTCCTGTCTTGTAACCACAAAATACTGTGAGCCTGCCAAAATGAAAAGTACATATGATTAACTTCACAAGTAAAGATTGGGATTCAGCACCTTCAATTTTGTGTCTGTGTTTTTTCCCACCATCTTTCACTGACTCCTCACCATCTGTTCATCTCCTGAGACCCCCTGCTGGAGCTGGACTCCCACAGGTTTAGTCTTTTTAGTAGGGGCCTGATTATGAGTGTCAACATGCGACCAGACCACGTGATGGCATGCGGTGGTTTCTCACTGATGGCTGTGACTGATCCACTTGTGGCTCAGCACCACCTAAGAGGACCTCTCTTGCTCAGATCCCATGTGAGTGTGCATGTCTGCCCGGCAGGGTCTTCCATGTGGGGATCAGAGACCCAGGCTGCTTCCAGCTAGTGGCTCTGCCATATTCTAGGGCCTCTGTGTCTGCAATTTGTCCCCAGTAGAATGTGACAGCTGTTGATTCTGGCTTTCAAGTGATGTGTGACACTTGGGCTCATAGTTCATTGGCCAGAAGTAATCTTATGGCCATTCCCACCTGGGAACAGGAGAGTCTGGCAAGGTCTCTAGCTGTGGAGCTGTGGGAAGTGCTCTGCAGAGCAGGGGTTATGTGTTTATAAATCCTGACAGGTGGCCATCTCCCCCACCAATGTGAAACCTCACTCTCCTTGTTCTACACTCAGCGTCCAGTATTCTTTACAAGACTGTCTGTGCCTCGGGGTTCCTGCAGAACCTGCCTACTCACTCTCACCCAAACCTGGAGAAAGTGGTTCAGGAAAATGTTGAAAATCAGAGAAGAGCCTTCTATTGCACCATGGCCTTGACCTCCCTCCCCAAAGCCTTCAGTTTTCTGTGATTACCTCTAGAACATGTACTAGAGTGGAGCACTGTAGGGTCAGAAGCCATAGGACAATCAGGGAGGGAAAAGGGAGACATATTGTGGCTCTCATGGCCTCCTCCCTCCAGTACTCCTACCAGAGCTTTCCTTTGACTGGATATGGACTGTAGAGTGGGGAGTTGTGTAGTCAGTTCTCTGCCAAGTAGAGAAGCTCAGAGGAGGGCTAGAGTCCTCACCTCTAGGCTGAGGAAGAAGCCTGCTCTGCTCTGTACTGGGAGGAGCTTCCCATCAAGTGGAGAGGATGGGAGGAGGGTGAGATGACAGTGCTGAGTGGGCTGTGGAGAAGGGGAACCTGGGGTTGGAGAGTGTGGGGATGTTCTGGTCCAGACCATAACTTCCACACCTCCTGCACCACCTGTGAAGACTTCCTTCCAGACCTGGACCTCTGGACCCTGAACCATGGAGGGTTGCAACTGTACCTGTGTTCCACAGGTGGCAGTAGATCTCCACCATCTAGTCAGAACCACCCTTGGACAGATCAGTGGTCTTCAAACACCTGCCCTCTGGCACCATGGAGGGTGCCTGTGTGCCTGGTTCTCTGGGTCCAATTTGTGTGAATTGGAGAAAGAATCTCAGTTGCAGCTGCCATTCCTTCAGGCAGGAACCAGTGGCCTCAGGACTGGTGAATTCATTTCCAGGTGGGGTGGTTGATACCAGAGAAAGGGACTGAGTTCCAATTCTGAAGGTTGCAGCAGGTCCATGCCATGCTATCTTGGCTTGAGGCCTGTGGTTCTCCAAGTCCTGAGTCAGGGGAGTATTCTGTTTGCCCACAGTTTCAACAGTCCACTCACTGGGGGTCACCCAGTCCCTTCCCACCCTGTGCTCTCTGGAGCTCCCTGGTGCTATCTGTGACTGCTGCTCTGAGCCAGCACCGTCTACATTCAGAGTCTCTGCGTCTAACTTCAGAGTCTCTGCGTGGGCTCTCATTCACTCTCTGGTCCTGATCCTCACTCTACCTCCAGCTACCTGAGGGCAGCAGTGAGAGTACTTTCTGGTTGGGCTTCATTTTCTTCCTTCCTCTGGGATCCTGGCCCCCTCCCTCCATCATTGTTGACAGCCCCCAGGGGTCAGCAGATGGCTTCACTTCACTCTGCAAACAGGCCTCCGGTGTGCCTCCAACATGAAGGAGGATGTGCTTTTAGATGACACTTGGGGATTAGTGAAGGCCATCAGGGTCTTGGGCTGGGGGTCGAGCCTGTCTCGGGACAGCTCAGGGCCTCCTCCATGGCCCCAAATTAAGACATCATGTTATGCTGCAGCCTGGCTTGAAGACAAAACAAGGCCCCTACAGCCATCATTTATGGCTTTCCATAGAAGCTTTCAGATGAATTTTGTGTTGCCTTCAGCTCGAGTTATAGGGGAACAGGAGCTTAAAGCCAGCCTGTTAATGCAGGTGGAATGTAAGTTTTGGTGACAGTAAAGAGAAAAGGTGCAGTCTTCAACTTCTTATAAATCAATTTTCAAGAGGTATCAAACTCCAACATATAAGATAAAGAAGAAGCCAGTCCCTGAGGAAAACAGAGCATGGTGAGGTTCACAGTTATTTTAATTTCTTTCCCACATTTGTAAGTAAATCAGAGTTTAAGTCTGGCCTTGGACTTTCCTTAAGTTATTGAGAAGGTAAAATGGGAACCTCAAGTCCAGTTCTGGTGAGCTGAAGAAGACATGGTTACACACTGAAAGGAGAAACACATGTGACCAGTAGCAAAAATCTTTCCCTTTTTGGTTTCATAGGTACCCTAACATGAGTGCATATGCATTTAAATACATACACATATACATTACTTAAAAATTTCCCCAAGTGAAATCATACGTGATTGTCTTAGTCTGTTTTCTGTTACTATGGTAGAGTACTTGAGACTGGGTGATTTATAAAGAATGGACATTATTCTGGCCCATTGTTCTGAGAGCATAGCATGGTTCTGACACCTGTTCATCTTCTGGTGCAGACCTCCTGCTGTTGTAATTCATAGCAGACTGTGGAAGGGCAAGTGGGTGCACCCAGAGAAAAAATGGACACTCAGCTCCGCTTTCTCTTAGGAAAGGTGGGAATCATTTGTGAGGCTCCCTCACAACCTAAGAACCTCTCACGAGGCTCCTCTGCCCATTGCTGCCTGATGGGAAAGGTAAGGTTCCACATAGGAACTTCTGGGGGACACACTCAATCTGTCATGATGACCAGCTATAACTTGGTTTTTATATTTCATGACACATTGTGGACATCCCTCATGAGTATTAGTGTTTTATATTTAAGTATATTCACAAATATATTTACATATATTCACATAACTGCTTTCTTTGCTCATAACTATCTGTACACCCCTGTAACAATATCAGGCTTCTTCTTGGTCAGACTTTAGTCTGGGTACAGTGATGTATAGTGATAATAGTGAGTACATATTGATGAGTCATTTAAGTAGGCCAGTACTCTTTTCAGCTCTTCATATTTATTAACTCACAGATCCTTACTGCAACCAGGGAGGTAAGAACTGCATCTATATCCTACTTTTTGTGAGAAAATCTGAGGCACAGCTAGGTTAAGTACCTTTGGCAGGCTGATCAGTGAGGATATGGCTGAGCTAGGGTTCACGTCCCAGCCTGAGCCCCAGCACACATGTTGTTTGCTCATCTAACCAAGGCAGCAAATGCATTGTAGAGAAATCTTTACACATCCCATCCCACCCCAATATTCAGAAGGAGAGATCTCTGGTAGTGGAAGTGTCAAGCCAAAGCTTTGCCCTCCATTTAATGATTCTGCATCTATCTCAGCATCTGAGTTGTGTCACCTATGGAAAGGAGAGAAGCACAAGCTGCCAAGTCTTAAAGCTGGATGGGCCCCATGTGGATGGTGGGCATGGTGGGTTCTGTTTTGTCTGCAGGGTAATGAGCCATGAGGATGACCCCATGCTTGGATGTGGGGCTCTCTCTGTGAGGTTGAGATCCGGAGGAGTAATGTTTGCCCTGTGAGGAGGCAGCTGTGTGCCTCAGGGCCATGGGATCTGTGGTCATCTGGGCTCCTTCCCACTCCACATGGTTTTGGGGATGATCCTGAAGAACATACTTTTGTGGAATTATAAGACTTTCCCTGTGGCCAGCAGGTGACTCACTGGGTGGCAGGGGGGACTCCATTGGGTCGTCTTCTCACAGAGCATAACAGGGTCTCACTCTTGGTTTGCTGTCCTCCTCACAGAGATCGAGGGTCCAGTCACCATGAATGGCCTGCAGAGGTTCTCCTCACTGCCTGCCTGCCTTCCCTCCATCTTGCACATCACCAATGCTGAGGTGTTCTCCTTCCTTGAGGAGGCCAAGCAGAACCTCAGGTGCAACTCCAGCCTACAGCTGGGGGGAGTCCTTCTTGATCCACAGACCCTGGAGCCCACTTCACTCAGCACCAGCTATGGCTTTTTCTCCATGGAGCTCCTGCTGATGCCCATGCCCTTTAGTAACTTGGAGAAGTTTCCCTTCAACTGGGAGCTGAAGTCCCACATCCTCCACAACTCCATCCACTTCAACAGACCCAAAGTGAAGTTCTATGTAACTCACATGGGCTAGGATTACAGTGACCCTGGCGAGCATCTAACCTGCATCAAGATGTTTGCCATTCCTGAAGCCAGGGAGGTGGTGGCTAGCTGCTGGATGAAGGGGGGCCCCAGACTGTTCATGGCCGAGCTGGAGCTGCGGCATGAGTGGTTCAGCTCCAACCTGGACCTGAAGCCCAAGGAGTAGATCCTGGCCCTGCTGGGGGGCATGGCCATGGTGTTCTTCTTCAGCTTCTACCTGGCCATTGAGGCAGTCAAGCATACCCTAGAGGAGGAGGGAAAGTGGGAGGACATGATCCACTTGGTCCAGGACAGCCCCACACAGGTGCCTTCTTCCTGGGAGTGAATCTGCAGTGTGGCAGTCTACCTGACCCAGGACAACCTGTAGAGGTCCCTGTTGAGCCTGGATGAGAACATGACCCTCTCTATCCTGCTGAACCTCATCCAACTACCCTTCAGGTCTCTGACCAGTGGCAACATGGCAGACCAGTTAAATCTCCAGTAAGAGGCTTTGCCATGTTGGGTGGAGCAGCAGTCAGTGCTTAGAAACCCCAAGCTATGGGCTGATTGATGGTGTTGGTCGTTGGCTGGGGCTTGTCATCAATAAACACAGCTAGGCATTAAAGTGGCCAGGAAAACTTTTATCTGGAGGGAGGGAGCTGTGACCTTCACATGTGTTCAAAGGCGGGCTGGACATCGGAAAGAGACCATGAGGTAGGGGAACACAGGAGTTAAGAGACAGAGAGGTGACCCAGCACCAAGTGTTGGTGGCATGGACCCAGTGCCACCTCTGTTTACCTACACTAGCTGTGACCTAAGTTAGTGGTCTGTCCTCCTTTGGAGTCCAGAAGACAGAGCTTGTACTTTCTGATGGTTCTATTTTCTGGGATCCTTATACCTTTCTCTGAGTTGTCATTGATAGCTACATACTATTGCAGGCCATCATTAGGATATGCTCCAAGAAGGAGGGTTCATGGGCCAGTCACCACATGTGCTTGGCTAAACAAGCAGCAGACCTTCCTGGCCAGGCCAGGCCTGCTGGAAGCATTCCAGGGGCCTGTGGGGTCTGCTAGTGCTGTGTGTGCTGACCTGTCCTGGGCTGAGGATACTGCAGTTCTCTGTGTGTGGGGAGGAGCCCCTCAGGAACAGGAGAAGAGAGCCAGGAGACAGGCCAGGCAGAGGCTTCTAGAAGGGATTGGCTGGGAGGTGGCACTATGGGCCACACCAACCCTAGGGGCCTCTTGGTTCTGTGTGCAGCATGAAAGCAGCCATGGTGAGTAAGTACCACTGGTCTCAATAAACCTTCATTTACAAATGCATGTGGAGTGCAGAACCTGGCCCCCACTATGTCCCTAGAAAGCTCAGAGTGAGCTTTCACCTCAACCAGCAGAGAGAGGGAGCATGCTCTTTCCTCTCCAGGTGTGAAAACCTGGCAGCCTGGCACCACGGGCTCTGGTTGGAAGTGGTGTACCATCTAGCTCATGGAGTCCTTTCCCCTCTCTTGTGCCCCACACTGCATTGCCTGCCTGGCTCCTTTGGTTGTTAGGGTCTGGAAGCACTGACACAGGTTGGAATAAAGGGGTGCAGCACTGGAAGGAGGGCTAGCTGCTGGCCCATGATGACAGCACATCCAGTCACTTACTGTCTGTGTGGAGGGGAATCAGAGTGACTGGGTGTAGTGCAGGAATGGGCTTAGGCCTGGATTGGCTGATTCATGCAAAGCCCCCAAAAAACCTGACCTTCACTCTGTTCAGTGTGTGTCTTTGGGTGGGCAGGCCTCAGTGCTGTAACTGTGTTCTTTAAGCTGCTGTGTGTCCTGTGCCCAGTCCTGGGTTGGGTCTTGGCCTGCATTTTTCTGCAGGATCACAGCCACATAAAGGTGACACTCCTGTTCATTCTATGCATGTGAAAACCGAGGCTGGGGGGTTGAGTTCCTAACCCAGGTAATGCACCGGAAGGGGTTGGGGTTGGGTTCTTGGCCTACATGTGTGAGTTGAGAGGCCTTGTTTTACATTCTTGTTGTGCTAGTCTGGAAGGAGTCTGTGCTACACCATGAAAGCACCTCGATGGTTTATTTTCTTTTTATGTAAGAGCCAGAGAAAAATCTTATTGACATGCTGGAAATAAATGAAGCTAGCAGGGCTCTCTTCAGAGCTGGCCATGGTGGGACGTTGCCACCATCTCTGTGCTTAGCAGAGACTCCAAGGAGGCAGAGGATTGGAAAGCTCATATAGGACAGAAGAGGAAGGCAGCCCCCTGTGCCCAGATGGAGGCTCAGTGTTGGGAGATGGAGGCAGGAGAGGGGAAGTGGCAGCTTCTGTGATGGACTTGGGGAGCACCTATGGCTTCCCCTGTCTGGGGGAGTTGGGAGCAGAGGCACAAAAAAGGGGGAGCCTAGAGCTGTGCCCAAGTTCTTGCCTCCCTGGCTGATTGTCAGAGGGGCCAATGTTGAGTCCTGGATGGAGCACTGCACTGTGATCGGTTATTCCATTGCCATGTGGCACATGGCTGTTGTCCCTGTTGTATGCCTCCTCTCAGAATCAGGCACAGGGAAGGTGTTGATCTTTCAACCTAGGACTGTCTGTTTGAACCATTTCCTTTGTAATGGGATGTGAAACACTGCATTGGACTCCAGTGAGGCCTGGATCCAAGCCTGGGTGTGCATGGGATTTGCCAAGGTCTCCTCTCAATGCTGTGGATATCAGGCAGGGGACAACAGGGGCTGTGCTCATGTCTAGTGTTATGTTTCTGACCACGTGCTGTGCAGGGTCATGGTGAACAGAAGTGACCTTGGTTCTTCTCCAGCACTGAGGTGGTGTTTGGAAACAGGGGTATCTATGTCTCACTGGGCCTTGAAAAGGCAAAAGCCTTTTTGCAGAATCCTGTGGGCACAGTGTGGAAGAAGATAGGGCTGGGGGCAGCATGAAGCTGGAGACAGGGTCTGTCTTTATGACACACCAAGGGAGTTTGGAATGCTGTGACCCTCTCTCCCCAAATGCAGTATCTCCTGGACCAAGAGAGATCTCGGGCAACTCCATCCCTTGTTTGTGAAACAGAGTTTCCTTGGTTCATACAGAGAATCTGCTGGGCTGATCTTTCAAGCTATAGGTAGTGGATCCCTGTGGTTAAGACATGGACTATGAAGCACAGGGTCAAATCCTGGTGCTGCCACAAATAGTCTGTGTGACTTGCAAAAGCTATTTTTTCTCTGTGTCATGATTTCCCCACCTGCAAATGAGGACAATGTATTTCAATACAGACATGTAGTATCCAATCAATTGAGGGCAACTGTCCGATCCACCATCTCAAACATTTATCCATTGTGTTGAGTACATTCATAATCCTTCCTATCAGCTATTTAGAAATATACAGTTTTCAATCACCCATTGTGCTGTTTAGAACTTAGTAATTCCTCATATTCTCCAGTGGCACCTGGCAGCCATTAGTGTCTTCTCTCCACCCACCTATTTCCCTCCCAGCTCTGCTTCTATAAAGATCTACTCTTTTAGGTGTCATGCGTATGTGAGAATGTGCTGTATTTGTCTTTCTTGCCTGGCTCATGTCATTTAACCTAAGGTCCTCGATGTCATCTATACTGTTCCAAATGATAGACTTTTGTTATATTTCATGGCTGAATAATATCCATCATGTATATCACCACATTTTCTTTTTCTATCTATATACATTGCATATCATGCCTATTGTGAAAAATGGAAAAAAAAAATAGCCACCTGTTTGATGATTGTCCCTCAAGTGGTGCCAGAATTACAGGCTTTATTCATCTTTTTCCAAGATGAAACCAGGTTTTTCTTAAGAAAATTGTGCCTAGAAACAGGTGCTCTGGAACCTGCACTGATGGAACCTACATCAAGCCTAGACCTTGGAGCTCGGGTTTCAAGCAAGCATACAGAGGAAGGCGAGTGACTGTTCCCCAGACAGATGGAACTGCACAGCACACCCACTGCATTTGGCTGAGTGTTTCTGAGCAGTGCTCACAATGCCCACCTTGTTTGCCCTGCCAAATGCATTGGGTCTGTGTGCTGCCTGGAGGTTGCTAGGGCGTTGCTTGTTTTGGAAGCTCGAGGGTTCTGTATGTGAAGGGGGACTTCCATCTACGCTAATGGTGCTATCTGAGTTCGCAGCTTTGGAAATTGAGTGTACCTAGATCATGGATGTAGTTGATAACTTGGGGAGTGTCAAACCACATTTGGTTTGTTATCACTTTAACCCCTGCAGTCCTTGGAGGATGCCAGGGTCATTGTGTCTATGCCTATTCTGCAGATGCACAGACCCCCCATTTCTCTCTGCTGCAGGTAGTTCCATGCCCCTGACACAGTGGAGGGTGGAGGTGCCATGTGTAGGTGCCTGGCCCTCATCTGCCACACTGCCATGGCTGACCTGACAGCAGTTGCAGGATCACCTTGTGCCTTGCTCAGGGCAGTGCATCTGGGTTAGAAGGACTCAGTTCCCCACTGCCTCCCACTGCACTGCCCTTCATCTCTCCCCACAGTGCCCACCCCGTGCTCCCTGGAGTCTGGTCCAGTGATTTCATTTCACATATTTGGGATGCTGATCTGAAAAAAAGAAGCTCTGAGGAGAGTCATATATGTCCTGGATGATGCTTCTCACCATGGCAACACCATGCTGGGGCAGCCGCTTCCCAACACGTGTGCAGGGCAAAGAATGGCAGTGTTTACCTTTTGCCACACTGTCTAGAGGCCTCCAGGGGTCATCATTTCCCACACTGTCCAGAGGCCTCCAGGGGCCATCCTTCCCAATGGCATCTAGTGGCCTCCAGGAGCCATCCTTCTCTACACTGTTCAGTTGTCTCCAGGAGCATCCTTCTCATGTATAGGAAACTCACCCACCCCGATGGGAAACTTGCCACCTCCTTTTTCACCCCAGCCAGCACCTATGACTCTTCCCCTCTGTCAGTCCCACTGTCTCTGGTAACTCATGTGGGGATCACAACATGTGTGTCCTCTGTTTGTCATCAGCTTATTTGCCAATGACTTTTAAAGTTAACATTACACAAAGATGATACAGTAAATGTTTTCTTCATAAAAGAAAAACTAGAGTGTAGCACAGTCAGAGCCCGAGCTCCTGCTGGTGCCCTCCTGCAGCCCCCACCCACTCAGCCACAGCCAACACACTAATGGCTGGTGTTCACCTCATGCTTGGTGCTACTGTGTGTGGACTCATCATCCTGCCTCTGTCTGAGCATTGGGAACCTCCCTGAGGATTATCTCCACCCTTAGCTGCTGCCACCTTCTTGTGTGAGCTGTCTACTTGTCCCTTGCTAGTGGGCATGAGGTTTATTCCAGTTTTCCACTGGCCCTTGGAATGGCACTCCAGACCATGTCCTCAGTTTGGACACATGTGAGCATCTGTCTGGGTGAAAGGCCAGTGCCCAGGGCCTGGGGCCTGGCTGCCATGGCTCTGCCATGGCTCTGCTCAGGTGAGGTCCATCAGCTCTTCACAACTTAGGTTGCTCTATATAAGGAAAGCTGGTGGCCCCCTCCTCTCAGGTTGTGCCAGAATGGACTGGGCATATGCAGGTGTGGGGAGGGGCCTCCCTTGGATCAGCACTCTCTTGTGACAGCCACAGTGGCTGTTTCTTGCTGGTTTTGTTATTGCGCTGCTCTGCCACCAAGCTTTGGGGTTGACTTTTGGAATCTTCACCTCCTGCATGTGCTTGCTTTTGTCCAGCAAGGAGGTCCACAGGAGAGGGTAGAGTGTGGCTGTGAAGTCTCTACTCTAGGCCTCTGGAGACCAGCAGGAAGCAGTTTTGATTTTATTTTGCAGTTATCATGTACATATACTGAGGCAATAGCTAAGCAGATGACATGCAGCCACCAATGCAATTTCTGCTAACTTCCTTGCATTGAACAATCAAGGAGTGGGCCATAGAGCAAGTTCAGGGACTGCAACACATGACCTCACACCCAGGACTGTGCCTACGGGGTAAGCGGCCTTAATGTACACCATGTTTGCAGTACTTCATTCACCTGTCTGCACATTCTCCCATTTCTTTCCTAGAGATGTAGAGTTTTAGGTGCATCTGGAAGTTTGACAATAATAACTGAAGCCATGTAAAGAATGAGATTTTCTCAGATAAAATTATAAGAAGAAAAGAGAGCTTATGAACCAGTCTTGAAGGACTCCTGCATTGAACAGGTTCATGAATTATCAGTCCTCAAAACATGGCAGAGAATTGGCAGGAGAACCAGGAGAGCATGACCTCACACAGCCAGGAAGAGGAGACTGATGCTGTGAGGAAGCAGGATGCATGCTTCAGAGAGAGCAGGAAAGGGCACAAGCTGTCCTGCACGTGTTGCCCAGGGATGCTGTTGGTGACTTGGATAAGGTGTTTTGATTCACTCTGGAGGAAAAGCTGGATTGGAGGGGCTTGAGAATAAGTGATCCGAGGGTCAACTCTTGTAAGGATCAAGGTCAGCTGCATGTAGTAGGAACCCCAAAAAACATGGACATCACCAAGTCAGGGGCATAATTAAGGCCAGAATCGCCACAGGAAGGTGTTAGTATGGTGGATCGAGGATGTCTGAGTGTCAAGGATTTTACAACTCTTGGCCATTTCCTCATTGTTACAAGGTGGCTGCTATAGTCATGGCCATCAGATTTATACTTCACTCAGAAAGAGGGATGGAAAGATGGGTAAAAAGCCCTCGTGCATTGGAGTCTGCTTCCTTTAATGTACACTTCCAGAAATGTCAATCAACATCTGTGACTGTTGCCCAGTGCCAGATTGTTTCTGTTCCCAAGACTGCCTCTGGGGAAGTGGAGAATGAGGCTTTGTCCATCAGTATGCATCTGTGGGGAGCTGGGCCCAAGGATTTTCCTTGGATACCAAAATCCCATGATGCTCAAGGCCGTTTTGTAGGATGGCAGGGTTTCCATAGGGCTCAAATACTTCCTCCCATGAACTTCAGTCACTCATAATGCCTGGTGCAGTCCACAGACTCTGGGCAGAGTTGCCACACTGTATTGTTTATGCATCATGAGGAGGAGAACTGCAGGTGCAGGTCAGGTGCAGCTATTCCCTGGAATTGTAATCATCAGAGGGTTGAATCCCTCGAGTGGGAACCCTGGCTACTGAGGACTGCTTGTGTGTGGCTGGGCATGCTGCTGGGCCCCTCCCACCACATCAGAGTTTTTCTGCGAGGACATAAATGGAGACTGGATGTAGGAATCTCAGCTACCAACATTGGTCACACATGATAGTGGCTTTCCCTGTTACCCAGTATTTGGCGGGGAGGAAGGGAGTCAAGGACAGTGCAGTGGGGAGTCTCAAGGGAGGGAGGGTGCATTTGGGGGTCTCAAGGGATTCTTTTCCCTAAACTGGTGGCTGCTGTGTGTGTTTAATGCTGAGGAGAAGTTCAGAGTCACAAGGTAATGTGGGCTGTTTTCTGGGGTCCTGAAATGCTCCTCCATGGATTTCCCAGACACAGTGGGGCAGTCATCTCGCTATTACTCCTTCCTTTAGAGTATTGTATTGAAAAGAAAAACTGCCAGTTTCATGCATAAGTAGATCTGTTGCACGTACTTATTTCACATGGCACGAGTCCAGCTTGCCTTCCCAGCATTCTTCAGTTGCCCTCCAAGAACTTGCATGTGAGTACCTTTAGGGAAATCCAAAGGAACAGTGCTAATAAGAGACACATACCCCCTTGACAATCTCCTCACCCAAAGAAAGGAGCTGGTTTTCCTGATCACTTGAGGGGTGGGGTGTCTATGGGTTTAGAGGCACTCCACCATACCACTTTGCCCTGTACCAAGGTCAGTTCCAGCCACTGCTGAAAAGAACACCATGGGGCACCTGGCTAAGCCATACAGGGCTGGTACTGGTTGGGTGGATGGCACCAGACCTCACTGGGTTGCCATCAGGCCATGAGCCCAATCTCAGGAGTGAATTTGCCCTCTGTCCCTGTGGTGGACAGTTTGTTCTCTGCATTCTTGCAGAGAAAAGGTGGAGGTCTCATCTTCTACACTTCCTGTTGACATGGGGACATTGTTACAAAATCATCTCACCACCTAATCTAAAGGGGATTAAAATGGCAATGCAGATGTTTGCCTGGGATGGGCTTGTGCCCCTGAGCCACCAGAGAGGGCCCCTGAGTTACGTCACCAGGTTGCTTGTCCTGCCAGTGGATTAACCTCCTTGAACATGGATGGAGGCCTCCACAGTGTGCTGGTGTGTTTTTGTGAGTCTGGAAGAGCAGGTGAACTCTAGCACAACCAGCCACTGCAAGAGTATGGGGTAGCAGAGACCATCATCAACCAGGAGGGAAGAGAGACCAGGTGAGGAAGTGCAAGGCTGGGCCACTCTGCAATCAGCAGAACCCCTAGCCTCAGGGTGACCGTGAAGAGAGTGTCCTCCTGGAACAGGATCCAGGGATGTCACAACAGCTGTCTTCTGAGGCCTCTCCCACTGCCAACTACACCCACTTCAGAGGTTAGACTTCCTCCATTTTCAATATTTGTCCTAAGTATAGGCAAACGTCCTTCCTTTCTTTCCTCTTATCATGGATCAAATGAACATCAATTTAAGAAATGCTTACTGAGTACAAAGGACAACCCCAGGGAAGCCAGCAGTCAGCCACCTAGTTCCAGGGTAGTCCTATCTCCCCGGGACAGTAAACACTGCCTCATTCCAAATGAGGTACCAGGGCAAGAGGGTGCTACAGGATCCACCCTGTTCTGACTACTGAGCAGACATCTTTTATGATGAACATTTCAGGTTCCTTGTGAACATCAAGATCCAGGCTAATATCACCCAGCCTCCTTAACCCACAAGGCTGTGGCTTGACCCTTTAATGAACACCACTGTCCCACAGTCACAGGGTGAAGTCCACATATACACATGGCGGGTACTTTCTTCTTATAGGTGTCTTCTGTGTGGAATCCTCCAGAGGCCTTGACAGCAGGAACTGTTGAGGGTTTAGACGAGGATGGTGGCAGGCTGGGGCTTGGCTCAGTGATGGAGACTGGTTTTGAGGTCAAGGTGCTTGTGGAGTGTTTTGTGAATTCTTCTCTGAGGCTGCTATTGATGCCCATGAGCCTTCCTTTCCTGTCTGCTCTGTCTCCAGCTGCCCACTCCACTCCCTGGCTCCTCTCCCCAAGAGCTCCAGGATGGGGTCGGAGACCTTAAGCTTCCTTTGCCTTCCAGGTTGTCCTCAAGGCCAGGTCGATGGAGCCTTCTCATTTCTGAGCTCATTGTCTTTAAGAGGCAACAAAGCAACTTGAAGAAATCTGAAAAACTCCAGAATCTGCCCCAGACTCAGTCATTTAGAGCCATGACCAAAGCATCTTTTCCCCAGGCTCCTAGCACTATACCAGCTTCTTTAGAAAGTTCAAACAAAGGGAGCAGAGAGCAATGTCACAGAAATCATGGAAATCCTAGGCAAGAAAGGAATGGTTGAAAGCACCCCATTTGCCAAATAAACTTTGGACCAAATCCCCCTCCTGGGTTTCCAGTGGGAAGATCTGGGGGCACTTTGCTATGACCTTGCTATGGAGGAATGTGGCTGGTGAAGGTGTGATTAACTAGTGGCTGGCTGAGTAATGACAGGTGAGCAGGGAGATGCTGTGCATTGTTACTTGGGATCCTGGCTACGGATGAGGCAAGGAGATGCCAGGGGACTCAGGGTTTTGGAAAATCACCTTCATTTTCCTTCATGTGTTATTGTTCACCCTCGTTTTTCCCTGGGAGAGTCTGCTGCTGGGAAGGGGCTCCTGGAAAAGGAGAGCACACCACAATGACATGAGACGAGAGGCAGCTTGAGCTGAGGACACCACCTGCCTCTGCCACTGGAGGTGTAAGCTGGTGTGGATACGGGCTGGACCAGCCCTGTTATGTAGGTGGTTCAGGGAGTTCTCAGTGCAGAGCCTGGTACTTGTAGGGCTGTGCGAAGGTGTTGGGGTCTGGGGGGTCACTTTGATGTCTTCTTTAGAGACCTGCTTCCATCAGTCAGAAGACACAGCTGTTATGCCTACCTCACTGAAGTGAGTTTGCTCATCAACCTCTTCACATTGATGTCTCACAGAGGCTGTGGTTGAGTGTAAAGTAACCATATTTAAAGTCTGACAAACCCACAGCACGTGCCGAGAATAGCCACAAGAAGACCTGATAGTTCTGTCCATCTTCCCTTTGATATGGGAATGGGACCTTGACTCCTAAGGCCATCTGGAATTGGGGTGTCTGAGCCTTGGTTTTCTCAAGGTTAATTTGGGGGTCTCATTAACCAGCAAAGCAGTTGTAGCACTGGTATTAAATAAACCGGCTACCCCTGGGCAAGTGGGATCTAATTGTTCAAAGAAGTATGCTAATGCTGTGAGATGGATCCCAATTTGGGGGTTGGAACTCCTGAAGCAAAACTCAGCCTTTTGTGTAACTACTTGTGAAAGGACTTTGTAAGTCACAGAAGTCCCAAAGTGGGGCATAGCCAAGCTCTGACTTTAATTGGTCAAAGACCCTTCAACATCTGGATGTCAGTGGCAGGCTCTTTCCTTCTCCTGTAAAGGTTTTACTCTTCTATAATTAGGAATCCAAAAAATTTTGCTGTTCCATAATTAGGATTCTGTAGCAAAGTGAATGCCTTGTTCTGAGGGCAGTCTTACCTGAACTTGGCTTCTGGCTAAGGAGGTGTTTGCTTCTGATTTTATCACTAGGTTCCTGCCTAACAGAGGCAGAGGACATTCTGGGACCCAAGAATGGAGATAATTTGATAACCAATTTTGCAATTAAAACAAAAAGCAAAGCGTGTCACCATAGGCCTGCCATCCACTCCTGTCATGGGTCATTGCTGGCTTGACCAAGGTCCAACAGACTGAGTTGGGACAGAACAGCCAGCTCCAGCAATAGCCAATACTTTGGTTTTCTTACCTGCCATGTGAAGAGTGCCCAAGGCTCCTCCCTCAAGAGGCCCACCTGGCCTTCTGGAGCAGTATGGTGTCATTCCATATTGGTCATTGTCAAATAGTGCCAACAAGGGCTCTGGTATGCATTGCCACTCGGTGCCCCCAACAGGGACAGCCAGGACACCCATGTTCCCTGTAGCCTTTCTTGGAGTTCTAGGCACACAGAATATGGCCCCTGGGATTGTTGCAGTTCTGAAATTCTGGGAGGGCTCTAGTTAGGATGCCTCTCAGGGGGCTGGGCCAGCCTGGGGTAGCCTAATGCTGTTTATTTTAGTCCCTGGTCCCTCCCAGTTTGCCTTCTCTGCCTTGTACTGTTATTAAACACCTTAGAGTCCCCAGAAACAGAGTAGCAGTCATTTTTGTCCTGACATCAGTGATGAGTTTCAGACCTCTCAGAGGTCTCCCTCTGTGGAGTTAGGTTCTGTGTCGTTATGTTTTCTGGAAGCTCCTGTGAGCCTGTTTAGAAATGCAGCTGAATCCCCAGCCTTCTTGAGTTGTCACTAGACTTTGCCATATTTTTGTCTGTTTTTCATGGAAAAGGCTCTGCATTTGGGGAAGCTCCTCCAGAGGGAAGCCTCAGGAGCTACTTCTTAGTTTCCCAGAATGAAGAGCCTCTTCATTTCCCTTGCTTTCCAAAGGGAAGTCCAGCTGTGAAATGCCAACCTCCTGTTTCTAGAGGCCAGGCCTGAGTTGAGATGGTGAGTGCAGGTCAAGGCCTGAGAACTGTGTTGGTCCCACTCACTTTGACTTCTCCTAAATAGAGGCCAAGGGTAGATTTTGGAAGTAGCTAGCGGTGGCCTTCCCCCTCTTTACAGGACAACAATACTGGACCATCTGTCCTGGACTCCCTGTTTGCACTATTCACTGCTTCCCAGGCCTTTCTCAGCCTTACAAGTAGGTTGGGAGGTCTGAAGAACTTGCAGGGCTGCCACCCTCAGCACTTGTCAAGGGACAGCCCCAGGTGAATCGCTTCCTGATCTCTCTGCTGTTTTCCTCTCTAGATAGTTTCCCATTAAAATCCTGCCTTTTGTTGCATTTTCAAACCATGTTCATGCCATGAAAGAGAGATGGCCTAGAACTGCAAGGTGCTGTAGCCCTGCCACCAACCCAGGCATTCATGTTGGCTTTACACAAAGTTAATCTTCAAATAAATGACTTACTCTATTGGTTCTTTTTTTAAAAAAAAAAAATATTTTTTAGTTGTAGCTGGACACAATACTTTTATTTTATTTATTTATTTTTATTTGGTGTTGAGGCTTGACTTAGCACCTCGCATGCACTAGATGAGCGTGCTCTGCTGAGCCACAACCCCAGTCCCGACTCTATTGGTTCGTTTTCAGTATACATGACAGGAGGATTCATTTGGATGAAATTTCAAAAGTATGTGATGTAATTTGCTTTACTTTAGCCACAGAACTTCCCCAGGCCTTCCCTTCCTCTCTCTCTCTCTCTTCTTCTTCCCTCTACCCTCCTGATCTTCTGCTGTTGAGGGTTTTCCTTTAATCACTGTTGTGGATTCACTCATGCTCTTTCAGCTCAGATGGGGCAGTGTGCTCCCCTGAGGTTCAGCTGCCTGGCCTCCATTTCTACCCCCAGTGTGGCCTGTGCTTAGTACACATGTCTGGGAAACCCAGGGCCTTGGGATCAAGCCAGCCAGTTTGAAACCTTTGTCTTTCTGTTCTTCTGTTAGCAGGTGCTGTAGGAAATACTGTCCCTCCTAGTCAAAGGACTATTCATTTTCAAATGGAAAAGCCTGATGTGTGAGCCACCAACAGCTACCGTGCAGCAAGGAAAGATGACAACCCCATCCCTCACCTCCAGGTTCCCAGAAGTCACAGACGTGAATTAAGGCTTCAAAGGACAGCCAAGCTGCAGCTGGTGCAGCACAAGCCAGGAAGCTGAAGAGCAGATACTAGAAGTACTCTCCATGCCACCTTTTCTCAGGATTCTGAATACACTGTAAGTGGTGGCAAAGTGGGAGATAAGGAAGGAGAGGAGAAGAAGAGAATGTCACATGTCACATCCTAGGACTGTCAACCTGGGCTTGCAAGGTCTTGGGATCTGTCTTGCCTCCTTGTGGTAGCTTTCTGGGTGGGGAACCCTGGAGAGAGCTGATGAGTCAGGGGCCTGGACCTCTTCCAGTATTCCAGAGGCCTCAGTACCACAGAGGCCCCTTACACCTGGGACTCGAATGGGGCTGAGATAGGAGAATGAAAGAAAATGACAGAGAAGGAGAGACACAGAAGAGAAAGGAAAGGCAGAGTCAAGAAGATGGAGAAAGAGAGGGGAGCCCTTTCTACAGGACCAGGGAGAAACCAGGGATCACATGTCATGTGTCCTTTTATTATAGTCACATGTTACTGGAAGTAAGGTGTTCCCAAAAAGCTTATGTGTGAGGCAATGCAAGAAGATCCAGAGAAGAAATGATTTGGTTGTGAGCATCTTAATCCAATCAGTGATTAATCCCATGATAGGGATTAGCGATTAACTGGGTAGTAACTGAAGTGTGCAGTGTGGCTTGAGGAAGTGGACATTGAGGCCTGGCTTTGGGTATATATATATTTATATCTGGAGAGTGGAGTCTCTCTCTCTCTCTGTCTCCTGGTCACCATGACCTCTTCCACAATGATATCTTGCCTCACCTCGAGCCCCAAGGAATAGAGCTGGTCTTCTATGGACTAAGACCTCTGAAACTATGAGTCCTCAAATAAACACTTCCTCCTCTACAGTTGGGCTCGTCAGATCCTTTACTCACAGCAGTGAAGAAGCTGATTAAAAGACCCTCTCCTGTTCAGGAGAAGAGATTCAGTCAACCACCCAAAGACCCTCATATCCTGCCCTGTTCCTCTCAGTGACCTGCAGGTTACTACAATGCTGCCAAACACAGGATCTTTTGACCAGATAGCAATGAAAACAAAACCAAGTCAGGGGAGCAAACATGCAGGCTAGGACTTTGCCAAGTTCTGTTTGAGGAAGGGAGATGCAGCTTGCACAGGGGAATGTCAGGCTTCCCCTGAATCAAAGAAGGGAGATGTTTTTTTTTTTTTTTTTCTTGTCACTTGAGGCTGAGGTGTAGGTGGACTCAGGGGCACTCCACCTCAGTATTTTGCACTTTGCCAAGAAAGTTCCTACCACTGCTGGAGAGAACACCATGGGCCCCTTGCTCAGCCATTCTGGGCTGACACTTGTTGGGTGGCTGGCACCAGGCATTGAAGAGTAATTGTTGGGCCAAAGGCTCAGGCCCAGAAGTGCATTTGCCCTCTGTCCATGTGGTCGTCCCTGGCACTGATCCATATTATTACTGTATTCAGACAAGATTTCAGAAGAAAAATTCACTTAAAGTCAAGAAGAAAGAAGTTAATGAATTGTGTAATCTATGCTTTTAAGGTTAGTAAAAATATTTAATTTCATTTCTTCCTATATGGTGGTCTAAATCTCAAAAACTGCAAGAAACTTAACATGAGGTCCTCTTTGTTTTTAGAGAATTTTACTCCGACTTTAGGTCTCACCTGAATCCCCCATATTTTAACTCACTGAATTTATGCCAGTGCCTTTAAAGACAGCTTTGCAGAGAGGGTTGTGGAGGACCCTGTGTCCTCTCATGGACTGGAGCCAAGAGAGCTCAAGAAGAATCCCTGAAGTTCAATCAAATCTGAAATCAGAATATGAAAATCCACTGCTCACATCCAGGATCTTCTCTGTGACTGCCCTGCGGCTGGCTTCTAGGGTCCTCGCAGCGATCTCCCTTGGCTCCTGGTGATGCAGCTGCCCTTGCTGCTTTTCAGATAGATCTGCATTTCCCTCCAGGTGGGGAATAAAAGCCTCTTCCAGGCTCTTTCCTGTTTGGTTTCACCAAAGAAACTTTCTGTCTGTCCTCAGGGTGGGGATATCAGCATCAATGTCAGGAGAAGTTTTGTGTTCGTTGGATTGCTTGGATTGCAATCTGGGGGAGTTCACATGCAGTCTTCTTTGAAATTCTGATTATGTCAAAAGTGGAATGACAGGTGAGCAGTAAAAAAGACCTTCACCACAGTGGCCTTGACTCCACAAGGCCCAGCCATGCTTAGCCCTTAGCTCCCCTCAGCCCAGCCACATGCCCTCATCTGGGTTCTGGAGGCTGAGCGTCCTCTTGTCCTTGGTGCAGTCCTCATTCTCTCTTCCCTTTCCCTGGACTCTTTCTTTATGGCCCTGCAGGGTGGACCCTTCTCACCATTCACAGCTCACTTGAGGGTCCCCTGTCCTGAGAGGCCTCCTGACCAGTCCTGAGTCTCCCCTACAACAACCCTGGGCCCATCACTCAGGCTCCTTCTCCCCAGCACTTGCCAGCATGGGGGAGAAGTTCCCTCATGTGTACACTTGTTTGCCACCTATCCTCCCACATTAAGCTCCATGCAGTAGGGTTGTGCATCCCCCATGCACAAGGATTAAGTTAACACAAGGCCATCAGGGGGGTTTCATCCATGAGGACTGGTGTCTTTACAAGAAGGGATGAGAACACAGATTGTTAGAGACTGGGGATCATGGCTCAAGGACACAGGGAGAATACAGCCATCTAACAGCCAGGGAGTTAGGGCCCCTGATGAGGTGGGTCTCCCAGAATCCTGAGTTCTGGCTATGGCTTCCAGGTCATTGTACACAAGTCATTTCTCAGTGCTTTCGAGACTGAGGTGAAAGGATCACTTGAGTCCAGGGATTCAGAATGCTTGGGCATCATAGTGAGAGCCTGCCTCAAAGAAAAAAAAAGAGTTATTTAAGCCACATAGTCTACGATGGTTGGCCATGGCCACCTGGAAAGCCAGTACCATGTCCTTTGGTGGAAAGTGATAAAATAGCTTTTCTTGCCAGTGGTGAATCATTCAGAAGTTTTTTCACCTCCCTGCTCTTTCTCACCTTCCTTTTTTTTTTTTTTTTCACTGAAAGTTTGGGACTTGCAGGAGTCTAGGCTTTTATTTTGAGGATGGATTAATTTGTTGGTGCCACTCTCTGGCAAATGAATCAGACTCTGGGACTTGTTCTAGATTTGGAGTTCCCTCTTTAGACATTTACCTCTGAGTTGGTAGGTCTAGAGAACGTTGTTAGTCAAAAGGAATGATATAACTAAGACCCTTCTGTTCCCTGAGGTCCTCTCCTCTGAGGCCCATACTTCCTGGATCAGACATGACTTTTCAACTTTAATTCTTTTGGGGTGCAAGAAATACTAGAACCACCTGATTTCTCCCAACATTCTGTGTGGCTCAGAGCTCAACATACCTCACCAGCAAACAAATTTTCTTCCCTGTTTTGGTAGAGAAGGATTCTGCTTTTAATTAAAGATTAGCCAGTTACTTGAATCCTGCATGTTTTCTGTTCAGGTTCAACTTAAATGGGAAATTTGCAGAAGGAGATCTTTTAGGGCCTTCTGGGAGCTTCTTCAAGATCTTCCAAATGTACCTTCTTTGCAGAGCACCCTTCTTTTATTTTCTTGCCCAGAATTACTTTGGGTTGGCAATCTTATGTGCTTTTCAATCTAACCCTTGGTTCTAACTTGCTAATTGCAAATATATGCTATTAAAGAAAACTCATGGAAAGGAGAGAGGCCATGTGTGGCTCAAATGAGAAACAGGAGAGAGTGGGTATTTCCAATGCCACATAAGAAGAAACTCAATTTTGCCAGCTTCATGTTGCAGAAAAATATGGAGAGATAAATTTTATTTTGCAGCAGAGCTGGGTTGTACAGCCAAAGTCTATAAGAGAAGATAGAACACCTCTATCACTGAGCTGGTTAATAAAATTCCTAATAGGATTTGCTGACTGAAAGAATGACAGACAAAGCCACACAAAGGTTTATTTATTCACTATCTGTATGTAAATTTTGCTTTTATGGAAATTGTGTCAGGAACTGAACTGCAACTAGATAGCACACAATATACTGTAATATTTGAGTTATGATTCACAAAAGCTGCCTGTGTATCTGAACACACATATGTACAATCTTGCTGCTTTCTGGAAGCATCTCAGTCTCAGACTCAGGAACCAACTTGTGATCAAAGTGGACAGACTCATTTGCTAAAATGTTCTCACTCAAAGGATATGATATTGAACTCAGTTTTCAAAAGAACAGAGGTGCCTTTTTATTAACCTTCAGGGTTTAGTGCCAGTTTGTCTTTTGGGGACTCTCCAGGTGACTATGAAGAGGTCTGTTTTATTGCTAAAGGATACATATTTTTGGAGTTACTTGTACTCAGTCCTGGAATAGAGAAACATCCTTTTTTTTTTTTTTTTTTTTTTTTTGCTTTTTATTCTGAAAGAAACTGAACCCACTTGGAGAAATTAAATCAGGTTTAAGGTATGTGTGATGCCAGCTATGTTACATAGTAAGCCTTGGGTGGCAGCAGCTTGCTCTGTAGCTAGGGGCTACCAGCTGTCCTTATGTAGCACACATTCCCCTCTATCAACAGGTAGAAACTTTGACATGCCACAGTTGTGTGTTTTCATGATAACATGATTGATATCCAGAGCAAGTGGAAGACTGGTTCTGGTGAGGCCTGCACACAGATGAAATCACACTGCACATTCCTGTGAGTTTTCAGTTTTTTTTTTTTTTTCCTTTCAGCTTCTGTCCAGAACTTGGCAGGTTCTGGAAGGCCTTTGCCTTGGATCCTCACACAGGCCATGTAGGCATCCTGCACTTTCTCTCTGGGAAGAGCAGGAAGAGTGCAAGAACTCAGTGGATTCCTGAAGCCAAAAAGGCCATGGGGCTCCCCTAGCCAGAGCTGCTTCCCTCAGCCCCCTACCTCCACCCTGGTAAGGGAGGCCATCCCTGATGCCTCAGCTCTGACATCCCACAACTAACTCGCTTGGCTCCCTGTCTGTGGCTTTGAGTTCATGGCCCAGGCCAGGAGCCTTTGGCAGATGGCATCATATGACTGAATTCAATCACATCACTCTGTTTCTCTCACACTGTTTGGGTGCTCTTCCCCTCATTTTGAGTGTTCACACAAGTCAGGCTGAACTGGGCATGGGTGGGCTTCCTTCTGTGTGCTCTGTGGGCAGAAGTTCTTCCTTCCACATGGAGGAATCTAAACCAGAGAGCAGGTTTAGAAGAAAACATTCAATAAGTCACAACACAGACAGTTTCCAGGACAAAGCAAAATGGAATGGAATGGGACAGGTATTCTGAAGACTGGAAATGCTGGTGGCAGCACATGTACCCTTAGATGAGGAAGGAGGCCAGACTCAGTGGAGAGTGCACTGACCCACTCTCTTCCTCTCTCAATCCCTCCCTGTTCTGGGATGGAACCAGGGCCTCACACTTGCTGTGCAAGCCCTCTACAATGAGCTATGCCCCCTCCCTACCCTGTGTCCTTGGAGTGGCTTGGTTGCCTCTGAGAGGCTGTCTGGCTTTGAGATGTTTACACTCTTCCCATCCCAGTCCTCTCAGCTCTTCTTCACTTCCCAGGACATTCATGTTGAGTGTAAAGGGAGTTACCTGTGGGGGGAGTTCAGGTTGTGGGAGGGGTTCAAAAAGAATGAGTTTGTTCCCAGCCCCTCTTCCCCATATGCTGGTTGAGGGGAGTCCACCATCACATGGGGGCTGTGAGTGACTCATGAGGGCCCCTGGGACTCCACTGTCACAGCCTCTGTGGCACACACCGGTTTGTGCACCTCTGTGTGTGCACTGCAGGTGTCAAAATGGGTGAAAGGCAAACTCCAGTGGAAAAAAAAAATGCATGTTCTGGCATGTGCAGGGGATGTTACATGGGTGATGGGCTTTCTGAATCCTCAGCCTCCTGCTGCTACATTCAGATGCTCTGGGGATAGTGGTAGTAGAGTCTCTTGGGGGTTGGGTGAGCTGGTGAAATGCAGATCTCTAGGTCACATCCAGGCCATGGAGTGATACTCACTTAGTGCAATCTGTTTTTTTTTTTTTTTTTTTTTTTTTTTTCCTAGTGCTGTGGAATACTCATGCTGGGACCTACCCCTGTGTGCCTCTAAGACTGGAGAAGCACTCAGGTGTGTTTGGGGAATTTGTGTGTCATTGTCCTAAAGGCTCCTCTACTGCAGACCAGTGGGGAGCTGCCCCTGTGTTAGTGTCAATGGATTTAATTCCAGAGCTGGCCCAGGCAAGAGGAGGTTTATTCTGCAGGTCAAGGAGCAAGGAGATCAGGGAGGAAGACATCCAGAGGTTTGGATTGTGGTGGTGGTAAGGTGGGGGTCAGTCAGGTGGCCTTGCAAACAAAGAGCAAGGACAGATGGTCCAGGTTCAGAATTCCTGAGTCCCGGACCCTTCTGTGTTCTGTGCCCTTATATAATATGGTAGCAATGAAGGACTTGCAAGATTGCTGTCCCAGAGTGTGTCCTCAGGTCAGATTAGCATGGGGAAGTCCTTGCTGGGTCACCCCAGTTGACCCACTGGAACCCAAAGGGTCCATAACCAGAAGTATGTGCAGATTCAAAGTCAAGGAGAGAATCAGATGCTACACTGCTGGCTCTGAGTGTGGAGAAAGGGGCCACAAGCCCAGGATTTGGGGTTGCTTCCAGTTTCTGGAAACAAAAAAAAAAATGGAATCCCTTTGCTGCTTACACCTCAGTTTTAGTCCATCTATACATTTTGACCTTGGAAATGATTGTGAGTGTACTCAAGCTGTTCTAAATCCCTAAGTTTGTGGCCCTTTGTTACTTCAGAGTACCTTAAACCTTTAATTTAGAGGAGTGCCTTTTTAAGTGATCAGAGTCCTTTATTAAGTGTGGCTGAAGGTGCATTTGAGTGCCAGGCCGGTGTCCACCATGTAAGACAAACGTTCCTGGCTCCAGGGGTGACTGCATCTTTGGTAAAGCAAGGACGTTTTCAGGTGCTGCCAGGACAGGGAGAGGGAGTGGGACTAGGAGATTTTCTGATTCCAACATTATGTTAAAGAAAGACATTTGAACTCCTTTCTTGCAATTTCCCCATGAGTATTAATCTTCAAATTGGGAAGAAGACAAACTGTGTTAGAGGATATATATGGAGCTGAGGATGGACGTCTACATGCTGAGGGTGGTATCCCAGCTGGTTCAGGGTTACCCTGGGGGAGGGAATTGGAGAAAGTAGAGAAGGCTAGCATGCTTTGGTGACAGCCACTGGGGATGGCATGTGGAACTGGCCACTGCAGCAGTGCTGAAACCAGAGGGATCTGGGTGGAGACATGTTTCCTGGGTGTCTGCCACTGTGTGTGCAAATACATCATCTGTAAACATGTATGTGCAAACATACATGTGTATGTGTGTTTACATGAGCAATTCAGATGGGCTCAACTGGACCTGGAGGTGGGTGCCTCCTCCTGGATGGTCTGCAGGTGATTTCCATGTGCTGAGGCAAGTGCAACCTGGGTGCCTTCTATCCCCCAGGCATATGGGACATTTGGCACCAGCCTATGTAGAGGCTTGGGAGAGGGGTATGCTGATTCTGATCTGGTGGTTTCTGCAGGAGTCCTGCCCACTATGTGCCTAGAACTTGGCCCATTTCTGGATTTAAGTTTCCATCTTTCTGTGTCTGTCTCTTGAGGACCTAGCATAGGTCACTTTACCTCTGAGTCTCCATTTCCTTGTGACAGAACTATTAAATCAATTGAGATGCAACCAGATGCAGGCAGGAGTCCTCACAAGATTTCAAACATCTGTGGAAGACAGATGGGTCAGCCTCTTCACTGACACCAGGGATTTTATTAAACTCAGCTCAGCCATGTTTTAAAAGTGTGTTCTGGGGTTCGACCACTCACTGAAGTGTAGCAGCCCAGTCTGACTCTGATTAGAACTTTTCTGATTCCAACATTATGTTAAAGGCAGACATTTGAAATGTCTGTGCTTTTATAACATTTGCTCTCTGACTTCTCTCTGCTTGAAAACACTCTTTGTCCCAGGCTTCCCTTTCCCAGCCACTCTGTGAATGGCTAGTGGTGGAGACAGAGGACAACATGGAGGCTAAGGCAGGGGCTGTGTATTCGTTTTTGATGACTGAGGATCAACTGGAGTTTTTTCAGCAGCATGATTCCCTCCAGGTGTGTTTTCCTGTTTCATCATCTGAGCTGCTGAACAAATTCAACCTTGAATTGACTTCTCTGTGGTTCCAGCCACTCTCCTATTAGCTGAACTGAGAAGTTGCTGAGAGAATCACCCCAACTTGTAGCTCAGAGCCACTTTTTGTGCAGCTGCAGGAGTGTAGTAGTGTGTGAGGCCAGTTGTGAAGCTAGTGACAGGCATTTCACAGAGTTCAGTAACTCAGGGCCACCTGGTCCTCCCTGCATCCACCCAAGCTACTCTCCATCACAATGTTCATTTTAACAGACATGCATTTTAATGAATTAATTTATCTTTAAATTTTATATTACTCCCTGAGGAAAACCAATCTCCTGATCTTCTGGCTTTGTTCTTTTTTTTTTAAGAGAGAAAGAGGAGAGAGAGAGTTTTAGTATTTGTTTTTCAGTTTTCGGTGGACACAACATCTTTTATTTTTATGTGGTGCTGAGGATCGAACCCAGCACCCCGCGCATGCCAGGTGAGAGCGTTACTGCTTGATCCACATACCCAGCCCTGGCTTTATTCTTTTTCTGGTTGGCTGAGCACATTCCATCTGTCAGTGACTCTACAGTCCCTTGATTCGGAGGCTCATTAGTTCTCTCTATCAAAAGGCAGGGTTTGCAAATGTCAGTGAAGTTTAAAGCCATTAACACCCACTGGCACCTCTGCACCTGGTTCAGTCAGAGGATTGAAAAAGATGAGCGGCCTTCCTGCTCAGCATCTTTTGCCTGATATTTAGCATTATAAAATCATCTTACCACCTGAAATTTCCTCATGGACTCTTAGGGTGTCTTTCACACACCCTGAAAACACTGCTCTCTACCACCTAAAAGATATATTTTTTTTTCATTTTAAGTTACTTCCTTTTAAATTTTATTTTAATGGACAGTTAATGATTGGAGTAATTGGGGGCTTCAATGTGATATTTGGATGTATGTTTACAAGGTGTATTGATCAAATCAGGATAATTAACAAATCTATCACCTCACTTCTTCAAATACTTTAAATTGTTTATTTTGTGTGGTAAAAATATGTAAATCTACACTACTGAAGCACATGATGCATTACCATTCATTAGAGTTTCCTTCCTGTGCTGTGGTCACTGAGGCTCACCTGCCATCTAGCTGGACCTTCCTGCTCTTGCCCAGTACCCCTCATCCTGCCCCCTGGAAACCCTCATTGTAATCTCTGTTTCTGTGCATTCAGCTGTTTTAGATTCCCCATGTAAGTGAGCTCATACTGGCTTTGTCTTCTGTGCCTGCTTATTTCATTAAAACTAAATAATATTCCTATTTTAAAAATTAAATGAGTTTCCAGAATTTTATAACTCTGTTTAAAATGGTTCAGCAAATTATTTGATATGCCCATATATGTCCCCAATTAAAATCAAATATACGTAGGATATGGTTCATACTATCTAAGTTTATTTATTCCCTTGTGGTCATTATCTATTCTTTGAGAAATGACCTCTAATAAAGATGTTCATTTGACCTTGTAACATCAGACAGTGATGACCAAAAGGAGGCAGAATTTAAAATGGAGGTATTATTGTTGAGATTTTGCTTCTGGGCAGAACTCTCAGACTGACATAGCATGTCTAAAGAGGGGCTTGGGGGAGCTTGACCAGACTGGAACATTTATTGGGCCAGGGCAGGAAGGGAGGGCTTAGGACAGGAAGAGGGGTTTTTTAGAGTCCATTGTCCTATTGGAGTTGGCCTGGAGAGCAGACTAAGATCCAGGATTGGCAAGGAGACCCAGCTGATTGACAGGTGATTTCATCAGTGTCTGATTGGTGTTTTTTTTTTTTTTTTTTTTTGAGCATGCAGGTCGCTTGGTGCTTTTTTTCCTCAGTCACCTCCAATGAATTGACAGGCCTCAGGACGTGTGTAAATTAAGGAAGAAGAAAAAAAAAAAACTCAAGAATTATCTCTATTATATTCATAATATATTTGTCAAATACCCCCAGGGCCTTTCACATACAGGTCAACCACACATAGCAAGCAATATGAAAGTTCATGTGGTTTTGAAGTATAACATTGTGATCCTTCAAAGCTTTCATATATTCTAAGACTGCCTTGTGCTTCCTTGAAAACATTATGGAAAATACATATTTCTTTCCAGGTCCAGAACTTGAAATGACAGTGGACTCAAGGGATCCTGTTTATCTATAGGAGAACAGTCAAGCTGAAATGTGTTGTTATTAGTTTTTTTAAGTATCAAAATAAATGGATGAGGAATTCTTATCACTATAGATATTTCTGTTTCCAATTCTAAATTTTCACCTTATTTTTGATATTATCTCTGTCTTTTGACTGTTATTAGCTTACAGATGATAACTGAAAAATATTTTCTAAACTTGATCATGATGGGTTATTAGAAATATTTGGTTACATAAGTAATTGCTCTCAAAGCAGAAAAAAAAATGCAGAACTTATGATACCAGAAACACAGACAGACAGACATCACATTTTTCAGAATATACAGCCTTGGCTTCCAGGCTTTATAATAATATAGTTTTTCCCCCCCAAATTGCAATATTTGAAAAATTCTCTTTGTTATCCTGTACATCAGTGGAGTAGCAATATTATTGTTTTGGTGAGAATCATTTTTGGTTTGGGTATGTTATAAATGAACTAGAATTATACGTAGACCTTATGAATTTTCTGTAAAATAAAATGGTATGAATGCAACATATAGGAGTATAATTCTCAAAAAAGTGAGAACACATTATTGCAATACCTCTATTCCTTCCTGTAAGTAATTCAGAATTTTTATATCACTTAATTCAAGGGCTTATCACAGTTATTCACACTATATATCATAAACTGAAAAAAAAAGGTGAATATAACCACTTTTATATGATTGATAGCTAGCAATTTTTTAAAAAATTGCAGAATAGCAAATGTGGCTATGCAGGAAGATGTATTTTAGTCCTGGCCTTATTTTATTATGTATTTAGACTTAGTGATCTGAATTGATGTATACATTTGTTCGTTGAAAATCTAAAATCTACAATTAGGTAGTCTATAATGTTGGCCCTGGTACTAACGGACAGCTATGACACACAGGAACTGAATAATTACTCACTAGGGCTGGGGTTGTGGCTCAGTGGTAGAGTGTTCACCTAGCACCTGTGAGGCACTGGATTTGATTCTCAGCACCACATAAAAATAAAATGAAGATATCGTGTGTCCAACTACAACTATAAAATGAATATTAAAAAATGTTATCCACTAGAAGCATGTTAACTCATGGCAGAATAAAGATGATCCCAAGGAAGACTTCAATGGAAGTTATACTTATTGCTTCAAGTCATCAATTTTATAACATTGTCACTGTTGGTCAGTAAATCAGTAACACTAACAGACCATGTGCTTGGCAAAATAAGATGTGTCATAATTAAAAAGAAGTGAGGACAAATGGAAAAGGGAGAAACCGAGGGAAAAGATTCACCAAATGATGTATGTAGATATATGAAAAGACCCCAGTAAATTCCATCTTCATATATATCTATAAAGCAGCAATTTGATAAAACAATAAATAAATTGAAGAAAGACAAGTATGGGGTAGGGACCCCAATAGACTTCCAGGAGCCAAATCCAATGCAATCACACAAGAGTCTTTATTGAAAGCTTGAGTCTGGACTCACAACCATTCCTGATGCAGCGGTCCCAGGGAGTGATTTTGGGTCCCTTGTTCAGTGAGATTTTATAGGTTTTGGGGGGATGCTTTATGCTTCACAACGTCACACAGCAAATCATTCCATACCACGGGAAAATCAAACAACAACTCTTAACATTGATTAGCACATTCAATGATGGGAACAAGTTGGATAATGGTGATTAATTAGTACAAGAGGGGGATTCATTTGAACTGATTGGTTTAGGGTACAAGGGGTGTATGTGCTAAACTACATGGTTTCCCAACATGTTATCAACCACCATAAACTACTTGGGGGTCATCTGACATCCCAGGTATTTTCCCTGTCTCATGCTGATTTGTGCTTGCTAGGGGGGTTGCTATGGGTCCTCACCTAGCCTAACTGAGTCAGGGACACTTGGCACTACAGACCTCTCCTGTTATTTATAGACAAACAACTCAGCATGGTAGGTATGTGCTTAGGAGTGGTCTGTGGGTTTTTCCAAGGACAAGGGTCACACCCTCTTCCTTAGGACAGGTCTTGAGGTAGAAGCTTCTTTAATTTATTTATTTTTTAAAATGGAGTCACATCAGTTTCTCATAACAAAGTAAAAGTACTGGAAATGAAATGTAAAAAATCATATTACATGCAAGTACGCATGCCAAAATGTACCCCACTATTGTATACAACTAAAATCCACTAATAAAACATTTTGAAAGGAGGGAAAATATACATGCACTGCCAATTAAACTGTGACTTTCTCAAGCAAAGAAAAATGTAATGGATGAATTTAGTTCCATAAAAACTATTAAATATGTTTTTAATAAAATTTGATTTTATTAAAAACAATAATATATTGTTGTGGGAAACAGAGTAGTCAAGAAGCAGCATGCAGCACTCAGAGAGAAAGAGAACTCCTAATTTTATTTTAATATGAAGAGCCAGAGGAAAACAAATCTTCAATTTCTGAGCACCCATTTATAGTTTCTCACAACATTTACAGGCTATCTAGAGTCTTAAATATTCATTCTACCTGACATATGGTTTTGCACAGGGTTTCTAATGAAAAATATGTTTACAGATTCAGAGTGTGGTCAGTGGAAGAACTGGTCACTCTTGCAAGGCCTTTGATAAATATCTGGCCTCAGGCCTGAAGCCTGCACAGGCTCATTTACACTTCAAAGGTGAGTATTCAGAATTCCAGGGGAAGTTATTTATAATCCAAAAAGTAGGGAACCAAAGTTAATATGGCTTCTTCTAGGAGAAAGACAGAGATGGGAGTGGAACTGACCTTTTCCCCAGGCATTGGTTTCTTTCCATAACATTGTTACAACTTCATTTCACAACCAGGATTGGTTTTGCAATCACAATGTAACAAATAACTTTGTAAGGGTACCTTGAAACGTCAGAGAAAGAGACCACCAAGTGACCACTCATGCAATTGGCAGAAGGGGGATTTATTGAACCAGCATGCTGGGGCTCTGTGCCCACTCAAGAAGGGAAAGCAGCCCAGAGCCCCGAGCAGGGGCTGAGCACTGCTTAAGTACACTTTTTGGGGAGGGTGGAGGGCTTTGTATACATCAGAACAAATCATCATTAGGCGCGGGAAAATTGAACAACAACTCCTAAACATGATTAGTTCATTCATTGGCGGGAACAGGTCAGGCTGGAGTGATAAGTCATTCCTAAGGAGGGGGTTACATTTAAACTGATCAGTCCAGGCCCTGCAATGCCTACATGCGACCACACCTTATTAAACAACCAAATAGTCAGGGGAAGTATTTACTGGGCAGTTCCAAGCATTGTCTTAACAGCTACAGAAATTTCAGGTTTTGCAGGTAGCATAGAAACCTAACAATACCTAATCCTTTACATTTTAACTCAGACCTTGCAGCTTAGAAACTTTACAACACCCGGTCTTTTACCCTTTAACTTTTACTCTTTAACTTCAATTTCTTTTACCCTTACATTCCCCACTCCTTTTTCTGATTACTTTTAATCTTAAAAGTAATGTATCACAATTATTGAAGGGTTTCGCATTTCATGAGTTGTTTTCCGTTCCCTGGAATCATTTTCAGCATGGCCTCCATTTTAGATTCCACTCGATATTAGACCCCGATTTATCTAACTACGCTGACTACCTAACTTAAAATCTGGCTTCCTTTCCCCCTCTAATTTGGGAACTCCTTACTGCTGTAAGGAAGGGGGGGGGGGGCGAAGAGAATCTTTCTGGCTTCTTCAGGCTGAAAAGGGATGATGTGGGGCAAGCAGTTTGGAGTCCCCCTTTAAAAATATCGGGTCTATCGAGTGGTCCATGATAAAAGTCCAATTGAGAAGTATTAGTCTGGAGGGCCATTCAAGTGATAGGTGGTCTATAAGAGAAACAAGAATTTATTAATTTACTGAAACCATATCGATGCAGCAATAAATGTCACAGCACAGGAATATGCCAATGAGTATAATGGCCAAGACAAAGACTAACAATGTTTTTCACCAGAAAGTACCAAGAACCAGGAGCTAAGATATTGTTTCCACGACAAAGTTGCTGAGGACATGGCTTCTATCTGAGCATGTAAATCTTTAAGGACTTTTGTCACCTTGCCAGAAATTTCAGGGATGTAAACACAACAACTAACATTTAGGTTTACAGATGTCCTTTTTCTTTAAGATATAGTCTAATAGAGAAACCTTTAATTTTGCTACTTAGGGCTGGATAACCATACTAGCAAACACCAAGCCTAACTGTGTAGGTTAAGAATATCTGTGGGCCTTAAACTAAAAACTATTCTGGCAGTTCCTTTTAATAGTTATCAGGCATTCCTGTCTGAGAATCTCTTTTGTAGCCTCTAGTTTACTTATTTTTGGAAGTTACATTTAACTATTATTATCACTTAAAATATCCAGGAACAGCTGTGCTTTGGCTTTAACTATCTTTGCTAAGTGTTTAAGATGAAGCAAGTCAAACTGACTTTTGTTCTTATCTATTGTCAACAGTCAGCTGAGTTTCCCTGGGAGTCCTCGGGGAACTTCATAGCAGCTTCTCAGTTCTGCTAGTGCCATTTACCTTAGGATGGGTCCAGGCCTTGCTTGACCATGTGGCTTCCCTCAGAAGCATCAGGGATGTCTCCCCTTTTTGATGACCCTCCTCTTCACAGCAAATGTACCTATTGGCTTTCTGTCCTCCACTGGTCTCATTAATCTCCTTGCTCAGGAGGTTATGTGGCCTAGAGTTGCAGAATCCTTTGGAGAAGTCCCCTATTCCCTGATTCAGACTGACTCAGAGGGCAAGAGCTGAATATTGGTTTTCTTGGCCCTTTTAATTTAACTAATTTTAAAAACTTGATCTTAAACATCCAGCAAATAAGTTAATAGCCTTATATTAAGAGCACTGGGCTTTAATGTCTATCTCTCTATCCCGTAGGTGATAACTCCTTATCTTAAGTTGACACAGGTTGTGAGTTCTTAAAGCAGAACCTCTTTAAAACATTAACAGGCAATTCTTAAACCATCTATAAGCAAACTACAAAACAAAACTAACTAGGGTAAAAACATATTTAGCTTACATAATAGCTACCTTGAATTCTGGCAGGGTTATACATCATAATTTCCTATTTGAGATCCTAGTAATCTTGGCAAAAACCTACTTTTGGACGCAACTTTAACTGTACTGAAATCTGGCTTACTTCTTTCATAGCCACTTTCACATGTAGTGAGATGGGACAGAGCCTTATCTCAAGTAAGGCAGGGCTCTTTATAAATCTCAAGTACTATAGTTCTGAAGCTGATCATTTTACAAAGTTTACATAAATTGTTGTTCAAGTTTACATGAACATTAGCTAACACAACATAATATCACACCTAAAACATGAATTAAAGGCTGAAAGCTTTTAACCTCTTGTAGAAAAGTAGTAATGTACTTTTGTGTTTTGCAATAAAACCTTCACACAGATTAGGCTCTCATTAACTTAAAAATACATAAATTGTATCTTAGAGTAGAAAGTAACATGGAACCGTACATATCTTATTGATAACAAGTCCAGTTGTAGAACACAAATGATATGAATAAATCTCCAACATGTTTTTCTTTTAAGCCTAAAATTACCATACAACTTTAGAACACCAGCTTGATATAATGTCCTTTTGAAGCTTCTACCTTACAGACTTGTATACCTGGAAGATATGAACACATTAATAGCACCATAATTACATTGATGTTTTTATATTGACCAAGTTTAGCTTTTAAAGAAACAACATTACAATATTGAAAAATAACAGCTGTTGTTTAACCATAGTTGTATAATCTTTAATTTTCTTTAAGATTACTTGCTCAAACTTACACATATAACCAACTTACACAGACCTTCTTTATCACTTACTTAAACCCTCTTAATTACTTAATCACATAGACTCTCTTATCCAGAAACACATTTTCCCTCTATTAAATCCATATCTAAAACGTTCTAGTTTTTCTTTTCCATCTGTTAACCTCCTTCTGTTCACACTTTAAAACAATATCTGTAAATTTCTGAATTTAAGCAGATTATTTTATAGACATCATCATTTTATTAGGGTCTTTTTGAACACCTAGAAAAACTTATAAGCTTAATTTTAAAGACATCTTTACTTTTATCTGTTTACCCAATTTAAATTGAAACATTTGAATCACGTGAATCAAAGATATTTGGATCCATTTATAATTTTTTTTTTTTTATGAGCACTCCTCATCTGTCAATTGTCATATCACTGCAGGATATATGGACATACACACATACAGACATACCGACATACAACACATAACACAAGTGTAATACCCTAGTAGCTTTTTCAGGTGAAATCTCCATTGCAATGTTTCAAAATTCCACAGTTGATCAGAAAAACATTAACCTAGGTCTATAGGACCAAAATCATGAGCTCAAAAAAATATAGAATCTAAGAAAAAGCAAGATTCCTAAAAAAAAAAGATGACTGGCCAGTAATTAGTAAATACCTTATAATTTACTCTTTGTTTGGGGTCTAGTTTGAGTTCAGGTAAAAAGACACTTTAACTTTTTTTTTTTTCCTTGGGTCGGAAATCTGTCTCCTGCTGAGTGCCCCAAGCTTCTTCTATTTGCATATCAGCTTAAGTCCTGGCTGAGGTCTGAAAGGAACTGGGAAAACTGGAATTCTGAGCAGAAACCTCATGCCTAAGGCATTTTAGCTATAAGTCATAATTTTCAGGTTTAAGATGCAATTCTCAAAATTTTATATCTTTATATCTCTTTACATTAGAAACACTTGCTCACACAAAACTGAAAATAGGATCTTTTTCTGATAATAATGGCCACCATCAGAGGAAGTTTCCTCAGGATCATTAAGCTGCTTCCTTTGTTCTGAAGTTCCTAAAGTAGTATTAAGTTTTATCATGTATATCCAAAATTAAGCCTTAAAAATTTCCAAGACTGTTGCTAATTAATGTCATTTCAATAAGCCAGACCAACATTTTAATTTAGCACCTTTTTTCCCCTGAATCTTACACACTGAGGGGAACAGATATCATATCATAATTTATTATCTTTGCCCATGTTAATGCACTGGAATACCTAGTGAAATTTTCTCAGGCTACCCAGTTCAAAATTGAAACTTTCTATTTTTTTTTTAACCCTAAGTATTTAAGTTTTCTATCATGAACTATCTGAAATCAAACTAAACAATTGCTTAAATCCAACTTTTAACTGCAAGATAGTGCAATGCTTTAGAAACCCATTCAGATACCAAATTGTTACAATAAAAAAAAATCAAAACAGACAGACCAGATAAGAGAAAAATCTCTCTAGGTTTTTAACTCCCATTTAATTATGACTTTTACATCAGTGACACCATAGATTTCCCCACGAGTGGACCAGATGTTCTCACATAGGGGCAACTATAGGTGTAAAATCAAGGGTCTCAGTGTAACTGACTTTACTGCATTCAGGTGGAGTAATCCTTACAGTGCAGGGAAAGAATGAGGAAATTCCCAAAGCAAAAATGGCTTTGGCAGCTGCTGGGAATTTCTCAGTCTCACCTTTTACTTACAGGATTAGTTCCTCTGGCTTGGTCTGACCCCAGGCACTAGGCATTTCTCACATCTCCTAACTTTTCAGTAGTCAGCTTCCCAAAAAGTTCATCTTCTGCTTGCAGTTGTTTCGAGTTTGAGAAAAGTTTAAGCGAGATATCAAAGTTTTTAGACCCCAGGCATTTCCCTCTGCAGTGGGCGTGCTCAAGCCAACTACGGGAAGAAAAGAAAACACTGCTTCCCTAATCTCGCTTAACAAAGGGGGGTAAAGTTTATCAAAGTTCTTTAAAACATAGCTAAGAGAGGTGTAAAAGGTGAGAACAGAAAAGCTGGCGATTCTATTGACTTTTGGTCCCTCACAGGAGAAGCATTAGGTTAAAGTTTAACTAAAGTTACTTCCACACATCTAAGGCCGTTTGGAATTTGGGACTCTGCATCGGTCCAAAGTAAAACAATGCCATCACACTTAACAGAGACACAGACCAAATGAAAAACAAAGATCATCATGCAGCTCCCGTTCGTTGTTCGTTCACAACCCCAAGATCTACAATCTTGTGACTCAAGGAGAATGGAGGGAAAAGGGGAAGGAGCAGAAGGATTGAGTGATAGGATCTTGGGGGAAGGGGTCGGAGTGGAGGCAGGGACCAAGAAAGGCTTCAGGGACAGAGGCATGGAATGGCTTTGTCCCATACTGGGAGTTACTCAGGCAGAGACAGGGACAATACAAACGTGACACAGAGACAAGGACAAACAGTAAACAGTTAACACAAGTTTAGAGGCAAAGATTAAAGACAGACTGTGAATCCAATCTGAGAGAAAGAATTGCCAGTGAAACCAAACGGGTTGGCAGCAGAGTACAAACGAGGGCACTCTTGTCCCTCTATCAACTGGGGGCACTTTTGCCCCCCCCTCCCCCAAATCCTTTAAGGCGTCCCTTAAGAGGAGTGGCCTGTGGATTAGGACACGTCTGTCACCACTGCCAGGGAGAATTTACACTCTCCACTGACGGCCACGCTGCCAACCCAACCAAACCAATCCAAGCCAAAGACCAAACCTGAACCAAAAAGCTCTGAGAACTTATGCTCTCCACCAAGCCAAAAACCAAAAAGCTCTGAGAACTTTCACTCTCCATCGAGCCAAAAACCAAAAAGCTCTAAGCGATCGCAAAGGAAAAACAAGAAGGAGAACAAGGAGGAGAAGAGAAGGAGGAAGAAGAAGAGGAAGAGGCGCCTTACTTACCCCCAAAGGAGTCCATTGGAGGTCTCCTTGTCTGGCAATGCGCTTTTCCCGGCCAACGCACCAAATGTAAGGATCCCGTGAAATGTCGGAGAAAGAGACCACCAAGTGACCACTCATGCAATTGGCAGAAGGGGGATTTATTGAATCAGCATGCTGGGGCTCCGTGCCCACTCAAGAAGGAAAGCAGCCCAGGGCTGAGGATTGCTTAAGTACACTTTTTGGGGAGGGCGGAGGGCTTTGTATACATCAGAACAAATCATCATTAGGCACGGGAAAATTGAACAACAACTCCTAAACATGATTGGTTCATTCATTGGCGGGAACAGGTCAGGATGGAGTGATAGGTCATTCCTAAGGAGGGGGTTACATTTAAACTGATGGGTCCAGGCCCTGCAATGCCTGCGTGCAACCACATAGACCCCTTCAGTTATTAAACAACCAGACAATCAGGGGAAATGTTTACTTGGCGGTTCTAAGCATTGTCTTAACAGCTAACTCAGACCTTGCAGCTTAGAAACTTTTACAACACCCTATCTTTTACCCTTTAACTTTTACGCTTTAACTTCAATTTCTTTTACCCTTACAGTACCCCATGTTGCTTAGTGGAAGGACTTGTGGAAATAGGACATTTTGCAGTGACATTGCATGTAGGTGACCTTGCTCAAGGACCAGGGCGGATTAGGGTGTTCCCGGTTTAGGATAATCAGGTTTAGGGCCTTCCAGGTTTAAGATTATTCCTGCTGGGAATAGGGCATATCCTGCTGCCTGAGTTCCCCTTGAGTTCTCATGGGATTCAGACAGTATATTTTGGGAGACAGAAGCCCAGTGGAGGTGGATTTGGGCAGAGAATGTGGAATTCCCCAGAACGTGATTGTAGACGGCTGGTGTGAGTTTGGGAATAAAGAGTTGCTGTTTGAATCTACAAGCTGTGTGGTGGCTCGTGATTGTGTGCCCAGCCAGACTGCGGCATTTGTGCCCAGCCAGACTGCAGCACTCCTCTGGCTGGGAAGGCGCTGGGCAGCTGCCTGCTCACCAGTTATGTCCTCTATAGCATCTACAGAAGGTCCGGAGGCCACTTCTTGTTGAGACATGACCCCTTCAGACAGTGCAGGGTCAACCACATATCCTGGAGCCCTGCTTCAGCCAGGTCCAATTAGGGAAACCTCATGGAGCAGGGAAAACACAACACAGAGCCCAAGGCAGCTGGGGCCAAAAGGAAGGGGGATGCAGGCAGGCAGGGTAGAAGTGTCCCCCAGGTCATGGTACCCTGGGGCCTCCACCGGAACACCACTGGAACACCTGGGCCCCTGCTTCCAACAAGTGCAGCTGTAGAGGCACCAGGGGAAAAAGGTCAGTCTGGTACCCAAGGCTCAGCCAGGCATAGCCTCTAGAGCCTTCAGAGGCCAGGTGTGCCTCCAACAGGCAGCCTCTGTCAAATCATTACAGCAAAAGGCTGAGAAAGGGAAGCCACTGAGGGCCGAGGGCCACTTGGAGCCTCCCACCTGACCAACTCAGGCCACTGCAAGGTTGCTTCCCTTGTTGCCAGAAGTTCAAACCCCTGAGCCTCTGGAAGGACCCAGAGAAAGCAAGCAGAAGCCCACGAGCCAGCATCCAGTGGCCACTGACGAAAGGGCCAGGAGGAGTCAGGCCACCTCCCCATGGCCCTGTGGACCATAGAACTCTCTCAGGAAGGTGCTAGGACATGCTCGGTTCTGCTGGGGAGGGTTGGAAAGTGGCTGGAGGCTTCATCCTTGCTTCTGAGGTCCAGACCACACCCAGGCTCTGCCCACCCTCTGGGAACATCAGGTCTGAGCTCAGAGACATTCTCTCAACAGTGACACCAGCTCAGGTGAAGCATGATGTAGGCTCAATGTGGCACATGAATGCCACAGCCCAGAGACACTTGTGGTGGTGCTCACCTGTGCATTTAGCTCTCAGTTTCTCTTAGTTGCAGCTTCTGCACCTTCAGGCATGTATTTTAAATAAATCTCCTGTGACAACACCACACACACACACAAAAAAAAAAAATAGACAATTTGCAGTGGTTCTTCTGATGTTTTGCAGTGCTGGGGCTGTAACCCAGGGACTCACACATGCTGGCAAGCGCTCCACATGGAGCCACACCTCTTCCCCAAACACTTGAAAGTGAACACTCTAAATGTCATTCATCACCACCTGTACTAGGCTCCCACTTCAACACCCCAAAAGCCACCAAACTTACATCCCCCCACCCTGCCAACTCTGAGCTACTCATCTCTCTGGATGAGCTGGTTCTGCATGTTTCCTACAACAGGCCTCACACAGTTTGTGCCTTGCCCCTGGGGTTTCTTCTCATAGCACTGCGTGTCTGAGGTCCACCCTCATTGCAGTTTGGCCACATACACTTCCTTCTTTATTATGGCTGACTGATATTCCACGGAGGGTACACAGCCTAAGGAGTTCACCCACTGTTCACCCACTGAGGACACCCTGGGTTGCTGTACCACTGGACTGCCATAGATCTGCTGTTCTGAATGTGCAGACAGGCATTTGTTCAAACACCCATTCTCTTTTCTCTTGGATGAATACGTAGTGGAACTTCTGGGTCATATGGCCATTCTGAATTTAACTTTCTGATAAGCTGCCACACTGCTTTACAAAGTGGCTGTAGGACTTCACATTCCCTCCAGCATGACACCACAGCTCCAACTTCTCCAACTCCTCAATGACACCTGTGATTTGACACTTTTTATCATAGCTCTCCTAGTGTGTGTTAGGTGGTGTGTCAAGAGGTTTTGCATGGCACTGAACCACCAATGCATGCTGATGCCTTTCACAGGCTTCTTGGCCTCTTGTATATTTTCTTTGGAGAAAAGCTTTTGCAACCCAGGTGTGGCAGTGCATAACTGTTATTGCAGCTTCTCCAGAGGCTGAGGCAAGAGGATCTCAAGTTCAAGGCCAGCCTGGGTGATTTAATGAGACTGACTCCAAATAAAATAAGGAGGGCTTGGATGCTGTTCAGAGGTAGTGCTGGTCTAGCATGCAGGAGGCCCTGGGTTCAATTCCCAGTATGAAGAAAGAAGGGAGGGGAAGGCAGCCAGCTTCAGGCAAATCTTTTGTCCAAAATTAAGTTGGATGGTCTTTTTGTTGTTGAGTCATGAGTTCTTTATATATCATGGATACTAAACCCTTATCTGATACATGATTGACAAACATTTCTCCATTCCATTGGCTGCCTTTTCACTTTTTCTTGTCCTCCTCTAAATGAAAAAAGTTTTCATTTTGATGAAGTCCAATTTTTCTACTTTTTCATTTTGTTTCTAGTGCTTTCAATGCCAAAATTAAGCAAGTTTTGTTAAACATTTGTTGATCAAATGCCAATTCTATCATATTCCTTCAAATTGGGTTTTATTTCTATAAAGTCATCAGTAATGTCTCCACCTTCATTTCTACTTTAGTTTCTTTCACACCTTTTAAAAATATATACATTTGTTTGTTTGTTTGTTTGTTTGTTTGTTTGATTGTTTTCATGTGGTGCTGAGGATGGAACTCATGTGCTAGACAAGGGCTCTACCACTGAGCTACAACCCTAGTCTGGCACCTTTTCTCAATGGTGTTTTGCAATTGCACACATTGATGGTGTTTGTTGTCCCATATTGCTGCATGTGATACACAATGTAACAATACCATTTGGCCAGGATTCCTCCCCAGCAGTTCCCCTTCCCCCACCTCACACCTGCCCCTTCTTTTCTCCCACTGGTCTCCCTTTGATTGTCATGATGTCTGCCCCCACCTTCCTTTCCATTTTTCCTCTCTAGCTTCCACATAAGAGATAAAATATAGGACCCATGACCTTCTGAATTCTTTACATATTATCTCCTTTTTTTATTAGCCCAAAAGTTTATGGCTCTTGTTGGTCTTTTGAAACAATCAACCTTTTGATTCATCTTTTTTTTTTCTATTGCTCTTCTATTCTCTCCTTTTTTAAAAAATCTCTGCTCTAATATTTAGTATTTTCTTCCTTGTTTGTCTTTGGGTTTAGTTTCCTCACCTTTTCCTAGTTTCTTAAGGTATGAAGTTGAGATTGGACACAGAGCTCTTGTCCTCAATCCTCAATTGATTTCTTTTCTCTTTTCTTTTTTTTTGAGACAGAGTCTCACTAAGTTGCTGAGACTGGCCTTGAACTTTGGATCCTCCTGCCTGGGCTTCCTGGTCACTGAGTTTACAGGCATGTACCATTGAGCACAGCTATGGTTTCCTGGCTATTGCTCATTTTTTTCTTCCACAACAATTCTTCAACTTACTCTATGAATGTTTAAAAAGAACCTTGTCCTGCTGTGCAATGCAACATTTTTAATTGCCATGCTCTAAGTGTCTCTGTGGTGACTCTCACTTGAAGTTTTACCCAAGTCTTCAGTATCCCCCAAGATCCAGGTTTGGGTGGCCTTCCCAGCTGAGGAAGAGGTGACTCCAGGGAAAGGACACAACCATACACCACACACACACACACACACACCTCATTCCTCACACACAGCCTTGCACCCTGACACACATGCACAAATTAACACACACCTCACACACACCACATACACCAAACGCTACATACATACTCCTTCCCCTCTGGGCATCACTTATAGTGCACCCCAGTGTATCACTGCAACACCAAAGAACAACCTCTGCAAGGAACCTCACAAACCAGACCCAGCCCAGGAACCAAAGGCCCCATCCCCTCCACACCCAGGAGGAATCATAGGAACAGGTGCCACACTTCAGGTGTCTGTGAGCTGGAGCTGAACCAGGGAGCACCTCCCCAGTGCTCCTGAACACCTGCAGGAAGATCTCTCTCAGAAGCTTCCTGGGGCTCCAATGGGTTCCCTTACCAAACAATAATTCCCCAGTGCCTGACAACTCCCAGAGGCCAATGAGGTCTCACCTCTAAGGAAGAGCACCTGCCAACCAGGGAGCACCCACACATGGGCCCTGCAGCATGGTAGAGGTATACCCAGCCCCACACCTCAACATGTAGACCCAGAGGAGAGTGGGACCCAAACTTGGCCCAGCCACAGCTCCTGAGACACTCACATATTTGGTCTAGGGCTGGGAAAGGAAGAAGGAGACTGAGGATCTGAAGCCAGTAGACTCCTGTGGGATGCATCAGACACTGGGGGCAGCCAGGCCACTGCCCCTGTGGTAGCACTTCTAGGGCCAGCTGGACTGCAATGCAGTAAGTTTGCAGGGAAAAAGTCGGGTGGCAGGGGACACAGGGCAGCAGTGAGGGTGGCTCAGACAGCCCAGCTAAGCCACCAGGGAAAAGAGAAGGGGCTGGGATGGGTGGAGGTGGCATGGTTCACTCACTCTTTGGATAGTCCAGGACCATTCATCAGAACTGGGCTCAGCTACATTTTCCTGCCAATTACTGGAGCCTGGGGACAAGCACAGGTCCCTGTCTTCCTGCAGCACTTCCCTGCACTCCATCTCTTCCTCCAGGGATTGGGCCACCAAGGAGTTACTGTTCTCAGAATCTACACAGGGAGATGAAGGACAGGTCAAATCATGGAAAAGGCAGAAAACACCAGAAGGCCACACTGGGATGACCCTGCAGAGATCAGTCCTGTCCTCCCCCAAGGCCCTGCTGTGGTTTCTGCTACCAGCCAGGCAGGATGTGGCCAAGGACTCAGCCCCAGCTGCAAAGAGCAAATCAGACAGAAAGACCCTGGACTGCCAAGTGCATGAAATGCCAGCAACTGGGGAGGCTGAGGCAGGAGGATTCCAAGTATGAGGCCAGCATCAGCAACTAAGTGAAGCCCTGCCTTAACATAAAAATCAAAAGGGATGGGGATGTGGCTCAGTATTAGAACACCTCCAAGTTCAATCACTAGTACCAAGGAAGAAACAGAAAAGGGTAGTGCAGGAGAAATGAAGAAAAAAAGAAAAGAAAGGGGCAGGGCAGGGCCAATGTCCACAACACTCCAAACTCTGCATCTCTGAAACAATCTGCCCTTTCCTTCCTACAAGAAAAGGCCTCCTTCTTCAGGAGCAGAAAGCCTCAGTCCAGGTACCTCCTAGTGTAAGTGTCCCGCAAAACGTCGGAGAAAGAGACCACCAAGTGACCACTCATGCAATTGGCAGAAGGGGGATTTATTGAACCAGCATGCTGGGGCTCCATGCCCTCTCAAGAAGGGAAAGCAGCCCAGAGCCCCGAGCAGGGGCTGAGCACTGCTTAAGTACACTTTTTGGGGAGGGTGGAGGGCTTTGTATACATCAGAACAAATCATCATTAGGCACGGGAAAATTGAATAACAAGCCCTAAACATGATTGGTTCATTCATTGGCGGGAACAGGTCAGGCTGGAGTGATAGGTCATTCCTAAGAAGGGGGTTACATTTAAACTGATTGGTCCAGGCCCTTCAATGCCTACGTGCGACCACACAGAGCCCTTATTAAGCAACCAATAGTCAGGGGAAATATTTACTGGGCAGTTCCAAGCATTGTCTCAACAGCTACAGAAATTTCAGGTTTTGCAGGTAGCATAGATACCTAACAATACCTAATCCTTTACATTTTAACTCAGACCTTGCAGCTTAGAAACTTTACAACACCCAGTCTTTTACCCTTTAACTTTTACGCTTTAACTTCAATTTCCTTTACCCTTACACTAGTTGAGGCCTGCCTACCTTAGCCTAGCACTATCCCATCCATCCACCCTCTTCTCTGTGGAGAACCTCACCTGACCAGATATGTCACCCACACAGTGCATAAACAGCCACTCAAGATTGCATACCTGATCCCCAATTTTTTCCTTCGAAGAATCTCTATTGTTAAACCTGGGTCTTGATGACATGTTGCCACGTCAAGCCTGTGCCTGAAACCTCTGAGCTGACTTCCCAAGGCCCAGGCCTGCTGGGCTCCAGGTGTCCCCTCCCCTAACCCCTGCTCTTTTTCCTCTCACAGCTCTTTTACCATTGCACCTCCTTCCTACACATTCTATGAAGACCTTAGGCCCAGAGTGCTGGAGGAAGAAGACCCTCAGGCACACACACTAAAGGAGGCCCACATGAAGGTCTCAGACCCTATACCAATTCCTCATGCAGGACTCAGACTCTATGCTTAGTCCCTGTGGAGATCTCAAACTCAACACCAAAACCACATGCAGGATTCAGACCCTATACCAAGTCTTCTAACTGCCCACACACAAAACATCACCAAAAAGTTGGAAAATTTTCTGCCACATACCCTACTCCCAGACCACTTCCCTTTCACAGCTGACATTTTACAATACACCCAGGATTCTGACGGGCCTCCCTCCCATTATACCAGCTGGACAGACAGTTCTAGTGAATCTAATCCAGTCAAAACCTGGCATATTCTCTGGCCCCAGGGACAGAATCAGGAGCTACAGGGCTCCTACTAGAATAGGACACACCCACTCCCTCCTGGGGGGGGGGGGGTCCATGATGGTGAGCTGGATGTTGGACCTTGGCCAACATCAGTTTCACCTGCAGCATGAGGACATAGCTGTCATGTGCAAAAGGGTTGGGCTGCCAGGACCAGAGAAAGGAGTAAGACCCTAGGCACACCCAAACCCTCAAGCCAGGCCGTGGCTTCCTGAGTCCTCCAACACAAACAGCCCCAGGGACTGTAAATCTCAAGAAGCAGAGTCAACAAAAACAAATGTGGCCATCTGATTTCCAAAAGATGCCTGGCTTCCCTGCTAATGGAGATCATAACTGGATGTACAGGTGCCTCTTCTGCCCACCCCACTGGACTATGAACAAGATGAAGGGCTACAAGCACTGGGGAGGGGAGGGGGGCAGAGGAGATGGAACCTCAGGCACACTGCAGCCAAGGAAGGTAGAGAGGCTGGGGGCTAGCAGAGGTTGCCTTGGTAAGCATCCAGTCCTGGGGTGCAGGAGCTTGTTCTTTAGACAGACTGGCCAGAAACAGGAATCTGTCTAGGGAGGCAGCTGAGCAGCTGCAGGTGGATGGGAATGGCCAGGCCAGGCTGCCCACAGCTTCACACCCTGCAAGGGCAGAGCATTACAGCTGCTCAGCACACAAGTTTCCTTAGAAATGTGAAGAAGAGCTGGATACAGTGTCAAACACTTGTAATCCTAGCAATATAGGAGGCTGAAGCAGAAGGATCACAGGTTCAAAGCCAGCCTCAGCAATGAGGCCCCATCTCAAAAAAAAAAAATAAATAAATAAATAAATAAATTAAATAAAATAAAACAAAAAGGGCTGAGGATATGGCTCAATGGTTAAACATCCCTAGGTTCAATCCTCAGGACCAGAAATTGTGTGAAAGCTTATACCAGCTCACTGACACTAGACAAGCTCCAAAGGCCCCTGAAATGCTCCACTTCAAGAGATCAAATGCCAAATGTATGTGATGATAATTCTGTTATATCTCAAAAGCAAACACACCTTGGCACAGCACAGCAGGCTTTACCAGCCCACTCTATGGCAGGCGCTGGGGGCAGAGGGAAGCAGAACTGAGACACCAGATGCCACGGCCTAGGCCTCTTTCCCACCTGGTGCACATCCACTCCCTCCCTGGGCTGGGCCTCCAGTGGAGCCCCCTGGGATGCCTTAAGGGGAGGGAACCTTGCTATTTGGACTTCATTCTTGTTAGATGGGGTCTCACGCACTCATGCCTGGGACTGGACTGAACCCCACCCACCCTGGGCCCCAGTGTCAAGGATGCTTCCCTCCCAAGTAGTGTCCACCATCCTGGCTCCAAGCAGCACACTCCCCACCTCCCAGGAGCCTTGATTCTTTGGCAACTCTGAACTTACTTCCTCCATCATAGAAACATACATCCTCCAGGAAAACACAGAATTAAATAGAAACATGATTCCTAGAACTTCATGCCTCCTCCAGGAACTTCCCAGCATTGGGGAAAGAGTTCCAACTGGGTTGTTGGGGACCTGGGCAGGAAAGGGTGGCCACACCTCTCAAAGCCCTCATCCCTCCCCCAACCCCTGCCTGTGACAAGACCCCAGGTTTCCCCCCATACTTTCATCCAAGGGACCTCTAGTGGCCTCCCTCTGCTGCAGAGCCAAGTTCCCAGTTCCTGTTTCAGTTTCAATTCCTGTAAACAGTTACCTCCAGGTGTGAGGAAGCCAGGGCTTGCACCCCTGCCAGGCTTTGGCTCAGGTGAGGTGTCAGACAAATCTGCCCTCTCTCCCTACCTGCATGGATGGGCACCCCCTGGAAGGCAGCACCTGGTAGTGTAAGGGATGGCAAACGCAGGCCTGGATAAAAAATGAACTATCAGAACACTCTGATGAGTAGTAGTGCCTAGAAAATGTTGGGTTCCTGCCCCGGGAGGGTCCCTGCCCCTTTCTACTCAGATATTTCCAGGAAACCTGATTACCTTTTGCCTTTTGAATTGTAAGTAACTACCCTAGGAATCTAATGACTCCCCTTTGAAGTGTAAACTCCTCTGTGGAGGCTCAGGGTCAGGGCTAAAGACTTGTCCTTTGCTGTTTCTTTTCTGATTCCTGCCACAATAGGACTCCAGTATGAGAAGAATCAGGGGAATTTGATAGAAAGGCCACATGTCCCTGTTATCAGGAACATCCCCCTTTGTTTTGGTTCTGCTGGCAAGTGGTTCTGGGCCCAGCCCAGGCCCTCGCCAAAAATGATGAGGGGCAGAGGGCAGTGGCCTTTCAGGGAGCCTCTGCAGCAGGATGAAGGTGGATTGCCACTTCCCAAAGGGATGGGGATTAAATGAAGCCCCTCTGGGTGCTGTGTCTGCCCCATTGGCCCTTTTCTGGCCACTGTCATGGACCACCCTGTCTTGTCACATCATTGATTTTAATGCCAACCCCACAGCATCCTATGAAGACAAGCTGGCACTGTTTATCACTGAGACCAGCACCCCTTTTCTCCCTCAAACCAGGACCAGCAAGACCTCAACCACAGTTCAACCTGCATGTGAGCTCCAGAGGGTTCAAGTCCTATCTCTTCCTGTTGCTAGCTGTGTGGCTGTGACAAGTTCCTCAACCTCTTTGTGTTTTATCTCAACATCTATAATAGCACAGGGTTTTATGATAATGTTGTGGGGGAACATCACAGGTTAGGAGCTTGGCTTTTTTCAAAATCTCTGGGACTGCAAACCATCCTCTCCCAAGGCTCAACTGGCAGATGTTCTTTCTGACACCCAGGGGTGGAGAACCCTGGTGACTCCACCATTTCACAGCTCTATCTTCACAAGGCAAAAAATCTACAGCCACTCAGATCACCAAGTGCATCTGCCCAAGGCCCAAGGCCCAAGGCCCAGCCAGGTTACAGAAGAAAAGATGGACTCCAAATCTCACTGTAATTCAAAGCCCCTCCCCCAAAGAGCCATAGACAAAACACCAAGGAAGCCAAAATCAACCAAACAAAGAAGCTGCATCCTCACACCTCCTGTGGCCCAAAGAAAGCACCTGAAAATGAGAATATGCCCAGGCAGAGCAGGGGGAGAACCACTTACACCCACTCACACACATGACACCTGCTCACACTCGGACCAAGGGTCAGCTGTGGGTGAGCAGCAAGCTGAAGTAAGGACTTTGTTCCCACTCAAGCACAGGTGTGAGTGGCACATCTCAGAGCACATGCGTGGTCCTCTCCCAGGCCCTCCCTGCAATGCACAGGTTGCAGATTCAAAGGGTGCTCTGGGTGTCCTTGGAACTATGGAGAGCAGTGCTGCCCTCTGGGAGTGCTGTGCCCCTTGGGCTCTGGGGCGAGGAAAGTGCCCCCTGGGAAGAGTTGGGGGTGAGGGGTCAGGATCCCTTGAGGCTGCAAGCTGGCCCTGCTCCCATATACCTGAAAGGCACAGATGCCCCTACTCCCCACTTACCCCAGTGCCCTTTGGGTCTTGTCTGGTCCTGGGGCTGCAGGAGGCAGCCTCTCCACAATGGCCAATGAACTTGGAGGCCTCCTCACAGGAGACATGCTGTCTCTGGCTGGGGGTTCCTCCAGCCCAGTGTCCCTTCCCCTGCAGGTCTGAAAGAGAAGCAAGAGTCCCCAAGGCAGCAGCTACAAACTGTGTCTCCTGTCATGTGGCCACAGTCCCATTTAAGTCTTATTTTGTGAGAAAGTGAGATTGCTGTAGCCAGAAAGTTCCCCTGGCCAATGGAAACCCAGCAGCAGTTTGTCTCCTGTGGCTGTTCATGGTCATTGCCCAATCCCAAGTCCCACTCTGCCCTGGATGCCCTTCCATCCAGAAGCCCCCCTCTGTCTCTGCCATCACCCAGGGAGGCTAAGACTGCAGCTCAGACTGCAGGCCAAGCCAGCTTTCCAGACAACCACTGATAACTTGGGGCAGGTGGGCAGGGAACTCAGGTGGACCTGCAGCTATGGCAGAACCTTGGCCTAACACATGTGACCCCCCCTGTAGCCTGCAGAGCTGCTTGGAAAGCGAGCCTGGAGCCAGATGACCCTGCCTTCCCCGAGTACCTTAGTATCTCACCCTGCTCCCTGAGAGAGGGGACAAGACAGCTGCCCCACAACTAGCCCTGAGCACAGGTGAGGTTTAGGTGAGTTTTACAGGGACAGCTTTATAATATTAGAGAGGTGCTAGTGGCCATGGTCACCTCTGGCTGAGCAGTGCCTCCTGCGAAGTCAGTCTCTGGTGGGCAGCCCAGGGATAACAGTCTGGGATCTGTGTTCCCAATAACTAAGGGGACACTGCCATCTATGGAGGCCCACTCCCCTCCTTGACCAGTGACATCCAACTAAGGAGAGGGTCATGGCCACTCCAGGTTTGGGTTAAGATGGCAGGACTTTTTTTTTTTTTTTCTAACTTGTGAATCCTCAGCACACCCACCCACCCACCACCCTATTCTGCTGGTCCTGCACCAAAGAGCTGCAGAAGCAGTGACCACAGCAGTGGCTCTTCACCAACTGGAGATCCCAGCTGCATGGAGACTTCCCCTGCTGCAGCCCCTGCCCCTCTTCCAAGGTCTGCACTGGAGGGCCAGCTCTTCCAGATGATTCACCTCCACACCCAACACCAGTTCCCATGGTGTCCCCTCCCCTCCACACAGCCCCTGAACCAAATACCACCAAGGTCTGGGCACTTCTTCACTCAAACACCTTCAGTGACTCCCCCCTTCCCCAGGCTCTTTTCCACTATGGGGGAGGGAAAAATGTCTCCCCTCTGCCCGCCTAGGTTTTTTAGCTGAGTTTGAATTAAATCTACATCAGACGAGTAACAGGAGGATAATTTTGCACATTTAATTACATACTTAGACACAAAATATGAGTTGAAGGGTCAGTTGGCTGGGATGCTGGAGAGGACACAGTTAAGAGAGGGTGAGGGTGGAACCATGAGATGAATGGAGGTTGTGTCATTATACAGTTTCCCAGGTAACCGAAGCTGTCTGGGAGCAGACTCTTTAGTAATGCAGATTTCCTTCACTGGGGACAATTTCTTTTACAGAAGTCCAGCTACTCCTGGACTCCAGGTTTTTAAGAATAACCAGCCAGCCAGAGAATGCCTAAGTGTATTGGGGGTTGGGGAGCTGCTCTATCTCCCAGGTCACATTTTGAGGCAGTGTGTCTTGGCCTGTTACCATTTGTGGTTGTCTAATGGAGTGCTCCACTAGCCTACTGACCAGGACTTCCAGAATAGGGTTCGGGACACCTCTCCAGAGCACTCTATTCTTTAAGTCCGCACCAAGGGCCAAAAGGCAGAGTGAGTACCCCAGACACCCAACCCTTCCCTGTTCAGCTTATGTGTCCTTTTCCACCAGTTCTTTAAGTCTTTTTATCAGTCCCTGGCCGCAACAAAACTCAAGCCCGGTCCAGTCCCCAACCACGACCAAGGAAAAGCAGGTCGGGTAGGGTGGCTGGTCCGTGGGGTCTGCACTGCTCACAGATGCTCCCTGTCCTGGACTCCTTCTCTGGTACCTGAAAGGTGTGGCTGTGCTTCAGGCGCTGCTGCTCTGGGGTCACTGAGCCTTTGTCCTAAAAGTAACCGCAGCAGTTACAGGGGCAGAGCCGCAGGTCTCATGTGCCGCTGTGCCAAGCGCTCCAGCTGCAGCACCCCCCATCCCGCTATGCCGGCTAGGAGGTTCCTGCGCGCCCGCTGGCTGCTGCGGGACACGGGTGGGGGGACTGTACTCCAGAGATGTCGCACCGGACCCAGGAAAGGCCTGAGCCCCGCCGCCCGGCAGCCGGCAGCCAGAGAGCAGGGGTTCGGACAGCGCTGAACCCGCAGGAAGAGGCGCCTGCATTCAAGGACGTAGCAATGCCCTCCCCTCGTCACCACCAGGCCTGGAACCCATACCTGTGGGATCTTAAGTACTCACTGGTCAGCACCCAGCCCCGCGAGACTCATGACCCACACCTACACCCGTGTCACCTTCCCTAGAGGTCTCTGGGCCCAGAAGACCTGGATCCGCATCCCCGCACCCTGCGCAATGGAATCCGGTACCCACGGAATGAATCCTTGCCACAGGGACCCTTGGCACCCACAAGACCCTCACCCCCCCATGTCTGAATCCTGCCCAACGAGATTCTGCCACCTACCAGCTGGCACCTACAGCCCAAGAGCCTAGCCGCCTTCAGGCTCTGTTTTCGTCCCCAGGTCATGTGTCCCGCGGGCCTCCTCTCAGCCAGCCTTGTAGCCACTGCTGGGTACTCAGGGACGTGGCTGCAATTCCCCCCACGTGATTCTCCCAGAGGACCCGGGCACCCTCCCATATCACGGCTCCTTCCCCTGGGAGGCATACCCTGCCGCTTTGCACCTGGTACAGGTCAAGGAGGAGGCCCTGATTTCAGCCGGCTCGGGGGTCCTTGAATCCGTTCCACATACACCGCATCTCAGACAGTGTCCACCATCACAGCAGAAGTAGCAGTCAGTTGCCCAGAAGCCTGAAACCAGGATTCGCTCCTCCAAACTTCAGGACACCAGTGAGAGTCTGGGCATAGTGACACATGTCTGTTATCTCCAGAGACTTGGGAGGCTGAGGAGGCAGTAGAATCAGAAGTTTGAGGCCAGACCCTGCCTTAAAATACAAAATGATGTGGATGTGCCTCAGGTAAAGTGCTTCTGGGTTCAATCCCTAATATGTTATCAATCAATTTAAATATAGCTTTAGAAAGAAAAATGGGTGTCACCATTCTACCTATAATGTAATTCTGAATTCCCAATTTAGTTTGTGGTTCAAGATAAATGAAGCTTCAACCTGAATTATCAGGTTACCTCCTCTACATCAGTCTTCTTTCAGCCCTTAGGGTCCAGTCTGACCAGGCTCACAGGCATTTACAAAGGTTTCCAGGCAATTGCTGGGAAGAGGTAGCAAAGATATTGTTCCCTGCTTTCCAGCAAATGGGTACCTATTCCTGGTTGGCATGAATGTCCTCTTTGGGAAGGTGCAGACACCAGCCTCAAGGTGCTTCAAGCAAATAAGGGTGTGTCAGCATGTCTGCCTCTTGGAGCTGGTGGTTGACAGTAAGGAGCTCTGACAGCAGTGATCACACTGTGAAGATGGTCTACAATCCAATGAACCAAGTCTGCAGCCCTCAGAGCTTGTGGACTGCAAGACCAAAGGTGATGCAATGGCCTGCATCTGACCCACGTGAAAATAATGTTTAAAGTGTCAAAACATGTACATTATGTATACATGTATGATGCAAATTGTAATGTATGGCCAAATAGAATTATGAAACAAGATAGAAAAGAGCAGAACTATGTGGATGGTGGCAGAAGCAGTTGCTTTTGCAGGGCTGAACCTGGAACAGAGGTGAATGTGGAGCAGGAGGATGATGGAAGCTTGAGGACATGGCCAGTGGCTTCAGTTGGCTTCACCTGTAGAGTTGTCCTAAACAGGTGGTGATACAAACCAGTGCAGAAGTCTATGCTAGTTATCCCAGCAACTTGGGAGGCTGAAACAGGAGGATTGCAAGTTCCAGACCAGCCTCAGCAACTTAACAAAGCCCTAAGCTACTTAGTGAAACTATGTCTCCAAAAAATAAAAATAAAAATAAATAAATAGCTAGCTTGGGATGTGACTCAGTGTTAAAGTGCCCCTGGGTTTATTCTCCAGTACCAAAAGAAAAAAAAAAAAAAAAAAAGATGGTGACTTGGGTGCTGTGGCCTGCCTAAATATCTCCTCGTCTCAAGATGAAAAACAACATGTTCACATGAAAGGATAAAAGAAATCGAAATTGAAATGTAAAGGACCAGGTTTTGTAAAGTTTCTAAGCTGCACTCAGAACCTGAAATTCCTGTGGCAGTTAAGACAATTCCCATAACTCCCCATTAGATGTGTGTCAAAATCTCCCCTGACCACCTAGTTGCTTAACCATCCCCTCCCCGAGACCATGCAGTTCAGCACATATACACCTTAGGGCTTAAACCCTAAGTTTGAATGTATATCCCTCCTTAGGACTGACCTATCACCCCCGCCTGACCTGTTCCCGCCAATAAATGTGTTATTCATGTTTTAGAGTTGTTATTTGATTTTCCCGCGGTATATGATGATTTGCTAAGGGAGGCTGTGATGTATGTAAAGTCCCTGCCCTCTCTAAAGAATGTATATAAACTCTGCTCAAGTTGTTCTCGGGGCTCTTTGTTCTCTGCTCTTCTGAAGTGAGCTCTGAGTCCCAGTATGCTGGACCCCCAATAAACCCTTTGCTGTTGCATGAGACGGTCTCTTGGCAGTCTATTCCTCCGACGTTCGCCCGACCTTTTCACACAAAGGGTCTTGAAAAATCTGTTTGAGGAGAAGCCTGTAGGAGAACAAAGGGGAATCCATCCATCATGGCCACCCCTGACAAGCCACTGGCCTTGTTCCCCAACCCAGGTCTGAAAGCTCATCCCACACAAAAAAGCTGTGTCCAAGAGGTGTGTTTTGTGGGGAAAGAAAGGCTTCATTAAGTGTCCAAAGAATGGAGAAGTGGGAGCTTTGATCCCAAATCAATTTCTTAGCTCCAGGGTTACAAACAGGAGAGGATTCAAAAGACAAATAAAGGGCAGGAATGATAATGTCCCTTCTGGAAACATGTGGAGATACTCCAGGAATTGGGGTAACACTTCTTTTTCTCCTTTTGTGGTGTTTCTGGTTGCGGTGGCTGGTAGGTGTATTTAGCTTTGAAGGGTAAGAAGAGAGGTCAGGAAAGTCTAGATCAAGTTAGCACTTTATTATAATCCTGGACAAAACATCTTTCCACCATCAACATGTCTATGTGCAGTGCTGAGTAGAATCTGACCCAAAGACTAAGGCAGCCAATGGCACAGACACAGTACGAAGGCAGAGGTGCCTTTTCATCCTGTTCCCATCACTCCTAAGACACCTACAAGGCCAAGGGTCAGTGTTTTCTGAAAAAGTGTCATTTGGGTTCCTGAAGGGAAGCCTAAGCAACTGTGATCATGAGCATGTCCCAGGTGTCATCCACAGTAGTGCTGATGGAGAATGATGGTATATCCCCCAGCCTTGGGATCTCCAAAGGCAGATTTTTAGGTCAATCAGGAGAAAGTAAGACAGAGGGGTTTAGGTTTTTCCTCAGTGGCAGTCATGATGCATGTCTCTGCAGCTCTCAATGCACTGAAAGGGGTCCTTCTTGTCTTTGACTTCTAAGGAAAGAACCCAAAAGAAAGAAATAAAAAGAGAGAGAGTAGAGGCAGTTCAACAGTTTATTTATTTAGGACAAAACTGTGTGTGTGAGGGGGTGTGGACCCCAGCAGTGGCTGGAAACCAGCTTCTGCTTATAGCCTATGGAAGTTATAGTGGGGCAAGGGAGTGGGAAAGTTTCCGTAGTTAGGCTATTGCTAGGGGTCATCAGGGAAGGGTCCTGTGGTGTCACCTTGGTGGTCACTGATGTAGTCATTGCTCCTGTTGAACCAAATATTTCTCAGGATTCCAGTCCCAGATGATGATCCTCTTTCCTGTGTGATGATAAGTTATTGCCTGGGTTTAGGTCAGGCTGAGTCAGAGTGACCTGGGATGACTCTTATTCTAATGTGGAGGATGTGTATAAAAATGGAGCTGTCAAGTTCTTCCTAACAAAACCAGACTGCTGTCTTCAGTCCAACCTCCTTCACTTTCTGGCCCTGGGGACATATCATGGGAAACCCTGGTCTTCTCCTTGCCCTCTCCAATGGATCTGACCCCAAGCACACATGAGATGAGACTTTGCTTCTCATCTGTATGTTTTGAAGGTCCTGGCATCACCTCCAGGTTGCTTAGCCACAGAGCAGTTGCAGGGCACAGAAGGATACTCTCCCACTGGTAGAGGGCAGGCAGAGGCACTGTGCAGGATGTGCAAGCATGTGGGTATCTCTGTGTGTGTGTGTGTGTGTATATTGAGGATGGGAGGCACTGCTGGAGGTACAAGTGCTGAGAGCTGGGTTCCCGAGAACAAAGGTCTTGTGAGTGAAAGCTCAGGAGGCAGGGCTGTCTGGGATTGAAGCTCACTGCTCCATGCCTGCTCTGGCTTGGGATTCCTGCTCCCCACCTCCTAGACCCATATACCTTGATACAGGGCGTGTGTCCCAACATGGGACAAATAAAACACTTGCATCTCCTTCTGAATTGCTTACAAGAACACTGTCAAATAAGGCAGACCTATAGCTCCCAGTTTCAGTAGCATCTATTTCCCAACTGTCTTCAGATCTTTGGATAAAAGTTGTTTAGAGTCAAATTGTGGGGGCGGGGCCAGCTCTTATTATTGGTTATGAAAAATAAAAAAAAAAAACCAATATAGTTTTGCCTGGGGAAAAGGATCAAAAAGCCATACATTGATAGCTTTCATCTCTCCCAAAATAATTCCTTCCCAGATGCTGGCTGCAGGCGAGGAGAAAGTGATTCATCAAACCTAAAGTGAAAGCCTCTAGGATACACTAATCTCTTCAAAGATAACTTCTTTTCAGGTGATAGCCACTGACCCCCAACCCAACAATTTAAATTTCTGAGTGCCCAGACTAACATGCTAACTAAATCACCCACAATTTATATAAGCCTAGTCCCCTCCTTTGTTCAGTGGCTCATTTTCCACCAATAAAGTGAGTCCAATACTGTAGGTGTAGTCCTGTTCCTTAATAAAAACTGAAATGATCTATGAGGTTTGTGTGTGGCCCAGTCTTTTTGTTCTAACACTTTTCTGGGCCTGAATATTCTTGCATGAGGATCCTGCTCCTCTTGGAATAACAAATGTCTCAGTCTCAATCTTTTGCCCAAAACAGGACAGAATAAAATGGTCCTGCATCAGCCAGAAATGTGTTGCACACTGTAGGCTCAGCCCCACCAATGAGGAGGTCAGCAGCTGGTGGTAACCTCTTGTAGCATAATAAGGACCCAAGGTAGGTGCTCAGCCATGAGTGGAATGCAAGTAAAAGACAGGGAGGTTCACTAAAAGACACAGGTATCTTTCTCTGAGGTATGAGCACCTAGTAGGTGGGAGCTTGGTATGTTAGAACCTCCCCCAGCCTTTATTAAGAAAAGCTACCCTCAGGATCACATCTTCATTGCCTCCTAGAACCAAGTATCAAGCACCCCCCACCCCCACCCCCCCAGATCACCCAGACTATGCCACAACCCCCAATCATCCTGACAGCCAAAACCCTCACAAAATGTGATGGGGGCTATTCAAAAGGTAATGAACTGATTAAGGGGAAGGGAAATTAAGACAAAAACATGGGGGCTTCCTTAAAACCTCTTACCCTGAGTATCACACCATCCTGTTGGGAGGCAGTCATGCAGCCCCCAAGCTGTCAATCAAAAGTCAAGAGGAGGGAGACTTGGGCAGGACTCTGGATGCTTCCTGGTAATAAGAGTACATTATAATCTGGTAGTGGAACCTAATTAAGGTCTTATTCAGAAGCAGAGACCACACAGGAAATTGACCCCTAGAAATATTAATGGGCATCATTAAGGCCTCTTCTTTCCTTCCTTTATCTTTCCCTCCCTCACTCCTCCTCCTCTTCTTCTCCTTCTCCTCCTCTTCCTCCTCCTTCTCCTTCTCCTTCTCCTTCTCCTTCTCCTTCTCCTTCTCCTTCTCCTTCTCCTTCTCCTTCTTCTTCTTCTTCTTCTTCTTCTTCTTCTTCTTCTTCTTCTTCTTCTCTCTCTCTCTCTCTCTCTCTCTCTCTCTCTCTCTCTCTCTCTCTCTTTTGGTATGGGGGATTTAACCCAGGGGTGCTTCATCCACCAAGGCATATCCCCACATCCCAGACTGTTTTTTTAATTTTTAAACTTTCATGACAGGGTCTTGCTAAATTGCATAGGGCCTCACTAAGTTGATGAGGCTGGCTTTGAACTGGGGACCATTCTGTCTCAGCCTCCCATGTTTTTGGAGTTATAGGTGTGTGCCACCATGCTTGGCTTGTCTCTAAATTTTATTCTTCAAATTTGCAAGACAAGAACTCTGAAGAAAGTTGGCCAGATGTAGAACTAGTCTCACCAAAAAACTCCAGTTTCATTGGGACCCCAATAATGATCATCATCTCTAGCAATCAGAGAAATGCAAATAATAACTACTACTCTAAGATATCATCTCACTCCAGTCAGAATGGCAGCTATAATGAAGACAAACAACAAAAGTGTTGGAGAGCATGTGGGGATAAAAGTACACTCATACATTGCTGGTGGGATTGCAAATTGGTACAGCCAATATAGAAAGCAGTGTGGTGATTCCTTGGAAATCTGGGAATGGAACCATCATTTGACCCAGCTATCCCTCTCCTTGTTTATCAGGTGTCCCTTCATCTTTTAAATGACTGGTCTACCTCCAGACCCTGGTATACTGGGAGACCCCCTTTCCCCTCTCTACTTGGTTAGGAGTGAGTCCTTTCTCCTGCTCCAGGACTTTTGTTAGGTACAAGATATTCATGTATGGTTTGGAGGAAAATAATTCTTCTAGGAATTGGGGGTGAACCATGGTCTCCACCTGGGAAGAGAGTGTGAGTGACCCTGGGTGGAAAAGATCCCAAGTAAACAAGACTTCTAGGAGAACAGGAAGCAATGATGACCCCATCCTTGTCCACAAAGTAGGGTTTTTATATGCCATCAACAGCTATACACACATACACATACATGTACACATACACACACACAAACACACACACAATACTGAGAATATAAAGTATGAAGCTTATTTTCACAGGTCCTGAAAACTTGAAGACACCAATATTCTAGGCCCAGCATATCTTAGAAACAAATTCCTCATCAATGTAGCTCAGGAGATTGGATCTGGGTATAAATCATCCTCTTCTGCCTATTGCTCCAGTTCTTCCTCTCTCAAGTTTGTAGCAGGCTCTCCTGGGACAGGTGGCAGAACTCCAACATGGCAAAACCACTACATCTGAATATCTTATTAATGATGTCCATGTATTCTTGGATGGCTTCAGGTGGGATTTCCTTGGACATCATGGTCTTGGTCACCTTGAGTTTGGTTGCTAATAAACCAGTACCCTCAGGCAGGTCTTTCTGGAGGTGCACAGTAGGACAAGGAGAACCAGAACGGTGCATGGATGGGGGATCCAGCTTCATCCTAAACACTTTAAAGAAGGTAGAGTTCAGGGAACCTAACCTGATCTGCCATGCACCAAGACAACCAGATCTGAGGACCCAAGGGAGGTGACAGTGCACCAGATGGAACATCTAGGACAGTTACATGGGAGGACATTTGGAGCAACTGATAATCCATTTGTCTTCCCATCCAGGACTTAAATTCCTGGCAGATGGTGCATTAGTATTCAGTCAAGCAATGAGAGAAAACAGCTGTGTACAAGGCCCAGTTAATACAGAGTTCAAAACACAGGGTGGCTGGACCTCAGATGCTAGGGGGCAGTTGTGCTTGCAAGACAAAATCCCTGATACTAAAGGAAAAGTTTTTATTTGGGACAAAAACCTTTCTTGACCCCATTTTCTACCATCATGAGTTCCTTTGGGAGTGAGAAAACTCTGCCTGGGTGTTGGACAGCCTCAGGGACTGGGGGCCTTGGAAGAATCAGCCTTGAAGGTACAGGAGGATGTAGGCACTGGAAAACTCCTAACAACTGCATCCTTGGATCCTCTCTCTGCAGCCTCAAACTCCACATACCTAGGTGGGGTTTGGGTAAGAAAGGCACAGGCCGAGCTGAGAAGCAGGTCAGGTATACCAGGCTGGTGCTAGTCCCATATCAGGCAGGAGCTGGTGGCAGTGATGTGGAGCTGTGTCCTGGAGTGAGCTGTTCAGTTCCAGGAAAGAGCTTCTCCCAAGGGAAAACCACAGTTCTGGGGACACAGTATATCACCTAACATCTGAAGGGAATTAGATCTGAGGGACCCAGGCAGGGCTCCTAGCTCACCCTTATTACAGGTCTCTCCTCTCCCTGCCAAGAACCACACAGATTAGGTAAATGTCAGGAATTGGTCAGAGATGATTTATATCAGGGAACACCAGGGGTCCTGACCCAATTTGAGGATACTGAGGCTAGGACAATGAGTTTTGGAAGGATCATGTGGGAGACAAAGGCACAAGAGGGGTCATGTGAAAGAGTAAGCTAATCTGAGAACATTGAGTTGCTTCCAATGAGGGCCGGTTCTTTATCTTCTTTTCACTTGTTAGAATGGCAGAGATTACATAGAGAAAATACAGTAAAGATCAGACACATGTCCTTGGGGAATCTAAGGTGCTAGATTCCCCTGACCAAACACTCTCCACTGCCACCCTCTTCTGCAACATCATGTTGAAGTAGTGGCCACTTTCATGAGTTATGACCAACCCTTTTCTGTAAAGAGATGCTAGTTCCCAGGCAGGTGGCCTGAGTGAGGCTAGTGCAACTTTTCCTTTCTGCAGAGCCAAGAAAGCAGAGGGAAACCCTGTGACTGGGCTGGTTACTCCTCTTTATCCTGACCATGAACATCAAGGCAGAGTTAAAATCAGGAGTATGAAGGCTGTAGTTGCTGGGATTGTTGCAGAGAGAATGCCCTGTCAACCAGCTAGAGGGAGCTTCTATTTAGAGAGCTAGATGCCCCAAAGCCAACACATAGGTGTGTGATAGACTGTACCAAACCCTGCTTTGCAAACCATGATTCTCCAACATTTGGTTCTGGGCCTTGAAACCTGACCCACTTCTGCAGTCTTGTAGAAGATAGTCTGGTAAAAGTTGCTTGTGTGCTGTCATTCCTGAAAACCCTTCCACAGGGCCTCCTCCATGGTTGTAGTGGGCTCCAGTTATCCACTGTGCCATGAAAAATCAGACCTATGATTTAAGATGAAATGTCTAGAGTAGGAACCAATATATGGAGCAAGACAGCCAACTCCAAATCCTGGCCCACATTAACCCATGAACCTGCTCTGACCTTGGGTCTTCTGTGTAATGGTAATGATCATTAAAAATAACGATAGAAGTCAGTGATGGCAACTGTAATGAGGCACATTTTATGCACAGGTTTGAGATGAATATGGCAGTGAATGTAGCTCTCTCAGCTTGTCCCACTTCCCTCAGAAACTTTCTAAGTTTCCCTACATTCTAGCCTCCTTTTTCACCACACAGTTTTCCTCCTTTCAGAGCTCCAAGAAGAGTTCTAAGTCTTTGTGTTGAATACTCCCACAAGGATGCAGGAATGTGCTCACACATCCAGTCTCAGAAAGGTGCCTGTGAACTAGGAATTTGAAATGCTGCCAGTTCTGGAAGTTCTCACAAATACTCTGAGGTCTGCTGAAAATATCTGATAGTGATGAATTCTGAAAGGTGGGTAGTCCACACTCCCTAGACACTCCATGTAGCCACTGGTGGTCATTCATTGGAAAGATGACGGAGGCTATTTGGGCCAGTTGTGGTTGTGCTGGAGGGTGAAGACCCAGGGCCCAGCAGCTCCCATGGTACTGGGCCCCCTCAATGGCTAAGGTGGGCACAGTGCACCTCAGGCCAGAAGGTACCATGAGAAATAAAGCAGGATGCTCCACTCTCTCATATAAGGCCCCTGGAGCCCTCTAATTGAGGGATACCTGAGTGTGGGCAATGTTTTGAATATGAGAAGACTCTGTTGGTCTCTGTTCTTGCTCACGTTGTATGAAGGTGAACAGCTTAGGCACAAATAGTTGTCCAGAGTAAGCAGACAGCACCAGAGGGTTATCCTGGGAGATGGGTGCAGTCACACTTGCACCAGGAACAGCTCCCAGAACAGCCGGTTGTTTGCAAAGGGGTAGATAAAGAAAGGGCACACCTTTGAAGGGAGACATAGGGGCACCAGGATTGAAATTCTTGCCTGATCTCTTTAATGCCAATGTTGTGGAGGCAAAGCAAATGGGAGAATGCAGAAGAGGGAAAATGGAAGCAAGAAAGAGGCTCCCCAGTTCCTTGGTCACAGGAAATCTGATGGGGAACAATAGATCAGGGGCCTGTGGGTATGAAAATTGTACAGTTTGCAAATATCCCTGAGTAAACTTCATGGTATGCTCCTCTAGACAAAAGTTATACACAGAGAAGAGTCATTCCTAGTATACAAAAATGCCCTGAACGCTATCTATTGACTGTGACACCTCAGCTTTACCTGTCTCTGAGAGACCCCTTGTGCATTCTTTTTAGAAAATTTATTGGCCTCCTAGGTGACTCTCTATAAATGGATCAATTTGGCTCTGCTTAGTGGCACCATCCCTCTCCTCAGGTTTAATAATAGGAAAGGAAGATTCTCCAGAGCACTTCCACATACTTCAAGATCTTTTGTGAAGGTGACAGTTCCCAAATAATATTGCCCCATCACCTCCTCAGTTTCCTTTTGTAGATGTTTCTTATAAATCTTTCTGTTTCTTTCCTGGGCTTGCACAACTAATCTTGAATGAAATCTCTCCCTAGCTGGAGCCAGAGAAACCCTGAAAGTCAATCAGGAACACATCCTGCCTAGCATGTGGGTACTTCTCCCAGCATTTCTGACCACAAAAAACAGTGGGGGCACTGATTCGGGCCAGCCCTGTCCCCAGTGTTCAGTGGTCCCTACTTGACACAGCAAGCTCTGTTCCCAAGGAGGAGAAGGTCTGTGTGATAGATTTCAGTTCCCTGAGATCTCCTTGCATGAACAACAAAGGCCACTAAGGTATATGAAAGGTGATGGGATGATTAGTGGGGCTTTCCAGACATTTTAACAGCCATTGGTCATGCTATTGAGCCTGGGAATTGAACCATTCTGAGGTTCTTTTCCATTGAGCTTTCAATAATGAGAAGGAAAGTGTCATAGAGAACCAGGCCTATGCCAGATGCCAAATATAGCAAGGTTGTCTGGAGCACATCCTTGTTCACCAGGACATCACACAGAATGTAGTCAAGGAATGCAAGGTCCACCACCTTCAACACTTGCACATATTAATTAGGACCCCTGCCTAACTTCAAGTGACAATATGAGTAGGGCCCCTTCATAGCTGTGGGCTATTCTCCTTCCTCTCAAAAAGAACCAAAAAGAAATTTAAACCTGATCCTGGAAAACAGAGTACATCCCCGCACCCCATGTATGCAGTTACAATGGAATACCAAGGAAGGAATTTGAGCAAAATCTGCTGCCAACATAAAATGAAGGGGCATGGCTACACCACAAAAAGTGGTCAACACCAAAAAGGTATGAAAGATTTTTTCCATGAAAGCACTAATAATTCAGAAGACCTCACAGAGACTCAAATCTATGTTGGTTGAGGTTTCCTAAGTTCCTTGTCATTCAGGAACTGAGAATACCTCCTGCCTGGAATGAAGAAAAAGTTTTCCAGGGCAGGAGGTCAGTGAGGAGCTCTGGACTGTGGTAGTTACCTGCAGCTTTCCTCACAGAGAGGATAGTGCACTGCAGATGCGGTTAGTGAGAAACCCACCAGGGCAGTTTTCTAACTAAAAAAAAAATTTTCTCCACTGCCCACTTATGATATGATACCCTCCTGTCAATACCCTCAGAATGATATCACAGGCAGCTTCTAAATGTCTGAAGAATGGAAACAGGTTTCAGGCTCTCCTCTCCAGCAATCAATCCCTCCCCACACTATGGTACCTTCTCCCACTGCCCCAAAACCCTGTGTTCATTCTATAAAGACTCAAACCTTTGGCCTCTCTCCTTTCTGCTGACCCAGTGTACTTTCCCTGAGATTTCTAGACCTGTGTCTTAGGAGCCCTCTTCTTCATTAGCAGTTTCACTTTTCCCTGGGCTTCCTGACCCATGTCAAGTGCTCTTTCCTTCCTCTACTTCTGCTAAGTTGATCACAGGGGAAGTATTCCATTTAAATTCCCCAGGTTTTACAGGGCAACTGGCAGTATGATAACAAGCTCCTGACCCTCTAGACTCACCTCATTCTAAATACCAGGATGCTAGACAAAGAGTCTTGCAGTTTTCAGAGTGGAAAACATCAATAGAGGACCCAGAACATGAACTGGCTGTAGCAGTTCCTTCAGGTACTACTACAGCTGTGCAAAGTTTGAATGTAAACACCAGTTAAAGGAGTGATAAAAACATTCTGTGGGGGGTGGGGACAAGTGCAGCAGGCCTGAGTGGGGCTGGGAAGACATTCCATGAAGAGCTCTGGCAGGTATGGGAGAACTTCAAGTTCCCTTCACAGAATACAGTGGGGTCACAAGTGGTGTGTGCCTCTGGGCCATTTTGAAATAGTTTCCCAGATTCACAGGACAGTGGTTTGACAGATGCAATGCTATTCCAACACCTCATAATTATCTTTATTTGCTTCCCCTCCTGGTCATGATCATTTATCCATGGATCTCATCAGACACACAATTATGGTATAAGCAGCTAATAAATTGTACAGTGTGGCTTTTATTTTATGGATATAGTGTTTCTTTCATCCATTCAAATCTGCAAAACACACACTTCAGTGTTCATGTGATATTCAACACCAGCCTTTTTAAAGGAATGGGGCAAAACAGAATAGCCAGACACTGAAAACAGGCTTCTTTGGCTCTTCTTTTACTTGTTAAATATGCTCATTATTTTCCATAGTTTTCATGCATGTCACTGATATTAGATCTAGTGTGTTTCTTCTGTTTTTTTTTTTTTTCTTTTTGAACTACTGATATAAAGGACAGTGTTGTAAAACTGTCTTTTTCCCTTAATTCTACATTAAAAAAAAACATAATGGTTTACTATAATGAATGATGGATATCAAATTTTCAAAGCAAGTTTTATTTGCTAGATCAAAATGAATTCAGGGCCCTTGTATACTCTTTGGCAGTACTTTTCCACTGAACTTCAACCCTAACCCTATGCAATCTGTTTTCCACTGCTTCAAAATGCTAGGCTCTAGATACACATACAATCCAACTAGCTCAAATTCAATTTTTGGAGACTGGCATGAAAGGAGCAGTCAAATGTCCTTCTGCCCTACTGTCTGACATTATTATTGTAAATCCCCAGGCTAACAATGATTGCTGAGCAAAGAAAACACACAAAAAAAAAATGTCTGAATATGTCTGATGAGCTTCAGAAAACAGAATCTTTTCCACCTAATCAGGAAACTTTGGAATAATGGCAAACACCTAGTGTGCTTCCTTTAGAACTTTTCTGTCTTCAACCAGGGTGGCCCTTGGCAGTGTCACACCTAACTTGTCTGCCACATTATTTTTTGGAGGGAAGTGATACTAATTACCAGAATTTCCAGAAAGAGCATCAAGGGAGTGGATTTTTTTTCTCAATGTTACAAGGCTAAGTTTATACATGGTACACATTTTTAAAGTGTACCAACTGAAAGTATGCTGTATATTACAAACAGGGAGAGGGTAAAATTGTTCTGTCTGATGAAATTGATGGACAATGTCAAGCCTTGATTAAGGTTGTAACAAACTCACTCAAAGAAAACATCTGTTCTTTCACTCATATATATTGGGAGAGCTCTCCATATCTAAAAATATGGCTCAGTATAGTAAATTCTGTAGGACAAAGTCAAGGAATGGAGTGGCCATGAAAGGGAGCAGTGAAATATTCTTCCGTCCTACCATCTGACCATTGCTGCCTTAAAGTCCTGAACTAACATCTGTTGCTGAAGGGAAAAAAATATTCTGAACATGGATGTCCACCTAATCAGGAAACTTTGGAGGTATGACAAAGGCCCTGCCTGCCTTGTGCAGAGATTTTAGGTCTATGCACCAGGAGACCCTTGGCAGTGCCACATTTGACATATCTTCCCCATTATCCTCTGGAGGGAAGTGATATTAATTATGCAAATTCCCAGAAAGATCATCAAGGGGGTGAATTATTTTTCAATGTATTACCAGGTCAAGTGACTCTGTGGAAAAAATTTGAAAAAGTTCCAGCTGAAAGAATGTGGAGGATTAAATTTCTGTCTACTGAAATTGGTTAACATTGTCAAGTCTTCATTAAGCATATAAGAAAAATATTCAAAGAAAAGAATTGAGCATCCATATATATTGGGAGAGCTCTCCGAATGCTATAATATGCTGAATTCAGTAAATGTAGAATTAGGCAAAATAAAGGAATGGGGGTTTCAGAGTGTTACCCAGACCTATAATTCTTTTCCAGACCTGTTCTTTAATGGAACCTACAGATGGACTAGGAAGAAAGCATACACTGATGTTTGGACTAATGAACATGAATTAAACGTACATAGTGTAAAAGTGGTAAAAACACTGGGCCCAAATGAGGACTCTATGCTTCAGAGTAGAGCACTTCCAAGTGCTGCTGCAGTGGTCTCTAATACAGGCATGGCCGGTTAGTAATAGTGAAAATCACTAGCGGTGATTCAGATGCACTCTCTGAAAGAAGAGCCAGCCCAGAGGCTCTGTGAGAAGAAGCCGCCTCGCAGACATCCCAACCCTCTTAAGCACTCTGAGCTTCCCTCTGGCACACTTCGCGCATGCGCATGCTCTTGGCAAGAGGCGCTCTGGCGCTCTCTGGCTGCCATCCTACAGCTGGCTCAAGAGTCCCTTGCAGCTCCAGTGTAGCAAGGCATAGGCAGGGGCACTGACAACGGGCTGGCTGTGGCTCCCACGGTGGCGTCCAGAGTCAGTCCCATAGGCCTCGAAGTCTGTCCAGTCTTCCATCCGTGGGGCCATCGGCCTCCGTGTGCTTGTGAGTAGGCGCCTGCTACTCTGCAAAGGCCCCTGCGCCTCGCCCGGCAGCCCGGGGTGCCGGCCTTTCCTCACCTCGGACATGGGCCGCACCCGACTAGGCCAGCCGTGCCAGGGCCCGCCTGGCCTGGAAGTGAGGGGCACGTTGGCCAGGGCGGCACGAACGTCGAGGCCTTGTCCATGTCCCTTGCAGCCTGAGTGGCGCCCATGCTCCAGGGAACCTCTGCAGTGCTTGAGAAGCATGGTACCTGTTACTCCTGTCGGTGTAAGACGAAGTTGTGACTGTCATTTTCTTGTTCCCCGGTGAAAGCTGTGAATGTTAGAGACACTGTCAGCCATTATCCAGGTTGTTAGGCAGAAGGACGCTCATTTTTCATGATGTTAGTGACTTTGCAAAACAGAATACTGAGTCGCTTTTTCTGAGGCTGATGTGGTCACATCACGATTGACATGCCCTCATAGATTGACTGTTGGTGGAAGAGTCTGGACAAAGCAACATGATTACAGGAGAAACATTTGACCACAAGTCGTTTTGCAATAAACAGATTCCTATTTTATTACTAAATTTTATGGTATTCATCTATTGTACATGTTAAATTGATTTTGTGCTCTCTTGTGTGTGTTGATGGGTTACTTGGGAGTCCAGGTGTGTATTTGTAGACACAAGGTAATTTTCGTTTGGTTTTTAGGGACATGAAAATTATGTGGGGTTATTTATATGAGAAAATGAGATGTTGAGCTTGTCATTTTAGGGATAGTAGAAACTCAGAGAGCATGAGTGGTTTTCATTCTTCCTTTTGTCGGGTGGTAGTGTCCCTAATGTGCTGATATACATTCAGAGTGTCGGGGTTGTTTTGTTTTCAACTGACTCATGAGAATCTGCTACATATTCAGAAGTCTGGGTGGTGGTGTCTTGGTGTAATTTGAGATGAAAGGAACATTGTGACTGTTTCTGTGAGACTGTGTAGGGATGAGTGGATTTAAAGGGTGTGAGAAGTGATGGACATAAACTCAGGGAGTTGAGGTTAGGTGTTTATAATTTGAGTTTCATAATATTTAACCTTTGTTGTTGTTTTTTCCATGAATACTGGGATGTGTGCATGCACGGTGGTAATTTTGGAAATAAATATATGTTTGTGCATATGGGCAATGTATAGGTTTCCATTTGGGTGTATTTCTCTGGGTTTGCAAAGTGATTGACATAATATGGAAATATAGGAATATTTTTATATTCAGGACATGCTATTTAGTTATTTGGGTTTGTTTTTATTTTTGGTATTCATATTTACGTTTATGTATTTGAATGCCTGAGGGCCAGTCTGTGAGTACTTTTTGGAGTAGGAGGATGGAGATATATATTGATTGTGGTGTGGTGTTAGTAGGACTCTGCATTTTGCATGTGGAGTTACTTCTTTTTATTGGCAGTTTTTGGTTTTGTATATGATGGCAGCATTAGACATCATGTGTGTTTGGGAATATTTCCATGTTTGTATGTGCTGAGTAATTGTGTAAGAATGTGATGCTTGTAGAGAGGTGTGTGTGTGTGTGTGTATATATATATATATATATATATATATATATATATATACACACACAGATTGTATTAACTAGCACACCCTAGAGGTGCTCATTTGTGTGTGTCAGTGTTTGTTGCATGAATGAGCAATAGTTGTGAAAAGGAAAAATATTACGCATATGTGTATTTAAGGGATATGGCATTTTTGATGTAATTTCTGGGGCTATATGTGTATTCAGTAGAAACTTATTTTTTATACAACTGGGAAATAGGGATTTATTTATGTGATGGAGAGGCAACATTGCACATTTACACAGGGGAGTGTGGAAATTGTGTTTATATGTACTAGAGATGATTGATAGCTATTTCTTAGTATTCAGGTTGAGATTCATTTCTTCCAGTTGGTGTCATTGTCTATTCCTAGATTGAGTCTCTGGGTTCAGGATGGTGGTGGTAGTCAGTGTGAGAGGACTTGAGCTTCCTCCTGTGGCCTCTCTACTCTTATTCTCTGAGATGCAAACCAGGTGCCTGATCCGCTGCAGAACTGAGCTGGTAGCCACGCCAACCGGTTGGTGGGTTTTAAGGGTTGGTGGGATTTTCCAAGATGAGTTCCCTCAGTTTTTCTCATAAGGTGTTTGATGAGGTGGGGGTGTTGGGGAAACCTTATGTTTGTCAAGAGCTCTGTCAGGTGACCGCTCCGGCAGTAGGCAGGGCCCCTCCTCCAGTTGGGGTGGTCTGTGTACCGCGCAGGCAGGAGGCTGGGCTCCTCCAACTGGGGAGGTCTGTCTACCATGCAGGCGGGCTGCTGAGCCCCTTCTTCAGGTCGCGTGGTCTGCCTACCATGCAGGCGGGAGGCAGGAGGCTGGGCTCTTCCTCCAGCTGGGTTGGTGTGTCTACCATGCATGCGGTCACTGGGCCCCTTCTCCGGGTTGCGTGGTCTGCCTACCATGCAGGCACAGGCGGTGGCTGGGCCCCTCCTCCAATTGGGGTGGTTTCTCTACCGTGGAGGCGGGCCACTGGGCCCTTTCTCCGGGTTGTGTCGTCCCCCCACCGTGCAGACGGGAGGCTGGGCTCCTTCTCAAGCTGGGGTGGTCTGTCTACCCTGCAGGCGGACTGCTGGGCCCCTTCTCCAGGTCGCCTGATCTGCTTACCGTGCAGGCGCAGGTGACAGCTTGGCCCCTCCTCCAATTGGGGTGGTCTGCCTATAGAGCTGGCGGGCCGCTAGGCCCCGTCTCCAGGTCGCACTGTCTGCCTAATGTGCTGGCGGGATGCTGGGCTCCAAGTTAAGCTGCTGTGGTCTGTCTACTGCGCAGGCAGGCCGCTGGGCCCCTTCTCCGGGTCACATCAATACAGAAAATTTAACAATATTAATTCCTGCTCTCCTTGAATGTGGCATTCTTTACATCTTCTTGTGTTTTCATCAATTTATTTCTTCAGTGTTCTGGTGTTTTCATTGTAGACGTCTTTCACTTCCTTGGTTAGATTTATTCCTAGGTATCTTTTAAGGTGTTGTGAATGGTGTAGTTTTCAGGTTTATTTCTCAGTAGATACATTATTCATATCTTGAAAAGCAATTGACTTCTGTATGTTGATTTTGTAACCTGCTACTTTACCAAATTCATTTACTTGTTCTAGTAGTCTTATGGGGTATCTTTTTGGATCTTTCAGTATGGTCTAGTATCATCTGTAAACAGTGATAATTTGACTTCTTGCTCTCATGTTTTTATTTCCTTTACTTCTTTCTCTTGCCTAATTACTCTGACTAGAATTTCTAGTAGTATAATTAAATATGAGTGATGAGGGTGAACATCCTTTTCATGTTCTAGGTTTTAAGAGAAATACAATCCATTTTTTTCTTATTCAGTATAATTACTCTGACTAGAATTTCTAGTAGTATAATTAAATGTGGGTGGTGAGGGTGAACATCCTTGTCATGTTCTAGGTTATAAAAACAGTTGTTATGATGTTGAGTTGGTTACCTTCTGTCCCTAGTTTCTTCAATGTTTTGATCATGAATGGATGCTTCATTTTTTGAAGGCTTTCTCTGAAACTATTGAGATGTGTAAGTGATTTTTTACCTTAATCCTATTTATATTATGGATTGTACTCACTGATTTGCATACATTAAACCATCATCTCATCCATGGAATAAAATAAACTTGGTCATATTGTATACTTTTAATATGTTGTTGAATATGATTTGCTAATATTTTATTAAGAATTTTTGCATTTAAGTTCATCTGGGATATTGGTCTGCAGTTTTCTTTCATTGATGTGTTCCTGTCTGGTTTTGGTCTGAGAGTTATACTGAATTCACAGTGTGAATTTGGACATGTTCCATTATTTTTTATTTTATGGAATTATGTGAGGATTACTGATATACGTTCTTTAAGTCTCATAGTATTCAGCTGAGAAACCATCTGTACCTGGGCTTCTCTTTTTTGGGAAGTTTTTTATTACTGCTTCTATCCCATTGCTAGTTTTTTTATTTTGTTGGGTATTCTGTTCCTCTTTTTTTTTTTTTTTAATAGGAGGTATCATGTTACCTTGATTTATCATATTTTGTGATTTTTTTCTTTTGTGTTTTGTGCATCCTTTGGGACAGATTTATCTTCATTATTATGTGTTAAGCTTCTTAGTTCATAGACTCATCTTGGATATCAGGTTGTTTTGAAATTTTTAATAATTCCAAGTGGGTTTTGTAGTATAGTTTCCAATCTAGTCCCTTGGTGATGAATAATGTATGTTGACAGAACAAACATGCATTGTGTCAGAGCTTGTGAATTACACTTTTCCTATAGGTCTCAGATGAGTGGGGTCCTTTTAGATCTCTCAGTTGTGTTGGGTATGTGGTGTATACTCACAGTGATTGTTCATTTTACTTAATAAGACTATATATTAAAGTGGCATAGGAGCTGTCTAAATTAAGATCCTTTGTAGTTAGGGTATTCACATTATAACACAAGTTAATTACCAGTTTTGCTGTAGGAGTGGATATGCCTGGGTGGGATATAAGGTTACCACCCATCTTTCTCTACTTGGGGCCTGGTCATTGATTTGGGAGTTTTTTCTCCATTAGTCTATTTATTAAAATATCATTGGTGTCCAGTGTGCTTTGGGTGTGGTGCAAGTTGCACTGTTTCTAGTTTGTGTTTTGGAAGTAGCTCAAAATACCAGAAATAGTATCCATGTAGTTGCCTAGCAACCCACAAAAAATGGGACAATCAAGCAACAGCAACAGCTAACAATATACAGCATTAAATAAATGCCCAGTTCCTACTATGACATCAGGAGCACTAATTGCCACAGGAACAGAAATAGCAGGGTCAGCAGTGGCCAAAAGCAAGAACAATACATTATTTTGCACAAGATCCACCTTTAAAAAGAAACCCAGCATGAGAAAAATATATCACCCACAGTACTTAATAACTGAAACACCAATAATGGTGGAGAGTTAGGAATTGTATAAAGTCAATAGGTCCAAGAGATGAGACTATTAAATAGAGTTCATTGAGAGAAAAGGAGATGTGATAGAAATGTAAAAGAAAGTTTATAATATTCAAAATATGACCATAAAGAAGAAGAGATTTAGCAAGATAAAACAGAAAAATACAAAAAAAGAAAAGTAAAGGGAACAATGGAAACTGCTATTAGAAGCAGAAGAAAAGAGAGAAACAAGAGAAATAGACCAAAAATAAGTAAATAAATAAGGAAGTTGGGGATTAATCCCATGTGATGAAGATTAGGGCCTACTTTTTTTATTCTGTTAGATGCAGAGTCTCTGGTTTAACTCCTAGATTCTTGATCCATTTTGAGTTAACTTTTGTGCAAGGTGAGAGATAGGGATTCAATTTTATTTTGTTTCATATGGATTTCCAGCACTCCCAGCACCATTTGTTGAAGATGCTATCTTTTCTCCAGTGTATGTTTTTGGCAGCTTTGTCTAATATATTAAAGATAGTTGTAATTTTCTGGGTTAGTATCTGTGTCCTCTATTCTGTACCATTGGTCTACCAGCCTGCTTTGGTGCCAGTAACATGCTGTTTTGTTACTATTGCTCTGTAATATAGTCTAAAGTCTGGTATATAGATGCTACCTGCTTTGCTCTTCCTGATTAGAATTGATTAAGTTATTCTGGGTCTTTTATTTTTCCAGATGAATTTCATGATTGCTTTTTCTATTTGGTAAATGGATGACATTAGAGATGATAATGCTAAGTGAAGTTAGCCAATCCTCCCCAAAAAACAAATGCCAAATGTGTTCTCTGATATAAGAGGAGTGACTCAAGGTGGGTGGAGGAGGAAGAGCATGGTTGGAAGATTATTTCTAGATAAGGAAGAGGGGTAGGAGGGAAAGGGAGGGGGAATGGGATTATTAATGAGAGTGGAATGTGATGGTCATCATTATGCAAAATACATGTTTGAAGATTTAAATTTTGTGTCAACATACCTTATATGCAAACAGAAGTATGAAAAATTGTGGTACATAGGTGTATTAAGAATTGTAATGCAAATAATAATAATAATAATATAAATAAATAAGTAAATAAATAAAACCCTAAATAAAATTAACACTCAAGAGATAAAGGGGATAAAACAAAAATGTGCATTTATATCTAAAACCAATTACCATAGTAAGAACACACAAACACAAACACACACACATGAAAGAAGAGAAAGACAAATGCAATATCTTTTTTTTTTAAAGTGTAGAATTATTGTTGTTGCGATGGTTAAAACTGTCCACAAGAATGGGATATTCACTACCTGTGCAAGTCTGTTACCATTTACAGTTCTTCTTTGGCTATGTATCCCTGGGAGATATCAAGGATTTGGAATTGCTAAACTCTTCCTGTTTTTTAGATGCTCACTGAGACGCCAGATGGAGTGATGTAGAACTGCATTTGTCTGGAATAGCTTGCAGCTTGACTTCTCACTATTATATGGAAGTGTGAAGTGGGTGAGAAGTACTGTCAGTTACAGTATTGTCTGGAACAAAAGATCTATGCAGAGTTCTAAGTGGGAAGTTACATAGGCTGTTTCCAATAAGCTGTTTTGACTTAGGGGGTATATGTGCTCTGGAGACATTGATTTACTCATCCCCAGGGCTGGGCAGATGATGATCTCTTCTGGGTGCCTGGATCTCAGGGATCTCCTGAGGTTTCTGCAGGTAGTGAGGTGAGTCAACCTTCCACATGACTTGCACCCTCTAGCTACCATGGATGTGGCCCTTTCAGATGCAGGTCCAGAGCAGAATCTCTGAGTGAAATTACACACACCTGTCTGGTTTCCCCTATGGTCATGTGACCATCCAGACTCAAAGGGAAAGTGAGTTGCATGCCAATGCATATCTCTGACTTGAATCACTTGGGTACAATTTTCTCTGTGCCTGTTTCAATAATCTACTTCCAGGAACATCCTAGGCAGGTGCTTGGCAGGACAGAATGGTATTATTTCCTGTGATCTCCTGGGCTTGTGCATTAACAAGCTGTGGTTTCATTTCTTCAAAGAGGATCATACTCAGTCTTTGCTTGCCAGTCTAGAAGCACAGAGTCTTTTTCAAACACCAGGTTGCCATACAGCCAAGGTTAGACTGCTTTTCTGCCTACAGGTTTTTCCATGTCATCTTTGTCCTTTGTGCTTCTTTGTGTTTGTGTTATTCCCTCCCCTTTTGGGTGAACCAGTGTCTCTGCCCCAGATGCTACTAACTTGGTGAAAATTCTTTTTGTTTGTTTGTTTGTTTACTACATTTGAATTTATGGATCTCAAAGAGTATCTGCACATCTAATAATGAATTTCAGTGAATTTTCTTTTACCCATTGCTGAGAATTGTTACTCCCAAGTGCGAGAATACCAACCCAAGGAGCAACTGGAAAAGCAGCCTTGTATTAATCCACCATCTTTAATCATCTCAGATCCTGTTTTTAAGTCCATTTTACCAACATATGGCTTTTGATTTCCTGATCACCTAACTTCTATATTGACATCAATTTTCCTACATGTTTTCCCAAGGACATTCTTGTGACTGAATCTTCATGTATGCTGACATTCACATTCACTCTCTAACATAATCCATATTACAAAAAGACTTTTATTCCAAATCCTAAACTCATTATTCTTTCTAAATCTACACTGCAACTCTATCTACTGTCCCTATTTCACTGGATGATGTCTTCTACATTCAATTATCTGAGGTACCAATCCTACGCCATCACATATTGATTTATATGATATGCCAGTGCAGAACCTAATTCAAAACCATGTATCCAAATCATGGGCCCAAAACCTTCTATGTTTAATATCTAACCTAGTTTTCTGTTTTCCTACATACATTTCACCTATACATTCTTATAAATATACCAGGTTCCCAATCCCAATATTCATCCACCAGAATGGCTCCTAACCCAAATTAAACATAATATTAACCCAAACCATACTCTATTCCCTCAATCTAAATGCACATAAAAGCATGCATGGAGTTGATCTTGCAATACAGGTATGTAGGGGATCCTACACCTGCTGAGAACCTCAAAGGTAGATGGAGGAATGATCCCTGGAGAAGATGTCGGCAGCTAGGTAGGACCTGAGAGGCCTAATAATGTCATCTTCCATGGCAAACAACCTGGTATGAATGAAGGTATGTGTCAGAATCAGTCTCTCTCTTATCAATGCAGGGAAGGTAGACCAAACCAGGCCTGTCTGGATAGCTGATCCTGGGCACATATGGTATGTATACATTTCTAACTTGTGAAAATATCACAGGAATATGGGACAGCTTCCATCTCAGGGGATCCTTGGAAACAACGGTCAGGACAAAGTAGTTGACAAGGAAATGACTGATATACCTAGCCTAATTCTCTCTTAAGATCAGAAGTCAGTTTGTCACATGTTTTGAAGGATTCATTTCTGTTTTCTGTAAAAAAAAATAGGATGTCTGTATAGCCTGACCATAATTTGATGTTGTAAAGCTGCTTGGAAAGCCTGCCTGTGCCTTGAACTCACCCATGCCCCCTTTTCTCTGACCAGATAATAACCCCTTCCTAAACCTTAGTGATGCCTCATAAATCCTGGTCTTCCCTCACCAAATAATGACCCTCTCTGAGGCTCTAATGACCTTCATAAATTCTGATGTTGGGTCCAGAAAAAATGTAAACTAACATTTGTGTATTATGCTCCTCAGAGATTTATTATCTGTAACCCCCCTTTGTGTAACTTTTGGGGCTATAAAGCTGGGCTGCAAGAAAGCTGCGGGGCTGTCCTTGGCTTGCAGGATTTTGATGGGAAAGGCCACCTGGCCAGTGGAAGAAATAATCTTGCTTTAATTTGATTTTAATTGGAGTCAGTGGTCTTTTCTTGCATCATGGTCTAACATAACCTCATTCACTTCCTTGAAGGAAGTGGCCTCACCTCACTTTTTTGGTGATGGAATACCCCAAACTTGGGATCAAGGTAGCCAGGCACCCATAGCCAGTCCCCATCCCAGTCGGTTCACTTGTTTGGATTTTCCAAGGACAGAGACATTATTTCTTTGCATCTACTGATGTGTGGATGGCCAAATTCCAGAAAAGTACTGAAGAGGGGCCTTTCCAGAGAAAGCATGTAATGGCTCATCGCCAGATCATGACAACTCATCAGAGTTGGCCAAGGAGACCACACCTGAGACAGGTCATGCCACTGCTGGCAAACATAGATTCACCCACTAGTCACAGGACACTTTGGATAGATACAAACCATCTCCAGGGGTGGGGGGTGTTTCTTTGTGGGTGCACGGTTGAATTTGTGGTTTTGTCTCATGTTCTGAGAAAAATGGAGGAAAGACAAATGTTCGGTTTGGAGTGGACTGTTTACTAGTGAGTCCTTTTGCTCAAGGTGAGTATTTCTTTATTGACATATCCCACTATGTCTGTGGTTGTACACAGTAGAAAAAAGAATGAATCAGTGAATGTGCCCTGTCTAGTGGAAAGCTTCCCAGCACTCATCCTGGCCAATTTATGAATGGACTACTGCTTGCCTTGCAGATGGGAAACACCTACTATGTTCCTAAGTTCCTGTATTCTTCCTGAATTTTGCCCATTCTCCAAAAGGGGCTTTTGGTTTGGTATCCAAGATATGTACCACCTCCAAGCTCTGTGAAATGGTCATGTACTGGATTGCTGAAGGGAAGGCTGAGCATCTCAGAAAACTCAGAAATCAGTGTGACCAGTAAGGCTCTCAGTGGAGAAACCCTGCTTGGCTAAATAGCAAGTAGCGTGATCAAGAGCTGTCAGTGCCATAGTGTTAATCTTGAGAAAAAGTCTGTCCCTGGGCCTTTTCCTTACCTACTGTTCAGTTCCCCTGAATGTCAGGAATGTTTTTGCCTCACACCACCCCATTGGGAAGGCTCAAGAAAACAGTTTACAAATGGAAATGAAGGGGCCTCAACTGTGGCTCTTTTGTTAATTGCTTTGTAAAGGTATGTGTCTGAATCATCCTCCTGGCTGATTGGCTTAGATTTTCAGTATGACATGTAACTAAATAAAGATTCCATATGTCCATCCAAAATAAAAATGACAAAAAGAACATTCATTTTGGATGAAGCTTCTTGCCTTCCTCTGGTAAGGTTCCTGACCTCCATGAAGTGAGAACAGGGATCATTTTGGTCCAATGAGTTTGTTCAAAGCTCTGTAGTAGCTAGGCCATAGGTGCTTGGATTTTGTCATAACTCAAATGCACATAGAGAATCTACACCCGGCAGTGAGTGGGCCTCAAATTTGAGAAGTGGAGCAGTATTAACTGCAGGCCCATATTATCTATCCTGGTTCTCAGGAATGGTAATCAGGCTAGCATGACTTTAGGCAATAGAAGGGAATGGGAGCTTATTTTCAACACCATCTTGGGCTGCTCCCCTTAGGGAAACCTCCAGCCAGAATGTTATGATGAGTGTCTATATGGAAGAAGATGAGGGCCACGTGAGAGTGTTTTTAGTTTAATTGTGGTCATTCCTCTGGTGGTTGGAAGAGATGACTGGGTAAACCTCAGCTTGAACTCTGGTGTGATTCCCATTAGAGACTGAGTTCTGGAACTGACTTCAGAGAAGTATTGCCATGAATTGTGTGGCAATTTTAGAAGGCGAAACATGAGAGGCACCCTTGGAAACTGAGATCTAGGCTCAGGATGGCTTTCTCCTCAGCACTGGGAATTTCTGCCAGGATATCACATGATTTTCTTATTAAAGCCTTGGCACCTATAGTTGAGAGTCATAACACACAAGGACCTCACATTTTAGACCCCGATGGGTCTGGCTCATTTGACTTTTTGTCCACTCTTTGGGAAGCCTTGCCAGAGTGAGTTCTCTAGAGCATTCATTGGAAGAGATTCCTCACCACTTAAGGGATCCAGAAAGAATTGAAACCCACAATGCCACCTAATTCATCCTTGAAATATGGCTAGACCAATACTGTGAAATTTTTGAAATTCCCATGACAAGGAAGCACTGGAGAACCTTTGTATTTCCTGTTGTTCATCATGACTGAACCAGACAGTGCCTTGATGGACTTTAATTCATGAAAATGGTGTATAACAGAGATGCCAGTGAGTTGTAGCCTGATGGGAAATGGGCCTGGAGCTGTGGAGTGCAGGTGTGTGATAAAACCTCTGTGGTTGGGGCATGTGGATCTGCCGTTTGCTTCCAAATGAGATGTGACTGCAATGGTGCAGCAAGAAGAACCTTATATGTAAAGACATCTTGTTATGAGGAGAGGTTTTTGGCAATTCTCTGAATCATGTTGCTCAAATCAAGGGGTAAAAATGTATGGGATAGCAGCCCAGTTGATATTTTCTCCTGCAGTCCCTGACCCACCTCATGTGACAGAACTGCCTCCAGCACTGTGTCCCAGTTGACCTTCTTGAATTTCATGAAGCAAATACCAAATTCCCAGTGCAGCTGCAAGGAACACCATGAAAAGTGGAGGATGACCCAATGCCTTCACAATCCACATTGGGAGACATTCTGCCCCCAGTGGGCACAGTTTACCTACCAAGAAAGGGTTGAACTCTGCTGCCTCATGTTCATTGGAAAATAAGAAACCATGTCCTCCAGTTAACATAGATGCATACCCAGCTTTGATGGTCTCACTACAAAGGAAGCTAAGGCTCCTTACACCAACATATATTTCAAGTGTGCAAACTCAGTGGCAGGTTGTCAAGAAGTCATTGGGCCAGCTCACCTCCATGTTTGTGGAATGTTTACCCTGTCTTCTACTTTTGTAATCTCCTTTGCCACCTCCAAGGTTGTGAGCTCATGAGCATTTTCCATTCCCGATATGTATTCACAGATTTTCTTCCACTTCTATTCTAATTGTGTCTTATTTTGTGTGAATGTAATGTCAAGTCATTGTTCTGGATGACAGTGGGAGGATTTTTGTGTAGTACATGTTTGCATACCCATTGGATTCATTTTTCTATTTTCCACTTGAAATACTGAATCTCTGACACTAACCCATACCCTACTAATCTCTGACTATATATAAATCCTAACATGATGGTTAAAAGTAAACCAAACAGAAAAGACATACAAGCAGTTCATAGGAGGCATGGTGCATCCTTGAACTTACCTTTGGCTTTATCAAGGGTATATTTTATAAAACTAGGTACCTTTTCATTTTAAATACTTCTCCACCCATTTTCAAAGTTAACAAATGTGTAACTTGCTGACTCCATTTCTCTTAAGCCTAGTTCAGAACATTTTCTTTATATGCATATATGTAGTCCTCCCTTCTGTCACAGGTGCATTCTTGTGAGTTCTCTGACTTTGGAAAATAAAAACTCTGTGACAAGATGGCTCCCCCCAAACCCTAAGGGAAATGAAAATTCAACTTATGGTGAGCTCCATATTTAAACAAGTTTATATACATAAAACTATGTTCCAAAAAATAAATATTTTTTGATCTGTGAATGTTATCTATTCCATTATGAATTTTGATTGGCATATATATTGTTACATTTTAATATATATATATATATATATATATATATATATATATATATATGCACACATATACATCTGTGTATGTGATACATCTGTATATACATCATCTATATATATGAATATACTCTCCAAGGTTTTCAAAATATTAAATATTTGTGTCTTACTATACACTATTCTTTCATGTTCATGTATGTTGATTTATAATCAACTTTTCACTCTATCATTCTCAGAAATATTAATTGTCCTGGTGTACATATTCGTTTCCTAGTACTGAAAATTAAGTTCAGTAAATAGTGCGTACTAAGCCTAATAATTCTGCAGTAACTGGCCCCAGTTTTACATCAATGCAAGTAGATTCATTTGGGACATGATGTCTATTTTGACATTAATTTTCATTCAACATTGGTTCATTAGTATTTCTTCAGTATATATATATATATATATATATATATATATATATATATATATATATATATATCATATGATATGATATATCCTTTCATCCACATTACACAAATTTATAGGCATATGATTCACATTCAATCACTTCCTGCATCAGAACACATATTGCTCCATGATTCTTGACTGCCTTTTTCATGAGACTTCTTTCCAAACACATTATTTTTGATTTCCACAATAGTTTTTGAAGCAAATCTCACATACTCTTCATGATAATTAGTAACCCTAATATTACCACTGGATATATAAGTAGTTGGAATAAATGTATGTATATGGATACCAGATTTCATATATATTTTAAGATATTGATTCAATCAATTATTAAATGTTGGAACCAGTTATATTATTTATTAACAGTATGGTCTATTCATGCATCATCTCTATATTCATAGACACAGTGTACACCTATGTGTATCCACAAATATGAAATTATAGACCTTCAAAACATTGCTCCCAGAAATGGTGGAAGAGATTCTCATGTCACATGATATGCATATTTATTTCATCAGAGTAATATTCTGGACACAAAATTCAAAGCTCACCCTTAAGTATTTACCAAAGCCTAAATTTAAGGAGAGCATGGATTACTCAAACATCCAGGTCTACGTGGCCTAATGCTTTCAAATTTCAATCCTATTCCTGACTACACATATGTTTTTTCCTAAGATTATATATTCAATCACCCCCTGTTGGAAATATATCCAATCCCCTCACTCACTTGATACTTTGCCTGATCTTTTAACTTCTATAGTGATATCTATTTTCCTACATAATTTCCCAAGTACATTCTTGTGACTGATCCTTCATGTGTGCTTACATTTACATTCACTCTCTAACAGAAACCCTATTGAAAAAGGACTTGTTGTACAAATCCTATACTCACTCTTATTCCTAAACTTACACTGCAATCCTAACTACTATTCCTATTTCACTGGATGTTCTCTTCTACATTCAATAATCTGAGGTACAAGATCCCATGCCATTGTACATTGATTTATATGATACATCTGTGCAGAACCTAATTCAAAACTATGTATCTAAATCAAGGGCCCAATGCCCTTCTGTGCTTCAAATATTACCTAGTTTTCTGTTTTCATATTTACATTTGGCACAATTCAGGAGCCACTTGTCAAAAGAAACAAACTTTATTTTTAGAACCCACACGCCACACCATACAGCTCTTCAGGAAAACCCTCAGAGCCCAACTGCCACCACCGGCTTCCCACAAGCCTCTCAACCTCCCCCACTCCTCTTGCTCTTGAGGCTGATTGGCTGGGTCACCTGGGCGGAGACAAAAAACGTCCCCCAGTGAGCAGCTCCGTGGTCTGAAAGGGCGGGAAAACAACCCAATGAGCATCACAGCAGAGGAGCCAATCAGTTGGCAGCTAGAAATTTGCTGGGGCCGCTGTGAGCCAATCATCAGCTGGCAGCTGGAAGTTTGCTGGCAGCTGGATGTTTGCTGGCAGCTGGAAGTTTGCTGGGGCCCCTTCAGCTGGGGCCACTGTGAGCCAATCATCAGCTGGCAGCTGGTACTGGCAGCTGGAAGTTTGCTGGGGCCCCTTCGGCTGTGGCTCTCAACATCTCCCCCTCTCTGTTTAAACAACAAGCAAGTTGCTTAGGGACCATGCCTGCCTTAGGTTGTCTAATACTACATATGGTTCTTACTCGCCATTAGATGAGCTGACCTCAAGGCGTCAGCCTCCTGTCTTAGGTTGGTACCATTGCAATTGGATCTTACCTGTCATTGACTACCAGTCCAGCATACAGCCACACCTGTGGATAGGTCTTTGTACCAGCAGGGGGTGAGGTTCTTTGCCTCACCTGTGTTGGCCCCCAAGTTTTACCTGAATGACTATCACAAGCAGAAGGGAGGAGGATACACCAAGACAATTGACAGTTCCTTTTGGAAAAATTGTACCACCAATGACACCATCAGCAAAAATACCCCAACACTACCACAAGTCACTGCACCAACAGATAGTTCACAATGCATACAAGTGAGTTCACAATGCATACAAGTGATACATAGTCCAGGCAAGTTCTGCAAGCAGTTCAGTGTTAGCTATTGAAGAAGCTATAGATTGGTTTTATCTTTGTCTTCACCGGCACTGGGATGAAGATAGGAATTCTGGCAATAATGGCTAAAGAAAAAATTATGTAACATTCCAGAAGGCACTAAAAGAAAACAACTTTCTGAACAATTTACATTATCTTTAACAGAATTATTAAATATCATGAAAAGGAAAGGTGAAAGTAAACAAACAGATCTGTTAACCTCCTTTTTTGTTCACATATTAAAACAATCCTCAACAGCTTTTTACCCAACTTAAATTAAACCATTTAAATCACGTGAATAAAAAAATATATATATATTTGGATCCATATTTTCATGAGCGCTCATCTTATATGATATATGGACATATGTGCATACAAACATACACAAAACGCAAGTGTGCACACATAATATAATACATACAACACATAACATAATAGTAAAGGCCTTATAACATTTTACAGGTGAAATCTCCATTGCAATGTTTAAAAACTCTATAGTCAAAAAATAGAACTGATATGCAAAACATTAACCTAGGTCTGTATGAGCTCAAAAAACAAAATAGAACTTCATGATGTGGAAAAGGACAATAATAAAATAGATATTGAAAAAAGCATCCTGGTTCTGTCGCCGATGTAATGGTAGCCAAACTGGAGTTCTGGATATCAGATGTTATGGCTTTTAGCCAAATCATCTTCTTTTTGGTCTGTAGAAATCACTTTAGTTAATCTCTCTGGAATCCAAATCGGTTGCTGTTCTCCCTGTGGAAACACTCAAAGAGACCCCAGACTCCAGACAATTACTGGGTCAGGACCTTTCCATTGTCTTGTTAGAATATCCTTCCAAAGTACCTTGGGCTTATGTACATTTTTTGGACACATATGCCTTTCTGCAGCACTAAGTCCTGATGAATCCAAATTTAAAAAGTTTAGAGTAAAAGGGGTTATTTTAAGTTTACCTTTGGGGAATATATACCCCTTCCCAAGTCCCTCTTTTTGCTTTAATGAGTACATTTTAATAGTTTGATGAGCTCTTTCAACTATGCCTTGTCCCTGTGGATTTTAAGGGATTCCTGTTATATGAGTAATGCCAAATGATGAGCAAAATTGTTTAAAAGAGGTAGAAGTATTACCAGGGGCATTATCTGTTTTTAACTGTTTTGGAACGACCCACAGTGGCAAAATTTGTAAGCAATGAGCTACAATATCTTTAGTTTTTTTCTCCATCATGAAGGGAGCCCATCAAAAATCCAGAAGAGTATCAACTGTATCAAACAAATATTTTAATTTTCCAAATTCTGGCAAGTGTATGACATCCATCTGCCAAATATGGTTAGGTATCAGTCCTCTAGGATTGACTCCAAGATTAACTTGTGGTAAAAATGTCACACAATTTTGACATTGTTTTATTATTTGTCTAGCTTGTTCCTTAGTTATTTTAAAACACTTTTGTAAAGTATTAGCATTCACATGGAACTTTTATGAAAATTTGTAGCTTCTTCTAGTGTAGAGAAAACATGTATGTCATGTGTAGTTTTATCTGCTAAATCATTGCCCAAACTAAGGGCTCCAGGCAATTCTGTATGTGCCCTGATATGTCCTATAAAGAATGGATGTTTTGTGTCCTAGATTAGACTTTGTATAGTGGAAAGCAAAGAGAAAACAGTAGAGGAAGGGGACATCCTACCAGCATCTTCAAGGGATACTATAGCATTAACTACATACTGACTATCAGAGAATAAATTAAATACAGAATCTTTAAACATCACAAAAGCTTGTAAAACTGCATTAAGCTCTACCTTTTGAGCTGATTGTTTGGGTACTAAAAATGTAAAAGTTTGTTCAGGTGTAACTATTGCTGCTGTACCATTATTTGACCCATAAGTGAATATATTTGGAGCATTCATGATAGGTGTTTTTCTTGTCATTTTTGGAAAAATTACAGGATGCAATGACCAAAAAAACAATAAAGGATTAGATGGTAAGTGGTTATCAAATGAAACATTAGATTTGCACATGATTATTGCCCAAGTATTTAACTCATTAGCTAACTCATCAATTTGTATATATATACCCATAGTATATACCATATACCCATAGTATATGGAGTAATAATTTTATTGGGAGAAATTCCAAACACTCCCTTTGCTGCTTTTATTCCTTTGAGTATTTATTGTCCTACAGCCTCAGGATACCTAGTAAGAATAGTATTAGGAGAATAAGATAAATGTATCCATAATAATGGACCTTCTTGCCAAAATACTCCTGTAGGAATATTTTTTGTGGGTAATACAATAAATAAGAAAGGCAAACTTATGTCAATTCTATCCAAATGCATATTTTCCATATATGTTTCAATGATTTTTAATGCCTTTCTTGCTTCAGGCGTTAACATTCGGGGTGAATTTGGATATGATGGACCTTTTAGGATATTAAATAAAGGTCCCAACTCTCCTGTTGGTATACCTAGATAGGGCCTTATCCAATTTATGTCTCCTAATAACTTTTGAAACTCGTTAAGTGATTTGAGTTGATCTACTCGTATTTGAATTTTTGGTGGACGGACCATGGTTGAGGATAATAGAACTCCTAAATAATTAATTGGAAAATTTAATTGTACTTTATCTATTGCTATCTCCAGATTAGAATTTTTTAATAAGTTTGCAAGTGTGGCATAACATTCTAGCAGTGTGTTTTTATCATTGTGCTCTAATAATACATCATCCATATAGTGAAATATTTGTAGTTCTTTGATTTCTAAGTGGCTGGATTACTTTGTTAACATAAATTTGACACATAATTGGGCTGTTATCCATCCCTTGAGGGAGTACTTTCCATTCATATCTCTGATCAGGACCTTCATGATTCAGTGCAGGGATAGTAAATGCAAAACGTGGACTATCCTCAGGATGAATTGGAATTGAAAAAAAAAAAGCAATCTTTAATATCTATAACTAAAACATACCAGGTTTTTGGCAAAGCAGACAATTGGGGAATCCCTGATTGAGCAGTTCCCATAATAACCATCTCATTATTAAAGGCTCTTAAATCTTGCAATAATCTACATTTACCAGATTTCTTTTTGATGACAAAAGTGGGAGTATTATGGGGAGATACAGAAGGTTGTATATGTCCTTCCACTAACTGTTGTTTGACCAGGTCATGGGCAGCTTGTATCTTTTCTTTAGTCAGGGGCCACTGAGGAACCCATACTGGTCTTTCTGATTTCCAAGTAATTTTATTGTCTCAGTGACCCCTACTGAAAATCAAACCCATATCTGTCCGTTCCTTGATCTATTTGTATTGGTGCTGCTATGCCTTGTTCTTGTTCTTCTAATCTTTTTTCTTTCCTAAAACCTTGTCTAGCCCTAATAGTGGGTGCATTTTGATTGATGTTATTTGTTAATGTCAAACCTAATTGATATAGGACATCTCATCCCCATAAATTTATGGGAAGATGATCCAATACATATGGCTGTATAGTTCCTTCACATCCTTCAGGATCCTTCCAATCTAATACCATTGCACTTCTGTGGGGATTAGTTGCCACTTCTAGGCCTCAAAGCGTTTGAGTGGCTTGTTGTAATGGCCAATGTTTTGGCCATTCTTGACGAGAGATTATGCTAAGGTCTGCACCTGTATCCATTAGCCCGTTAAATTCATGTCCTTGAATATTTAGTTTTAGTATGGGGCGAGAATCTAAATTTAAAGAAAGCATAGCCCAATCTACACCTGTGGAGCCTAATCCCCTGGAACTTCTTTCTACGGTATGACTGGAAAATTTATCATGTAGGCTGGGTATTATTAGTAACTGTGCTATTCTATTTCCTGGTGAAATTACTGATATAACCCTTTGGAGAACTGGCTATAATTTTTATTTCACCTTCATAATTGGGATCAATTACTCCAGGACTTATCATAAGTCCTTTTTTAGAGTAGAAGAACTGCGTCCCAATAATAAGCCTACTGTTCCTTTGGGAAGAGGTCCTTTTATCCCTGTGAGAATGATTTGAACTCCCTTCTCTGGAGTTAGTACTTTTCTGGTGGAGGCACAGATGCCAAATCCTGCACTTCCTCTGGTTTGTCTAGTGAGGGATTTAATGGACAATGTGTCCTGGGCAATATTCTGATGGGGTTGCTGGGTTCCTCCAGAGCTCTGTATATTTGTGGTCTTGGGCCCTGGAGCATTGGGCCCCCCTGTCCAATTTTTTGGCAATGGAGCCTGATGCCTTTCTCCACAATATTGTGGATAAATACCTGGTCCTTGTTCAGTTTTTGATAATGGAGTACCCTCTATGGTGGTTTGAGAACGGCATTCATTAGCCCAATGTCTCCCTCTATGGCATCGTGGGCAAATACCTGGTATTCTACTCCTTTGATACCTAGTTTTGTTAAACCCTCCTCCTATGGGGCAATTCTTTTTAAAATGTCCTGTTTGTTCACTATTGTAGCATGTTTTTGGCCTGGCATCTAAAACCTGTTGTACTGCAGCTGCCACGACTTGCCCTTGTTCATTAATGTCTCTACATAATTTAATATATGTGTTTAAATCTTCATGTTTCCATGGTCTAATGACTTCTCTGCACCAACGATATGCTTGCTCATAAGCCAGTTGTTTTATTAATGGCATTGCTTGTTCTGTATTCCCAAAAACTCTGGTAGCTCTTTGAATAAGCCTATCTATAAATTCAGCGTAAGGTTCATTAGCTCCTTGTATTACCTTAGATAATTGACCTTGTAAACCTCTGTGTTCTTGTAAAGTCTTCCATGCCCTAATCGGATTTACAGCAATTTGTAAGTATATGCCAGGATCATATGCAATTTGTTGCTGCTGATCGTCATAAGGTCTCTTTCCTAACAACATATCTAGATTTCTTTGAGGATAACCAGCTGCTGCATTTTTCCTAGCCATCTCCTTGCAAAATTCCTCATTGGCAACCTTCCATAACCGGTATTGTCCTCCATTTAGCACAGCTTTATACATATTAGCCCAATCTGCTGGCGTCATGTTCAAGTTGGTAATGGATTCAACCATGCTTACAGTGAAGGGTGCTTGAGGACCATAGGTTGTTACAGCCTCTTTTAGCTGCTTCACTGTTTTGAAATTTAAAACTTGGTAAAATCACTGCCCTCCTGCCTCAAATACAGGGCATGTTAATATTTGAGATCCTGTCTCAGGATCCCTACTATCAATTGCAGGGGTTGGGGGCCTCCCAGAATATGGAGGTAGCACTGTTGATTGGACACTTACGCCCTCTGGTGATAGAAAGGTGTTAGTAGTAGTCTCCTGTTGTAACTTTTCCCCTGATGGCTGTTTCTGCTCTAAACTTTCTTCCTCTGTCTGACTAGCTCGAGAGACTTTCTCTTTTACTTGAATCAATATGTCTTTTCCTTCCTCTACCATTGTCTGAACTGAAGGCTTTGGATTAAGCAAACAAGATACGAATGGCCACAATGTCAATGTGCCAACTGGCAAAGTTCCTGGGCTTTTCTTTTCTATTCTTTTTAAATCTTCACCATGATGGTTCCATTGTGATATATTTAACAACTCCTCCTTAAAAAGCCATGGGCTACATTTTTGTATTGTATCACCGTATGCCCTGACTGTTCTTGATTTTACTGAGATGCCTCCTTTCCCTAACAATTTACTTAACACTCTTTTGGTTTTTTTTTTTTTTTTTTTTTTTTTTTTTTTTTTTTTACTAATGTCCATCTGTCCTTTCTCCCTATCTGTTCCTCAGATGTGAACAGTTTTTCTTCCATCTTACACATCTCCAGGGACAGGCAACTTAAAACAAAAGTGAAGCAAAACAAAAGAAGAAACTTAAAATGGCTACACATCCTCTCGCCCTGCCCTCAGGGGAAAGCAGTTTACCTTATCCCTTACCCTCAGTCATTCCCCTTGCGGGTCACCAAATGCCACACTCTGGCTGGGCACAATTCAGGAGCCACTTGTCAAAAGAAACAAACTTTAATTTTAGAACACACACACCACACCACACAGCTCTTCAGGAAAACCCTCAGAGCCCAAATGCCACCACTGGCTTCCCACAAGCCTCTCAACCTCCCCCACTCCTCCTGCTCTTGAGGAAAATTGGCTGGTTCGTGTGGGCAGAGCCAAAAAAGGCCCGCAATGAGCAGCTCCATGGTCTGAAAGGGTGGGGAAACAACCCAATGAGCATCACCGCAGAGGAGCCAATCAGTTGGCAGGTAGAAGTTTGCTGGGGCCGCTGTGAGCCAATCATCAGCTGGCAGCTGGAAGTTTGCTGGCAGCTGGAAGTTTGCTGGGGCCCCTTCAGCTGTGGCTCTCAACACCTATTGAAAATGGACTTGTTGTCCAAATCCTATACTCATTCTTATTCCTAAACTTACACTGCAATCCTAACTACTATTCCTGTTTCACTGGATGTTCTCTTCTACATTCAATAATCTGAGGTACAAGATCCCATGCCATTGTAAATTGATTTATATGATACATCTGTGCAGAACCTAATTCAAAACTATGTATCTAAATCAAGGGCCCAATGCCCTTCTATGCTTCAAACCTAGTTTTCTGTTTTCACACTTACATTTAACCTATACTTTCTTATAAACATCCCATGTCCCAGTAGCAGTATTCATCCAGCAGAATGACTCCTAACCAAAATAAAACATGATATTAACCCTAACCATACACTGTTCCCTCAATCTAATTTTACATATGAGCAGATACAGAGTTCATCTTGCAATACAGGGATGTAAGGGATCGTACACCTGCTGAGAACCTCAAAAATAGATGCAGAAATGATCCCTGGAGGAGATGTAGGCAGCTATGTATGACCTGAGAGACCAAAAGTCATATTCCATGGCTAACAACCCCTTCACAATGAAGGAATGTGTGTGAATCAGCCTCTCTCTCCTCTATGCAGGGAAGATAGACCAAACCAGGCCTGTGGGCATAGCTTAACCTCGGGTGACTATGATATATATATATACCTTTCCATCTTTTGAAAATGTCACAGGAAAATGGGGCAGCCTCTATATCATGGGACCATTGGAAGCAACTGTTAGTACAAAGTGGTTGTCAATGCAGTGACCTCATTCCCTTTTTTGAAGGGAGTGACCTCACCTCACTTCCTTGGTTTTGGAACTCTCTGAACATGGGATCTACCTGAATCCCATTGGGCTCACTTGTTTGGAGCTACCAAGGAAAAAGTCATTCTTTCTTAGTACCTACTGATGTGGGCATGGCCAAATGCCAGGAAAGCTCTATGTTGATATTTCTATGTTGATGGATCCCACTGTTTCTATGTTTGTAGACAGTAGGAAAAAATGTATCAGTGGATGTGTCCTGTCTAATGGAAAGCTTCCCAGAACTCATCTTGGCCAATTTATAAATGGACTGCTGCTTGCCTTGCAGATGGGCAACACCTTCTATGTTCCTAAGTTCCTGTATTCTTCCTGAATTTTGGCCACTCTCCAGAAGGGGCTCATGGTACTGTGTCCAAGATATATACCACCTGCAAGCTCTGGGACATGGCCATGTACTGGATTGAAAAAGGGAATGCCAAGCATCTCAGAAAACTCAGAAATCATTGTGACTCGTACGGCTCTCAGTGGAGAAAACATGCTTGGCTATATAGCAACCCAAGTAGCAAGATCAGGAGCTGTCAGTGCCATAGTGTTAATCTTGTGAAAAAGTCTGTCCCCAGGCTTTTTTTCTGACCTATCATTCTGTTCCCCAGAATGTCAAGAAGGTCTTTGCCTCAGGCCAACCCTTTGTGAAGCCTCAAGAAAACAGTTTCAAAATAGAAACGAAGGGGCCTCACCTGTGGCTCTTCGGTAATGTGATTTGTAAAGGGATGTGTCTGAAGCAGCCTCTTGGCCCTGTGTGAGGCTGTGGATTAGATCCTCACACCCCATGTAACTAAATAAACATCCCATGTGTCCATCCAAAATAAAACTGACACAAAAGAACAGTAATTTTGGATAAATCTCTCCCCTTCCTCTGGTAAGGCTCCTGACCTCCATGAAGTGAGAACAGGGATCCTTTGTGTTAAATAAGTTGTTCCAATCCCAGCAGCAGCTAGTACATAGGTGGTTGGGTTTTTTCATGACTCCAGTACACATAAAGAATCTACCCCCAGCAGTCAGTAGGCCTCTAATTTGAGAAATGGAGCAGTATTAACTGCAGGCCCATTTTATCTATCCTAGTTCTCAGGAAGGGTCTCCAGGCCCCATCATTTTAGGCAAATGAGGGGCATGGGAGCTTACTTTGGACAACATCTTGGACTGCTCCCTGTATGGAAACTTCAGCCAGAATGTTATGATGAGTGCCCATATGGAAGAGGATGAGGGCTATGTGGGAGTGTTTTTTTTTGAATTGTGGTCATTTGTGTGGTGGTTGGAAGAGATGACTGGGTCAATTTTAGCTTGAACTCTGGTGTGATTTTCATTAGAGACTGAGTTCTGGAACTGACCTCAGAGAAGTATTGCTGTGAATTGTGTTGGGACTTTAGGAGGCCAAGCATGAGAGACACCTTTGGAAAACTTGACATCTAGGCCCAGGGTGGCTTTCTCCACAGCACTGGGAATCTCAGCCAGGATATCACATGATATTCTTGGTAAACTCTTGTCTGCCAAAGCTAAGAGCCAACACACACGTGGACCTCACATTTAGACCCCAATTTGCCTGGTTACATGTGACCTTTTAGGCACTCTTTGGAAAGCCTTGCCAGCGTTAGTTCATTTAAAGGAGATTCCTCACCACTGAATGCTTCCTGAATGAATCAAAACCCACAGTGCCACCTACTTTATCCTTGAAATATGGCTAGACCAATACCATAAAATTTTTGAGATTCCCATGACCAGGAAGCAATGGAGAACCTCTGGATATCCTGCTGCTCATCATGACTGAACCAGACAGTGCCTTGATTGACTGGAGTTCATGAAAATAGTGTAGAACAGAGATGCCAGTGAGTTGGAGCCTGCTGGTTACTGGGCCTAGAGCAGTGGAGTGAAGGTGTATGATAAAATGTCTGTGGTGGGACCGTATGGATCTGCCATTGGTATCCAAATGACATGTGACTGACATGGTGCTGCCAGCAGACCCTTACATATAAAGGCATCCTGTTGTTGGGAGATATTTCAGGTTGATGGTCAAAATCAGGTTGCTATGTTCTAGTACGAATAATGTATGGGATTGCAGCTCATTTGGTGTTTTCTCCCACACATCCTGACTCACCACATGTGACAGAACTTCCTCCACCACTATGTCCCATTTTAACTTTTTGTAATTCTTGTAGCAAATACCAAATTCCCAGTGAAGCTGCAAGAAACACCATGAAAACTGGAGGATTACCCAATAGCTTCACAGTCCACATGGGGAGAGATTCAGCCCCAAGTGGCCACAGTTTACCTACAAAGAGAGGATTCAGCTTTGCTGCCTTATGTTCATTGGAAAATAGGAAAACATGTCCTCCAGTTCGCATAGACACAGACCCAGCTTTGATGGTCTTACTACAAAGAAACTTAACGCTCCTGAAACCAACGTATATGTGAAGTGCACAATGCTCAGAGGCAGGCTGTCATGAAGTCATTAGTCCAGCACACCTCTATATTTGTGGAATGTTTACCCTGTTCCCTATTTTTGTAATCTCTTCTGCCACCTTTAAGATTGTGATATTTATAGCATTTTCTATTTCAGATACTTATGCACAGATTTTCTTCCACTTCTCCTCTAATTGTGTTTGACTTGGGGCCATGGTAATGTCAAGGCATTTTTCTGAATGATAGTGGGAAAATTTTGGTGTAGCACATGTTTGCATACACATTGGAAACATTTTCATATTTTCGGTTTGAAATATTGAAACTCTGACCTGAATGAATAACCTACTAGACTCTGACTACTAATCCTAATATTATGGATAAAAATTAACCTAAAAGAAAAGAAGAACAGATCATTCATAGGAGGCATGATGTATACTTGGACTTGCCTTTTGCTTTATCAAGGGTATGTGTTATAAAATTACTCTCATTTTCATTCTAATACTTCTCCATGAATTTTCAAAGTTAACCAATGTGTAACTTCTGACTCTCTTTCTCTGTAGCCTGGGTCAGAACATATATATATATATATATATATATATATATATATATATATATATATATATATATATATATATATATATATCTACCTGCTATCACAAGTACATTCTTGTGAGTACTCTGACTTTGGCAAATAACAATTCTGTGAACCGATCACTCCTGCTAAACCTTGGGGGAACAGAAAATTCAACCTATGTGAGCTCCATAGTTGAACAAGTTTATAAATAGAACCATGTATAGTAAAATGAATATTTTTGTGATCTGTGAATGATATATATTCCGTTATGAATTTCGATTTTCATATCCATTGTTAATTTTTAATGTGTGTGTATATATATATATATATATATATATATATATATATATATATATATCCTTTAGATTTGATAATATGAAATAAATGAGTCATATTATACATTTCCTTGTTTCCTGTACATTTATGTGGATTTATAATCAATTTTTCACAAGATCATAATCAGAAATATTCATTTTTCCCAAAATACTTATTCGTTTCCTAATACTCAAAACTAACTTCAGTGAACATTGAATACTAATCCTAATATTTCTTCAATAACTGACTCCAGTTCACATCAATGCATGTAGATTCATATGGGACATGATGTGTATTTTGACATTAATTTTCTTTCAACTTTGGTACTTTAGTATTTCTTCACTATATATACATCATAGGATATATCCTTTCATCCACAAGTTCACAAATTTAAATGCATATGATTCACTTTCAATCACTGCATGCGACAGAACACATGTGCTCCTCCATGTTTCTTTACTTGCTTTTTCATGAAGCTAGTTTCATAACACATCATTTTTTATTTCCATAATCATTTTTGAAGCAAAACACAGACACCTCATTATAAATTGTACCCTAATATTACCACTAGATGTACAACTAGTTGGAATGAATGTATGTATATGAATACCAGATTTCATGTATATTTTAAAATATCAATTCAATACATTATTTAAAATTGGAACCAGTTATCATTTATTGTCAGTATGGTCTATTCATGCATCATCTCTATATTCATAGACACAGGGTACACCTGTTGGTATCACCAAACATGAGATTATAGTGTTTCAAAATATGCTCCCACAAATGGTGGAAAAACATACTCATTTCACCTGATCTACATATTCATCACAATAATATTCTGGACACAAAATGCAAAGCTCACACTTATATTATGATTCTATCAAAGCCTAATTTTTGTGAGAGCATGGATTACTAGAAAATATCCAATTCAACTTTGGCAAATACTTTCCAATTGCAATCCCATTGAGGGCTATATATTTGTTTCTTCCTAAGATTACATGTTCAACCACCCCCCTGTTGAAAATATTCTAACCATATTAATCACTTAATATTTTGCCCACTCTCCTAACTTCTATTTGATATCTATTTTCCTACTTATTTTTGCAAGTCCATCATTGTGACTGACTATTCATGTGTGCAGAAATTCACATTCACTGTCTAACAGAAACCCTATTGGAAAAGGGCTTTTTGTCCAAATCCTAAGCTCAATCTTTTTCCTAAATGTACACTGTAATCCTACCTACTATACCTATTTCACTGGATGTTGTCTTCTATATTCAGTAATCCGACATACAAGATTCTATGCCATTTTATTTTGATTTATATCATACATCTGTGTAAAACATAATTCAAAACTATGTATGCAAATCAAGGGCCCAAGGCCCTTCTGTGCTTCAGATCTTACTTGGTTTTCTGTTTTCAAACTTACATTTCATCTATATATACTGATAAATACCCTAGTTTCCCAATACTAGTATTCATCCAGCAGAATGAGTCCTAACCCAAATAAAACATGATATTAACCCTAACTATACTCTGTTCCCTCAATCTAATTTTACATAAGAGAAGGTACAGAGTTGATCTTGCAATACAGGTATGTAGGGGATCCAGCACCTTCATAGAACCTCAAAGGTAGATGCAGAAATGATCCCTGGAGACAATGTTGGCAGCTAGGTAGGGCATGAAAGGCCTAAAGTCATCTTCCATGGCACACAAACAGGTCAGGAAGAAGAAATGTGTCTGAGTCAGCCTCTCTCTTCTGAATGCAGGGAAGATGGACCAATCCAGGCCTGTATGGATAGTTGGTCCTGGGCACCTATGGTATGTATACCTTTCTAAATTGTGAAAATGTCACAGGAAGATGGGGCAGCTTCCATCTCATGGGACCCTTGGAAGCAACTGTTAGGGAAAAGTGGTTGCCAAGGCAGTGATCTCATTCACTTCCTTGAAGGAAGTGACCTCATCTCACTTCCTTGTTGATGGAACTCACTGAACTTGGGATCTAGGTAGCCAGAAACCCAGAGCCAGTCCCAGTCCCAGTGGTCTCACTTTTTTGGATCTACCAAGGACAGAGTCATTCTTTCTTGGTACCTACTGATATGGGGATGGCCAAATGCCAGGAAAGCTCTGAAGAGGGGCCTTTCCTGAGTAGAAGGTACTGGCTCATTGCTGGCTCCTGAAATTCACCGAGTTGGCCAAGGAGACCAGAGTTGAGACAGGACAGGTCACTGCTGGGGAACATAGTTTGACCCAACAGTCAGAACACTTTGGATAGAGGCAGACCAACTCAAGGGGGTTAGTGCCTTTGTGGGTCTGTGTTTGAATTTGTGGTTTTGTCTCATGTTCTGAGAATATGGAAGAAAGAGGGTGTGTTCCCATTGGACTGGACTGTTTATTAGTGAGTCCTTTTGCTCAAGGCGAGTGTTTCTATGTCGATGGACCCCACTGTTTCTGTGGTGGTAAACAGTAGAAAAAAAGAATGCATCAGTGGATGTGTCCTGTCTAGTGGAAAGCTTCCCAGCACTCATCCTGGATATTTTATGAATGGACTGCTGTTTGCCTTGCAGATGGGTAACACCTACTATGTTCCTAAGTTCCTGTATTCTTCCTGAATTCTGGCCTCTCTACAGAAGGGGATCGTGGATTTGTGTCCAAGATATATACCATCTGCAAGTCTGGGTCATGGCCATGAACTGGATTGCTGAAGGGAATGTTGAACATCTCAGAAAACTCAGAAATCAATGTGACCAGTAAGGCTCTAAGTGTAGAAACCCTGCTTGACAACATAGTAATCCAAGGAGCATGATCAAGAGCTGTCAGTGCCATAGTGTTAATCTTGTGGAAAGGTTTGTCCCTGGGCCTTCTTCGTACCTATTGCTCTGTTCCCCAGAATGTCAGGAAGTTCTTTGCTTCAGGCCAAACCTTTGGGAAGCCTCAGGAATACAGTTTCTAAATGGAAATTATGGTATCTCACCTTTGATTCTTTGGTTAATTGCTTTGTAAAGGGTTGTGTGTGAATCAGCCTCTTGGCCCTTTGTGAGGCTTTGGCTTAGATTCTCAGCACCACATGAACCTAAATAAAGATCCCATGTGTCCATCCAAAACAAAAATGACAAAAATTTACAGTCATTTTGGATGAAATCTCTTGCCTTCCTCTGGTAAGGCTCCTGACATCCATGAAGCTAGAACAGGGATCCTTTTGGTCAAATGGGTTGTGCAAAACCCTGCAGTAGCTACCCCATAGGTGCTTGGGTTTTGCCATGACTTCATTACACAAAGAATCTACCCCTGACAGTCAATAGGCCTCAAATTTGAGAAGTGGAGCAGTATGAACTGCAGGTCCATTTTATATATCCTGGTTCTCAGGAAGGGTGTCTAGGCCACCGTTTCACTAGCCAATAAAGGGGAATGGAAGCTTATTTAGGACATCATCTTGGGCTCCTCCCCTTAGGGAAACCTGCAGCCAGAATGTTATGATGAGTGTCTATATGGAATAAGATGAGGGCCATGTGGGAGTGTCTTTAGTTTAATTGTGGTCATTCCTCTGGTGGTTGGAAGAAATGACTGGGTCAACCTCAGCTTGAACTCTGGTGTGATTCCCATTAGAGGCTGAGTTCTGGAACTGACCTCAGAGAAGTATTGCCATGAATTGTGTGGGGATTTTAGGAGGCCAAAGATGAGAGATGCCCTTGGAAACTGAGATCTAGGCCCAGGGTGACTTTCTCCACAGCACTGGGAATCTCTGCCAGGATATCACATGATTTTCTTATTAAAGCCTTGACACCCATAGTTGAGAGTGAAAACACACATGGACCTCACATTTTAGTCCCCAATGGGCCAGGCTTCTTGTGACCTTTTTGCTACTCTTTGGGAAACCTTGCGAAAAGAGTTCTCTAGAGCTTTCATTGAAAGGAGATTCCTCACCACTTCAGGGTTCCTGAATGTATCCAAACCCACAGTGCCACCTACTTCATTCTTGAAATATGCCTAGACCAATATCATGAAATTTTTGTAATTAACATTACCAAGAAGCACTGGAGAACCTTTGTATCTCCTGTTGTTCATCATGACTGAACCAGAAAGTTCCTTAATTGACTGTAATTCATGAAAATGGTGTAGAACAGAGATGCCAGTGAGTTGGAGCCCGACAGGAAGTTGGCCTGGAGCTGTGGAGTGCAGGTGTGTGATAAAACCTCTGTGGTTGGGCCATGTGGATCTGTCATTGGCTTCCAAATGAGATGTGACTGCCATGGTGCAGCCAGAAGAACCTTATATGTAAAGGCATCTTGTTATGAGGAGAGGTTTTGGGGCAATGCCCAGAATCAGATTGCTCAAATCAAGGGGTATAAATGTATGGGATAGCAGCCTGGATGATATTTTCTCCTGCAGACCCTGAACCACCTCACATGATAGAACTCCCTCCAGCACTGTGTCCCAGTTGACCTTCTTGTATTTTGTGAAGCAAATACCAAATTCCCAGTGCAACTGCAAGAAATGTCATGAAAATTGGAGGAAGACCCAATGGCTTCACAATCCACACGGGGAGACATTCATCCTCTAGTGGCCACACTTTACCTACAAAGATAGGATTCAACTATGCTGCCTCATGTTCATTGGAAAATAAAAACCATGTCCTCCAGTTAACATAGATGCAGACCCAGCTTTGATGGTCTCACTACAAAGGAAGCTAAGGCTCCTTACACCAACATATATTTCAAGTGTGCAAATTCAGAAGCAGGTTGTCAAGAAGTCATTGGGCCAGCTCAGCTCCATGTTTGTGGAATGTTTACCCTCTTATAATGAATAGTACAACAAATGAATAGTACAACATATATGAATATTCCTAAACAGGAATTAGTGTGCAGGAAATCATAGGATTACACATTTTTTAACATGAGGGCTCAATGGACATATCTCATGTTGAATATAAAATAATTTAAAGCCCAATGTGCAAAAGATAAGTAAAGTATACATCAAAAGCCCATATAATCTTATAAGAATATAGATTAGTGCATAAACTAGGTATAGTGACAGCAGTAAAATTAGGGTTACTATTTGATATTGAATGGGTTATGTGTGAGTAGAAGAAAATTATTGTGTATTCCAGGAAATGTGAATATTTCAATTATTTTACTTGTGAACATATGCATTAGAGTCCACATACATGCACATTTTCATTGCTCTTCTGAGTACACTGTTACTCATATATTCAATATCTCATAATTTGTGGACTGTACATACATGAAACTTGGGTCTATCCTAAAATAACATCAGTATATGTCATGGGTAATTTAATTGATAGCATTGAAACTACACATAACTATTCTTATTAGGGCATATGCTTTCATGCATATACTGATTTAGTGATGGAGGTCTGGTTAGGTTGCATTTCTATTTCAGTCCAAATTTATGCTGAGGGTTGTGATAAAGAATTGGTACTAACCAACATGAAAATATATATGTACAGGGTAATACTTGTTCTGACTCAGGTTTCATTGTGAGGAGAGGCAAGGTAGTGAGCATTTTTTACCCTTGAGGATACATGGATAAGAAATAAAATGAATGTGTCACTAGCTTGGAAAGACTTACCAATCAGAATGGAAAAAAATAAAAGTAAAAATTCCTAAAGCCTCATATAGTCTAACTGTATTTTTTTGTACAGAAGGTTCAGTTGTACCAATAATATCAGGAATTGTGGACAACAGTTAGGAGGGCTCGGGTTAGGGTTAATGATTGAGTATGTCAATGATAAAATATGAAAATGCAGGAAATGATTTTACCAGCATGTGTTCCACATTTTGGTGATTGGACAATCTTGAGTCCCACTACACTTGCTAAACTTGCCTGTTTGGATGACTGACTTCTACAGAGGGCAAATCCTCTGTAAGGTGAAAGAGGAGTGCAGTTCATTCCAGGGCAGACTGGTGGCTCATTTCTTGGTCTGCAGCAAGCACTAGTTTTGGTGGGAACATGCCAATGACTGGAGAGAACCTGGCCAGGTCAAGAAAATGCCCAAACATCCACAGGCACCTCCTGCCAGTGCAGAGTCCCTGGCTGCCTGCATCAGGACTAATTATGCTGCTGAGTCCTCACCCAGGCCCATTCCCACAGCTTCTCAAAAATGAATCCTAAAGCTGCTAGACAGTGGGATGCAGATGACACACTGCATTTCTGTTTTCTTTACCATATCCTTCTTGTAATTTGTGGAGCTTTTCCTCCACACATAATGGTTATGATGTTACCTACAGCCTCCCCTTTGCCCCCTGATCAGACTGGCATTTCTGCTTGTCCTGAGAAAATTTTGGACTTTAAGGAAAAACTTTAAAATTAAAGTCTCAAGTAAGAGTGAAAAAAAAAAAAAACTGTTAAAATGAAGAGCTCCAGACTAACAATGCCCAAGTGCCCTTTCTCCAGAGCCCTGGGCTCTGGATGGTGCTCACCTCAGCCGGTAGATGCCTCCCTCTCACCTGGGCACCTGTGACCTTTTCCAGCCCAAACCGCATTCCTCAAGTTTATGAATAATCATACAGGCCTCCCTGGGCAGGCCACACTTCCTCATGAATAATCATCTAGGACTTCCTGGGCCTGACAGGCTTCCTTATGAATAACACAGTTTCTCTCTGCTGTTTTCAGGAGTGGAGGAGGAGCTCAGTCTTGTGAATATGCAAAGGAGGGGCCAGTGGCAGATAAGGCTCCCCTACCCAGGTGGGCCACCTCACCACCATCAGCCTGTGTGTATAAACTCTAGCCTGTGTGTATAAACTCTAGTGCAGGCTCCAGAACCCTCCAGCATCTGGGCAGTATCTCCTGCCATTAGGAGTTTTGAGTCTCCACTTTAGGGCTTGAAGGACATGCACGGAGCTCCTGATGCCTCAGGAGCCATGAGTGACCAGGGACCTGCACCCAGTTCAGGGTGCCTGGAGAATCTTGGCCCCCAGGCCTGCCCCTCCTGGAACTTCCTGAGGTACTGCCTGCCTGCCAAGTTGAGGTACCAGGATGGGTGCTGTCTGCTGCGTTGGGATCCCAGAGAGAGCCCAGGCCAGTGGGGTTGGGACATGCTAGAGCAACAGGGGCAGGGTCTCCTCACAGTATATTCTGCTTGTCCAAGTACATATTTTTCTCCCCTTGGAACTTCCTTCCCTAAACTCCCTTGCACCTCTGCAATGGGATTCCCTGAGACAGTGGAAAAAAGACTGGGCTTCTTGACACCTGGCTTTATTTTGTTCCTGAAGTAAAGGGAAAAAAAGATCCAAGCTTCTGACAACTGGAGTTAGAACATAATGAATAAAACTGCTATTTACAATGAAATTTTCCTTTAATGCAGGTTTTCACAACCTCAGCAATAGGGCCATCCTTCTTCCCAGTCATGGCAATCAAAACTGTCTCCAGACTTAGCCGTATCACTTTCAGTTTAGTACTGCTTAGATCCTTTACTTTTTGGAGGTAACTGCTTTTTAAGCTTCAACAACACCCTCCCTACTATGTTGTTCTGCCTTACCACAGGCACCAAAGCAATGGAGACAACTGACCATGAACTCCTCTGACATCATGAGCCAAAACACATCTTTCCTCTTTGTAAGTTGTTTTCTCAGGTATGTGGATTACAGCAATGGAAAACTAACAGAAGTTGCCATGTGGTTTGTAGAGGGAAGGGCAGGCTGGGGTATTTACATGTGTTTATATGAATGTGATTCTGGAGTCCTCACATTTTAAGCATCACTGAGAAGAAAAGAGATGTGAAATTATCCAGAGAATGGAAGTTTTGAATGAAGCCTGTGTGTATAAACTGACTTATTTAAAACATTCTCAAGAGAGAAAGGCAAAGATAAAAGATTGTCAATTTGGCTGAGCTTCTGAACTTTGTTTATTCTTTAGTGACTAAAGGAAAGCCAGTCAATATGAAACAGTTTTCAACTAAAAGATAGAAACAAAGCTTCTGCTGCTTCTGCTACACAATGCCACTCTACAAAATATAATTCCACATGTAGTTAGCAATTTATCATGGACTTCATGCAATCCAGATTTGCATATCAATTTCTAGCTCCTTTAAGTTGTCTTTCTGGATTGGCAGAAGGACTTCCATATGAATCATGTACTTGCAGAAAAGCCTAAGATTTAATAAACTGGAACAGGAAATTATAGGGGCTGTAAGTAACAGGCTGCTCCTGCCTGCTTGAGTGCCTAGAGGATACCTCTATCCCTCTGAAGTTAAGTGAAAAAACTTCAATTTTACTCTGGGATACTGTCTTGGGTGAAATTCCTCGTCTTTCTTGGATTGTAGTCACACTATACCTATGTCTCCCTCTTTGTTCACATCACATCTTCCCTTCTTTTTATGTTCTCATTTTCTGCTATATCAAAGATTCCTCTGTCATACTCACATAATATCACTTTTGTTGGATTTAGGCCAGACCAAGATAATCCAAATGGTTTCTTAATAGAAAAATCTCAATGTCTTCACATATGCAAAGATCCTTTTCTCAAAGAAGTTAAAATTTACCATATCAAGGTTTGAGATGAGAAAATATCTTTATGGAATTGACAATTTGGCCTACTATAGTCATCCTCTGGCCTTTTAAAATTCATCTTATGTGCAAAATATATTCAACATGTATTAAATATATCAATCCAGACATCCCCAAAAAATCTCAACCAGAATCTCATCTCTTTATCATCATCTCTAAACCATCATCTCTGTATCATAAGCTCAAAAGCCATAATCTCATCATTTAATGCATTTAAATGGGTGAAACTCTGGATATGATCCAAACTGAGGTAAAATTCTTTTCCACTTGTGGACCTATGAATCTAGAAAGCAAATCATTTGCCTTCAAATTATGTTAGTAGGACTGATAGAGCATATATATATATTCCATTTCAAAAAGAAATTATATGTAAGAGAGGTTCACCAGTATCAAGTTCAAATCTAGCAATATAAAAATTCTGTTAGGTTTTAAGGCCTGGAGGGTAATCTATGACTTGCAACTCTCCTTGCTAGAGTCAAAGATCGACCCCCAGGCCTCAGATTCCATTTATTTTATTCACTCTTCCCCTTGCTCCACCAGCATCTGCTTTCAAGTCCATTCTACTTTTTTCTTAAAGGTTCACAAATATTTGCAGCTTAATGGCTCAACATCCTTAATTCTTGCCTAAAGAATTTTGACATCTAAAGATTTCTAATATATGCCTGAATTCTGTTTCTGTCAGTCCTCAAAAAAAAAAAAGAAAATCTGTTTTTATCAGTTGTATTTCTGTACTAAACCATTCTCAAAACTCCACTTGTATGTTTGTATGCATCACAAAGATACACATTATTAGAAAGATCAGTGCTCCACCGAGCTTTCTTTGATATCACCATTTCTATTTTTGGCTTTTGATAAAAATCTTTAAACAGATCCATGATTCAAACATTTTCAGCATAAAGTTAACCAGCTTGAGTCTTTTTTTTTTTCATGATTTTGTTTTTATAATTTTATTAATAACACAAATGGTTAATGGAATCACCAACTTGAATGGCTTAAATTAACTATCGGGTGGAAAAGTATTTTCCATATTATCCATCTTACCAATGATTGTTCATAAGCTGGTTAAAAATGTCATCTTGGACCAAGATAAATCTAACCCTTACAATCAGCCATTATATCTTTAAAAAACAAGCAAACAGTACAATCAACAAACACATGAAAAAATGTTCATCATCACTAGCAATTAAAGAACTTCAAATCAAAACCACTCTAAGATTTCATCTCACTCCAGTCAGAATGGCAGCTATTATGCATACAAACATATAAGTGTTAGTGAGGATGTGGAAAAAAATGTACACTCATACACTGCTGGTGGGAATGCAAATTGGTACAGCCAATATTAAAAGCAGTATGGAGATTTCTTGGAAAACTGGAAATGGAACCACCATTTGAACCAGCAATTTCTCTCCTCAGTCTATAACCAAAAGACTTAAATACAGCATCTTACAGGAATACAGCCACATCAATGTTTATAGCAGCATAATTCATAATAGCTAAGTTGTGGAACTAATCTAGATTCCCTTCAATAGATGAATGGATAAAAAAGTGACATATATACACAATGGAATATTACTCAGAAATAAAAGAGAATAAAATCATGGCATTTGCAGGTAAATGGATGGAGTTAGAGAAGATAATGCTAAGTGAAATTAGCCAATCCTAAAAAAAAAAAAAAAAAAATCCCAAATGTTTTCTTTGATATAAGGAAGCTGATTCATAGTGGGATAGGGAGGGGGAGCATTGGAGGAATAGACAAATCCTAGATAGGGCAAAGAGGTGGGATGGGAAAGGAGGAGGCATGGGGTAATTAATGATGGTTGAATGTGAGGAATATTATTATCCAAAGTACATATGTGAAGACAGAAATTGGTGTGAATATACTATGTATACAACCAGAGATATGAAAAAGGAGCTCTATACATGTAATAAGAATTGTAATGCATTCTGCTGTTATATATAAATAAAAAACAAAATAAATTTTAAAAAGCAAACAAACAATGTCACATTTATTCAACTTTTTAAAACAAGTTGCTTGCTGCATTAGAAGTATATGGCTGACAAAGAAATATGAGATAAAAATTTGTTAAAGTGTCCATTATTAATGCTTTTCTGATGGGCAGGACTTATACTGATGTATCAATAATACATTTTGAAGAAAAATTAAAAAAATACCCTTGTTTATTTCTTCAATTTCTTACCCTTTAAATGTTCATATTAATAAATCTTACAGTCCATATGAAACATCTTAACATATGAGTTATGCAATGTTCACCATGGCAAAGGGAAGACCAAGAGCCAAAGGCCTGTCAAGCTGAGAAAATCTACACAGTCCTCTTTCTCTGCTTTATTGACCTGGACACAAGTACATATGCCTGGAAACAAAAGACAGAACCTTGAAGTATTTCCACAGTGATAACAATTAGCTTCCCCCTCAAATAAAAGTAGCCATGCCATCTCAGTCCAGCCACACAAGAAAGGACAGGCAGCTCCTGGAATGTCAGCAGTGGTCCCCAGCTCTGTCTTGGGTCATGGCACAGGTGGTCATCTCCACTGTCATGCAGCCGAGGGGTCAATAGTGGACACTCTCACACAGAAGGCAGTATGGTGGCTTCTATCTCTACAGCATGCTTTGTTCCAGTATTTACAATGCATTTCAGTGAGCCATTTGCTCTATTGCACATCCCCATCAGATGACATTCAGGGCATCAGTAGATCATCACCCTGAGTGTCTGTGAGAGAAAGGTTTGTCCTTGCACAAACTTTGGACAATTCATCAGGGGAGAGAAGTTTGTCTGTGGCACACTGCTGGGAGGAGGGCCCAGGACTGGCCATTTTTCTGGTTCTATCTTCTCATTTTCTCACCTGCAACTTCTATTTCTTTGCTGTCCTTCAGGGCCTCTAAAATGAGGTTAAAGTTTGTTCTGAGAGCCAATCAGGGAAATAGGCAAGAAACCTTTCTCATCCATCTTTCTCTGACAAAAAAGTCATGTTCCAAGTTTTCTCTACTGAAGTAATATTCAATTCAATGCTTAATATACTCTTTAAGAAATGCTTCTTCCACAGGAAGAACCATACTGTCATAATAGTAATACACCCATACTGTCATAATAGTAATACATCATACTGGCATTAATTTCTGTTTGAAATGGCTGATCTGTCCTTTCACCATGTTGTCGGTAACCATATGAATAATCAAAGTTCACTCAAGAGTTTCCTCTGGCTCATCTTGTTCCCATTTTGGTCCTCTTCCTCAACTTCTGAAGGAACCTCAGATATTAACCCCCTCACTCCTCACACTGTATACTTTATCCTGATCATCATCTTTTTTTTTTTTTTCCTCTGTCTCGCCTCCAACTTCCTGTGTCTTTCTCCTGTTATTATGGGAAGACTTGTTTGCTTCAGGTTGACACTGAGAGCTGTTCTGGGATCCAGATCTCTCCTGACTCTCTGGTCTTACATCATCTAAGTGCAGCAATATCCACTTGTGTTTATTGGCTCTCTTTCCTTGAATGCTTGACTGGGCCTCATCCTCACTGGCATTTTCAATGGGACCATCTAATTTTGTTTCCCAATTTTCTTAATCTCACTGTTACTCCTCTTTTCAACCTTCTTTTCTTTTTCTTTTGTAATTTTTGGCTTCTTATTTCTTTGGCTGATGACACTTTGAGACTGAAAAAAAAGGTTTTTTCAATGCTAACTCTCCTGGTGTTGGCCAGTTTGCCATATCGCTGAAATCACTGGCCTCATTGGAATTCGTTGAGTTTTCCTGCTTTTATAACTTTGCCTGCCAGGTCTCCAGCGCAGGCTTCTGCTGCCAGGTGGAGGCACGGGACTAGTGCTGGGGAGGCTTTTTGGTCCAGGCCTTCTCCTTGGGCGGCAGCGGCTTCGCCCCAGGGCCAGCCAAGGCCGGCGGCTCCCTGTCAACAGGGCCTCTGGCCCATGCTAGGGGCAGCAACAGCGGCTACATGGGCATGGCCACCAGTGGCACACTGTGGCCCAGCACCTGTTCAGGCTCTCCACGCGTTCCCGCGCTTGTGGCGGACCTCGCTGACTCCTTTCCCTCCCTTTCTGGCCAGGGCAATTGCTCCACCAGCAGGCTCACCAAGGCCATCAGAAACTCCCTCTCCACGCGGCCATGATCAGGTCCTCCCTCCCGAGAGGGAGAGGAGGACACTGGGGGGAGAGCAGACATCCTTCACCCACCCAGGTCTCCCCTGATAGAGGGCGCTCAGAGCCAGGGGACTGGGCTGTGCATCTCTGTGGTGGTCAGGATGCTGAGAGTCCGCCCGTGGCTGCAACTGAGGCCAAGGACATGCCAGATGCCCAGGCCGGGAGTCGACCAGCTGGACTCTTGGTCCTGTCACCAGAGTGTACTTTTCCAATGATGAATTTTCTTCTTTTAATGTTCTTCACAATTTGGACAGGCTTAGATCTTCCCCAATTATCAAGTGGTTGTTTTTTTGTTTTTTTTTTTTTTTTTTTAGCTTAACAGTTCCTTTCTCAAATTGTTTTTTGTTTTCTTATATTTTATTTTGATACCCAGCAAAGAAAAATCAGGTTGTTCCCTTAACACTTTCCTTGGAAATCCCTTCAGCTAAAGTTCATCACAAATTCTGCTTTGCATAAAAAAAAAAAAAAAAAAAAACCAAACTCAGACAAGTTTTGATCACTATATAATAAGAGTTATCTTTCATCACATTCCGAATTATATATTTCTCACTTTGCCCTTAGGTCCACTCCTGCTGTGTATTAATACTCATAGTTATACTAATATTCTGTTCATGGCATATGTGTATCTTCTAAGGCACTAGAGATTTCTATCTAAGCTCTCAACAGATCAATTTTGGAATTCATGTCTACCAACAGTCTCTTTAAAAAATCTAGACTTTTAATCGTGATTCTCCAATTTCTCCCAGCCTTCACCTTTTATCCAATTCTAAAGTCACATTAATAATTTCTAGCCCTTCAGGATCTCTGTATTATTTCTTTTATAGCTGACAACATTGGAAGACATCAGTTCTTCTCCATATATTTTCTTCTGTCTGCCCCCATTTTTTCTCCTCTTATCTCTTATTCTGGGGGTCATCTCTTTATCTCAAGACCTTTTACTTTGTTAAACATACAAAGATGGTGTTTTCCTTAACAGTGAAATGTATATGGATTCCAGAATTTGGACATGGAGACAATACACTGAAAGCCACCATTCCATCCACTTGAGGTAGAAGACACCTGTGTGAGAGGACATGGAGTTTGCCTAGAGGTTGTTGAGAGAGTAATCTGACTACAATGAAAACCTGTCCAGTGTTGTAAACTATTAGAAAGATTGCCCAAAGCAATCCCTCTGCCATATTCATTGTATCTTGGCAGAATTATTCATTTAGCTCCTATCAGCATCTCATGTCTTCCAGCCTGCAGCAACAGCTGTCTAACTCCTCTTCCTATTTCCCTATAATACAGGCCTAACACTCTAGCCACTGTTATACTTTTAGTACATTCCAAGTTTCTTTCTTTATATAGCAAAGTCCTAAATGAGACAAACCATAGATATGTCTTAGCCCTCACTGTTTGATTTGTAAAAGAAATAATTAAATAAAAATAATTTATAAAATTTAAATAGTGTTTACTATGTACTAAATGAGGTTAATAACTTCTACATATTAATAATACTAACTTGAACTTCAAAAATTATCTTCATTTCATACATGAGTATATTAAGATAAGATGGGTTTAGTGTCTGGTGCAAGGTTGCAAACTCAGTAATGGTATGAAGGTAGTGAGGGGCAAGTTCAAAGATCAAAAAAAATGGAGGTCAAATATCAACTTTTACAAATTAGTTGTAAAAGGTCAGACAATAGATACTGATGTATTTGTGGTTTCCTAGCATTCACATTAGAGTAAAATTAACCAGTAAGATTATGGGCTTCTTAACAATCCAGAAAGCACTCTCTGTTCAGTAAAGCTGCTTAGAAAATTAGCTAGAGACTAAGCCATTTTTGTCTGGGATCTCCTCAAATCCCTCTTCAGTGAGCCTCTCTTACTCTTCTGGACCAAACTGAATAAAGTTGGACAAGAGGCCTGAAATATGATCTGATCTCTCCATATAGAAGCATGTGAAGTGAAGAGCACATTTTCCTACCCACTCTCTCCCTGAGCTTCACTAGTCCTTTACTTCCGTTGCAACTTTTCATCGCTGCCCTGAACTGAATTCCCAGGTTCTCAGACTAGATTCCTTAGAGTTTTAGTGGCATGGTATTATTTTTATTTTTAAAGGAAAAGCTTCTTGATAAAAGGTGGTTCTGTTTTCAATTTTAAAATTTATATAACATGAAAATATCTGCTTTCTCATATTGTCTGATATTGTTAGTCTTATTCATTGGTTTTGTTGATCATGATAATTATGCAAAAAATGAGTCTTTTATGATTTCTTATTCACAGCTCTGAACTTCAGAAGGAAAGTTCAGGAATCGATTATTCTTTGATTTAGATTATTTCTCTAACAATTTATCATGAATAAACATGTTTTTTAGGTGGAACAACAAGTCCATTTGTAATGTATTTTATATATTTAATGATTTTGCATATGATTATAAAATATATTAATCTAGAGCCTAAGGGGGGGAGGGAAATTCTCACATTGAGGAAAAGAGGAAAGAATATGATATAGATGAGAGAACTTTGTTGCACATAAATTTCAGAACAATTCAAACAATGAACTCTTGAACCCAGATTTTGAAGAGTTTTTAAAGACATCTATGCTAAAATAGCTGTTATTCAATACATACTTGTTGAAGGAATGGCTAGCAAATAATAATAAATTACTTTTTAAAACAATCATGTCTCCCTACTTGGGATGTGTTTTCCTCAACTTTCATACTTATCCCTTAGGTCTCATCTTGAATGTCACCATATCTGGAAAACCTTCCTGGCTTCCTGTGAAGTGAAGAGCACATTTTCCTACCCTACTCTCTCCCTGAGCTTACAATAGTCCTTTACTTCTGTTTCAACTGTTCATCACAGCCCTGAACTGAATTCCCAGGTGCTCAGAATAGATTCCTTAAAGTTTTAGTGGCATGGTATTATTTTTATTTTTTAATTTTTATTTTACACTCCTGTATTTAACTGGCACAGAGAAAAAGGAAGTGCTGTTTTCCTAGATCTTCCATAAGAGGGATGACCTTTGTTCCTAGCTCTACTATATAGCCACAACTCTCTGTAATTACCTCTACACAAAACTGCATCATTTTACCTAAGTAAGGTCTCATGAAATTCTAACTTCAGTAGATACTTTTGAACTCACATGAACATTTGATTTATATTATTAAGGTCAACATACTAATGCTATTTTTAATTTTCCACAGGTTTAGAAAATACCTTTATTTAAGATTGTAGATTTAAAAGCTCTGTGCTGAAGTGATTTTTTTTTTTAATTTTCAGCTTTATGGGATGCTTTTTTTCAGTTTTTTTTTTTTTTTAATTTTTGTTGTTGGTTGTTCAAAACATTACATATTTCTTGATATATCATATTTCACACTTTGATTCAAGTGGGTTATGAACTCCCATTTTTACCCCATATACAGATTGCAGAATTACATCAGTTACACATCCATTGATTTACATATTGCCATACTAGTGTCTGTTGTGTTCTGCTGCCTTTCCTATCCTCTACTATCCACCCTCCCCTCCCCTCGCCTCTTCTCTCTCTACCCCCTCTACTGTCATTCATTTCTCCCCCTTGTATTATTTTTCCCTTTCCCCTCACTTCCTCTTGTATGTACTTTTGTATAACCCTGAGGGTCTCCTTCCATTTCCATGCAATTTCCCTTCTCTCTCCCTTTCCCTCCCACCTCTCATCCAGCATATGTGATGCTTTTTATGCAAGTAATTTGCCCTTATGTTCTTGGCCACACTCCTCTTTTCCACAAGAGCAATATAAATATATAGGGAAAAAAACATTTCAAGAACACAACAGTTTCACCAAGCAGAAAGAAACGCAAGCAGTATGAAAAGACAAGGAAAGAAAGGACCACAAGCAATGCAGGTCAACTCAACTTTAGAAGAGGTAACAGCTTCAGCAGATGGAATGTCAGATAAAGAATTCAGGATATACATGCTTCAGATGATCTGGAGTATCAAGGAAGACATTAGACAGCAAAATCAGACAATGAAAGATCACTTCGACAATAAATTACACAAACAAATCCAGGAAGCAAAGGATCAACTATACAGGGAGATAGAGGTTATAAAAAACAAACAGAAATCCTAGAAATGCAGGAAGCAATAAACCAACTTAAAAACTCAATGGAGAATACTACCAGCAGAGTAGAACACTTATCAGATAGAACATCAGACAATGAAGACAAAGTATTTCAACTTGAAAAGAACATAGACAGCTCAGCAAGACTGTTAAGAAACCATGAGCAGAACATCCAAGAAATATGGGATAACATTAAGAGACCAAACTTAAGAGTCATTGGGATACAGGAAGGTACAGAACTCCAAACCAAAGGAATGAGCAATCTATTCAATGAAATAATATGAGAAAACTTCCGAGACTTGAAGAATGAGACAGAATCCCAAATCCTAGAAGCTTACAGGACGCCGAATGTGCAAAATCATAAGAGATCCACACCTAGACACATTATAATGAAGATGCCCAACATACAGAAAAAGGAGAGAATTTTAAAAGCTACAAGAGAAAGGAAGCAGATTACATTTAGGGGTAAGCTAATCAGGATAACAGTTGATCTTTCAACACAGACTCTGAAAGCTAGAAGATCCTGGAATAACATATTTCAAACACTGAAAGAAAATGGGTTCCAACCAAGAATTGTGTATCCAGCGAAATTAAGCTTCAGGATGGAAGATGAAATTAAAACCTTCTACGATAAATAAAAGTTAAAAGAATTTGCAGCTAGAAAACCATCTCTTCAAAACATCCTCGGCAAAACATTACAGGAAGAGGAAATGGAAAATAACAATGAAAACCAACAGTGGGAGGTAGGACAGTAAAGGGGGGGGGGAATAATCAACGAGGAAAACAAACCATGTTTAGTAACAGAAATAAACAAATATGGCTGGAAGAACAACCCATATCTCAATAATAACCCTAAATGTTAATGGCTTAAACTCACCAATTAAGAGACACAGGCTACTAGAATGGATCACAAAACAAGACCCAACAATATGCTGCCTACAGGAGATGCATTGATAGGAAAAGACATACATAGGCTGAAGGTGAAAGGTTGGGAAAATTATATCACTCATATGGATTTCGAGTGTCCATACTAATATCAAATAAAATAGATTTCAAGCCAAAGTTAATCAAAAGGGATAAAGAGGGACACTACATACTGCTTAAGGGAACCATACACCAACAAGACATAACAATCATAAATATATATGCCCCAAACAATGGTGCAGCTATGTTCATCAAACAAACTCTTCTCAAGTTCAAGAGTCTAATAGACCACCATACAATAATCATGGGAGACTTCAACACACCTCTCTCACTACTGGACAGATCTTCCAAACAAAAGTTGAATAAGGAAACTATAGAACTCAATAACACAATTAATAACCTAGACTTAATTGACATATATAGAATATACCACCCAACATCAAGCAGTTACACTTTTTTCTCAGCAGGACATGGATCCTTCTCAAAAATAGATCATATATTATGTCACAGGGCAACTCTTAGACAATATAAAGGAGTAGAGATAATACCATGCATCTTATCTGAACATAATGGAATGAAACTGAAAATCAATGATAAAAGAAGGAAAGAAAAAGAATACATCACTTGGAGAATGAACAATAGGTTACTGAATGATCAATGGGTTATAGAAGACATCAAGGAGGAAATTAAAAAATTCTTAGAGATAAATGAAAACACAGACACAACATATCGGAATCTATGGGACACATTGAAAGCAGTTCTAAGAGGAAAATTCATTGCTTGGAGTTCATTCCTTAAAAAAAGAAAAAAAAAAACCAACAAATAAATGATCTCATACTTCATCTCAAAATCCTAGAAAAAGAAGAGCAAAACAACAGCAAAAGAAGTAGAGGCAAGAAATAATGAAAATCAGACCTGAAATTAATGAAATTGAAACAAAAGAAACAATTGAAAAAATTGACAAAACTAAAAGTTGGTTCTTTGAAAAAATAAACAAAATCGACAGACCCTTAGCCATGCTAGCGAAGAGAAGAAGAGAGAGAACTCAAATTACTAGCATACAGGATGAAAAAGGCAATATCACAACAGACACTTCAGAAATACAGAAGATAATAAAAAATTATTTTGAATACTTATACTCCAATAAATTAGAAGATACTGAAGGCATCAATAAATTTCTTAAGTCATATGATCTGCCCGGATTGAGTCAGGAGGATATAGACAACCTAAACAGACCAATATCAATTGAGGAAATAGAAGAAACCATCAAAAGACTACCAACTAAGAAAAGCCCAGGACCGGATGGGTATACAGCAGAGTTTTACAAAACCTTTAAAGAGGAACTAATACCAGTACTTTTCAAGCTACTTCAGGAAATAGAAAAAAAGGGAGAACTTCCAAATTCATTCTACGAGGCCAACATCACCCTGATACCTAAACCAGACAAAGACACTTCAAAGAAAGAAAACTACAGACCAATAACTCTAATGAACCTAGATGCAAAAATCCTCAATAAAATTCTGGCCACTCGGATACAAAAACATATCAAAAAAATTGTGCACCATGATCAAGTAGGATTCATCCCTGGGATGCAAGGCTGGATCAATATACAGAAATCAATAAATGTTATTCACCACATCAATAGACTTAAAAATAAGAACCATATGATCATCTCGATAGATGCGGAAAAAGCATTCGACAAAGTAGAGCATCTCTTTATGTTCAAAACTCTAGAAAAACTAGGGATAACAGGAACGTACCTCAATATTGTAAAAGCAATCTATGCTAAGCCTCAGGCTAGCATCATTCTGCATGGAGAAAAATTGAAGGCATTCCCTCTAAAATCTGGAACAAGACAGGGATGCCCTCTCTCTCCACTTCTGTTCAACATAGTTCTCGAAACAATGGCCAGAGCAATTAGACAGACGAAAGAAATTAAAGGCATAAAAATAGGAAAAGAGGAACTTAAATTATCAGTATTTGCAGATGACATGATTCTATACCTAGCAGACGCAAAAGGATCTACGAAGAAACTATTAGAGCTAATAAATGAATTCAGCAAAGTGGCAGGATATAAAATTAACACGCATAAATCAAAGGCATTCCTGTATATCAGTGACAAACCCTCTGAAATGGAAATGAGGACAACCACTCCATTCACAATATCCAAAAAATAAAAATAAATAAATAAAGTACTTGGGAATCAACTTAACAAAAGAGGTGAAAGACTTATACAATGAAAACCACAGAACCCTAAAGAGAGAAATAGAAGAAGATCTTAGAAGATGGAAAAATATACCCTGTTCATGGATAGGCAGAACTAACATCATCAAAATGGCGATATTACCAAAAGTTCTCTATAGGTTTAATGCAATGACAGTCAAAATCCCAACGGCATTTCTTGTAGAAATAGAGAAAACAATCATGAAATTCATATGGAAAAATAAAAGACCCAGAATAGCAAAAACAATGCTAAGCAGGAAGTGTGAATCAGGCGGTATAGCGTTACCAGACTTCAAACTATACTACAGAGCAATAGTAACAAAAACAGCATGGTACTGGTACCAAAACAGGTGGGTGGACCAATGGTACAGAATAGAGGACACAGAAACCAATCCACAAAACTACAGCTATCTTATATTTGATAAAGGGGCTAAAAGCATGCAATGGAGGAAGGATAGCATCTTCAACAAATGGTGCTGGGAAAACTGGAAATCCATATGCAACAAAATGAAACTGAATCCCTTTCTCTCGCCATGCACAAAAGTGAATTCAAAATAGATAAAGGAGCTTGATATCAAATCAGAGACACGCTGTCTGATAGAAGAAAAAGTTGGCTACGATCTACATACTGTGGGGTCGGGCTCCAAATTCCTCAACAGGACACCCATAGCACAAAAGTTAATAACTAGAATCAACAAATGGGACTTACTCAAACTAAAAAGTCTTTTCTCAGCAAAAGAAACAATAAGAGAGGTAAATAGGGAGCCTACATCCTGGGAACAAATCTTTACTCCTCACACTTCAGATAGAGCCCGAATATCCAGAGTATACAAAGAACTCAAAAAATTAGACAATAAGAAAACAAACAACCCAATCAACAAATGGGCCAAGGACCTGAACAGACACTTCTCAGAGGAGGACATACAGTCAATCAACAAGTACATGAAAAAATGCTCACCATCTCTAGCAGTCAGAGAATTGCAAATCAAAACCACCCTAAGATACCATCTCACTCCAGTAAGATTGGCAGCCATTATGAAGTCAAACAACAACAAGTGCTGGCGAGGATGTGGGGAAAAGAGTACACTTGTACATTGCTGGTGGGACTGCAAATTGGTGCAGCCAATTTGGAAAGCAGTATGGAGATTTCTTGGAAAGCTGGGAATGGAGCCACCATTTGACCCAGCTATTCCCCTTCTCGGTCTATTCCCCAAAAACCTAAAAAGAGCATGCTACAGGGGCACTGCTACATCGATGTTCATAGCAGCACAATTCACAATAGCAAGACTGTGGAACCAACCTAGATGCCCTTCAATAGATGAATGGATAAAAAAAAATGTGGCATTTATACACAATGGAGTGTTACTCTGCATTAAAATGACAAAATCATAGAATTTGCAAGGAAATGGATGGCATTAGAGCAGATTATCTAAGTGAAGCTAGCCAATCCCTAAAAAAATCAAATGCCAAATGTCTTCTTTGATATAAGGAGAGTAACTAAGAACAGAGTAGGGACAAAGAGCAGGAGAAGAAGATTAACATTAAATAGGGATGAGAGGTGGGAGGGAAAGGGAGAGAGAAGGGAAATTGCTTAGAAATGGAAGGAGACCCTCAGGGTTATACAAAATTACATACAAGAGGAAGTGAGGGGAAAGGGAAAAATAATACAAGGGGGAGAAATGAATGACAGTAGAGGGTGTAGAGAGAGAAGAGGAGAGGGGAGGGGAGGGGAGGGGGCATAGTAGAGGATAGGAAAGGCAGCAGAACACAACAGACACTAGTATGGCAATATGTAAATCATGGATGTGTAACTGAAGTGATTCTGCAATCTGTATATGGGGTAAAAATGGGAGTTCATAACCCACTTGAATCAAAGTGTGAAATATGATATATCAAGAAATTTGTAATGTTTTGAACAACCAACAATAAAAAAAATTAAAAAAAAGAAAGTATACTTTGATAAAAAAAAAAGTGCAGTATTCATTACCATAAGTCAAGATAGTAGTTATTCTTAGGGGAAAGGTGGAAGGACCACATAAAAGGTTCTCAGGTGGCTGCCAAGCTATCTATATCCTAACACATGTATGATTTACAAGAGTGTTCAACCTATCCATTAAATTGTTTTATGTGCTTTGCCTTACTTGTGTTAAATTTAATAATAAAACATTTTAAATTGGAAAAAAAAAAGAAATAAGAGGTTTGGATATATTTGATATGGGCTTATTGGATTCCCCAGATGCAGAAACTACATACATAGTATGCAGACTGTTCTTGCAATTCTCTTAAAACTGTTTTGAGTAGGCCCTTGTATTAAAAAAAAAAAAATCACTCTAAAACTACACAGCCTGTCTAGTATTATTCTAATTGCACTTTGACTGATACATAACTTTCATTCAATTTATTCACCATAATTTTTACTGCTTGATGTACTAAAAATACATATTTTTGAGAGGATGGTGTGCCCTCCTAACATTATAGAGAGATAAACTAACAATATTATGAATGATTTTTCTTCTATTAAAAAATAATGCTCAAACTCTTTACTCTCACAAAGTTCAGTAAAGTGATAGACTCAGAGAATAATTAATTGGCCTAAAAATGGCACAGATGGGATTCAGATGCAGGTCTCACTACCTTCAAAGTCCAAGTTATTTCCAGGATGATATCAAGTTGATTTCTGTGTTTTTTTTTTTTCTTTCTCTACTTAGTTTCCTCTTTTACTTCACTTTTTCAAGCATGTAAAATACATTGGTGTCCTGTCAACATAGCATTTTTTATTTTCAATGGTTACTTTCTGCTCTGCCACAAAAGCACTTGTTAATTGTGCTATGCATTGTTCAGACCTTGCTTTCTGCTAAACTGATAAACAAACTTGAGCTGAACTCATATTTGATAATTGCTCCTCTGCCAGAAAAAAAGAAAAAAATGGATTTGGAATTTTAACTGAAGACTGTGGTTTCACACACACCAAAAACATATTCATCTATTCAACTTTTCTTTGCTGAAAATGTGCTGGTTGCTAGATACACAGCTCTGAACAAGATAGATTGCAACCTGGTAGGGAAGTTAGTCATTAAAAATGTGTATTGACTTTTGTTTAGGAGAAATGTTCTGTGGAAGCCTTTGAGAGGAAATTGTACTGTGGAGTCCAGATACACTTCCCTAAAGAAATGAAGTTTGTGTTGACCATAAAGAAGGCATTAGATAAGTAAAGGCTGAGTAAGTGGGAAAGAAGAAAAGATTATATGACAGCATTATATAAGTCTTTTGTTGTTCATGTAGACTACAAGAATCTTCAGACTTTTTAAGGCCATAGTACTCAACTGTAGAGAGAAGAGCCAGCTAAAGCACAAGAGGTGGGAGGAAGCCTGATCACACAGACTCTTGAGGAAAATATTAAGCATGGATTGTGTCTCTTCTATCCCAAGAGTAATGGGAAACTACTGAAAGGCATTTAACTTGAAGGAAACAAGACAAGCTATTGCTCTCTAAAATGATTATTCTGGATATATTATGGAAAATGAAATGGAAGACAGTGATAATGGATGCAGGTCAACTATTTATGAAACTTTTTGAGGATTCTTATTGATAGATGATGGTGCCTGGCACTATGGGGTGATGGAGGAAGACAGAGGAAATAGATGGATTTGAGAGGTGTGTAAGAAGTAGAACTAAGAGGACTGTGGGAGTTAAGGATAGGAGAAAGAGAGAATAATTCCTAGTCTTGGATTATGTGGTAGAGTTGGAAAAGGTTCATAGAGAAGCTTAGCACAGAAGCCATGCATTTGGTTATCTTGGACATGTTGGGCTTTTGGGTCTTTGAAATGTCAAAGTGAAGATGATGTGTGACATTACTGCATATCCTTTTCAAGCACAGAAAAGAATTCAGGACTGCATTACAAAGAAAAAAAAAAACATGGCATTGTTGATACTTGGATGATAATTGAAGCTAGTAGGGGGTAGATGAATTTGTTTACAAAGAAAGAGTAGATTAAGAAGAAGGCCCATCAGAGAATTCTGAAGAATCAGAAGTATTCTAACCTCAAGAAGGGAAACAATTGATAAATTCATTAAGACATATTTTTCCTTGAGTTTATTGGTAACTCAATGATACTGTCCAATTCTATCTTTGGAAGGGACACATTCAAGAAGAAGGATTGTTTTAGAAAAAAAGACCATTTTAAGCACTTAGTGTGTTCACATTTGCACACACACACACAAACATACACACACACCTCTCTTTCTGAACAACTGGAATGACACACTCACATTTCTCTAGTTCTCAGGCTAAAAAGATATTGCAGATGTGTCCCGCAGAAACAAAGGCATGTTCAACATAGTGTTCAAGATTGCTGGTGGGAGCCTGAATAAACTCTCCATATTTTGCTAGTGTCAATCTTAATTAAATAGCTTTCCAGTTTAGAATTTTGTTGTTTATGAAGACTACAGGTACCTTCTCCACTGAGTCCTGCTTGCTATCAAACTGTGGGAGTAATTTTATTCTCCTTTTAGTTATGAGTCTTTTTGAATGGAACTTTCTCATTTCATAGAAACTAAAAATCTGAGTGATGCTAATAATCTGATGGAATTCTTCCTTGTTACCAACATATTGAAGCTAAATTACCCTTTCCTGTGTTTGTTTTTGTTGTTCCTGTTCTTGTCCTGGTTCACTTCAGGGTTGTGTGCATATCACTATGGCTGTGTACCCTTGGTGAGAGACAGCAAAGTCCCCAAGACATGGAGGCCCCCCCAGTCACCCTAACTGGGACCCATCATCATTTATGAATCTGCTGAATTTTTTTTTTTTTTGCAATTCCATTGGATTAAAATATTAAATCAAGGATAAATTACTATTCATGTGTTTAACTATTACTATTATATTTCAAAAATAGTTAAACACATAAAAGGCAAAAAATAATGTACAAGGGAATAGGAGAGAAAAAATAATTACTAAAAGTTGAATCAAGTCTCTGAAAGGCCAGGCAGAAGTTAAAAGAAACTTCTATGATATTCTATCAAGGTAATTGGGGTATAAGGATTTATGCTGAATCTGGAAATAATACTGTGTATTTCATGTAATTTAAAGTTATTTTAAAATGCTATTTTAATGGCTTCTTTAAGGTTTAATTTATTTATCCTAACATCTGCCCATTTAAAGTATGCAATTCAGCAGTTCTCAGCTGTACAAACTGCACACTAGTTTAAAAACAACTTTGATTACTCTAGAAAGAATTCTCCCTACTTGTTAGAAGTTACCCTCCCTTCTCCTTCCCCCAGTCCTAGGAAAGCACTAAAAAGAGCTCTCATGAGCTCTACAAGTCACTAGGTGCAATCTCTGGTGATATTCCTGACTACACAATTCAAAAGAGAAGTGAGTCTGAGAAACAGCTTCTTATTTCTTATTTTTCTCTTAATCTCAGTAAACCTGAATCAATTTACCTCTATCTCGACAGATTTTTTTTTTCTTTCTGGTTACACTAGGTGGAATGTACATACACATCTACTCCTATGCCACTTATTATCTCCACCTAAAATATTGCTTTGTTTTCATAATCATGAAAAATATCCTCTTACCACTTGTGAATCAGCTTTTCTTCACCTAGGAGAGTGGTTTTCCTTAGGATCCACACCTTTTCACCTCTCAAAAGCATTTTGTTAGGTCGCACCATCTTTGGCTGGAAATCTGTTTCTTTCTTCACACTTTCCTGAAGTCTCTACTGGGCCTTAGATGGATCCCTGATCAGCTTTTTCTTCCTTTTTCTACCCACGTAGAAGGAATGCCTAAGCTCCTCTCTGCACTTCCTCCCTTCTCTCTCATTTAATCTCACCCTCTTGATGTATTTTAAGGTTTACCTATTTGTGAATGAGTTCAAAATCCATATGTTTAGGCTGGCACCTCCCCTTTTCTAGGGCTCATACAGAAGTAATTTGAAGAACACAGTCCCCTTCCAGAACCTCAAACCCAGAATGTATCCAACCTACCTACCTAATGTATCCATACCTACCACACCTGCTCACTCAGACAGCTTCCAGCTTATAAATACCCTTCTTCAATTGGTGGAATAAAGCTTCAGCCTCCATCTGGTTAAAATCTAAATTTTTTATTAATCTTTCATCCTCTTGACATTTCATATTCAGTTGCCAATTCCAAAAGATTGTTCCTTTTTGATATTTTTCCACCTATCACTTCTCTTTCCCCTTTACTCTGTGAAGAGAAATACTATTTTTTTTCCAGCTCTCTTCAAGGTCTCCTGTCCTGACTTTCTCTGATATTAGAGGCAAGTTAGTTTTTCTAATATAAGATTTAAATAAATCCTATTTTCTACAAAGGTCACAATTGTTTACCTCATATTATATCTATAAATAGCCACAGTCTATTTGCTAAGCTTTAATTTTGTCTTTCATGTCACTCAGGCCAAACAAGATCACCTTTTTTTCTCAAGTGCCTTCCCTAGAGTTTCTGTTAGTCAGTCTATTCTCAGAACATGAAACTCTTCACCTTTCATATCACCCACTGACCAAAGCTTTCTATTATCTTTTCTGTGAAATTTTTCTCTTTTCACCTTGAGAAATGTTTTTTTTTTCCATCTTCTGAGCTCTACAATATTTACAGTCTACTCACTCATTTGTTTATCTTTGTTCCATTAGTATACTGGAGGAATTCTGCAAACAAATGTTAGGAAAAAAGAAATATATACACATATACAGAGATTTCAGCATATACAGAGATTTCATCATATTATATTAGTCGTGGCTATGGTTATCAAAATACACCAACTAATGTTGATTTTAAAAATCTTAAATTTAGTTTTGTTTAAACAGATTTAGGGCTGTTTTTATGGCTGTTTTATGTCTGCAGAAATTCAGGTTTCTTCTTTACTATTCTATTGCTATGCCACATGTGATTTTGATCTCAGGGGCTTTTAATGCAAACATAAAAATTTCTGAAAAAGAAAGTCTATTAAAATAATCAAGGCACAACTAGTAGTGTCTACCCCTTTCCTCCAGAATAGATTGAAATAAAATAAATATTGTGGCTTAAACAAACCAATGACAATGGAGGGTGAAAGATGGTTTAGGAAGATTGAAGTCATTTTATGAGGGAATTATATTGAGACTTTTAGTTTTTTTTTTTTTTTTTTTTTTTTCTTTTCTTTTCTGGGTACCAGGAATTGAACTCAGGGGCCTCAACCACTGAGCAACATCCCCAGCTCTATTTTGTATTTTGTTCAGATACAGGGTCTCACTGAGTTGCTTAGTGCCTCCTGAGCTCTTTGGATTACAAGCGTGAGCCCCCATGCCAGGCCGAGACTTTCAGTTTTTTACTTAGTAAAATTTATGCTTAATGAAAATATTTTCCTTGATATAATATTCTGTGTTCTGAGTTAGTGTTTATAGTCTTATTAACTATAGCAAAAAAATATCTTCCAAAATCAGTTCCTAATCAAGCATAGCTTTAATGGATTCATATCTAAATTATTTCTTTTAAAGAAGAGGAGATATTTTTTCTCTATATTGAAAGCTTGAGAATTATCATTACATTTGCATTAACTTGTAAAATAGCTATGTCAGCTACTATTCCTATGTTAAATTCTTCTAGAGTAAGCACTAAATAATTCCACTAAAAAGTTGTATTTTCCAAATAAGTTTTTGTAATTGTGTACCTTCCTATATTTTTTTGCCTGATTCTGTTTTATAATGAGTATGAGGAAGGGAGTTTACTTTTTAATATTGGCCAATTTCTTTAGTCTCTATTAAAAAATTTAATGTATTTTCCTTTTGTCTCATTCTATACCAGTTCTTTTGGTCTTTTAAGAAAAATATATGGTTGTAAATGTCTGAGGAAACTAATTTGTTTGTTCATTTGTTGTGTTTTGTTTATTTTGTTTTAAAAAGCATCTACCTAATGATCATATTCATGTAATATACCTTTCTACAAGGTAATGTTGCCAACTTAATTAAGAGAAGGGGCTGGGCTGGGGATATAGCTCAGAGTACTTGCCTTGCATGCACAAGCACCTGGGTTTGATCCCCAGCACAATAAATAAATAAACAAACAAACAATTAAAAATAAAAATTAGGATAAGAAGGCCTGGAATCAATTTATCTTCCAAGCAGTCATATATCTACATTTATTAAGCTTCTCCAGAAAAACAAAACCAATAAATAATATATACAGTATCATGAGGGGATTTATTGGTTTGGCTTTCTGATAAGAAGATGGATAGTCCCACAAATGCTGTTTATATGCTAGAGAGCTGGGAAATCAATAGCTGCTCAGTCTAAAAGGCTGGATTGGATGCCTCAGAAGAGGGATCAGGGATGTGACCCCAGTCCAAGGCTGAAGTCCTGAAAGATCCCTGGAGAGTCACTGGTGTAAATGGAAGAATCTGGCAGAAAAAAAATGCATCTGAAGAAGAAGGGTTGTTGAGCCTATATATGCATTTCCTCTCTCTTCCATTTTTTGTTCCATCTGGGACTCCAGACTATTAGATAGTGTCATACAGTTTATTCACTCATATGCCAATCATTCCTAGAAAAGCCTCACAGAAACACCAAGAATGCACCAGCACCTCTCTCTCTCTCTCTCCATATAGACGTATATAATTATATGTATATAATTATATAATTGTCTTGTGTGTATATATAATTGTAATATATAATATTATCTCATTCACATCCCACATGGGTGATGGAATTTGTGTTTCTTCTGCATAAAGGAGGCTGGATGCAAAGTAAAACTAAGAGAAGAAGGTGACAAAAAAATCACAGGACACAGAAAGTAATTTTGAAAAGCAAAGGCAAGATGGCTCTACAACCTTAGGGGTCAAGCTTCCACACTGGAATGAGAGAGCGTAAAAGCCCACATTTGCTTTATTTTATGTGGGGAAAACTTCAAAGGTTTTCCCCAGAATGTTCTTCTGCCAAATAAAGTAGGATTTTGCCTGTCCAGTCCCAATGGGTCATGCCAAGGGGAACTAGGAAAGCAGCCTTCCTAGCCCAGTGAAGACTGAGGTCATGTGCATTGCATAATCTATTAACTAGGAGGAGCCACAAAATGACTTGCAATGCCAAACCAAAATCTCCTTGGCTTAGGCTGAGTGATTTTTGCAGGCAGATTGTTATAGAATGCCAACTTTTTTTTTAGAAAAAAAACATCCAGAAGTAGGTCCTTGTGCTCCCAATGCTTCATCATGTGGCGGGACCTTTTCCTTAGTTAGCTTACCCAGAAATACAACCACATGAAGATGATTCACACAAGTTGCTAACTTGGCCACAGTCCCTATAGCTCACATCCCAACCAGCCAAAAAGGCCCCCTCAACTAGTTCTTTCTGACATCACAGGATGATCTCCTTCTTGAGTTCCATGGTTCTGAAGCTTCAATAAATTTCCCATCCTTAAATGGGAAAAAAATCATGCAGGTCATGGTGTTAACACAGAGTTTCCCTATAGCATGACCACCATAGATGGTGGTAAGGAGTGGTTGATGGGGTTGTGGTGTAGCTATTGTTGCTGAAAGCCACACCTTCTTTCCAGGTGCTAGTCCAGAGAGTTAGAACACTGTTGTACATACCATGACTCTATGCCCATCATTGTGGAGATGCATCTATGACAATGTACCCTCTTGTTTCACAAAGCCTGTTTCCTAAATATGTTTAGAGAAAAAGCCTTTGTATCTCCCACTAGAACATCTAATTGCATATTTGGGTCTCCACAGGCTCTGTAAACTATTGTACATGTTGTGCACACACACAACTAGAAACGTAGTAACCACTGGAAAATTATATATATATACATACACTTGTGGGAAGCTACTCTTGAGAAAGAGGAATGTGTAAAGGATGATCTTTATTAATCTCACAATAACTTTAGAGTTTGGTATTGATCATAAAAGGAAATTAAGACTCAGAAAGCCTATGTTTAACCCTGTACTGGACATGGGATTAAAATATATGGGACATGTTTCTGGGCCTGGTATCTATATTTAGTCCAAATTGTTTAGTTTTGTTTGTGAGAGGGAAACATTCCACAGGTAAGGAATGTTGTTTTTTCCAGACAAGCATCTGTCCGTCTGATTGATGCTTCAAGTCACCCTATTCTTAATAAGGCCAAGGAAAGGGCTTGTATCCCTTGGTGAGGAAGTAGCTGAAATACAACCTCGGGGCATCATGACAAAGTGGGCTACAGTACAGCATGGGTAGCCATAGCCACTGGAACAATGATGGGGCAGAGTGTGATGCCTCTTCCAGTCCAGCTCTGTTTTGAAAGGCAGCATAAAGCTTATCACATAGGCAGTGGACTGGTCTGCTAAGTGCCCAGTGATTTCATGCAGAAAATACTCCTAGAGTTTCAGCCATCTTGCTCTCTGCATCAGAGCAACTGGCACAGGGGAGGCTTTGAGGGTGGGGGGACAATGACTTTCAGAGAAGTAGGACTGCCAGGCACATGGATATACATGTCACAGGACACAAGAGTGGCTGTGTCCCAGGAGCTAGAGTAATTAGACAAAGAGAAGAAAGCCAATGGAGCTGGGAACATCAGAAACAAACTCATTAAACATGGAATTTTCTTGGAATCTAACAGAACCAATCCCAGATAATAACTGATGGGATTCCCCCACCCCCCCCCCCTTGTTGTTGGTGTTTTTTGTACAATCAGAAAAATGGCAAACTTCTCATTGTTTTTCTGGGTGGGCTTCAATGTAAAGAGCCACTCAGCCTCTGCCTAATCAAACCTTTTGCATCAGGGCCCCCTGGGGTTTATTTCTATATCTATGAATCTGATTATTCCCAAGAGAAGGCTAAGAGCACCTACTTTATGGGAAGCCAAAATTGCTTCAAATTGACATCAAGGACTGACCACAGGATGATATTAAATGTTGTCAATGACCCAGGTTTTTCGAGTGGGATGGGGATGTTCATTTTCCAGTGACAGGAAAAAGTTTGGAGCCCTCCACAACTCTCTTTTGGAATCCTAAGTTAAAGAAACACTTCCTAACTCATTTTTTTTTACCTCCTGTGACATTTTATGATTTAATTCTCCAAATAAAATGTTCTTCTGTAGTGTCTTTACATTCCTTTATTGTGAGTCCCTTCTCTTCTTAAATTCACTATTGATCAATTGATGCACTTGTTCTTTTTGGACTCCTTGGGAACAGTTATGAATTCATTGTTAAACTCCTAAATGGATCAAATCAATTTCCCAATTCCCTGAGAATAAATATCAAATTCCTGTCTTCCAGGATCCATAAGCAAACAGATCTCTCTCCATTAATGAAATAGGGTTTCTTTTAAGTGTTATTGCTAGTAAGAGGGAAAAATGCTCAGTTATTTTTTATAACCAAATAAATGTTCTGAATAACTCTTTGAACCCACTGAAATCCTGCTTTCACAGATGCCTGTCAAATTTCACTGATATAAAATGTCTTTACTTGGAAAATGATTAATAATAAACCATGAATATCTCTATATTTGTGTTATCAATTTAGTGAATAAATATTTTAGAGCCTTTTTAAAAATAGTTCTCCTTTTTAAAAAAATATTTGTTTTTTTAGTTGTAGTTGGACACAGTACCTTTGTTTTATTTATTCATTTTTATGTGGTGCTGAGGATGGAAACAAGGGCCTTGCATGCACTAGGCAAGTGCTCTACTGTGGAACCACTACTCCATCCTCTCCTTTTTAATAGTCATAAAATCAAGTTGAGTAGACTCAAAGAAATGATATGATGGGATTACAAAGGTCATAACATTGGAGAATAATAGCAAGAATGAATCTGTTGAGTCAATGTATGTTAGTCAGCTTCCCCCTCAGTGTAGTAAACACCTGAGATAATGAACTTATAAGGAGAAAAAGTTTTATTTGGATTTATAGTTTTGAAAATTCCAGCCCATGATTAGTTGAACCTGTTGCTTTAGGGCTGTGGTGACACACTCTATTAGGAGTATGTGGTAGAATAAAACTCCTCCCTCAAGCCTGGAAAGTAAAAGAGAGAGGAAGGAAGTGCTAAGCACCCAGAATCTCCTTTGAGGTCATGCCCCCTTTGACCTAAAGATTGTCAACTCTTAAAGGCTCAAACCACTTCCCAGTATCATTATGGACTGGGGTCTAAGCTTCTAACACATGTCATTTGGGACCACTTAAGATTCAAACTGTAACAAATGGAAAACATGAAAAACAAAAGTGACTTGAACCTAGGACAGTGACAACCTCAGAAAATCCAGAAAAAAACAGTCCAATCCATTGGATTCAATTTCAGGTCTGGTTCAGATAAAATAAATAAGAACAAGGTGAGAGTGGACTATAGAAAATGAATGAGATAGGAAACTTGATAGGAGTTAAATGCCATCACCAGAGATGTTATACATTTCTATGCATAACTGAGTAATAATAATAGTTAATCTGTGCTAAATTCTACATGACAGGCATTTCTTTTCTTTTCTTTTTATTTATTTAACTTTTTATACCAGAGACTGAACCCTGGGGCACTTAACCACTGAGTATGATAGGCATTTCTAATCTTAACATGACAATCAATCAAAAGATTAATTAACTCAATCATCATGGTATCTGTTTCTTGGGTCAGCTATTATTATTCCTATTTTACTGTTGAGATGTAATAAATTGTTGTATTTTACAAGTCAAATATGCCTTGAGGCTGCACTAAGCGTCCAGTAGCCTAATTTCTGAGCTTGTCCTCAACCACTGCAAGACACTACCAGGGTAACAAGGGAGTGCAGGGAGCAGGCAATTATAGAAACCTGGAGGGAAGAGATGGAGGGGGTCACCATGGGCACAGAAATGAAATCCTGAAGATTGTTTCTTCTCCCTAGAGATGTACTTCACATTTTCATGGGTGGACAGTGGTTGTCAGTGGAAACCAAGCAAAACAGAGGCCAGAACCCAGAGTCCAGGGCAACAACTATGAAGCCTTGTTTATAAGACATGTTTGAGGCAGAATACTTAAAATGGAGAACTAAGATAGAGGATGAGTTGGCAAAAATAATTTGGAGCCAGAAGATATAGCACATTGAATGGTGAGGAAGCAGAAAAAAAGATCATATGATGAAATCAATGTGTTAGATAGAGAGGCAAAAATATCTCTCAAAGGGAGAGACTTTAAAGAGATAAGAACAGAGGGCCAAGAAAACACCTGTATCAGTTGAATCCTGAGAAGGAGGAGGAGGAGGCTGCATGAGCATGCAAAGACAAGGCATGAGGAGAGTGTGGCAGTCTTTGGAAAGGAATCTGCTTGTGGAATAGATCAAAGAGTGTGGATTCATGAGTCAATGATATGAGAAAACTCAGTATGGTAGAGAGCTAGCATAGTGCAGAGGTCAAGAACAGAGATTTGAAACGAGACTGCCAAGAGACACAACTGAGCTCTTATAAGCTACACAATCTTAGACAAGCTACCTACCCTCTTCTAGCCCAAGACCATCATCTGCATGATGGATGGCGTGTGCATTTCTGTGCTACTGTAAGCCTTAAATGACTTGATACTTGACAGTGTGTGGAACAGTAAACAGCATACCATGGGCTGTACAAACATAATTGTTAAATAATTCAAGGAAAAGAAAAACGTCAGGTTATAATTGGGGCGCATAACTTCTACAGTTTTTATTAAGAAGTCAGATAAATGAGAGGTAACACTCAAATATAAGCCTGGATACTGACCCTTATTGGAAGCCTTGAGTTTTACTTTACAAATGTAATTTTAATTGGGCACGGTGGTACACAACTATAATACCAGCAGCTTGGGAAGCTAACACAGTGTGCTTGTGTTCAAAGCCAGTCCCAGCAAATTAACAAGACCCTAAGCAACTTAGAGTGACTCTGTTTCAAAATAAAAATAGTAATAATAAATAGGGCTGGGGATGCAGCTCAGTGGTTACATGCTTCTGGGTTCAATCCCTAGTACAAAAAAAAATGCTATTTATATTGCATATATGCTATATGTGCTTTTCAGTTCTGATATATTGTCATAACTCTCTCTCTCTCTCTCTCTCTCTCTCTCTCTCTCTCACACACACACACACACACACACACACACACACACATAAACACTCACACACACACACACACACACACACACACACACAACTCTCCCTCAGTATTCAAGAGGGATTGGTTCTAGTATCCTCTGTAGGCAACAAAATTTACAGATACTCAAATATCATATAGAAAATGTCCCAGTATTTATAATAAGTTACACACATACTCTTGTACACTTTGATATAGCACTACATTACTTACATTATCTAAGACAATGTAAATCTTATATAAATAATTATATTATTTAGAGACTAATGACCAAAATAAAATAAACATGTTGTTTTAAAAAATATTTTCAATACATTGTTGGTTGAAACTGGGGATGTGGAAGTTGCCAATAAAGAGAATCAAGTTTATTTGTAATGTTTTATAACCATCTCAATATCCTGGACATCCTTGATGTTTAATAATATCTACTAATGATGCTAATTCTAACAGTGAATATGACTACATGATTTCATGACCTATCTTTGACAAAGTCACGAAATATAATCTTTTGCTTATTTTAACTTTTCATTTCTTCTCCTTGCTTCAATATTATCCTTCCCTTTACCAGAATCACTTTTGGGTGCATCTCCATTAGCCAGTGATTAATTACCTATTCTTCCTGGGTGTGGTAGTTTATACATATAGACCAAGGTTTAGTTAGATTAAGTAGAATCTCTTAAGATTAAGAGGAATAATAAAAATGAAAGGAAGATATTTTGATTGGGTATATAGAGGTGCCAACAAACCAAGATATTTCCATTATTCTATGAAGGTTATGTTCTATATAGCCTGGGTCTGATCACTGAGATTTTTTCTTCCTGTACTGGGTAAGGAAAAAGGTGTTATGACTTGTATAATTAATTTAAGTGGCAAGCCTGACAGTATTCTCCTTGTTTTTTGCCTTTTGGGTTTTACTATATTTCAGAGTCTGACATAAGACATGAAAAATGTTATAACCTACTCATTAATAAAAATGAAGATTGTGACTGTTTGCATTATGGTCAGAGGTACTACCACTGTCCCCCATGTCACCTACTAGTTTCTAATGACTAGAATACACCAGAATGCCACAACTTTTGGCATAAACATTGCTTATGAATAATAAAAATTCAATTCAAACATATGCTTTCTCAGGCTGGGGTTGTGGCTCAGTGGTAGAGTGCTCATCTAGCACATGCAGGGCCCTGGGCTGGATCTTCAGCACCACATAAAATAAATAAATAAAATAAAGGTCTTGTGTCCAACTACACCTAAAAATAAAGATTTTTTAAAAAATATCATATTCCTTCTCATTCTGTGATCCTCTCATTGTCCGCTCTTTCTCTTAATGCACAATGTGAATGTCAAATCTGTTTGCTTTAATTATGTTAAAAGGTTATGTTGGAAGGTTATTCATTTAGTCTTTAACAACATGAAATAGCACTTATATTATCATTGTCACTTTACACACATAAACAAGAACTTGATTAACAGTAGCCAACCATGAGAAAATAAATGTTCTCAGAAATGAGGATATTTTTAGTGCTTAAGCACTCGGTGTCACTAGTATACTCTCAACTACAATTATCTGCACCAAAAGAATGTGAAGTGAAGCAAACAGATGAAGAAATACAGGCATTCTGAGCAAAAATGGACAACTGATCTTTGATCAAATAACATTCCTTTGAAACAAAGGAGACATCTCTGAGGCAAAGTTTATGAAATAACAGTGAGTATGGTCATTAAGTACCTTTGAGCTATGTGAGAAAGCATCATTCTGCAATTAGAAGCATATGGAAATTGTGTGGGAATCAAATATTTGTAAACTGAGTTATGTTTTCCCATTGGCTTTCTTTCCAATTTTGGACATGTCCTACTACTTCATTTAATAGTTTCAGTTCTGCATAAGATAAAAGTTATTTCTAAGGGGGTGAAAATGTTCTGTTTCTAAATAGAGTTCCATGGGAACAGTTGCATGGAAGAATACAGATGGACAAAAGTCATTGTGGTATTTGAGATTTGACATTTTACTGTATAAAAATTATACCACGATAAAACACTAGCAAAAATTACCATTATTCATCTTAATGTTGTTTCCAATAGCCTTTTGCATTTGTAAACAGATATTCTGTGATTAAGTAATGATTCTACAGAGCATTTCAAGTACATAGACAAATGGATGCTGAATCCTTCCAAACTTTGCATGTTCTAAAATATGCCACGTGGCTAATTCCCACATCTTGAGAACTGCATACCATTTGAAAAAGATTTGAGCTTTCATATTTAAGAGACCAGACTGGTGGTTTTCACATTAATGTGTAACCATTTTGTGGATTGCAATAAGTGCCCCTTGAGTATGAAGAGATTTCATGAAGGTGAGCAGGCATACTATTGAAGAAGGAACAGTTGTTTTAAATTTTGTCTATTACTTTTTCTTAAAGCAGAAAACCTCACACTGTGTAAGCACTGTTTGAATTCAATATATGTATGCAGGTTCTCTTAAAGTCAGGCATATATGCAATTTACCAAGTGAATTTTGCTGTCATATCATCTTCCAGCCCAATTATTAAGTATGATACTTAGCTTTTGTTTCTCTATAAACTGGTTGAAGATTAGTCATTTCTTAAATATATAAAACCTGGAATTAAAAGTTTGTTTAAAACAATTTCAAAGAAATTTTTGATGTGTGTTTAAAAAATGAAAAAAGGAATAAAAAGAGAAAACAAAAATCAAAACATATCCAAGCATACTGTGCTTTATTTTGCTTTTATTAACTTAAAAATTTGCCTCTTTCACATCACCCTAGATAACATAGATTATTCTTAGGTTTTTATTTTTCTTGTCTTAGAAAAGAAAAATCATTTGGTTGTACATAAACTAATCTTTGAAATCAAACAGAGTATGTCTGGAGCTTACCTACTGAACTTTAATTCCAGACCACTGATAAACCCTGGCTTCAGTGAGTATATTACCTCTGGCTTTATAACTTCACAATTAATTATGTGCTTCTTAGAATCATTTAGAGGCTTTCTTTCTTTTTGTCTCAGCTCTCCAGAACTTTAAACATTGATATATATATATATATATATATATATATATATATATATATATATATATATATATATACATATATATATATATATATACACACACACATACACACACACACATATATATATATATATACATATATATATACACATATATATATATAATATATATATATATATATATACACACACACACACACACAACTTAAAGAATATATATATTCTTTAAGTTGTAGATGAACACAATATGTTTATTTCATTTGTTTATTTTTATGTTGTGCCTGGGATCTAACCCAGTGACTCACGCATGCTAGGCAAACGTTGTTCTACTGAGCCACAACTCTGGCCCCATAGCATTGTTTCTAAAATCTACCTGTCCTACAAACCAGCATAATGCATGAGTTGACCCCCATCCAAAACCTTATTCCCAATTATTTGCAATATATGGTACAGTATTTTGTTTGCTGCTTTTCCACCCTATTGTTAGAAGCCAGAAACAATTCAAATAAAAGAAGATATTAAATTTCTACTATGTGCCAGGTACCAAGCTAATGAAATGATGTACACATGGAGGTTTAGACATGGTCTCTGATCTTGAATACCTCACAATACACTGCAGGTCATGTATTCATAAATTGGTCATTTAAATATCATTGTGGATACCTCCCATACATGAATGTTGTCAATTCCAAAATAAAATATAGAAGATAACTTGCTGCAATAATCTAAAAATAAGTCAGTATAATCTCATAGGACAGAATTCCACATCAGAGAGTTAGATCAGCCCCAGAGATTAGACTAGATTGAAGGAAAAGTCTAACATACATTCTACCAGTTTTCACACTTGTCTCTTTTTCTCTTGTGTACTTTGGTATTCACATTATCTTCAATCCTAAATAAAGTTGAAATGGGAAAAAAGAGAAAAAATAAAAATAAGCAAGCTTTTTCATTTGTGAGACCAGAAAGTGAAAGACTATTATTAAATAAACTTGATAGTTAACTCCCAGCTGAGAATCCCTGTTAGGCTAGAAAAAAGTATCATGAAAGATTGTTTATAGTAGCCCAAACACAAATGTGTGTGCATGTATTTGTGTGTATGTGTGTGTGTGTGTGTGTGTGTGTGTCTATGTGTGTTCATTATGAATACAAAAATCAGATATCTCCCAATGAGTATGTTGCAAGCCACTTCCATGCATAGGGCTGTGATAGACAGTTTCCTTTTCTCTTTCCTAAGTGTCTGATCTCTTTTGAGTAATTTTTAACCCTGTTTTGTTCAATAATATACTATATGGGAGAAAATTGCTAGTTTTTTCTTTTCTTTCCCTGGAGGAAAAAAAAAACACTCCTCATAGAATTGAATTTCCTTCAGGATCCCCTTTGGGAGTCCACAGTGAAGACCTATAATAAAGAACAAGTGTAGAAGAACAGCTTACATGAATGATGATGAACAAGATGTACTGTGGAGTTGGGAGTCATTGTTTGCTGCTGCTATACATGGAGGCCCTGCTAGTGTTTGAGGAGACAGCCACCATCACTCAGGGCATTATGTCAGCTCTGGGCATGGTGTGAATCTCTCACGCTGTCCCTAGGCTGTGTAAGACACTATTGTGTCTTAAGGGCAGACCCAGGTGGGAGAGAGGCACGTCTAAAGTCAGCAATATGAAAGATAAATTTGCATTTGGTGCCACAGACCAAAAAATGATAGTTTAATATCAATCATCAGAAACAATTGCAAAACAACTAGATGTTCACACATAGAAGATATATTGTCCATTAAGAGGCAAATGTATCATGAACAGCACCCTAACACTTACTTACTAAAATCTGAATAAGCATCATATGTCCAAGAGCAAATAACCTTAAGCTAATGTGTTTGTAAAGATGAAATTGGATTGACCTTCAAGTGCCTTGTACTTCTAGGGTAGCAACTACAGAATAGCCTCATTGAGGGCTTCATTATCATAATTAGGAGATTTCTCTTCTACCACTGTCTAGATGAGTTAGTTTTCATAAATGAAATAGATATAAACCTCATGCATGAAACACATATGTATTCTCCCATCATCATACCTGCGATCTTAGAATCCCAGAGATCATCTCTCTCTTGATCCCAAAGCTTGCTCATTGCAGAATCACTAGAGGACATAGAGCTTTTAAAAGACAGTTCTCTTTGCCTTACTTCTTGAATCAGGAGTTATATTTGTTTCCTGTCATCGCCATAGCAAAATTCTAAAAATCTGGTGGTTTAAATAACAAACAATAATATTGTCTCACAGTTTCAGAGGCCATGAATCAGAAATCAAGGTTTTGGCAAAGCCATGTATCTATGAAGCCTAAGGGGAATTCTTCCTTATCTCCTCCTAGTTTCTGATAATTTCAGCAATCTTTTACACTACATTACTTCAGTCTCTGCCTTTCTCCTCACATGGCTTTTCTCTTGGTTCATGTGACTGTCTGTCTCTTGTACTCTTCTTATAAGGACTCCAGGTATATTAGATCAAGGGCCAATTCTATTCCAAGATTACCTCAGCTTAGCTAATTTTGACTGCAAAGATCCTGTTTCCAAATCAGGTACTTTAGATAGAACCTAAACATACTTTTGGGTGGGGAGTAATAATTCACTCCATAACATTGGCACTAGGGTGAGAATCACTTAGGTGATTTGGCGATAGCAACATTGAGAACTATTCATAAATCATTCCAATTTCCCTGGAAAGTAGATATGTCCAGGGAGTTCAGGTTGATGGAGTCAGAATACTGCTGAGAGCCACGGCTGAGTCTGTATGGCCCCTGGCATTTTGCCAACAGTATTGATTGACAGGCGAGGCATTACTATCCGCCTCTGCCGCAACTTTTGAGTTCTCGCACTATTTTGGAGTTCTCGTGGGGATTTCCGGGGATTCCCCGAGAGTTCCCATTGGTTGGGGAAGTGCAGGAGGAGGGATTTCCGGGAGAGATATTTCCGGCTGGGGGTTCCTGGACAAGCCTCGTGGCGCGTTTGGGAGGATTCCCCGGGAGCTGGGTGAAGTGTTTTCCTGCAGTTTAAAAATAAAGTTTGTTCCTGCTTCAGTGGCTCGTGATTTGTGCCCAGCCAGACTGCGGCATTTGGTGGCCCGTGCGGGGAACGTCTGAAGCTTCAGGGTAAGTGAAATTACTTGCCCCTAAGGGAAGGCGAGAGAATGGGTGACCATTTTAAAAAACAATGTGTTCTTGTTTTGATTTGTTTTGTGTTTGTTTCAAGCTGCCTATCCCTAGAATTTTCTCAGGCAGATTGGGAAAAATGGTTGGCTCAAGGTTTGAAGTTGGTCGCCCCTGAGGAAGAGATAGAAATAGACCACAAAGGCACATATCAAGAAAATAGGAAAATTGATACAACGATTTTTTGTTCCGTTTTTGTTTCATTCTGTTTCGGTTTTGTTTTGAGTTATCTTATTGGGTTGCTTTATCTTTATAACAGATTAGAAATTAGTAAAAAACAAACTGAAAGAGTGTTAAGTAAATTGTTAGAGGTTCAGACCATGGAGAAAGACATTTTAGATCAAGCAAAAGAGAAGGTCTCTCAAGCTAGTCAGACAGAGGAAGAAAATTTAAAGGAAGAAAGCTTAGAGGAGAAACAGCTATTAGGGAAAAATCTACAACAGGAGGCTGCTACTAACACCGTTCTATCACCAGAGGGCGTAATTCAACCAACAGCTCCACCTATGGAGATAGCTGAGTGGCCCTCAAACCCCGTAGTTGAAAGATGGGATCCTGAGACAGGACCTCAAAGATTAGCATGCCCTGTATTTGAGCAGGCAGGAGGGCAGCAAATTCACAGTGCTTTAGATTTCAAAACAGTGAAGCAGTTAAAGGAGGCTGTAACAACCTATGGTCCTCAAGCACCGTTCACTGTAAGCATGGTCGAATCCATTACCAACTTGGACATGACGCCAGCAGATTGGGCTAGTATGTGTAAATCTGTGCTAAATGGAGGACAATATTTGTTATGGAAGGTTGCCAATGAGGAATTTTGCAGGGAGACAGCTAGACAAAATGCAGCAGCCGGTTACCCTCAAAGAAATCTAGATATGTTGTTAGGAAAAGGACCTTATGAGGGTCAACGGCAACAAATTGAATATGATCCTGGCGTATATGCACAAATTGCTGTAGATGCGGTTAGGGCATGGAAAACTTTACAGGGGCATGGAGGTTTACAAGGTCAATTATCTAAGGTAATACAAGGAACTAATGAACCTTACGCTGAATTTGTAGATAGGCTTATTCAAGCAGCTTCCAGAATTTTTGGGGATACAGAACAGGCAATGCCATTTATAAAACAACTGGCTTATGACCAAGCAAATCGTTGTTGCAGAGAGGTCATTAGACTATGGAGACATGAAGATTTAAACACATATATTAAATTATGTAGAGACATTAATGAACAAGGGCAAGTCTTAGCAGCAGTACAACAGGCTTTAGATGCCAGGCCAAAAACATGCTATAATTGTGATCAAACAGGACATTTTAAAAGGAGTTGCCCCATAGGAGGAGGGTTTAACAAAGCTAGATATCAAACGAATAGAATACCGGGTATTTGCCCACGATGCCGTAGAGGGAAACATTGGGCTAATGAATGCCGTTCTCAAACCACCATAGAGGGTATTCCGTTATCAAAAAACAGACAAGGACCAAGTGTTTACCAGCGATATCGTGGAGAAAGGCATCGAGCTCCATTGCCAAAAAACGGACAGGGGGGCCCAATGCTCCGGGGCCCACGACCACAAATGTACGGGGCACTGGAGGAACCCAGAAACACCATGGAGGAACCCAGCAACACCATCAGGGTAGTGCCCAGGACACATTATCCATCAGATCTCTCATCAGACGAACCAGAGGGAGCGCAGGGTTGGACATCTGCGCCTCCGCCAGAGCAGTACTAACTCCAGAGATGGGAGTTCAAATCATTCCCACAGGAATAAAAGGACCTCTTCCCCAAGGAACAGTAGGCTTATTGTTAGGATGCAGTTCTTCTACGCTAAAAGGACTTATGATAAGTCCCGGGGTAATTGATCCCGATTATGAAGGTGAAATAAAAATTATAGCTAGTTCTCCAAAGGGTATATCAGTAATTTCACCAGGAGATAGAATAGCACAGTTATTAATAATACCCAGCCTACATGATAAATTTTCCAGTAGTACTATAGAAAGAGGTTCCAGGGGATTAGGCTCCACAGGTGTAGATTGGGCTATGCTGTCTTTAAATTTAGATTCTCGCCCCATGCTAAAACTAAATATTCAAGGACATGAATTTAATGGGCTACTGGATACAGGTGCAGACCTTAGCATCATATCTCGTCAAGAATGGCCAAAACATTGGCCGTTACAACAAGCCACTCAAACGCTTCGAGGCCTAGGAGTGGCAACTAATCCCCATAGAAGTGCAATGGTATTAGATTGGAAGGATCCTGAAGGATGCGAAGGAACTATACAGCCATATGTATTGGATCATCTTCCTATAAATTTATGGGGACGAGATGTCCTAGATCAATTAGGTTTGACATTAACAAATAACATCAATCCAAATGTGCCCACTATTAGGGCTAGACAAGGTTTCAGGAAAGAAAAAAGATTAGGAGAACAAGGCATAGCAGCACCCATTCAAATAGATGAGGTAATAAATAGACATGGACTGGGTTTTCAGAAGGGCTCACTGAGGCAATAAAAATTACTTGGAAATCAGATAGACCAGTATGGGTTCCTCAGTGGCCCCTGACTAAAGAAAAGATACAAGCAGCCCATGACCTGGTCAAACAACAATTAGCGGAGGGACATATACAACCTTCCATATCTCCTTACAATACTCCCATTTTTGTCATTAAAAAGAAATCTGGTAAATGGAGATTATTGCAAGATTTAAGAGCCATTAATAATGAGATGGTTATTATGGGACCTGCTCAATCGGGGATTCCTCAATTGTCTGCTTTGCCAAAAACCTGGTATGTTTTAGCTATAGATATTAAAGATTGTTTTTTTTTCAATTCCAATTCATCCTGAGGATAGTTCACATTTTGCATTTACTATCCCTGCACTGAATCATGAAGGTCCTGATCAGAGATATGAATGGAAAGTACTCCCTCAAGGGATGGCTAACAGCCCAACTATGTGTCAAATTTATGTTAACAAAGCAATCCAGCCACTTAGAAATCAAAATCCTAAACTACAAATATTTCACTATATGGATGATGTATTGTTAGCACACAAAGATAAAAACACATTGCTGGAATGTTATGCCACACTTAGAAATTTATTAAAAAATTATAATCTAGAGATAGCAATAGATAAAGTACAATTAAATTTTCCAATTAATTATTTAGGAGTTCTATTATCCTCAACCATGGTCCGTCCACCAAAAATTCAAATACGAGTAGATCAACTCAAATCACTTAACGACTTTCAAAAGTTATTAGGAGACATAAATTGGATAAGGCCTTATCTAGGCATACCAACAGGAGAGTTGGGACCTTTATTTGATATCCTAAAAGGTCCATCAGATCCAAATTCACCCCGCATGTTAACGCCTGAAGCAAGAAAGGCATTAAAAATTATTGAAACATATATGGAAAATATGCATTTGGATAGAATTGATATAACTTTGCCTTTATTATTTATTGTAATACCAACAAAAAATATTCCTACAGGAGTATTTTGGCAAGAAGGTCCATTATTGTGGATACATTTACCTTATTCTCCGAACACTATTCTTACTAGGTATCCTGAGGCTGTAGGACAATTAATACTCAAAGGAATAAAAGCAGCAAAGGGAGTGTTTGGAATTTCTCCCAATAAAATTATTACTCCATATACTATGGATCAAATTGATGAGTTAGCTAATGAGTTAAATACTTGGGCAATAATCATGTGCAAATCTAATGTTTCATTTGATAATCACTTACCATCTAATCCTTTGTTGTCTTTTTGGTCTTCGCATCCTGTAGTTTTTCCAAAAATGACAAGAAAAACCCCTATCATGAATGCTCCAAATGTATTCACTGATGGGTCAAATAATGGTACAGCAGCAGTAGTTACCCCTGATCAAACTTTTACATTTTTAGTACCCAAACAATCAGCTCAAAAGGTAGAGCTTAATGCAGTTTTACAAGCTTTTGTGATGTTTAAAGATTCTGTATTTAATTTATTCTCTGATAGTCAGTATGTAGTTAATGCTATAGTATCCCTTGAAGATGCTGGCAGGATTTCCCCTTCCTCTACTGTTTTCTCTTTGTTTTCTGCTATACAAAGTCTAATCTGGGACAGAAAAGATCCATTCTTTATAGGACATATCAGAGCACATACAGGATTGCCTGGAGCCCTTAGTTTGGGCAACGATTTAGCAGATAAAACTACACATGACATACATATTTTCTCTACACTAGAAGAAGCTACACATTTTCATAATAGGTTCCATGTCAATGCTAATACTTTACAAAAGCGCTTTAAAATAACTAAGGAACAAGCTAGACAAATAATAAAACAATGTCAAAATTGTGTGACCTTTTTACCACAAGTTAATCTTGGAGTCAATCCTAGAGGACTGATACCTAACCATATTTGGCAGATGGACGTCACACACTTGCCAGAATTTGGAAAATTAAAATATTTGCATGTTACAGTTGATACATCTTCCGGATTTTTGATGGGCTCCCTTCATTCCGGAGAAAAAACTAAAGATGTTATAGCTCATTGCTTACAAAATTTTGCCACTGTGGGCATTCCAAAACAGTTAAAAACAGATAATGGTCCTGGTTATACTTCTACCTCTTTTAAACAATTTTGCTCATCATTTGGCATTACTCATATAACAGGAATTCCATACAATCCACAAGGACAAGGCATAGTTGAAAGAGCTCATCAAACTATTAAAATGTACTTACTAAAGCAAAAAGAGGGAATTGGAAAGGGGTATATGTCACCCAAAGATAAACTTAAAATAACCCTTTTTACTCTAAACTTTTTAAATTTGGATTCCTCAGGGCTTAGTGCTGCGGAAAGGCATATGTGTCCAAAAAATGTACATAAGCCTAAGGTACTTTGGAAGGATATTCTAACAGGACAATGGAAAGGTCCTGACCCAGTGATTGTCTGGAGTCGGGGTTCTGTTTGTGTTTTTCCACAGGGAGAACAGCAGCCGATTTGGATTCCAGAGAGATTAACTAAAACAATTTCTACAGGCCAAAAGGAAGATGATTTGACTCAAATCCATAACAGCTGATATCCAGAACTCCAGTTTGGCTATTCTTACATCTACGACAGTGATTAACCAGGATGCTTTTTTCAATATTTATTTTATTATTTGCCTTTTCCCACATCATAAAGTTCTATTTTATTTTTGAGCTCATACAGACCTAGGTTAATGTTTTTCTGATCAGTTTTATTTTTTGACTGTGGAGTTTTTAAGCATTGCAATGGAGATTTCACCTAGGTAAAGCTTCAAGGCCTTTACTATTGTCTTAAGTGTTGTATGTTATGTGTGCACACTTCTGTTTTGTGTTGTATGTCTGTATGTGCGTATGTCCATATATCATATATGAGGAGCGCTCATGAATAAATGGATCCGAATTTTTTTATTCACGTGATTTTAATGGTTTAATTTAGATTGGGTAAACAGCTGTTGAAAATTGTTTTAATATGTGAACAAATAGGAGGTTAACAGATCTGTTTGTTTACTTTCACCTTTCCTTCTCATTATATTTAATAATTCTGTTCAGGATAATGTAAATTGTTCAAAAAATTGTTTTCTTAGTGCCTGTTGGAATGTTACATAATTTTTTTCTTAGCATCATTGCCAGAACTCCTATCTTCATCCCAGTGCCGGTGAAGACAAAGATAAAACCAAACTACAGCTTCTTCGATAGTTATCACAACAAACTGTAAAAACTGATGCATCAATGAATAATAACTCCACAAGTAATGCTCAATTAAGGAGTCGATTTACTTTGGGAGGAAATGGACATATTGACAGATTCCTCTGCTTTGAATTGCTTGCAGACCTTGCCTGGACTATGTATCACTTGTATGCATTGTGAACTATCTGTTGGTACAGCGAATTGTGGTAGTGCTGGAGTATTTTTGTTGATGGTGTCACTGGTGGTACAATTTTTCAAAGGAGCCCTCAATTGGCTTAGTGTCATGGCATTTTGCATCCTCCTCCCTTCTGCTAGTGATGGTCTAAAATTTGGGGGCCAATGGCTTATGCTGCACCGGTAGTCAGTGACGGGTATGATCCAATTGCAGTGGTATCAACCTAAGACAGGAGGCTGACACCTAAAGGTCAGTTTTCCGATGACGGGTAAGAACCATATGTTGAATTGTACAACCTACCAGGCACGGTCCTTAAGCCACATTAACCTCACTCCCCCACTGGCACCAAGTCCAAATTTGGGGGCCAACAGAGGTGAGGCAAAGAACCTCACCCCCCCACTGGTGCATAGACCTACCCACAAGTATGGCTGTATGCTGGACCGGTAGTCAGTGATGGGTATGATCCAATTGCAGTGGTACCAACCTAAGACAGGAGGCTGACGCCTAGAGGTCAGTTCATCCGATGACGGGTAAGGACCATATGTTGAATTGGACTGCCTAACAGGCACGGTCCCTAAGCCACATTGCTTGTTGTTTAATTAAACAAAAAGGGGGAGATGCTGAGAGCCACGGCTGAGTCTGTATGGCCCCTGGCATTTTGCCAACAGTATTGATTGACAGGTGAGGCATTACTATCCGCCTCTGCGCAACTTTTGAGTTCTCGCACTATTTTGGAGTTCTCGTGGGGATTTCCGGGGATTCCCCGAGAGTTCCCATTGGTTGGGGAAGTGCAGGAGGAGGGATTTCCGGGAGAGATATTTCCGGCTGGGGGTTCCTGGACAAGCCTCGTGGCGCGTTCGGGAGGATTCCCCGGGAGCTGTGTGAAGTGTTTTCCTGCAGTTTAAAAATAAAGTTTGTTCCTGCTTCAGTGGCTCGTGATTTGTGCCCAGCCAGACTGCAGCAGAATACAGATGAGCAATCTATGTAAAACACAATCCTCTAGAATCCCAAATTATTCATTATGATAACCATGCAGCTTCCTTGATCTTTAATGAGGATCACTTGATATTATTCAATTTAATCAAAATCTCTATATAAAATGTATTCTATTTTGAAACCAATTACCTAACTTTAACCTAAGAGTTTCACATTTTAAAAAATTTAGCAGCCGTTCTATTCAGTTATTCAAGCAAGACTAAATAGATTGGATGCATTTGCAACTGCAAAGAAGCACACAAATGCATAGACATACACATTTATCTATGAAAGTGAAATGCATTACTCAATGTAGTCTCTCAGAAGTATAGTTATTATTTGGAGTAATGCAAATTTAGGGCTAAATGCTACTTATTTTTTTTAAAAAAGCACTTAGAGATGTAGAGTTATATGTCTGCAAAAATCAAATGTTCAAATAAATATACAATAGACTATTCCACTTCCTGACACATGTGCCTCTCAAATTTCTTTTCAGCTATGTCCAGGGAGTCATTAATGCTTGTCAGGTATTAATAAAATGAATTCAGAAACAAGGTTTATAGTTCAGAGGGGAGGATCATAAAAATGTTTCCTTCACAAACAGAATCATATGCAATCACTCTCATGGAAAAGGGCAAAATTTGGGCGAGATTGTCTCAAAATGGGTCACAAGAGCCATTGGAATATGGAATAAATAGGGACATGCTGACATCAGCCCCATAACATGCAGAGATTCTATTAGCTTCTATAAAATGATAAAAAAGCAAAATTGATATCTGTGTGGGATGATATTTGACCAAAGATCTTAAATCAGAACACAATTGCACTTTCAGTCCTACTCCCCATAAATTAAGGAGATATCACTTACTTTCCTTATTATATGCTGAGTATCCCTAATCTGAAAATCTTGATTTGTTTTAAAATCCAAAACTGTTTGATCACTGACATGAGCTTTGAGAGGAAAATTCCACATCTGGTCTATGACCCAGTGCCTCATGCATGCTAGATGAGCATGCTACCACTTGAGCCACATCCCCAGCCCCTCTCAAATTTTAAAAATGTTTTTAGTTATAGATGGACACAATATCTTTATTATTCTTTTTTTATTTGTTTATTTTTACGTGGTGCTGGGGACCAAACCCAGAGCCTCACGCATGCAAAGCAAGTGCTCTACCACTGAGCTTCAACCCCAGCCCCTCCAGCCCTTTTTATATTTTATTTTGGGACAGGGTCTTGCTAAGTTGCTGAGGCTGGCTTTATTTAACTCGTGAACCTCTTGCCTTATGCAATGGCTCATATTTAAAACACTGGTGAATTTAAACTATTATATACAATAACATTCAGACTATGTGCATAAGGGCATAAAGTATGTATGAAATATAAATGGTTTTGTGTTTAGATTTGAGTGTCATCCTCAAGATATAGTTATATTTATACAAATGTATCAAAATTTTAAAAAATTCAAAAATCTAAAATATTTGGTCTCAAGCATTTTGGATAGAGGACACTCAATCTGTTATAATTCAGAGGGGAGGATCATAAAAATGTTTCCTTCACAAACAGAATTATATGCAATCACTGTCATGGAAAAGGGCATATATAAAACAAAGGATCAAAATTTAAAAATCTGGAGAAAGATATTTTCAAATTTAGTCAGAATTGAGAGTAATATGAAAAAAGTTGGAAGTTAAATAATGAACATAACAAACAAAAGGGTACATTTTGTATGTGTATACACACACAAACACCCACACACACAGGATTTTCAATTGCAGATGCATAAATTGGGACAATGTACTCGATGAGAACAAGTATATACAATTAACCTGTAAAATTATCAGGAACAAGGAGCCCTTATTTGCATATACTGATATATGGTTCTGAATATAGTTTAATGAAGAGAAATGGGCCAGGAGTAACTAGAGAATTTATATCCAAGATAATTTGAAATTTGTGACATATACATAAAAATGTTTGTCTTTTCTGATCCCGCCATTATCTCAGACCTTATCTCAAATTCATTCTTAGAAGCTATAAAGGTAAGCCACAATATGACCAATCTGTTTATATGCTGGTATGACATGGAAAATACATAAAATTTTTAACCAAGTCACTTTATAAATGTCAGTGATTTGCCATCAAATCAAAGAAATAATTCTCAAGCAAAGGATCAAAATTTAGACATTTGGAGAAAGATATGTCTAACTTGAGAGAGAATTGAGAGTAATATGAAAAAAATGGAAATTAAATAATAAACATAAAAGACAAAAGAGTACATTTTATGTACAGTGGGTAAGAAATAAAGAGTAGAGGTCAAGTCTTCTCAGAAGTCTGGTGAATTGAAAGTGTCTGAGTGAGGTTCACTGACTCCAGAGACTAGCCTCAGAAGCATCTGAGGCTAGTAAAGATGAAATTTTGTAAAGATGAAATTTTCCAAAATGGCTGAGTTAGAATATTGTTTCTTTGCACATATTATTGAATTCTCCCCCATGCTTCTTATGAACACTTATAATTAAAAGACAGTGCTTGGGTTTTATAATCCATAAAGAGGTTCAGAGGTGACAGCTATAAAGAATATAAGGAAACCGACTAGGATGGAACTGAGAAATTATAGTATGTAATTGAAAAGGGTTATATGAATTTCCTTAAAGAAATAAAAAAGGTAAAGATAAATAGCAAGTTCATGAGCTGACACCTGATTCTAGTAAAGGAAAATTAATTCAGTGATTTAGATGCAGGTGCTCAAAGTTCAAGCACAAAGGTGACTTTCATTCAACTTGTAATGAATGGCAATGCCTTGGGATGTGTCCTTCTGACAGAATTCCATACTCTTGAATATGCTTGAGCAAAGATACAGCTTTGAATGGCAAACAGAAAAAATATGATGAATAATCATGGGAGAGGGGAAGAAAAATGTTATTTATAAAAAAGGCAGAGATGGACTGGGACTGTGGCTCAGTGATAGTACCCTTGCCTGGCATGTGTGAGGCACTGGATTTGATTCTCAACACCATGTATAAATAAATAAAATAAAGATCTATCAACTGAGAAAAAAATTAAAAAGTAAAAACAATTTAAAAATAAAAAGGCAGAGAGGAGACATTAGAAATTAGATATCAGTGATATCTAATGATATTGCAGAGTTGAATCTTGGAAGACAATTCAGATAGTGTTTGAACATCACAGAATGAACATAATACAAACCTGAATGATATGAGTCAAACATTCAATGTGGCCTCTTCATGAAATCAAGAGATGTGGTAAATACAAGATGTATGAAGTTGCTGCTAATGTAACATGGTATTCTGTAGTACAGTAAACATTTTTCTAAATAAAGGAATACTCTCTAGTATAACATAAAAAATATAGTAAATGCATGAATCATTTATGGTCATTTTTAAATTATCAAGTAATATGTATGGTACATACTATATATGTGCTATAATTTTATATAGATTTGGCAGTGTTATTTACAGCAATATCACCACAAACATTTGGGTAGTACATTGTGCTACAAAGTTACAATAGCCATGACATCATTAAGCCACAGGAATTTTTCAATATTAAAAAAACATTACTTTATGTACAAAATTAGAAAAATTAAAAATATTATGGGACCACAGTTGTATGATGTGTTGACTAAAATGTTGTAATGTGAAACATGACTATATTAACAGGTAAATTGTAGCAATTCTTATAAGCAATGGTATTAACTTAATTTCAGACATAACATTGGGCATAGTTATGTACAAAATTTTGTGTTATAGACCTAGGGTACCAATTCCTCTTCTCCATGATTTCCATCTCTAGCATTAGCAGATATTTAAGCACAAAATACCTGTTGCTATATTTTGGATCTTGAATGTCCACAGGTCTCCAGCCTGTGATGCTATTGGGATATGGTGAAACCTTTAGGAGGTGGGGCCTAGTGGGAGAAAGTCAGGTTATTTGGAGCATGCCCTTAAAGGAAATATTAGGAGCCTGACTGCTCCTCTTCCTCTCTCTGCTTCCCCAGCTACCATGAGGTGAACAGCTTTGCTTCCTCATGTCTTCCATATCATGATGTTCTGTGCTTCATCATAGACCCAAAAGCCACAGCACCAACTGACCATGGCCTGACAACTTTCAAACCATGAACAATATTGAAACTTTTTTCCTCTAAATTGATTTATTTCAGGGTTTTTTCTCTTTAATCCATTTACTGATGCACATCCATCCTGGACTAGCTGAATGTAGATACCTGAGAAATATTAGTGTTAAAATATTTCCCTTTACAAAGACTGGTAAATGGAGTGCAATTGTCAAAAGCAATAGTTTTTCCCATGGTTTGTTTCATATGTTATTTTCATAGTTTTTTTTAGAGCTCCTGGTGCCACTCAACAATCCACAGTGTGGACAAATACTGCTCAGATGAAACCCAAGTCATATAATTCACCCTTCCATACACTAATGATAGCTTAACTGGTTCATAGGTTTCAAGACCCTAGTGTCCAATGAAAGTCATTAGAGTTCTCTAGAAAGAAATATATACAATTGCTAAAAAGAATGTCTGGGTATTGTCTATAATTACTCCAGTTAGCCTGGTATCAATGTTTTGCCTATGGCTGTTATTTGGTTCAATGACAGAATAAGATGACACTTTTAACAATTTACAACTGACTTCTCCTTGCATACAAATACACATTCACTCATGCATGCACACATGCACGCACACACAATCAGGCATATGACCCCCCCAAAAAAAAAAAAAAAAACATAGAGGGCTTTGGTGGGAAAGAAGGGGTGCTAAATAAATAAACATCTTTACAGACAGAACACTTAGGCTATGGGAATGTCCCTGAGGTTTCTGAGAAGGCTGTGCAGAGGTCTGCATGCTAGAAGTAACATTTTGGAGTCTCTCTCATCAGGCTGCTTGCTGCTGGGAGATGAGGGAGGTCTGGAATTCATCTGGGAAGACTTGGAATTGGGAGCAGAGAACAGGGAATGTTTAGTGAAGGCAGGGTCCTTGGAGACAAGCTGCTCCTTTACAACTGCCTTTGCATTTGGTTGCTGGGGGCCTGGAGGCTGGTGGCCTTTCTTGGCCTTATCATCTATGGCACTCTTACTGTCCAACTTGACAGATCTCCCACCTGTCTTTTTAGACAGCAAGGTTGTCTTGCCCAGGTCCGTCAACCACCTAGTTTCTTTCTGCTTCAAGGCTGACTTGAAGAAGGACAGCCCTTTATCCTCAGACTTGCTGTCCCTCTTCAGACCAGACCACATACTCATGCTGGGGGAGTGCAGGCTGGCTATGGAGGATCTCCATCCATGCTTGCCGACACCCCTGCCTCCCTGGCTCTGTTCTGTCTCACCCAAGGGGATCTGGGTTTGGAGATGGAGGTGACACTGGCTCTGTCATATCCCAGGCTTTTTCTGGAGCCCTCCCTACTCAAGGTCCCATCTGAAGTCCTGTTCTTCCCAGGAGGAAAGGGGCCCCTAGAAGCAGAGCCTGAGGCTTTTTTTTTTTTTTTTTTTTGGCAGATGTAGAGAAAGCAATGTAATCGAGGGCAGAAGTTGATTTCTGCTTCTGTGGTGAGGGAGATGATGTGGAATCATGGGACTTGGGGAATGACTCCTTTTTGAGCTGGGCAGGAGCAGAGAATGAATGCCTTCCACTGGCCCTGGAAGAATCTGCTTTGCTTCAAGAGCAATAAGGCTTTAGAGAAAATTTTACAGGAACAGGAGAAGAAGGCGATGTATTTGAAAGAGATGATTCTTGGCTTGCCAAGGCTGTTCTCCCTTTCTACATGCTTTTATCTTGCTCAGAAGTGCCTTTGGAGCTGGGGGATCTCTTGGTGTACTCTCTGGTTTCTTTGTGAGCGAGTCTGGGTGGCCTAGGGATTTCACTTCTTTGACAGGAGAGCTGTCCATGGAATCACTCTGATCCATTTAAGCAATCTGGTTATTGTTATCAAATGCATTGGAGACAGGAGGTAAGTGATGCCCTTGTGCCAAGTTTTTGCTCTGTATATCTACAACACTGGAGTTCAATTTGCAGTTATCTGACTCTTCTCTGAACACAAGCCCCTCCATGACAGCTAGGGGGGCTTGGCTCACAGCCTTGTGTTCTCTGCGATTATCACTTGCTTCCTGATAACTGCTGGAAAGGTTCCTAAAGCTGCCAAAGAAAGAGATGAAGAAAGACCTTATCATCCCCTGCCTCTCCAATCTTCTCTAAGGTGGAGGCAGACCTGTGAGTCAGAGTCCCCTGAGAAGGGGAAGGAGAATTGGAGCACATCTGCAGCTTTGCAGACAGGGACCAAGAAGATCTCCTGCAATTTTCATTAACAACCAAGGAGCTGGTCACAGATGATATGGAGGACAAGCTCTGGCATTGAACACTCCTCACAAATGGCTGAGATGAAAAGCCACCACCATCTTCACTCCTTTCCCTGTCATCTCTATGGACTCGGAGATTGAGGCCAGGGAGGTGCATTTGGAGGAGGCCACTGAAGTTACACTGGCTTGCTTGCTCCCCGGAAGCCCACTCACCCAGTGCTCGCACAGGGAAGAACTTGTGGAGCTAGCTACTGAACTGTTAGCCGACTATGATGGGATGGCTGTCTGCCTTTGGTAGAAGAGGATATAGGCTGTCTGGGTGCACACCTCGTCCTGCGACAGCTGCTGTGCATCACTGTCATTAAAGCAATACAAGAGGCCATCCACGGAGTTCTTATAGTATGCTGTGAAGTGCCCCCCTTGCATGGTGCCATGGTGATTGCACACAGCATACAGGTCATAGATGTAGTCCGATACTGCATCACGGCATTCATGAAGCACGTGTTGCCGTGGTTTCAGAGCCTTGCTACTCAGGCACTAGCTTGGCGGCTCAGGTGGGCGGTGCGGGAGAGGCTGCAGACAGCGTGGGCAAGGCAGGAGGAGCGGGCGGGAAGCAGCTGCAGAGGCAGCCACGGTTTGGGCCGCTCCCTCAGAGCTAAGGTGCGAGAGCCTGGACCGCTTCTTGGGGACGCGGCTCAAGAAGCTGCCCATGGAAGGCGCTAAAGAAGGCGACCCGCCCGGACCCCCGTGCCCCCGCGGCCTGCGTGGCGGCTCTGGAACAGCCGATTGCTGAAAGAGCACATCTCCTTCCAGCCCACCGCCTCTACCTTGGATTGGCCGCGGCTGCCCATGCTCATCACCACGCCTGCCCGCCTGGCCTGGGACCTCGCCATTGCCGCAGCGCATCCCGCCGCTCTGCGCCTTACCGGCCAGAGGGCTTGATGCCCCACACACCTCAGAGCGCCTCCAAGCCAGCAAGCGAACCTATTTCAGGATTTTTTCACAGTTATGAAAATCTGACTAAACACCTGTATCATAGGACTTCCATTATGGAAAAATGTTATTTGAATCCATATGTGTCACACACTGTACTCATTATGGAGATAGCAAGAATGAATGAATAATCTTCATTGTAGGATGTGAAGCTAATGGCAAAGTTATGCATGGGGAGACAGAATACAAGAACAAATAATGGACCCAGCATGGAGGAGAAAACTTGCTGGAGTGACAGAGGAATCAAATGAAAAAAATGTGGATGAGATGTGGCATAGTGGGATGTTTGAGATGAACTCCAGGCAGTAGGGAACAACATCATGGCAAGACGTACTAGGAAAATATAGGTACAATGCCATTTCATTCTATATAAATCCAGATATGTAAATTTAAAATAACAAAGTTTAAGAGGTATTAATAAATTATTACTTTATGTACAAAATTTGAAAAGTAAAAAATTTCCTAAATGTAAAAGATTATTAACTTTAACCTTGTTGAGTTAACAGTTTCTACGATTTCATTTGACCACTTTAGCTAATTCAGACAAATTTCTCCCTTCCTTTGTCAAAATTTACCTTCAAACTTCTGTGAATGCATTTGGTGACTTCCATTGTATAATTTTAGTGTGCATAATTGTCTTAGTCCATTTTCTGTTGCTATTACTAAATACCATAGAAAATGTAATTTATAAAGAGTAAAGTTTTTTTTTTTGTTTTTGTTTTTGTTTTTCAGCTCATGTTTCTGGGAATCCAAGGATGAAGTGCTGCAAATGAAAAAGTTCTACTTTTTTGGAGCCTCTTTGTAGATTCTCATAGTGGTGTAGGGCATCACAGGGTGAGGCAGAATGTACCAGTTAAAGTTTCTCTGCCTCTTTTTTGTTAAAAGCAGAGTCCCATTTGTTAAGTTCTACTCCTATTACCTCATTTAACCTTAATTACCTCCCAAATCCCATACAAGGATTAAATTTCTAGCCTTTTAATAACTCACAATGGGGATTAAATTTCAACATGAATTTTAGTGGGGCATATGAACCATAACCACAACTCTACAAATCATTTCCCTGTACACTATAAAACATAACTTAAATCCGCATTAAATATTGCTACTGGGGCTCAGGCTAATGCCTGGGGTAATGTTTCCAAATCTGAAACTTTGAAACAGGATTTGAATGCAATAAAATAACAAGAAGAAGTTCACCAATCCACTATCACATGTTCTGTAGATTTAAGAAAATGTCTGGTATGAACTAATAACAAAGCTTCTGGGCAGAGGCATGTAGAGTGAAATGTGTTCCTCCAAGGTGAATCCACTGTTCCAGAATGCCATGACATCTATACAGTTTAGATTTATTCACATGGAAGAAATTTTATTAAATAATGAACCTTTTGAATGATGTAGGCCTTTGGGGCACTTGTGTAAGAGGCAACTCCCTGATGTTGATGGGAAGCTCATAATTGTAAGCTGCAGATAATTGGCTGGAGAAGAAAGAGAAAATCATGGGATCTTAGAAGTCACATGAAGCCTATGGAATTCAGCCTTTGAGTAAGGGAAGGATGATGGTAATTTTTAAAATAGCATGGCATGTCCAGATTTCTGTTTCAGAGAGAATGTTATGACAACAGTGTAGGGGAGGAAAGACTTCAGGATTTATGTCCTGTTGGGGTTCTGATTTGTGTTTAGGTCAGGAGATGGGACCTGTTAGAAGTGTCAGTTTGGGGGAAGAGAAAACAATTTCAAAAATATTAAACCAGTCATTCAACAAATAGTTGGTGGACATTTACTAGGAGCCAACAATGATTCTGTGCCTTAAGAGGTAAAATCCAAAACACTTGGGGCTTGACTAGATATATTTGTTGAACAGTTAATAGCAATCTTCTAGGGGGAGAGAAGAAAGGGGAAAGCTCCTTTTGCCTCTGCAGTTTTGCAAAGCAAATTCAAGAAGATAGATTTTTTAATTTGGTCACAAATGAAGAGTCAATTTTGAGAGGCACACATAGAAGAAAAAGGATGAAACTGGCCCAGCAAACAAACAAAGTTATCCAAGGCCTGGGTGCTCCAGGTCAGAGCCTGTGATGCCAGATTATCTAATTCAACACTGGTGTCCCCTGGTGGTAATGGAAGATTCAGTTCATGTCAAGGAATATGCTGGGAAAACCTTTGAAGGACAAGATAAATCTTTTGAGTTTTATCCTGAATGCAATGAATTGTCACTGGAACATTTCACAGGAAAATTTAAAAATGAGATGAAGAATATGTACTATGGGGGAATCTAGTCTAGGTATATAGTTGGGTGCTTCATTTCAATATACATTTCATCGTGTATCAGTTATCCATTGATGCCTCTCCATATTTAAGCTATTTCTGGTAGACTGCATCAATATTTTTATGATTCATACAGGGTATTATTATCTGGAATAGTGATTTTATATAATTCTAAAATGCCTATTTTTCTCCTATGTTAAGGATTTTGAATGGATTTGTTAGTTCAAATGACAAGATAATTTGATGGAATTATACTTTCACTTGTTCTGAATTATCACATTATATTATTTTGTCTCTCTTTGCAAAAGTGTATCCCACATCCAATGCTGGTTACACCCCAAGTAAATCAAACATTTCATTATTCTTCCTCTTTTAAAAAACATCAAGCAGGGTTTTAATCAAAAAAGAGACATTGCCAATTTCAGATATTTCTTGAATTTTAATTTGCAATTTACCTATTCCTATTTAAAGCTCATTCATTTCTATTCTAATATGACTAATGATTAAAAACATATGAGAATCAATTTTTAAGACTAATATTGAAAAATCCTGTTTATTTCTATTCAATTTTTACCTAGTGCTGTTGGAATGTTCTCCTGAATGTTGTGATGGGTTCTTTATTTAAGCGATAGCATAAATTGTCTTTTACAAAACTACTGCCTCTAGGAAACCTTCAAGGATTGATATTTTTCAATGTTTTTTTTTCCCTTATTCAGTGTCACTTAAGAACCAGCCATTTTTTTTTTTTTGTATATCTAAGTTGCACCTATTATTTAGAACCAAAAGCAGCAGTAACACCCATTCATCAAAGACTTTAAGACTAAACTTCCCTCTGCCACAGAACTGCAAATCCATATAGAACTCAATCACTAATGACTGCAAAGGAGATAAAAATATGGCAATTTACTAGAATGGATGTTCTTTCTGGGTAAAAAATATCCTGCCAATTATATTGAGTCCATTATAAAATATAAGGAGAAAACATTCTGTACACATCTCAGTGTCTTCACAAAGTTCAAGGCCAAACCAAGCCCAAAGGTTAGAATAGGTTTTATAAGAAAAGTGCAAGGAGAGAAGTACTTTGGTTACCAGGAGACAAACATTTGTACCCTGAATGGACAGAAAGAGCTCAAAGTGTAAAAAGATGGTCACTTCTTGCATTCTCCCCAGGGCTGAATATTCACTGTTCCTAAAGATGGTAGCAAAACAGCTACTTTATTAAGTAGGGCAGATTCCTTTGTTGTCCAAAGAAAGAGAAAGTCAGAAAAGCTAAGTATGCAGGAAGACATGGGTGCGGGCAGGCTGCCAGCACACTCCTGCCCTCTACTCACCTCTGAGTGCCTCAGACATGTGAACAGGACTCAAATGGCTTATTTTATCAAACTTCTTCTTTGTGGTGTTTGGCTCATTTTCTAGATTTGTCAGAGGAGCATTTTCTTCAGCCAAGTGTTCCCAGGTCAATAACAACAAAGTCTTACTGATCATTCTATTTTCTATACATTTTGATGGAAAACTCCCCTCTGCAAGTGTTTCATTTGGTATTCCTTGCATGAAATATCAATCTTTCTGTGATCTATTTATACAGAGTATTTGTATTTTTTCCATTTGTATTTATTTTCAGAAGGTGTCAATCCTTTTGCGATCCACATAGAACAAGTAATGTTTGATGAGTGGTGGAAAAGAGAATTCAAGGGATTGGGTTATAAATGGATGCATATTATTTCTCTTGGGAGCCACAGCATTCACAGAAAAAAATAAAAGTTCCTATATGAAAATCAGGCCCTTGTGTATACCCATAGGAATTGGAACCATAGTTGTTTCAACTGGTGGCTTTTGTGACATTTTCAGAGAGAGAAAATGCCCTTCCTTAAAATAACACACAACATAGTGCCATCCTTTGGGAGAAGTATTTAGTTTAAGACCATGACATGATGATACTCCCTAGAAAGAATTAACCTGGAAACAAAAGCATAAGTGTGAGCTTCAGTGTCCTAGTACCATGGGGATGGTGATTATTGGATTGTCTTGCTACACTAGACCACCACTGAAAATTGGGGACCAGTAATCCATAGAGAGGAGACACAAAGGAGCAACAATGAAAGGGATTGAGTGTGCATGGCAGAGCTCTCTCACTTCATGAGCCTACAGTCTCTGAAAAAAATGGACCTGAAGACCTGACAAAAAGGAGAGACCAGAAAACCGATGAAAATCAACAAAGAAGAGCTTCCAATTAAGCTGGTAATTCAGAACGCAGCAGTTCTCAAAACAAGTTGAGGGTTATCTGTCAGTTTTTCCTGAAATATAACCCAGCCAGATACTGAGTTGCTTAAAATAGACCTATTCCTTAGGAATTACCAAAAGGAGAGAAGGACAGGCAATCTCCATTCTGTGCTCTTCTCCATTACTGGCTTGTCTTACTGCCTTTTTCTGCACTCAGACTCTTTATTCCAAGACCCACTAAAAACACCAACATCCTAGATGACACTTTGGGTATCCAAGGCTGGCTAAAGAAATATGTGTTTCACAGCCTATCCACCCAGCATGACTACATAGGAAAGTCTTCCTACTGGGTCTCACCTCAGGAAAGTAAACTCAGAAAAGAGAAGTTGCCAGGCAAGTCCTGTCAAGTCCTCTAGAACTTCATAGGGTCAGACAGTGGACCTTCAGGAGCCTGCGAATATCCACATGTGCTGTCAAGCTGCTTGTTATAGTCAGGCAGAACAAGAAATGAAGGGTAATACTGGGCTTAAAGGACAGGTGAACATCCCCAAGGATACAGGCCAGGAAGGAACTTTTCTATCTGGAGAGAGAGAAGTGAATGAAGTAGATGCAGAAAGGTGGGGTTTGGAGATTTTTGCAACAGCTCACAAACAAAATGTTGATAGGCTTTTGGTTTTCAGACATAAGACAGAAAGAGAAAATAAAATGCATGAGAGAGATGAAAGGAGAATGTACCAGAATGCACAAACAGCCTTCTCTCTTGTTATCTCTACCAAATTAACAAGGAGAGGAGATAATTTAGTGCCTCTATTTAACCATCATGGGCAACTTTAACTTGAGCAGTCAGTGAGTATTATAAAACATGTTGCCAGTAACTGGAGTTGACATTGACCTTGGCAGAGTTACTTAACAATTCTCTACCCTTCTCCACTGAGTCTCCTTCTTGAAGAAACCTCCCTTCTTCACCCAAGACACTGCATCCTCTTGATTCCTCAAATCCTTCTCAGAAGTTTTCAGCAATTCTTAAGCATTAAAATCTATTTGTAATTAAATATAGCAAACATATCAATGTTGCAAAAAGGACTAAGAGTATGGAATAAATTTTGATGGGAAGCTTTGTTACAACATACTCTGCTGGCCTTTACTATGAATAAATTAGTTAGATAGACAGACACTCTCAATATAAAAAATTCCTCAAGTATATGAATACATTTTTAAATAGTAATTTTTAAAAATATGTTCTTAGCACATAGACATGATATCATTATTCTTTATGTAGTGCTGAGGATTGAAGTCAGTTCCTCACATGTGCAAGGCAAGCAATTTGCCACTGAGCCCCAGCCCCAGCCCCATAAATAGTAATTCTTATAAGATAATTCTTATAAAAATATAAATCCATAGGCCAAAGGGCAGTAATTAATTTAAAACATAATTTTTTATTATGAAAAAAATGGATATAATAAAAGAGTTCATTAACATACTCTGCCATTATTCATTTTATAGCCTTTTGTAAAATTCAATACTCAATACAAGATTCAGTCTAATCTCATTTAGATCTATATCTATGAAAACTATAACCCAAAACAAAGTATGAAAATTATCAGTTACAGGAGACAGAAAAATCTTTCTAGAAATTGTTTTTTTGGCATTTCCTGCTAAATCACCTGTATAAATAACCCTGCAAGAGTCTTAAAGTTTGTTGAAAAACCCTCAAAATCAGAATCTGCCAACTGAAGTAGTGAGCTTTTTGGGAGAATTGGAGAATAGATGGAGGGAGTTGGGACTACTCAGGAAAACACACATGCTAATGGCAGGCTGGGGGCCAGTGTTCCTGAGAAATTGAACTTAGAGTTAAATGCACTGTCTTCAGTTATGTTACAGCCTGCAAGTATTTGTAGCTTAATAAAAATATATCTGTGTGTTTGCTGGCCCCCCACATTGAGTGCTTGCTCTGTGTGGTGTGTTCTTAAAGGTTTTTTTTTTTTTTTTTTCCAGAAATGAAGCAATATTTCCAACAGCAGTCAAAAACAGATCAAGAAGGCCTGGGTAGTAAAAGAGAACTTTAAGTAATTTTTCTTGGGTCTTAGGGAATCTAGGATTGAGTTTCTTAGGTTGTTGTGGTGAAGAAAGTTGGCATCTGTATTATGAACACAAGTTAAGAGCAATAACAGTAAGAGTCTCAGAATGTGCTCCCCAATCAGGTTGCACTCTGTATTTAGCTATATATTTATCTCTGGGTCTCTTATTTATTATTTTCTTATAATAAGGTTTTCCATGACCATCTCTTTAAATATCAAACATCTTTTTAGTTTTGCTACAAAAAATGTAGTGGTTCATTTTAGTTTTGCTATAAGAGGAGATAATTTAGTGCCTCCATTTAACCAGCAGGGGCTGGGGATGTGGCTCAGTGGCAGAGCACTTGCCCAGCATGTGTGAGGCTCTAGGTTTGATTCTCATCACTGAATGTAAATAAAAATAAAGGTCTACTGACAACTGAAAAAAAAAATAGATATAGTGGCCCCAGAGACCAGGATGGTGCTAACAGAAGAAAAGAATGTGGGGGCCCATTGGACAAGTAGAGCCAGAGGATTACAGTTGGAGCCATGGAGTTCCCTTTTCCTTTCAAATGGTGAGTTTGTGTTCATGGCTAGGTTCAAGAGAGGGTTTTATTTTTATTGTGTTTGATAGTTGGATTCCTGATTGTTGTTACAGTGTTTGATGTACCATGTTTGATCCTTGGAAAATAAAGTAAATAAGAAGTCTTCAATGACAACAGAGAGGTCAAGTTATCTTGACTAATTTCATTCTCCTTTTTTATCAAAGAAATTTTAATTTGAGGACATATGCCATGTACTGTGTTAAAAAATAAGATGACTATTTTCAAGTGGCAATACTGTTTCCACTAAAACTTTACCTAAAGTTTGATCTTCATATTTCTCATTCCTTCAAGTTGGATCAGAAAGAGTGATGAGCCAAAGGTGTCAGAGACTTAAAATATAATGGCTAACTTTTAAGAACATATAAAAATAGCTCTTTCAATGTGACCATATTTAAATGGCTGTGTGAATTTTTTTTTCATGAAACATTTTGGGCCTCCTAAAACTCACAGGTTTCAATTGACATAAGCAGCTTCCAGTTGTGTCATTTAACTTATCCAGGAGAAATCACTTAAACCCTAGTATTCAGCTATGATTATATCATGCCTTAGTGTATGTTTGCAAATACTTAAGTATTGAATAAGTCAATGGTTGAGTCTAATCTAGGTCTAGGGCAACATTGGAAAAGCAAGGTATCCACAATTTCCCTTGCTTGATTTGATCAGAATCTTATGTGAGGCCAGTAGGTGATTGATATTCCAGGTGCTCTGTGTCCTCCTAAGTTTAGAAGCTAAGATGAATTTGGCTCTATCACACCAAGGCATGCTCTGTAATTTGGGTATGTGTGCTATTTAGTTAGAATTGATATTCCTGACAAATGCAGCATTATCCAAAAACCTACAGAACAACAGCACTGAGGTTTTAGGGAAAAATCCATTTAAAAAATTAAAACAAGATTTACAGGTTTTTATGACTGTGTCAAACTTTAAAGGATATAAACTGAATTTATTCACCCATGGAGTTTTCAAAACCTTAAATAGGGAATGAGGAAAGTAAATGAGCTCTCTGAGTCCTAGCTCAGACTCTTAGTGACTTTGACCTGGAACAAGATATTTAATCTTTCTAAGGATTAATTTACTTATCTTGAAAATGAAGATACAAACACTTAAACCATAGAATTGGTCAGTGGACTAAATAAGATAAAAAATCCAAAACAGTAAGGTTTTTTTTTTTTTTTCTATTTGTTTTGAGATGTATTTTGTATTGCTATGCTTCTACATACTCATGTAATTTAGATTATGTATTTGGCATCCTGAAAATGTAGATTTAATTTTAATGTACAAACAAAGCAGATGTATCACTGTTCATTTTTTTTAATCTTTTTTTTATTTTTTATTGTTGGTTATTCAAAACATTACATAGTTCTTGATATATCATATTTCACACTTTGATTCAAGTGGGTAATGAGCTCCCATTTTTACCCCATATACAGATTGCAGAATCACATCAGTTACCCATCCATTGATTTACATATTGCCATACTAGTGTCTGTTGTGTTCTGTTGCCTTTCCTATCCTCTACTATCCCCCCTTCCCTCCCCTCCCCTCCCCTCTTCTCTCTCTGCCCCCTCTACTGACATTCATTTGTCCCCCTTGTATTATTTTTCCCTTTCCCCTCACTTCCTCTTGTATATACTTTTGTATAACCCTGAGGGTCTCCTTCCATTTCCATGCAATTTCCCTTTTCTCTCCCTTTCCCTCCCAATTCTCATCCCTATTTAATGTTAATCTTCTTCTCATGCTCTTTGACCCTACTCTGTTCTTAGTTACTCTCTTTATATCAAAGAAGATATTTGGCATTTGTTTTTTAGGGATTGGCTAGCTTCACTTAGCATAATCTGCTCTAATGCCATCCATTTCCTTGCAAATTCTATGATTTTGTCATTTTTTTAATGAAGAGTAACACTCCATTGTGTATAAATGCCACATTTTTATTATCCATTCGTCTATTGAAGGGCATCTAAGTTGGTTCCACAGTCTTGCTATTGTGAATTGTGCTGCTATGAACATCAATGTAGCAGTGCCCCTGTAGCATGCTCTTTTTAGGTCTTTGGGGAATAGACCGAGAAGGGGAAAAGCTGGGTCAAATGGTGGCTCCATTCCCAGCTTTCCAAGAAATCTCCATACTGCTTTCCAAATTGGCTGCACCAATGTGCAGTCCCACCAGCAATGTACAAGTGTACCCTTTTCCCCGCATCCTCGCCAGCACTTGTTGTTGTTTGACTTCATAATGGCTGCCAATCTTACTGGAGTGAGATGGTATCTTAGGGTGGTTTTGATTTGCATTTCTCTGACTGCTAGAGATGGTGAGCATTTTTTCATGTACTTGTTGATTGATTGTATGTCCTCCTCTGAGAAGTGTCTGTTCAGGTCCTTGGCCCATTTGTTGATTGGGTTGTTTGTTTTCTTATTGTCTAATTTTTTGAGTTCTTTGTATACTCTGGATATTCGGGCTCTATCTGAAGTGTGAGGAGTAAAGATTTGTTACCAGAGTGTAGGCTCCCTATTTACCTCTCTTATTGTTTCTTTTGCTGAGAAAAAAAACTTTTTAGTTTGAGTAAGTCCCATTTGTTGATTCTAGTTATTAACTTTTGTGCTATGGGTGACCTATTGAGGAATTTGGAGCCCGACCCCACTGAATGTAGATCGTAGCCAACTTTTTCTTCTATCAGACTGTGTGTCTCTGATTTGATATCAAGCTCCTTGATCCATTTTGAATTCACTTTTGTGCATGGCGAGAGAAAGGGATTCAGTTTCATTTTGTTACATATGGATTTTCAGTTTTCCCAGCACCATTTGTTGAAGATGCTATCCTTCCTCCATTGCATGCTTTTAGCCCCTTTATCAAATATAAGATAGCTGTAGTTTTGTGGATTGGTTTCTGTGTCCTCTATTCTGTACCATTGGTCCACCCGCCTGTTTTGGTACCAGTACCATGCTGTTTTTGTTACTATTGCTCTGTAATATAGTTTGAAGTCTGGTATCGCTATTCCACCTGATTCACACTTCCTGCTTAGCATTGTTTTTGCTATTCTGGGTCTTTTATTTTTCCATATGAATTTCATGATTTCTTTCTCTATTTCTACAAGAAATGCCATTGGGATTTTGATTGGCATTGCATTAAACCTATAGAGAACTTTTGGTAATATCGCCATTTTGATGATGTTAGTTCTGCCTATCCATGAACAGGGTATGTTTTTCCATCTTCTAAGATCTTCTTCTATTTCTCTCTTTAGGGTTCTGTAGTTTTCATTGTATAAGTCTTTCACCTCTTTTGTTAGGTTGATTCCCAAGTATTTTATTTTTTTTGAAGATATTGTGAATGGAGTGGTTGTCCTCATTTCCATTTCAGAGGGTTTGTCACTGATATACAGGAATGCCTTTGATTTATGCGTGTTAATTTTATATCCTGACACTTTGCTGAATTCATTTATTAGCTCTAATAGTTTCTTCATAGACCCTTTTGCGTCTGCTAGGTATAGAATCATGTCATCTGCAAATACTGATAATTTAAGTTCCTCTTTTCCTATTTTTATGCCTTTAATTTCTTTCGTCTGTCTAATTGCTCTGGCCAGTGTTTCGAGAACTATGTTGAACAGAAGTGGTGAGAGAGGGCATCCCTGTCTTGTTCCAGATTTTAGAGGGAATGCCTTCAATTTTTCTCCATTCAGAATGATGCTAGCCTCAGGCTTAGCATAGATTGCTTTTACAATATTGAGGTACGTTCCTGTTATCCCTAGTTTTTCTAGAGTTTGAACTTAAAGGGAAGCTCTACTTTGTCGAGTGCTTTTTCTGCATCTATCGAGATGATCATATGGTTCTTATTTTTAAGTCTATTGATGTGGTGAATAACGTTTATTGATTTCCGTATATTGATCCAGCCTTGCATCCCAGGGAAGAATCCTACTTGATCATGGTGCACAATTTTTTTTGATATGTTGTTGTATCCAATTCGCCAGAATTTTATTGAGGATTTTTGCATCTAGTAACCTATTGTTCATTCTCCAAGTGATGTATGCTTTTTCCTTCCTTCTTTTATCGTTGATTTTCAGTTTCATTCCATTATGATCAGATAAGATGCATGGTATTATCTTTACTCCTTTATATTGTCTAAGAGTTGCCCTGTGGCATAATATATGATCTATTTTTGAGAAGGATCCATGTGCTGCTGAGAAAAAAAGTGTAACTGCTTGATGTTGGGTGGTATATTCTATGTATGTCAATTAAGTCTAGGTTATTAATTGTGTTATTGAGTTCTATAGTTTCCTTATTCAACTTTTGTTTTGAAGATCTGTCCATTGGTGAGAGAGGTGTGTTGAAGTCTCCCATGATTATTGTATGGTTGCCGCAGTCTGGCTGGGCACAATCAGGAGCCACTTGTCAAAAGAAACTAACTTTATTTTTAGAACCAAACACGCCAAACAAACAGCCTCTCAGGAAAAACCCCTCAGAGCCTCAACTGCCACCACCGGCTTTCCACAAGCCTGTCTCTCCCCCCCCCTAGCTTCTTTCCACCTCCCACAATCCTCCTGCTCTTGAGGCCGATTGGCTGGGTCACGTGGGCAGAGCCAAAAAGTCCCCCAATGAGCAGCTCCGTGGTCTGAAAGGGCAGGGAAACAGTCCAATGAGCATCACCGCAGAGGAGCCAATCAGCTAGATGTTGCTGGGGCCCAGGAGCCAATCAGCTAGATGTTGCTGGGGCCGCTGTGAGCCAATCATCAGCCGGCAGCTGGATTGCTGGCAGCTGGAAGTTTGCTGGGGCCCCTTCGGCTGTGGCTCTCAACATCTCCCCCTCTCTGTTTAAACAACAAGCATGTGGCTCAGGGACCGTGCCTGTTAGGCAGTCCAGTTCAACATATGGTCCTTACCCGTCATCGGATGAACTGACCTCTAGGCGTCAGCCTCCTGTCTTAGGTTGGTACCACTGCAATTGGATCATACCCGTCACTGACTACCGGTCCAGCATACAGCTATACTTGTGGATAGGCCTTTTCACCAGTGGGGGGGTGAGGTTCTTTGCCTCACCTCTGTTGGCCCCCAAATTTTAGACCATCACTAGTAGAGGAGGATGCAAAATGCCATGACATAAAGCCAATTGAGGGCTCCTTTGAAAAATTGTACCACCGGTGACATCATCAGCAAAAATACCCCAACACTACCACAAGTCGCTGCACCAACAGATAGTTCACAATGCATACAGGTGAGCTCACAATGTGTCCAGGCAAATTCTGCAAGCAGTTCAGTGATGGCTATTGTAGAAGCTGTAGATTGGTTTTATCTTTGACTTCACCAGCACTGGGATGAAGATAGGAATTCTGGCAATAATGGCTAAAGAAAAAATTATGTAACATTACAGAAGGCACTAAAAGAAAACAATTTTCTTAACAATTTACATTGTCTTCACTGGCACTGGGATGAAGATAGGAATTCTGGCAATAATGGCTAAAGAAAAAATTATGTAACATTACAGAAGGCACTAAAAGAAAACAATTTTCTTAACAATTTACATTGTCTTTAAGAGAATTATTAAATATAATGAAAAGGAAAGGTGAAAGTAAATGAACAGATCTGTTAACCTTCTTTTTTGTTTACATATTAAAACAATCCTCAACAGTTGTTTACCCAATTTAAATTAAACCATATAAATCATGTGAAAAAAAAATATTTGGATCCATTTTATCATGAGCGCTCATCATATATGATATATGGACATTCAAACATATAACACAAAACACAAGTGTGCACACATAACATAATACATATAACACATAACATTATAGTAAAGGCCTTATAACTTTTTACAGGTGAAATCTCCATTGCAATGTTTAAAAACTCTATAGTCAAAAAATAGAACTGATCAGCAAAACATTAACCTAGGTCTGTATGAGCTCAAAAAACAAAATAGAACTTCATGATATGGCAAAGGGCAATAATAAAATAGATATTGAAAAAAGCATCCTGGTTCTGTTGCAGATGTAAGAATAGACAAACTGGAGTTTTGGATATCAGTTGTTATGGATTTGAGCCAAATCATCTTCTTTTTGGTCTGTAGAAATCGCTTTAGTTAATCTTTCTGGAATCCAAATCGGCTGCTGTTCTCCCTGTGGAAACACATAAACAGACCCCCGACTCCAGACAATCACTGGGTCAGGACCTTGGTTAATCTCTCTGGAATCCAAATCGGCTGCTGTTCTCCCTGTGGAAACACACAAACAGACCCCCGACTCCAGACAATTACTGGGTCAGGACCTTTCCATTGTCCTGTTAGAATATCCTTCCAAAGTACCTTGGGCTTATGCACATTTTTTGGACACATATGCCTTTCCGCAGCACTAAGTCCTGATGAATCCAAATTTAAAAAGTTTAGAGTAAAAAGGGTTATTTTAAGTTTATCTTTGGGGAATATATACCCCTTCCCAATTCCTTCTTTTTGCTTTAATAAGTACATTTTAATCGTTTGATGAGCTCTTTCAACTATGCCTTGTCCCTGTGGATTGTATGGGATTCCTGTTATATGAGTAATGCCAAATGTTGAGCAAAATTGTTTAAAAGAGGTAGAAGTATAACCAGGGGCATTATCTGTTTTTAACTGTTTTGGAACACCCACAGTGGCAAAATTTTGTAAGCAGTGAGCTATAACATCTTTAGTTTTTTCTCCGGCATGAAGGGAGCCCATTAAAAATCCAGAAGAAGTATCAACTGTAACATGCAAATATTTTAATTTTCCAAATTCTGGCAAGTGTGTGACGTCCATCTGCCAAATATGGTTAGGTATCAATCCTCTAGGATTGACTCCAAGATTAACTTGTTGTAAAAAGGTCACACAATTTTGACATTGTTTTATTATTTGTCTAGCTTGTTCCTTAGTTATTTTAAAACGCTTTTGTAAAGTATTAGCATTGACATGGAACTTTTTATGAAAATTTATAGCTTCTTCTAGTGTAGAGAAAATATGTATGTCATGTGTAGTTTTATCTGCTAAATCATTGCCCAAACTAAGGGCTCCAGGCAATCCTGTATGTGCTCTGATATGTCCTATAAAGAATGGATCTTTTCTGTCCCAGATTAGACTTTGTATAGTGGAAAGCAAAGAGAAAACAGTAGAAGAAGGGGAAATCCTACCAGCATCTTCAAGAGATACTATAGCATTAACTACATACTGACTATCAGAAAATAAATTAAATACAGAATCTTTAAACATCACAAAAGCTTGTAAAACTGCATTAAGCTCTACCTTTTGAGCTGATTGTTTGGGTACTAAAAATGTAAAAGTTTGATCAGGGGTAACTACTGCTGCTGTACCATTATTTGACCCATCAGTGAATATATTTGGAGCATTCATGATAGGTGTTTTTCTTGTCATTTTTGGAAAAATTACAGGATGCAATGACCAAAAAGACAACAAAGGATTAGATGGTAAGTGGTTATCAAATGAAACATTAGATTTGCACATGATTATTGCCCAAGTATTTAACTCATTAGCTAACTCATCAATTTGATTCATAGTATATGGAGTAATAATTTTATTGGGAGAAATTCCAAACACTCCCTTTGCTGCTTTTATTCCTTTGAGTATTAATTGTCCTACAGCCTCAGGATACCTAGTAAGAATAGTGTTAGGAGAATAAGATAAATGTATCCATAATAATGGACCTTCTTGCCAAAATACTCCTGTAGGAATATTTTTTGTTGGTAGTACAATAAATAATAAAGGCAAACATATCAATTCTATCCAAATGCATATTTTCCATATATGTTTCAATGACTTTTAATGCCTTTCTTGCTTCAGGCGTTAACATTCGGGGTGAATTTGGATATGATGGACCTTTTAGGATATCAAATAAAGGTCCCAACTCTCCTGTTTGTATACCTAAATAAGGCCTTATCCAATTTATGTCTCCTAATAACTTTTGAAAGTCATTAAGTGATTTGAGTTGATCTACTCGTATTTGAATTTTTGGTGGACGGACCATGGTTGAGGATAATAGAACTCCTAAATAATTAATTGGAAAATTTAATTGTACTTTATGTATTGCTATCTCTAGATTATAATTTTTAATAAGTTTGTAAGTGTGGCATAACATTCTAGCAATGTGTTTTTATCTTTGTGTGCTAATAATACATCATCCATATAGTGAAATATTTGTAGTTCAGGATTTTGATTTCTAAGTGGCTGGATTGCTTTGTTAACATAAATTTGACACATAGTTGGGCTGTTAGCCATCCCTTGAGGGAGTACTTTCCATTCATATCTCTGATCAGGACCTTCATGATTCAGTGCAGGGATAGTAAATGCAAAACGTGGACTATCCTCAGGATGAATTGGAATTGAAAAAAAACAATCTTTAATATCTATAACTAAAACATACCAGGTTTTTGGCAAAGCAGACAATTGAGGAATCCCTGATTGAGCAGGCCCCATAATCACCATCTCACTATTAATGGCTCTTAAATCTTGCAATAATCTCCATTTACCAGATTTCTTTTTGATGACAAAAATGGGAGTATTATGGGGAGATACAGAAGGTTGTATATGTCCTTCCGCTAATTGTTGTTTGACCAGGTCATGGGCTGCTTGTATCTTTTCTTTAGTCAGGGGCCACTGAGGAACCCATACTGGTCTTTCTGATTTCCAAGTAATTTTTATTGTCTCAGTGGCCCTTTCTGAAAATCCAACCCATGTCTGTCTGTTCCTTGATCTATTTGTATTGGTGCTGCTATACCTTGTTCTTGTTTTTCTAATCTTTTTCCTTTCCTAAAACCTTGTCTAGTCATAATAGTGGGTGCATTTTGGTTGATGTTATTTGTTAATGTCAAACCTAATTGATCTAGGACATCTCGTCCCCATAAATTTACGGGAAGATGATCCAATACATATGGCTGTATAGTTCCTTCACATCCTTCAGGATCCTTCCAATCTAATACCATTGCACTTCTATGGGGATTAGTCGCCACTCCTAGGCCTCGAAGCGTTTGAGTGGCTTGTTGTAATGGCCAATGTTTTGGCCATTCTTGACGAGAGATGATGCTAAGATCTGCACCTGTATCCAGTAGCCCATTAAATTCATGTCCTTGAATATTTAGTTTTAGCATGGGGCGAGAATCTAAATTTAAAGAAAGCATAGCCCAATCTACACCTGTGGAGCCTAATCCCTTGGAACCTCTTTCTACAGTACGACTGGAAAATTTATCATGTAGGCTGGGTATTATTAGTTACTGTGCTATTCTATCTCCTGGTGAAATTACTGATATACCCTTTGGAGAACTGGCTATAATTTTTATTTCACCTTCATAATCGGGATCAATTACCCCAGGACTTATCATAAGTCCTTTTAGAGTAGAAGAGCTGCGTCCCAATAATAAGCCTACTGTTCCTTTGGGAAGAGGTCCTTTCACCCCTGTGGGAATGATTTGAACTCCCATCTCTGGAGTTAGTACTGCTCTGGCGGAGGCGCAGATGTCCAACCCTGCGCTCCCTCTGGTTTGTCTGATGAGGGATCTGATGGACAATGTGTCCTGGGCACTACCCTGATGGGGTTGCTGGGTTCCTCCAGTGCTCCGTATATTTGTGGTTTTGGGCCCCGGAGCATTGGGCCCCCTTGTCCATTTTTTGGCAATGGAGCCTGATGCCTTTCTCCACGATATCGTGGATAAACACCTGGTCCTTGTTCGTTTTTTGATAATGGAGTACCCTCTATGGTGGTTTGAGAACGGCATTCATTAGCCCAATGTCTCCCTCTACGGCATTTAGGGTTATTATTGAGATATGGGTTGTTCTTCCAGCCATATTTGTTTATTTCTGTTACTAAACATGGTTTGTTTTCCTCTTTGATTATTTCCCCCCCTTTACTGTCCTACCTCCCACTGTTGGTTTTCATTGTTGTTTTCCATTTCCTCCTTATGTAATGTTTTGCCGAGGATGTTTTGAAGAGATGGTTTTCTAACTGCAAATTCTTTTAACTTTTGTTTATTGTGGAAGGTTTTAATTTCATCTTCCATCCTGAAGCTTAATTTCGCTGGATACACAATTCTTGGTTGGAACCCATTTTCTTTCAGTGTTTGAAATATGTTATTCCAGGATCTTCTAGCTTTCAGAGTCTGTGTTGAAAGATCAGCTGTTATCCTGATTGGCTTACCCCTAAATGTGATCTGCTTCCTTTCTCTTGTAACTTTTAAAATTCTCTCCTTATTCTGTATGTTGGGCATCTTCATTATAATGTGTCTAGGTGTGGTCTCTTATGATTTTGCACATTCGGCGTCCTGTAGGCTTCTAGGATTTGGGATTCTGTCTCAATCTTCAAGTCTGGGAAGTTTTCTCGAATTATTTCATTGAATAGATTGCTCATTCCTTTGGTTTGAAACTCTGTCCCTTCCTGTATCCCAATGACTCTTAAATTTGGTCTCTTGATGTTATCCCATATTTCTTGGATGTTCTGCTCATGGTTTCTTAACAGTCTTGCTGAGCTGTCTATGTTCTTTTCAAGTTGAAATACTTTATCTTCATTGTCTGATGTTCTATCTTCTAAGTGTTCTACTCTGCTGGTAGTATTCTCAATTGAGTTTTTAAGTTGGTTTATTGCTTCCTGCATTTCTAGGATTTCTGTTTGTTTGTTTTTTATAACCTCTATCTCCCTGTATAGTTGATCTTTTGCTTCTTGGATTTGTTTATGTAATTCATTGTTGAAGTGATCTTTCATTGTCTGATTTTGCTGTCTGATGTCTTCCTTGAGACTCCAGATCATCTGAAGCATGTATATCCTGAATTCTTTATCTGACATTCCATCTGCTGCAGCTATTACCTCTTCTAAAGTTGAGTTGACCTGCATTGCTTGTGGTCCTTTCTCTCCTTGTCTCTTCATACTTTTCGTGTTTCTTTCTGCTTGGTGAAACTTTGTGCTATTGAATTTTCCCCCTATATATTTATATGGTCTTGTATACTTGCAAAGTCTCCCTCGCAGGCGCGGGCAGTGGCTCTGCCCCTCCTCCAATTGGGGCAATGTGCCTACCATGCCCGCAGGCCACTGGGCCTGTTCTGCCGGTCGGTAACAGGTCTGCCTACCTTGCAGGCGCGGGCAGCGGCTCTGTCCCTCTGTGGGCCGCTAGGCTTGTTCTGTTAGTGGTCGCAGTTCTGCCTACTTTGCAGGCGCAGGCAGCGGCACTGCCCCTCTGCAGGCCTCTGGGGCTGTTCTGCTGGTGGGTCTCAGGTCCACCTACCTTGCAGGCGCGGGGGGTGGCTCTACCCTTCCTCAGGCCACTGGGCCTGTTTTGTTTGTCAGTTGCAGGTCTGGCCTGTTCTGTTGGTGGTCACAGTTCCGCATACCTGGCAGGCGCGGGGAGGGGGGCGGCTCTGCCTCTCATCAGGCCGCTGCTCCTGTTCTGCCGGTGGGTTGCAGGCCCACCTACCTTGCAGGAGTGGTTGGAAGCTCTGCCCCTGCGCGGCCTCTGGGCCTTTTCTGTCAGTGGTCACAGTTCTGCCTACCTGGCAGGCGTAGGGGGTGGGGGGCGGCTCTGCTCCTCAGCAGGCCGCTGGGTCTGTTCTGTGGGTGGTCACAGTTCCGTCTACCTTGCCGGCGGGGGGGGTAGGGGGCTGCTCTGCCTCTCAGCAGGCCACTGCGCCTGTTCTGCTGGTGGGTCGCAGGCCCGCCTACCTTGCTGGAGTGGTTGGCAGCTCTGCCCCTCCGCGGGCCACTGGGCCTTTTCTGTTGGTGGTCACAGTTCTGCCTACCTGGCAGGCGCGGGGGGTGGGGAAGCTCTGACTGTTCATTTTTAATTGTAGATAATCACTCTTCTATTAGATGCCCCAGTGGAACTCAACAGCAAATCTCTGGGAATTATCTGATCACTTTGTGTCCTTTTCATGTGACCTCAGTATTATTCTCCACTGGTCAATTATTTTTCTATTGGAGTTTTATAGAGCTTTTAATGGCCATGCACTAATGATGCCAATGTGTTTTAAAATATTGAAAGGTAAACCAATGCCTCCTACATACAGTGCATGCCCTTTCTGAGAAATTAAATCCATTTAGAGGCACTGTCCTTTGCTCTCATATTACAGTGAGTTGAGTTTCCTGACTTGCTACTCAAGATCCATCAGAATATCTGAGCTCTGAGTTCCCAGTCATGTACTTTATATATTGTCACATCATCCATCTTCTTCAGAGTGCAAAAAAATCTCCACAGAGGTCACTACCTTGGTGAGAGTTCAAGTGTTAGTTTTAGCCCATGAAGAACTCAAAGTAAATCATAACATTTTTGGCTTTTCAGAATCTTTCCAGGCTATTTCATTAGATATCAATTTCAGAGATAGATGGGATTTTATTTTTTTTATATAGGACTTTGTAAGCATGTCCTTTGGAAACAAGAGATAATTGTGACTGTAGATAAGAAACCTACTGACAAACTGGGGCTTAACTCATCTCTTTCTCTCAAAAGTATGCATAAAATTTTCAAAGTTACTCTAGGCAAGTTCCAAAAACTGACAGCATGCAATTCTGATTCTTATTTTGCATGACAGATTTCTTAGGTATGGAACCTAAGAGTTAAATAGCATTTGTTGTTTTCTTTTATTTTCTTATGATTTCAAAGTTGTGTGGCCCCATCTCCCTGTGAGATAAACAAGCTATTGTCAAAGTTTTCAGAGAGGGTATAGGAATATAAAAGAATGATTACCTCTTTTAAATACTCTGCTTATGTCAATCACAGTGCAATGAGTGTACATTATGTGCCAAGCTCCAAAAAGAACACAGAGGGCCTCCATCCTCAAAAGTGTACTGTCTAATACTTGGAGGTGCAAATGATGAAAGACAAAATTTATGGCAATAGATAAATCATAGTGTACACTGCCAATGCTACAGGAGCTCAGAGAAGGAGAGAAGTTAGTGAGTTGTGGACAGGTAAGATGGCTTTTTTGAAAGAAAAGAACTTCAGTCAGGAAATTTGAATAGGGTAGGATTGGCCAAGAAATGAGGAAAGGAATTTATGGAAGTATGAAAGGAACGGCAAAGAGTAGATTGAGTGAAGGACCTGTAAAATGATTATGAGGGAAGTGAATTAATTAAAAAAACATTTTAGACAAGCAGTTTGGAGCAAGTGGAAGACAAAAGTCTGAATCTCTAATTTGACCTTCATGGTTGTAAAATAGATTCTTTAGCTAAGAAGTGGCAGTAGGAAAATAGGTCCCCAGGAAAAATGAATTTAGTAGTTTTACCCAGGATGGGTTAGAAATGAAGAATTTAATGGGTGATAAGTGGGATAATCTAAGGTGGTTACTGAACTCTAAGGGTCACAAAAGTGGTGGAGAAGAGATGATCACAGAAATATTAAAATGAAGAATGGCAATACATGGGGGATTTTCTCAATTACTATGGTAGTTAGTCAATGAGGAAAATGTTGCAAATTTATGTGAAATGTTGCAATAATTATGGGTTTTTAAATTTAGAGTTTGAGTCTCCCCTTGCTTCTTGCCAACCATAATATCAGGAAAATTATTATATTATTTGTACCTAAGTTTTTCCACACCTAAAATGAAAATAAAAGTGTTTATATGAGGACTGAACAAGTTAACACATAAAATTCCCAGCAAATGCCTGGTAATTAATAGGCACTCAAAAAATATTATCTCCTATCCCACTAAGTTAAAACTAAAACATCCTATAATTAGGGAGCTTGAAAAACCAAAATGGAAATAAACTTCAATCTCAGTGGCTAGAAATGCAATTAGGTATTTTCCACAAATGGTGGTAAGTTGAACCACAGTAAGTACTTGATAAATACTAGTTTTTTTACTGTTGTTGTTACTGCTAGAAATGGTGAAAAAAATCAGTAGAATGAACTCTGGAGAGAACAAAGTCATGGTCATGAAATGAATAAGAAAAGTTAAAGTACAAGGTTATCCCTGGTGTATTATTTTGCAAAAAAAAAAAAAATTAAGAACTGAAGAATCATTCCAAATATAGATGTAGTTAGTAACCAAAATGGCTGGCTTTTGTAATTCTCATTTCTGTTCAGGACTCCTTCTTAATTTAGGAACAACACTAGGTAATGCCTATTTAACTACATTAATTGTGAAAAATGTATGACTTCTACACTGTTGCTAAAACTTCCCCTTAGGAGATAGTCAACCTTCCATGGAAGGAACAGAAAACCAAGGTTCTTAAATGCAACTAGCAATCTATTTTAACATAGAGAAAACAGGAAACTATGAATGAAAAAAATGCCACAGTTCCCTGTGGTGGTTTTTCATAAAACCAAACACCAAATATTGGATTTCCCTTGTGTTGGAAAATGAATAGATACACAGTTTTGCAATGACCAGGTGGCTTGAATAGAGAGAATAAATAAATTATTGACACATGAGGAGTAGACAATTCTGCATCCACTGTTGAGTTTTGCATTCTTTGTGGAGCAGATGATCTAAATAAAACAGCCAAAAATAATGGGGATTTTATTGCATTAAGCCATTGAAAACATTAAGCATCTACAGCTTAAATCACGTTCAAGATAACAAGCCTTAAAATAACTTTGGATTTTTTTTTTTTTTTTTTTTTTTTTTTTACATTTGTGAAACACCTTTGTCCATATTACTCAATATCAAAGCAGAGAGACTAATGTGCAGATGAACATATATTTAGGGACAACATGGAAGAGACAGATTGGAAGAAACAGGTGCTCTTTATGGAGATGGTTTAACACAGGGTTTTAAATCCTGTTGATAGACTCTAACTGATATGGATAACATCACCTTTTCTGAGGCCAAACAAATCTTGGGTCTAAGTCATTGGCACTTTAAATCTGATGATCTCACATATTCTACACATTTCCATTTACTATATGGAAGTCAAATACAAAAAAAACTCAAATACATTACTCCTCCTATAATTTGTCATATGCATAAGTCCAGTTAAAATACAAATATCAGTCTAATAATACCCATTCAATATTTTATGCATTTGTCATATAACAAATGTTTACATAGGTCAAGGAAGAGTTGAAGAGATTTATATTATCTCCTCCATTGATAACCCAGGTTATTCTGCTTTATCTCTTCCTACATCACAGACTCTTCCTTCAGAATCTGTGCAAGTACATCGACAGTTGAATAAATTCTCAAGCCCTTAAGTTTATAGTGCATTTTAATAATCCTTTAAATTCATAAAATACGTTCATCCTTCTTGAATAATTTAAAATCTTAGCCACTTTCCTGGATGTAAGCATGAATTATATAAAAATGGGATTATGTCTCCACTCAGTGTTTGCAACTTACTTCAAAAACTTTGACATTGTCACACAGCCTTTCTTCATTATTGTACATGGAGATTTACTTCATCCTATTCAATGTCTATACCCTCCCTTTAGATAGATCCTAGTTATTTTCCAAAGGATAGGTATTTGCTTAATTCCCTTGCTTATAGACACTCTTTCTTTTGCAATTGTATCAATATTTCTATAGGAAAAAGGAAGATATGATATATCAAAGACATTATAGACTTTTATTTAAATACCTTTTGGAATGTCCACTTTTAAAAATTTCTCAATGTCTTTTACTTTCAATAATCCATATGATTTTTTAAATAAGTGTTTGATTTTTTAGGGGACTACAATGTCTCTTGTTCTTGCATATTAGCCTGGCTGCATTTGGGCATTAAAAAAGAATTATGTCTTATTAATAATTTTTGGGGCAGGATATAGTAAGAAAGAAAAAAATTAACTTTGGGTCAAGTATACAGAACATTGGTACTGCCACTGAGATGTAATTATACAATTAATTAGTAATAAATAGCATATCTTTGATAAATCACTTGATAAATAAATATGCCCTGAAGGTAGAGGGAACTGGGATCACCCACAGAGCAGGCCCAGCGGCCTGCTGAGGGGCAGAGCCGCCCCCCACCCCCGCGCCTGCCAGGTAGGCAGAACTGTGACCACCAACAGAAAAGGCCCAGTGGCCCGCGGTGGGACAGAGCTTCCAATCACTCCCCCAAGGTAGGCGGGCCTGCGACCCACGGGCAGAACAGCCCCAGAGGCCTGCAGAGGGGCAGTGCCGCTGCCTGTGCCTGCAAAGTAGGCAGAACTGCGACCACCAACAGAACAAGCCTAGCGGCCCACAGAGGGACAGAGCCGCCACCCGTGCCTGCAAGGTAGGCGGACCTGCTACTGAACAGCAGAGCAGGCCCAGTGGCCTGACGGCATGGTAGGCACATTGCCCCAATTGGAGGAGGGGCAGAGCCGCCGCCCGCGCCTGCGAGGGAGACTTTGCAACTATACAAGACCAATATAAATATATAGGGGGAAAATTCAATAGCACAACAATTTCACCAAGTAGAAAGGAACGCGAACACTATGAAGAGACAAGGAAAGAAGGGACCACAAGCAATGCAGGTCAACTCAACTTTAGAAGAGGTAATAGCTGCAGCAGATGGAATGTCAGATAAAGAATTCAGGATATACATGCTTCAGATGATCTGGAGTCTCAAGGAAGTCATCAGACAGCAAAATCAGACAATGAAAGATCACTTCAACAATGAATTACATAAACAAATCCAAGAAGCAAAAGATCAACTATACAGGGAGATAGAGGTTATAAAAAACAAACAAACAGAAATCCTAGAAATGCAGGAAGCAATAAACCAACTTAAAAACTCAATTGAGAATACTACCAGCAGAGTAGAACACTTAGAAGATAGAACATCAGACAATGAAGATAAAGTATTTCAACTTGAAAAGAACATAGACAGCTCAGCAAGACTGTTAAGAAACCATGAGCAGAACATCCAAGAAATATGGGATAACATCAAGAGACCAAATTTAAGAGTCATTGGGATACAGGAAGGGACAGAGTTTCAAACCAAAGGAATGAGCAATCTATTCAATGAAATAATTCGAGAAAACTTCCCAGACTTGAAGATTGAGACAGAATCCCAAATCCTAGAAGCCTACAGGACGCCGAATGTGCAAAATCATAAGAGACCACACCTAGACACATTATAATGAAGATGCCCAACATACAGAATAAGGAGAGAATTTTAAAAGTTACAAGAGAAAGGAAGCAGATCACATTTAGGGGTAAGCCAATCAGGATAACAGCTGATCTTTCAACACAGACTCTGAAAGCTAGAAGATCCTGGAATAACATATTTCAAACACTGAAAGAAAATGGGTTCCAACCAAGAATTGTGTATCCAGCGAAATTAAGCTTCAGGATGGAAGATGAAATTAAAACCTTCCATGATAAACAAAAGTTAAAAGAATTTGCAGTTAGAAAACCATCTCTTCTAAACATCCTCGGCAAAACATTACAGGAAGAGGAAATGGAAAATAACAATGAAAACCAACAGTGGGAGGTAGGACAGTAAAGGGGGGAAAATAATCAAAGAGGAAAACAAACCATGTTTAGTAACATAAATAAACAAATATGGCTGGAAGAACAACCCATATCTCAATAATAACCCTAAATGTTAATGGCTTAAACTCACCAATCAAGAGACACAGGCTAGTAGAATGGATCACAAAACAAGACCCAACAATATGCTGCCTACAGGAGACGCATTTGATAGGAAAAGACATACATAGGCTGAAGGTGAAAGCTTGGGAAAAATCATATCACTCATATGGACTTCAGAAACAAGCGGGAGTGTCCATACTCATATCAAATAAAATAGATTTCAAGCCAAAGTTAATCAAAAGGGATAAAGAGGGACACTACATACTGCTTAAGGGAACCATACACCAACAAGACATAACAATCATAAATATATATGCCCCAAACAATGGTGCAGCTATGTTCATCAAACAAACTCTTCTCAAGTTCAAGAGTCTAATAGACCACCATACAATAATCATGGGAGACTTCAACACACTTCTCTCACTACTGGACAGATCTTCCAAACAAAAGTTGAATAAGGAAACTATACAACTCAATAACACAATTAATAACCTAGACTTAATTGACATATATAGAATATACCACCCAACATCAAGCAGTTACACTTTTTTCTCAGCAGCACATGGATCCTTCTCAAAAATAGATCATATATTATGTCACAGGGAAACTCTTAGACAATACAAAGGAGTAGAGATAATACCATGCATCCTATCCGATCATAATGGAATGGAACTGAAAATCAACGATAAAAGAAGGAAGGAAAAAGAATACATCATTTGGAGAATGAACAATAGGTTACTGAATGAACAATGGGTTATAGAAGACATCAAGGAGGAAATTAAAAAATTCTTAGAGATTAATGAAAACACAGACACAACATATTGGAATCTATGGGACACATTGAAAGCAGTTCTAAGAGGAAAATTCATTGCTTGGAGTTCATTCCTTAAAAAAAGAAAAAACCAACAAATAAATGATCTCATACTTCATCTCAAAATCCTAGAAAAAGAAGAGCAAAACAACAGCAAAAGAAGTAGAAGGCAAGAAATAATTAAAATCAGAGCTGAAATTAATGAAATCGAAACAAAAGAAACAATTGAAAAAATTGACAAAACTAAAAGTTGGTTCTTTGAAAAAATAAACAAAATCGACAGACCCTTAGCCATGCTAGCGAAGAGAAGAAGAGAGAGAACTCAAATTACTAGCATACGGGATGAAAAAGGCAATATCACAACAGACACTTCAGATATACAGAAGATAATCAAAAATTATTTTGAATCCTTATACTCCAATAAATTAGAAGATAGTGAAGGCATAGATAAATTTCTTAAGTCATATGATCTGCCCAGATTGAGTCAGGAGGATATAGACAACCTAAACAGACCAATATCAATTGAGGAAATAGAAGAAACCATCAAAAGACTACCAACTAAGAAAAGCCCAGGACCGGATGGGTATACAGCAGAGTTTTACAAAACCTTTAAAGAGGAACTAATACCAATACTTTTCAAGCTACTTCAGGAAATAGAAAAAAAGGGAGAACTTCCAAATTCATTCTACGAGGCCAACATCACCCTGATACCTAAACCAGACAAAGACACTTCAAAGAAAGAAAACTACAGACCAATAACTCTAATGAACCTAGATGCAAAAATCCTCAATAAAATTCTGGTGAATCAGATACAAAAACATATCAAAAATATTGTGCACCATGATCAAGTAGGATTCATCCCTGGGATGCAAGGCTGGTTCAATATACGGAAATCAATAAATGTTATTCACCACATCAATAGACTTAAAAATAAGAACCATATGATCATCTCGATAGATGCGGAAAAAGCATTCGACAAAGTACAGCATCCCTTTATGTTCAAAACTCTAGAAAAACTAGGGATAACAGGAACATACCTCAAGATTGTAAAAGCAATCTATGCTAAGCCTCAGGCTAGCATCATTCTGAATGGAGAAAAACTGAAGGCATTCCCTCTAAAATCTGGAACAAGACAGGGATGCCCTCTCTCTCCACTTCTGTTCAACATAGTTCTCAAAACACTGGCCAGAGCAATTAGACAGACGAAAGAAATTAAAGGCATCAAAATAGGAAAAGAAGAACTTAAATTATCACTACTTGCAGATGATATGATTCTATACCTAGCAGACCCAAAAGGCTCTACAAAGAAACTATTAGAGCTAATAAATGAATTCAGCAAAGTGGCAGGATATAAAATCAACACGCATAACTCAAAGGCATTCCTGTATATCAGCGACAAATCCTCTGAAATGGAAATGAGGACAACCACTCCATTCAAAATACCTTCAAAAAAAAAAATAAAATACTTGGGAATCAACCTAACAAAAGAGGTGAAAGACTTATACAATGAAAACTACAGAACCCTAAAGAGAGAAATAGAAGAAGATCTTAGAAGATGGAAAAATATACCCTGTTCATGGATAGGCAGAACTAACATCATCAAAATGGCGATATTACCAAAAGTTCTCTATAGGTTTAATGCAATGCCAATCAAAATCCCAACGGCATTTCTTGTAGAAATAGAGAAAGCCATCATGAAATTCATATGGAAAAATAAACGACCCAGAATAGCAAAAACAACTCTAAGCAGGTAGTGTGAATCAGGCGGTATAGCGATACCAGACTTGAAACTATACTACAGAGCAATAGTAAAAAAAACAGCATGTTACTGGTACCAAAACAGGCGGGTGGACCAATGGTACAGAATAGAGGACACAGAAACCAATCCACAAAACTTCAACTACCTTATATTTGATAAAGGGGCTAAAGCATGCAATGGAGGAAGGATAGCATCCTCAACAAATGGTGCTGGGAAAACTGGAAATCCATATGCAACAAAATGAAACTGAATCCCTTTCTCTCGCCATGCACAAAAGTGAATTCAAAATGGATCAAGGAGCTTGATATCAAATCAGAGACACGCCGTCTGATAGAAGAAAAAGTTGGCTACGATCTACATACTGTGGGGTCGGGCTCCAAATTCCTCAATAGGACACCCATAGCACAAAAGTTAATAACTAAAATCAACAAATGGGACTTACTCAAACTAAAAAGTTTTTTCTCAGCAAGAGAAACAATAAGAGAGGTAAATAGAGAGCCTACATCCTGGGAACAAATCTTTACTCCTCACACTTCAGATAGAGCCCGAATATCCAGAGTATACAAAGAACTCAAAAAATTAGACAACAAGAGAACAAACAACCCAATCAACAAATGGGCCAAGGACCTGAACAGACACTTCTCAGAGGAGGACATACAATCAATCAACAAGTACATGAAAAAATTCTCACCATCTCTAGCAGTCAGAGAAATGCAAATCAAAACCACCCTAAGATATGATCTCACTCCAGTTAGATTGGCAGCCATTATGAAGTCAAACAACAACAAGTGCTGGCGAGGATGCGGGGAAAAGGGTATACTTGTACACTGCTGGTGGGACTGCAAATTGGTGCAGCCAATTTGGAAAGCAGTATGGAGATTTCTTGGAAAGCTGGGAATGGAGCCACCATTTGACCCAGCTAATCCCCTTCTCGGTCTATTCCCTAAAGACCTAAAAAGAGCATGCTACTGGGACACTGCTACATCGATGTTCATAGCAGCACAATTCACAATAGCAAGACTGTGGAACCAACTTAGATGCCCTTCAATAGATGAATGGATAAAAAAATATGTGGCATTTATACACAATGGAGTATTACTCTGCATTAAAAAATGACAAAATCATAGAATTTACAGGGAAATGGATGGCATTAGAGCAGATTATGCTAAGTGAAGCTAGCCAATCCCTAAAAAACAAATGCCAAATGTCTTCTTTGATGTAAGGAGAGTAACTAAGAACAGAGTAGGTTCGAAGAGCACGAGAAGAAGATTAACATTAAACAGGGATGAGAGGTGGGAGGGAAAGGGAGAGAGAAGGGAAATTGCATGGAAATGGAAGGTCCCTCAGAGTTATACAAAAGTACATACAAGAGGAAGTGAGGGGAAAGGGAAAAATAATACAAGGGGGACAAATGAATGTCAGTAGAGGGGGCAGAGAGAGAAGAGGGGAGGGGAGGGGAGGGGAGGGGAGGGGGGATAGTAGAGGATAGGAAAGGCAGCAGAACACAACAGACACTAGTATGGCATTATGTAAATCAATGGATGTGTAACTGATATAATTCTGCAATCTGTATATGGGGTAAAAATGGGAGCTCATAACCCACTTGAATCAAAGTGTGAAATATGATATATCAAGAACTATGTAATGTTTTGAACAGCCAACAATAAAAAATAAATAAATAAATAAATAAATAAATATGCCCCTTGGGTTTTGATTGATAAACAAAATATATCTTATGTAAGCTCAGTTCAAATACAGATACTTTAAAAAAAATGTAGGCTATATGTATGTGGTAGGGGTATAATTGGCAAGAGATAATTTCTACCTAACAAAAATAAAACATAGTGTGGCAATGTGATATTATGGTAGTCAGAATAAGATTAGATAAGTGAGAAGAAACAGAAAAATGAGAGGAAAATAAAAGAGAGAATTTGATCCTTGAAGATCCTGAAAGATTGAAAAGAAAAAGATATCCTATATGTTGAATACAGAGGTATAACATTAAGGTGCAACCCCCAGCCTTGTCTCTCTGGAATCAAAAGACATGGTATGCAAACAGATATAGTGAGATTGGGGTAGGAGAAGAGTAGAACTAGGAAATCATAATGACTAAGGTCCAGACAAGGCCAGGCATAAAACAAAGATGATGGGGTACTCAGAAGATCTTAAATGGACTTGTGCATATTTTGGCTCTACTAAACCATGATGAGCAGCTGCAATATGATTACTAGTATACAGGTTTTGGACTCTGTAAAGCAAATATTAGTGAATCAGGCACATCTGACTCCAAAGAATGAGCTGAGGCCAAGAAAGATCAGTCACTCAGCTACACAGCAGAAAAGCCAGACCTGAAGCACTCTCCTCTGACTCACTGAGTTGGATTTCCCTTAGCTGGGATTAGTCTAGACCAACAGAAACCTCCTCTTTGTAAGTAATATTAGCATCAAGGCTAGATACAGAATAATAAGCACTTGTTGGTCTATTTTTTTCTACTCTGTCCTGGAGTATTTTATGTTTTATTCCATCTTAATTTATAGATATACACTTTACATATGTGCCTCAATTTAATATTATAAATAAAATTGAGAAAAGGACTAAGAAATTCTCCTTTCTCATCAAACTTGCATTCTAGCAACTTCAGGCCCATTTTATCTAACTCTTCTTGACCAGGATAGATAACTGAATTCTCAAGAGTTATTTTGGTTCATACAAGGTGCTGTTGTATTCTCCCCATGTTTATACTTTCTTCAGATGTTCAAGAAAATAAGTAGTACTACTTTACCTGCTTATTTCACTACAATATCTTCCAAGTTTATCCATATTGTTACCGATTGCAGACTTTCCTGCTTTATTAAGACTAAACAATACCCCCTTGCAGGAATATATCACATTTCACATGCAATATTTGAAATATTTCAATTCATACAAGCAATGAGTAGAATGGTGTTTCCCAGAGGTTTTCAGGAAGGGAAGAAGGGGACTTGTTCAAAGACTCTAAAATTTCAGACAGTAAAGATGACCAAATTCTAGAAATTTCTATAAAGGATTGTACCTATTCTTAACAATACAGCATGTTGAACTTATAAATTTTGTTAAGGTGATAGATCTCATGTTTTGGTTCTGGTTACCACAGTGAAAAAAAAGTTCCAAAACAACTGTATAGGGGCATGAAGAAATTTTGGAGGTTATGGATACACTTGTTACCTTGATAGTGAGATAGAAGTAGGTATGTGTACATACAAACTCACCAAAATGTATATATTAACTCATAATAGCTAAACAATAGAATCAATCTAGGTGTTTTCAACACATGAATGGATAAACAAAATATGGCATATATACATAATGGAATATTACTCATCCTTAAGGAAGAATGAAATGAAGGGATTTTTTTTTGCCTATAAATGGATGGAGATGTTGAATATCATGCTAAGTAAAATAAGCCAGTCCCCAAAAAGCAAAGGTCAAATGTTTTCTCTGATATACAGATGCTAATTCATAAAAAGGGTGAGGCTAGGGAAAAATAGTCACTTTGGATTAGGCAGAGGTGAGGGACAGGGAGGGAGGAGAACATGGGTAGGAAAAATAGTAGAATAAATTGGACATTATTATCCTATGTGCATATATGACAACATGACTGGTGTGATTAAATATCATGTAAAACAAGAAGAATGAGAAGTTAGACTCTAATTATGTGTGATATGTCAAAGGGCATTCTATTGTATAAATGTATAAATAATCAGAACAAATAATAATGTATATACTAAATATAATACATTTTTGTATATCAGTTATATCTCAATAAAGCTATTAATCAACACGTCCTTATTCATGGGTTTTGCAAAAGGAAAGTGAAGGTGGTAAGAAGGCGGGAATTAAAAACTGCTAGCCCTTACAAGGGCAACTATGTTCTGGCCCTCTCATTTTTTGCCACACCCCAGCCACCCATCCCTTGGGTAGATAGACTTTGGTTTCTAATCAATCATTTTTGGCATAGGCTCATACTCCTTGAGCCTCTAGTGACAATCTCCACAGCAAATACATACTTCCCAATGGCAGCTCAAGCAAATTTCTAAGGTGAAGGAACTAGCATATTTACCCAAACATTGGCTGATCAAAGATCCTCCCTTCTCCTGTTTTTACTCCATGGTGCATACCTTAAAATATTTGCTTGTGTCAATCATGGTAGGTGCTTTTCTTCCTTCTTCTTTTCTTCCTCTTTTTTTTTTTAAAGGTGCTAAACATATGTCCTTTTTGATAGGACAGCCTGAGTTCAATCTTGCCTTTATCCATTGAATAGTAGTATAATTTATGGTATCTTTTAATCTCAATCTCCTTAAGAAGTAGGATAAACATAGTTCTTTCGTGGGAAAATTAATTGTGATCATGAATGTTAACTGATTGGTATACTATGTCACATAAGGATGCATTGAGATCAAGTTGTTTGCACTGAAAACTGGTAAAACAGGCAGGTAAGCCTGCAGGCGGTGATCACAGAGAGTGCCCCAGAGCAGTGGAGGAATGTAGGAGCAGCTAGATAGAGCTGTCAGAAGATCCCCAGGGAACTGATGGAAGCAGCTGGCTATGGGTCCCAAGAAGACAACATGCGAGTTGCTATCACTGGGAGCTGAGGGTCCCTGACATTCTATCTCAGGGCTATTAACACTAAGATATAAGACCCACAAGTTAGTCCTCAGACCTCAAAAGTGTGAATACCAAGGGACATGCACTTTTCCTCTTTGTGATTTCTCTTAATAGCAGGCCCTCAGATGATTGGTAAGAGAGATGTTTAAGGGGCACAGATCATGGAGGGGTGCACATAGGAGATCCCCTAAAGCAAGAGAGGCCTTTTCCATGGGGTGATGAGTAGGGTTCTGGGATCTTCTCTGTTTTCTCCCAGGATTAGGGAGAGGACCAGTTAAATCTGAAAACAAGACGCAATAAGTGGATACTTGAGGGTTCTGGGTCATGGCAACTCCAGTTTTCCCCTCTCAGTTCTCACTGCATGGAATTGCACAGACAGCATGGCAGAAGGCAATAGCCAGAGAAGATTTTTTCCTACCAAACTGACTTTATTCCCACTAACATTCGTCAAAATAAGACACAGCTTCCCACCCAGGCTTGAACATCCTCCCCTTTCAGTACCCTCCCTCTATCTTCGTCCTGCCCCCTTTCTGCACTCCCTGTACCCTCCCACTCCTTCACTTTCCTGAGAACCCACAGAAGCTGTCTGGTGAGAGGAAGAGCCTTTGGCCCTTCTGGTGCAGAATAAAGCAAGAGTGAGATCTTGCCTGAGGGGCATCCACCCAGAGGACACCAGCCAACACTACTCTCTTTCCTCAGGGCCTCTTCTTCTTTTGGTTGCCTGATGACTTGCACTTCCTCCTCTGAGGCTGTGGGGTTTGAACCAGCTCCAGATCCACATCTTGCCCTCCAGTGGCCTGGAGGGGAGGCCCAGAGTAAGGCACCTTTTCCACATTGCATGAGCGTCCAATGAGGGAGCTCTTTTTGGACATGGCACCTGGAGGGGGGTGGGAGCTAAGGCATCCTCTTTGGGTTGGTGGCGTCTGGAGTGCTTGATCTCCAGAGCATAGGGTTTCCACTGGAGGGCCCTCATTTTCGGACAGTCTCTAGGGCAGCAGGAGGTGATGGGAGGCTACGAGAAAATCCAGGTCTTGGAGGTCATCATCCACACTGCAGCCATTGGCTGTCTTATGTGGCCCCCCAGAAGAAGTGGATTTTCTGGGATCCACTACGCCTCTGTTTCCCAGGTTTAAAAAGGAAAATCTGTGGTTCTGGAGAGGCTAGTTGAAGTGGATGACCCCCAATGAGGAAGACCCATTACAGCCTTGGAGAACAGCTATGTCCTTTGAACCCAGCAACTCTGGTTCTGTGCCCCAGTGCCACTTCATGACCTGGGAAGACACCTCTGTGCACCATTTCTCCATGCTCACCCCTTGATCAGTGAGACTTTTGCATTTCTCTGCACGTTGGTTGGCAGCTTCCTTGGAAGATTTTGTGTCCTGTTGGAACATACCATGACCTTGAGGCACCTGCAAAGGTGCTTCTTCACATGCTGAAAGAGGATATGGGCACTGGACAACTCTTCTTCATGCATGAAATGGGCCACAGGGACCAGGACAATTATATTTCAATGGGAGGTGAGAAGTGGAGCTGTCACTCTTTTTGTTCTCAGAGAGACAGACTGAATCTCTGCTGGCCACCCTCCTGGGCTTCCTTTCTGCTTGATATCGTGAACCCATTCATGACTCTCCTGTCTCCTTCCTTATTTTTTTCTCCTCCTACAACCGATATCCTGGAACAGACCCACTCAGGGAGCCATCACAGACAGGATAGGGATAAACAAAATCCTGTGGGCCACATGAGTAAGGTCCTGTGCCTTCCTCATCTACCTGCTATCCCTTGCTTCCCTCTCCACCTGTGGTCACTCCCTGTATTATCTACTTGTGTCCCTTTGTCTCCTAGTCTGCCATGTATCACTCTCTGCCTTACCCACTTGGTTTCTCTTCCCAAGCCCCAGTATACCTGGTGTCCCTACCTCCTTACTTATACCTGGTGCCCCTTTCTCCTTGTCTACCTCTTATTTATCCCCAACACCTGTTATCCCTGAACTTGTTTATCAGGTGTTCCTGCTTCTCTTCTGTACCTGCTACACCTGGTCTACTGGTAGACCCTCTTTCCCTGTCTACCCGATCCTACTGCTCACGCTCTTTTGTTAGGGCCAATATAGTTAAATATACTTTGGAGGTAAGTGATTCTTCCAGGAAGTGGGTACGAATTTTATTCTCTGCCTGGGATTAGAAGGAAGAGAGAATGACTTTGGGAGGAAATGACCCCAAGTCAGGAATAATTCTAGGAGAAAGAAGAAGCAATGATGAGTCCATGCTCATCTGCACCATGGGGCTGTTATATGCCAACTACCAGCTACACACACATACACACACACACACACACACACACACACACACACACTGCTGATATTCTAAGCTATGAAGCTCAATTCCTTGGGTCCTGAAGCCTTTTATACACCAAGATTGTAGGCCCAGCCCACCTTGTTGACAAAGTCCTCATCACATAACTCAGGAGAATTGGATCTGGGTATAAATCATCCTATATTGACTATTGCTCCAATCTTTCCTCTACCAAGTTTGCAGCAGGCTCTCCTGTGAATAAGTGGGAGGGCTCCCATATGGCAAAGTTGGTAGGCCCTAATAGCTCATCCATGATGTCCATGTACCTTGGGTGGCTTCAGTTGGGATCTCCTTGGGTTCCTTGGTCTCAGGCCCTTTGGTCTTAACCACCTTTTTCTCATGTGCCTTGGTCTTTCATGCCTTTGTCTCAGACATCTTGGTCTCTGGTGCCTTGGTTTTGTCTGCTAATGAGTGGAGAGTCCATGCCTTAGGATTGGTCTTTCTGGAGGTGCACACTAGGACAGGGAGGACCAGAATGGGCTGTGAATGAGGAATCCCATGTTCATCCCAAAGACTTGGTAGTAGGTAGGGTTCAGTGGACCTAATATGGTATGCCATGCATGAGGACAACAGGACCCAAGGACCCAAGGGAGGTAACAGTGCACCAGATGCAACATCTAGGAGAGTCAAGTGGGAGGACATTTGGAGTAACTGATACTACATGCACTCTACCCTCCCAGGACCCAATTCCCAGACAGATAGTATGTTGTTTATTTGGATAGACAAGGAGAGAAAGAAGCTCTGTACTTGGCCCAGTCAATAGGCAGTTCAAAGTGGGGTGGCCAGTACCTCAGGTGCTAGGGGCTGTTCTTCTTGCAAGGCCAAATCCCCCATACTGAAGGAAAATGTCTTATTTGGGACATTGACTTGCCTTGGCCTCTGTCACCACTTGCACACTATCATGGGCTCTTATGGGAATGTGGGAACCTTACCTAGCTTTTGGACAGCCTCAGGACTGGGCGCCTTGGAAGTTCCAGCCTTGGAGTTACAGGAGGAGGTTGACACTGGAAGACTCCTGAGAGCTCTATTCTTGGATCCTCCATCTCCTCTGCAGCCTCAAGCTCCATGAATATTGGTGGAATTTTGGTAAGGGAGGCACAGGCTGAGGTGAGAATCAGGTTAGCCATACTGGGAAGGTGATGGTGTGGGATTCTAAGCTATGTAGTATTCTAAGTTACCAGTCAGGATCTGGTGGCAGGAATTGGAGTTGCATCCTGGAGTGGGTCAGGCCAGTCCCAGGAGGGAGCTGCTACATAGGAAGAACTGAAGTTCTCAGGCAACAGTACATCAAATAGCACCAGAAGGGCATCAGGTCTGAGGGACCCAGGCAAGTCCTGTAGCTCACCCTTTTTCTGGCTCTCTCCTGTTTCTGCCAGGAGACCACACAATCAGATAAGTTCCAGAAACTGGTCAGAGGTGTGACTTTTTGAGAAAACACCAGGGGTCCTGATTCAATTCAGGGGTAATGAGGTTGGGACATGAGCCCTTGAAGGATCACCTGGGAGACCAGATTACAGTAGGGGTCATGTGGAAGTGGAAGCTAAACTGAGAACAGTGGGGTTCTTCCAACAAGGGTTGGTTCTTCCCTTCCCTTGTTAGAATGGCAAGGATTACATACAGCAAAGGCAGTAAAGACCAACACATGTCCTTGGGGCATCTGAGGTGCTTGATGGCCCTGACCATGCACTCCCCACTGGCACCCTCTTCTGGAACATCAGGTTGAAATAGTGGTCACTTTCATGATTTATGATTGACCCCACCTTGTAAAGAGGTGCCAGTTCCCAGGCAGGTGGCCTGAGTGAATCTAATGCAACTTTTTTTCCCTCTGCAGAGCCAGCAAAGCAGGAGATCCCCTGGCTGGGATGGTTACTTATCTCCATCCTGATCCTGAACCTCAAGACATAATTGGAATCAGGAGTACTGAGGCTGCAGTTTCTGGGATTGTTGCAGAGAGACTGCCCAGCCCTCAAGCTAGAAGGAGCCACTATTTGGAGAGCTAGATGCCTCAGAGCCAACACATAGGTAGGTGACAGACTGTACCAGACCTTGATGTGCAAACAGTGATCCCCCACCAATACGCTCTGGGCCCTGAAAAATGGCTCACTTTTCTGCAGTGTCATAGAAGACCATCCAGTCAAATTTGCTTGTGCGCTGACATTCCTGCAAATCCTTCCACAGGTCCTCTTCCATGGTTATGGTGAGCTCCTGTCAGGACAGAGACTGAAGCACTGGGCTGGAATTCATCAGGATCAGCATCCACAAAGTCACTTTCTTTTCTCAGCTTACCAGGTCAACATATCTTTCTACCTTTGTGACATTTGCCCCATCATGTTCAACTCAAAGTATTTACACTGGGACTCCAGAACACTTATATACCAGACTTTAAAACCAAGGGCTGCATTGACCAGTATGATTGTGCTTGGAATCCTCAATGATGTCATGTACTATATGCTGAATGCTTTTATTCTCCAAACTCACCTGTTGAAGCCCTAACCCCCAATGTGATGGTATTTGGAGATTGGCTTTAGTGCTTAGAAGGTTAGTGAGATCCTGTGGGTGGGGCCTCATGAGGGCATCAGTGGTCTTCCTGGAGAAGAAAGAGACACTGAAGAGTTGTCAGTCATGTGAGGACAAAGGAGAGCAATCTGTCTTTTCAAGCAAAGAGAAGAGACAGCTTTATGGGACTTTGGGTAAGGCACCCTTTATCTGGGAATGCTGACTCCAGAGCTGTGAGAAAGGAATGCTTGTGTTTTTATTCACATGTTCTACAGTGTCATGTGTGGCACCCCAGGCTGACTAAGACAGTGAACAGAATGGACTAGGAGTACAGTTATAAACTGGGGCAAAGATGAACATTCCCATCCAAAGAGAGATTCCCCAAGAGTTCTACTTCACCAGAGGGTCCCAATGAGGAGTTCATGACAATGTGTGTGGGTATCCACAGAGTTCTGTCTTGGGGCCAGCACCCATAACCCCACTTGTGGTTGTGATGTCCCCTGTGCCAGGAACAATCAGGTCTATGGTTGAAGGTGAAATGACTGGGGGAGGCAGTGTATTTCTTTGGAGAGTGCTGTGACATTTCTAGATGTGGATAGGAATGTTTGGCTGGTGAGGTTGTCAGGGTGCTTTCTGAATATGTAGAATACTCTGTAGTGTTTGGGGGAATCTCTATATTCACGTTTTAGATATATTTTTGTGTCTGTCTCACCTGTGTGGAAATTATGTATATATTGATCTGTATATAGAGATTAATGTGTGCATGGTTTTTCTTGTGTGCTGGTATTGAATTCAGCCTCATGAATGCAAGATTAGCATTTTTGTGTTTTGTGTGTAGGCACCCAAGTGATTAGGTGTATATTTATGGATTTGTGGATGTGTGCAGTTAGAATCTGTGTGTATACAAGATGTTCAGAAATTTTGTTTGTGTTTATTGTGGCATGAAATTCTTGAAGATTCTGGTGGTATTAATGCAATGGGTGTGGTTCTGGTATATAATTATGTTTTAGTCTCATGCATTTGAGAAGTCTAGGTTTTTGGTGGCTGAGCATGTCTTGAATTCATGTGGGTTCCTGGGGTGCATACTCTGGCAGATATGAGAGGTTCATAGTGTGCTTCCAAATAGATTTTCTTCAGGTGTTGTGGATTGTATGTAATTTAGAACTGTGGGATTTAATGTGGGGACCCTTCCTTCCTGGGACTCACATAAGTTTTTCTGTGCCTGGCTCCTTAGGCTGAATCTCCTTCTGGCTGTGATCCAGGGATGGTTCCTAAGCACGATGGTACGTGTGTGTGTGTGTGTGTGTGTGTGTGTGTGTGAGAGAGAGAGAGAGAGAGAGAGAGAGAGAGAGAGAGAAGAAGAAGAAGAAGAAGAAGAAGAAGAAGAAGAAGAAGAAGAAGAAGAAGAAGAAACAAGTGAGGGATTCTCAGTCCCTTTTAAGGGTTGGATAATCACCATCTGGGAAAGGCTCAAGAGTTAAAAGTTTGGTCTCCAGTGGATGGTGCTATTGAGAGGTAAGGGGAGCTTGTAGGAGGTGGGATGTAGTGGAAGTTAATCATGTCATTGAATTGTTCTCTGGAATGGGGTATTGGGACCTGAGCCGTTCCCTATCCCTATCCCCTTTCTTTGTCTCTCTGCTTCCTGGTTGATGTGAGCAGTTTTCCCTATCCCTATCCCCTTTCTTTGTCTCTCTGCTTCCACATTGATGTGAGCAGTTTTCCTCCAGCATATTATATTGCCCAGACTCAGGTCCAAAGGCAACAGGGCCAAGCAATCATGGATTGTAATCCCCAAACAATGAATCTAAATTAATCATTCCTCCATTCATGGTGTTGATCCTAGATATTTTAGTACTGTGACAGATGACTGATTAACCCAGAAAAAAATGGTGCCATGTTTTTGTAACCCTGCCTGGTCATGTGACTCAGAAGGCTTTGAAACTGGTTTTCAGAAGATGTTGACAAATATTGGAGAAACAGGCTAGAAAAAGCCTAGAGTGCTAGAAGACAGCTTTGTGGGTGATGCTGATGTGAGGTCAGGCCAGAATGTGTGGAAAAATGCAGACAATAGAGGCTGTGTCCATGATGTTTTGAGGTTGAAGTAAGTACCTTATTGGGAATTCACTTAGAGGCCACTCATTCTACTTCTGGCAAGAATTGGCCTACATTCTACATGTCCTTAAAATTCATGGGAGGCTTATTTAAAGGTAAGAGAAAGTTATACTTTAGATATGCGTTGTCTCCGGAAAGCTCAGGTATAAGACAATGCATGAAAGTTTAGAGTGAAGTGATTGTCTTTTGAGAGCTTAATCCTAATGAGTGCATTAATCCACTGGTATGGAGTAACTGGATGGTAACTGTAACAAGTAGGGTAGACCTAGAAATAGTCAATCAAAGGAGGCATGCCTTTGGGGTTCATAGTTTGTCCCTGATGAGCAGATTTCTCTTTCTGCTTCCTCATTGCCATATCCTGAGCTGCTTTTCCCACTCCCTACACTTCTACCACTATGTTCTGCCTCACTTTGGCCTCAGAGCTATGTAGTTGGTGGTCAGTGGAGTGAGACCTGAAACTATGAGCTACATAAACTTCTCCTGCTCTAATTGTTGTTGTTAGATTTTTTTTTTTTTTTTTTTTTGGTCACAGTGATGTAAAAGGCAACTAAAACACAGACTAATTAATCCAGCAGGGAATATTTCAGGGCAGTACAACATTTGAGATATGGCCTGGGTATTTCCAACTGCTTTCAGCCTGATTTACCATGGGGCTCAGGAGCAAAAGCCAGGGTAGAAAGATTTAAAATATTTGCAGGTTTTCCAGAAAAAAAAAAAAAAAAAACTTTGTAATCATGGGGCCAAGGATGGTGTGGTTGGTAAAGAGATTAGTTCCATTACCCAGAAGCCACCTTTAGGCATCTCAGGAATGGGAAGGACACCACCTTTAGCAGGCTCAATGACTTGTGTAGAGAGTGTCAGTGTGCTTGCACAGGGAAGCCTCAGAATTCTTATGTCCAGATTCATTTTGCTGTGTAACTAACATCATATGGGCTCTCAGAGGCCATGGTCCAGGCAGGCCTGGCTAATATCCTCATTCACAGCTTACCTTGGTATTTTCCATGTGATGCTGGTTATCAGGATTACAGAATGAAGAGTTGTGGGGTTGTTAAGGTTTGCATTGATAATTCAGAAGAAAGGCTGGTGGCCAGGAAGTGCATGTCACATTCAGAGTGCAACCCAGTAGCCCCAGTGTTGTGGTGGAGAGCTTAGTAGGTTAGCATTGGAATACCTATGAAATGCCTGCTCAGGGAAGTGAAAGTCAGTGAGCACACCAGCTTTAGGGAGTGGTCCCACATCTGACCAGGCTGGAGGGATGAGGAGGCTAAAGCTCTCGGGGACCCATATCACACCATCAGGTGCCCTAGTTTCATACCTGGAGCACTAGACTTAATGGAGCATTAGACTTAATGTGTGCCCTGCTGTGATTTTTCCGTTTCCTCCTTGCTACTTTCCTCTTCTTCCCTTTGGAGCTAGTTATGTTTCCCCTGTGTAGTTGTATTTTGGAAACATGTTAACTTTTTTACTATTATTAATGAGGATTGCAGACAATGCAGCTACAAAAGGTTTGATTATTCTGCTTTGCTTCCACCCATGACAGTCAGTAACTGAAGAGGCAGAGAGGTGGGAGATGAAAAGGCTTTATTGGCAATAATCCAGTGTTTCAGAGATGAATGGCTAGCTCCTGGTTTCATCTTGCTTAGTGCTGTTGAGTGAAAGCGTATACAGTATATTATGTGAAATTGTTCTCTCAGTCTTGGGCAGGTAGACACAAGCACAGTTCACTAGTGTTTATAGACTGTCCTTTAGAGGGGACTGGGGTCATGGCTCAGTGGTAAAGAGCTTGCCTGGCATGTGTGAGGCACAGGGTTCAATTTTCAGAACCATATATAAATCAATAAAGATCCATGGACAACTAAAAATATATATTTAAAAATGTCATTAGAAAAGCTGGGATTGTGTGGGTTTATCTGGGTCCAGTGGACACTGACCTATCCCATACCTGTGAATCTAACATAATGTGATTGTTTATATGCTTGCAATTCTGAATGTGTATGTGTGTGTCTACTTTGCATCCTAGTCAGCATCTTCTCTACACTTCTGCCAATACCTTTTCATTTGGACATTTCCTGTGACCTAGTAAAGAGGAGTCCCCAGTGTAAGGGCACTTTTAACTGACTTTAGTGCTTTTAACTGTCTCTATGGTTAGTCAATAAGATAGGTTGAGGGTGTGGGAAGAAAAGAAATCTATGCTTATGAATGAAAAAGAAGAGAATGGCAGGAAAAAAACCTTTCAATTCAGGGTTAAGCATCACTGTGTTACCTTGAGTCTCAGAAGAGACTTTAGACAAGAACTATTGAGAATGCACTGTTGATAATTGTGGACCCTTGGAGTCCAAATGCTTATTTATTTATTTATTTATCTATTTATTTATTGCTGTGAGACAGACATGAGTTTTTGGGGACAAGGGGTAGGTGTACTGGCGTTGACATTTGGTGTTTCTCAAAGGCTCACCTTTTAAACATCTGGTTCCCAGATGAAGGCACTATTGGGAGGTGTTTGAAGCTTGGGGAAAGTGGGCCCAGTTGATGAAAGTTAGTTCCTTGGTGGTGAGCCCCTGATGGGGCTCTGGGACCCTAATGCACTTCTGTCTCTGTCCCTCTCTGCTTCCCAGCTGCCATGAGGAGATCTGTTTTCCTCTGCCACTCACTCTGTGCCAGATGTTCTGCTTTTCTACAGGTCCAGAGGTAAGAGGGCCAAGTGACCATGACTGTAACCTCTGAAATCATGAGGCAAAATAAATCTCTGCTCCTTTGAATGTGGTGATCTCAGGTATATTATCACAGGTTTGGAAAGTGACTAGGCCAGCTGCCATCCAAAAACACAAGAGGCTCCAGGCCCTTCCTTTAACCAGATTCACCTCTTCTGTCTGAACGTAACACAGAAAAGCTGATAATTTACTCACTCATTTTTTGAGCAACAAACATGCCAGTAATATCTTCAGGTTAGAATTTGGGCATGTAAGGATTCCAAAGGCTTCTTGTGTGAGAACACTGAAGACCCCATTCAGAAATTGGAGCTGACGTGGCTGAGTGGGGGAGGCAAGGTGAACAAACCCAGCTCTGGCATGGGAACACACATTGCACAATGGTCTGGCCTTCCAGCTAAACGACATCCATCTGGACTGAAAGTGGATTCTCAAAAGAGTCTATTTGGGATGATTCTCTCCTTTAGATACCCCTTAAGTGTCCCAGAGTACCTTCATCTCCAGAGGCAATATCTGAGAGGGCTCTCTTCCAATTTGAAAGATTTTTCTCTATATTGAGCAGTTATTGAGTGGCTGGCAAGTACCTTTCAGTTTTATAGGAGGGAATGTACTCTCTCCTTTGCACTTTAATATTTTCTTACATTTTCAACAACAAGGTATGTGCTTGAAATCTGCATCTTTACCCCTCCACCTCTGTGTGTAGGGCCCACAAGATAATATTCTTTACTGGATGTATCAGTGTTCAGATTATGTATGTGATGTCCTGTATGTGTGTATGTGTGTGTGTGTGTGTATGTGTGTGTGTGTGTGTGTGTGTGTGTGTGTGTGGGTGAGAGAGAGAGAGAGAGAGAGAGAGAGAGAGAGAGAGAGAGAGAGAGAGAACACAATAACTTGTCCCTCTAGCACCAGGACTTTGTGCTCTCATGTGTTTCATGTGTATAGGTATGGAAAGGGTATGAAAAAAGACACCATAAGTTATTATGTGTGGGACTATTTGATTGTCATGTGTAAATATTTTCTGAGTGATTTCTTTGGTCAGTGTTGGCTGAATGCCTTTCTGGCAGGACATGGGTTTAAGCTTTAGTGGTGCTTCTGTAGGTGTTGTTGGCATGGTGGACTATTGTGAATGTGAGTGACTATTGTGAATAAATTTGAGAAGCGTTAGGATGTTGTCTTACCATTATGTGTTGGATCTGTGCATTTTCAGATTTGAGAATGTATATGTATGTTCATGGTGTCTAGGTGAGAATTTGGGGACATAATCTTTGGTGTACAGAGTTTTAGAGAGAATGGAATTATTGGGTATGTTGGGGTGTTTGGAGTTATGTATATGTGGCACATAGATGCATACAGATTCTGTTGATAATGTCTCAAGTGAACTGCTGCATAGTTTCTTATAAAGGGCTTTGAGGTGATCATGTTATTCTTGGGAATGGAGGGGTATCCACTGTGAGTGTGTAGGAGGAGTTAGCAGTGTCTATATGTCTGAGATTTGTTGTTGAACTTCATATTATGAGGCATTCTGTGTACATGCATGTTTGCAACACAGGTGATTGTATATGTTTTCATTTGAGAATACAAATTGTTGCCATATGTTAATAAGTAATTTGTTTGGTCTATTCAGTTACATAGGGAGTGTTTGCGTGATTGCATTTTGGTTGATACTGATTGGTGTGTGTTTTTCTGGGGTCTGAAGATATGTGTATCTGAAGCACACCAGATACTCTCAACCAAAAGACTCTTGCCATAATTAAGTTTCTTCTCTTGTCAAATCAGCAGCATGTATGCAGAGGTTACTGTGGTTGGTAGCTTCCTCTTTCTTGTAAATGCCAAGTTTGCTCTTTTTTTTTTTTTTTTTTTTTTTTTGGTAAAAACTTGTGAAACTTGTGTCTTGCCTAGAGAATGGAATGAAAAGCACTTGTCAAGTAAATCTTCAAGCCACCTTCCCTCCATGGGATATAAAATTCAAAATATTTGAAGTTATCTGTGCAGAGAATGTTTCATGCATGAGCCACAGTCTGGACTGATTGGCTACAGCCAATAAACCTGCTTTCTGAAAATTCCTCTGGTATCCAGCCTCTTTGATCCTACTTCATATCTATTTTAAGTGTTTCTTGGAGGTGACTGGAATATGTATGAGACTTTGTAAGGAAGGTTATTGATTGGAATTGTTTGGATTTTGCTGTGTATTTGTTTTAATTTGGGCATGAGGAACTCTGGATTTACATTCTGGCATCTGGAAGATAAGAAGTTTATGCAATTGAGAATTTTCAGAGTTCCACAGTGTTGTGTGCTGTTGACTGAGTATATCAAGAAGTATGAGCTGTTCTGTACATTAATAGTGAGTTCTGTACCCATTAATAGTGAGAGAGTGGATGCATGTACTTTGGGTCTGTGGGAGTACTGTGGATTTGTAGATTCAGATAGAGATGTGTGTTCTCAGACTTGTGTAATCTAGGACTGTGAATGTATTTAGGAAGTGTGATGGCTGAGTATTCATTCTCAAACTGTAGATGGGTGGCGTGTGTTTCTGCTGAAAGAATGTAGGAGTTATATTCATATGAAATATAAGTTAGGAGACTTGGGTACTGATAGTGTGTATGGGTTATTTATTTTGTGATGAGACTTGTGAATAATTATTAAGAAGAGTGTTTGAATGGAGTATTTTGGTGAATACTTTTTGATATTCTTGAAATATTGAATTTTTTATTTTATTTTATTTTTTGGTTTGGGACGGGTTTGAGATTAGAGAGTGCAGGGGTAAAATATGTGTATTAGGGCCACACATATGTTGTGTGTATTTGGGAAATGACAATGAGTAGATAGTAGTTGACATCATTGTTGTGTACATTTGGAGAGGGTTGGGAAACTTTATGTATGTTTGGGAGTTGCTATTTATACATCAAGTGATTCTGGGAATATGGAGTCATGTTTATGTGTATATGTTGGTGGTTGTACCTGTGTCCTTTAGGGTTAAGGATGTTAGATTTCTGTAATCAGGGTATATCTGGTTACACTCAACCTTGGGGAAGTTCAAAGAGCTTTTTGTGTATGTTGGGGATGAATATGTATTACTTTGGAGAGGATCAAGTCTGTGAGATTTTACAGAGAACTTAAGATTTTGTTTATGTGACTTATGGTAACAAGTAGGGTTTTGTGTGTGTGTAAGGGGGATGTATGTTGTATTTCTGTGTGCGTGCATACTCAGTGTTTGGTGATATCATATGCATGTCTTCAGGAAGTGTAGAGTATATAGGAATGTATAAGCCTGAATTTGGAAAAGTATACATTATACTTGCATGTCCATCAGTACCTGGGTGATAACAGGCATGTGTAATTGGGGGTATGCATAGAGTATATTTTTTTTTAGAAAGGAAGTTGTGGTGTGTGTATTCAGGGAAGGCAGGGATAAGGGTGATTTATGCATTTGTGTTTTTGGTGGGATGGCAGTGAGTTGTGGGTCATGCACCTGCCAAATGTGAGGGGTTTTAATGATATCTGTGGTAAAAGGGGTTGTGATGAGTATTCATCCTCACATGTATATGTATCAACATGGGGTGTTAACAGATCTCTGCGGCTGGGTGGCATATGTGTGCATCTGTGGCTGTAAGGGGTGGCAGGAACACATTGGTATTGGCAAGCCTTTCCTATGTGCACTGACCCTTGCTCCTGTTGATCTGGAGCTCCAAAAGTGATTTCTGCTTTTTCATTCTTATCTGACATCTGTCTACATTAGCTGTGGTGGTTGGTGGATGTGCCTCTTGGATCCTTGGCTGGTGGATGGGAGCTGATCAGGGACAGTCCCTCAGGAGTGGTGGGGGGGAATTTTCCTCCAAGATTTAAGGTATGGTCATTGTGGTTCAAATGGATTGACTCTGGAAGGAAACTGCCAGGATTTTCACATATCCAAGAGCAATTGTTGAAAGAGTTGTTTGTCCACCTGTTGCATCCTCCCCTGCACTTTTACCTCTGCCAAGACAAAGGTAGAGACCCTAAGCACAAGTTTCCACAGGACCCTCCCAGCCTGGTGGTGTTTTTGGCCCATATGTTCACATGACTGGCCTCATGATGTGCATGCTCTGGCAACATCAAAATCTCTATAATTATTACACCACTGCACCTCAGTCATATTAGGAGAGGAGTTAAAAACTGATTGTTCAATGACACTTGCTTTAAATTTTACTGAGGAGCTACCCTCTTTGTATTCTTTTTTTCTTAGCATGACCAAGTGAGCGATTCATCCTTTAAACCTGAATGATCCTTTCACATTTCTACGCATGGAGAACTTCCTTCTTATCAGTTTCTTTTAGTGGAGAATTTACTTGGTTTTTATTTGTGTGGAAATAAGTAGAAGGAGTTTAATTTTATATACATTTTCAAATATGCACAGCAAAGTTTTGCTATGTCAATGATCTGGGAAGGCACATCAGTGGTGTTCATTACATTTATTTTTCCATTCTTCTGAAGCCAGCATGCAGCCACAGAACTTTTCTCATCTTGCAAAATTGAAGCTCATGCCCTAAGAAGCCACCATTCTCCTTTCTGTATTATTTTAATTACTCTGTGTACTGTACTTCATATAAGTAGGATCTTACAGTTATGTGTTCTCAAGGTCCATCCCTGCTCTACTATTGGCCAGGATTTCCTTTGTTTTTTAGACCAAGTAATATTCCATCATGTGCTACATGTAAAAACATTATTCCTTGGGATAGGAAGAGGGCAAAATTGTAGAATGAAATTGACCAAACTATCCTATATACATGTAAGAAGAGACCACAGTGTGTTTTATCTTTATGTATATCTGTAAAGTATGAGTTACAAAAACTGTAAATGCATGGACAGAAGACCAGTATAGAAGAAGAGAGGAAACAAGGTCAGGGAGGAAGAGAGGGAAAGGGCAAGTTCTGGAGACTGACTTGGAACAAACTATATTCCATGCTTATGTATAACTATAATGCACAACTAAAAAATAATAATATTATTCCAGAATGGACCCTTGAGTGTAATAAATAATCGTGGAGTAATTATAAGCATATAAATATCTCTTCAAAAGAAGAAGAATGGAAGGGTCATTTGAATGGTTCTTTTGATAATTTGAGGAACCATCAATCAGTTTCCCATGGAGCATGCACTACTTTGGATTCTAAGCCACCAGGGTTCCAGCTCCATCGCATTCTCAGCAGCACTAGTGTTTTCTGTTTTAATTGTGGTGGTGGGTGGATGTGCCTCTTGGATCCTGGGATGGTGGATGGGAGCTGATCAGAGATTTTTCTGTTTTTTTTTTTTTTCTTTCTGTTTCATCATGTGTGTGAAGCTGGATCTCATTGTGATTTTGATTTTGATTTCTCCACTGATTATTCATATTGAACATCTTCCCATGTGCTTCTCAGCCATTTGCATATCTTTTTTGGAAACATTTGTGGATGTCTTTTGCCCATTTTAATATTGGGGTTTTTTTTATTATTATTGTTGAGGTATAAGGGCTCTTTATATCATAGATCTTAATTCTAGTCAGAAATATAATTTTCAAATGCTTTTTTGCATTTAGTGAGTCATCTTTTCACTAATGACTGTGTCCATTGATGAATCAAAGTTTTGGGGTTGATGTGCTTCAGTTTCTTTCTTCCTTTTTGTGCCTGTGCTTTTGAAGTGCTATTCAAAAAGCCACTGTCAAAATCCCTTGTCATGGGATTTTTCTCTTGTGTGTTATAAGTTTTATAGTTTCAGATCTTACATTTAAGTCCTTTATTCATGTTGAGTTAATTTTTGTCCATGGTGTCAGATAAGGGCCCAACTTCCTTGTTTAATGTGTGGCTATCTATTCAGTTTTCTCAACAGTATTTTTTAAAAGACTGTCTAGTTCCATGGAATGCTGTTGTCAGAAATCACTTGAGAACGTATGTGTTTTTTTTTTTTTATTTCTGGATTTTCTTACCCTGTTTTATTAATCAACATTTGTATCTTTTGTGTTTGTATGACTGGTAACTTTATAGCAGGGAGTTTTTAAATTATGACAGGTTAGACCACCAATTTTGTTCTTGTTCAAAATGTTTCTGTAGTTCGTTGCTTTCATCTTCCCTATCATTTTTGAATAAAAATTTAAAATTTTTGCAATAAATAATCTCTGCATCATGTACAACAAGACTAGGATCTTAATTAGAATAAGATGTTTTCCATGTTTTTATGAATAAATCAAAATCTTCTCTACTTTCATGTAAAACTAATATGAGTATAAAAAATATAAAATAAAAATGGTATTCATGAAAAAGGTAGTTAGGAATTTTTTAGGGATGGAACAGAAACTGTAGATTTCTTTGGGTAGTGTTGATATGTTAACAAGTTTAAGTGTTCCTGTCCATGATTATTTGATATCTTTCACTTTTTGGTATCAGTCTAAGTTTCATTGCTTGTTTTAAAGTTTTCACATTTGATCTACTTGATTGGGTAGTATTACATTGGGTCTAGTATTGTATTTTATTTTCTTTGTCAGATTAAATTGTTTTCTTGATTTTCTTTCCATTTTTTATAATTATTAGTGTATAGAAACACAGTTTATGTGTGGGGGGTTTTGTATTGGCACCTTTGCTGAATTTATTAATTGTGGTAATTATTTTCATGGAATCTTGAGATTCTCCAGATATAACTTTATCTTCCTTATGGACAGAGATTATTATACTTCTTCCTTTCCATTTGGCATGCCTTTTGTCTGTACTTCTTGCAGATGGATCTGGCCGGGATTTCTGATATGTTAAAAGGAATGAGTGAAAGCATGTAAATTTGTCTTCTTTCCATTTTGGAAGAAAATATTTATTTATTTTTTGATTATGTAATGTATGAGAAGGTTGTTTCTTATGTGTGATCTTTATTTTATTGTTGTTTGCATTCTTCCTTTTTTTAGTATGAAGAATTGCATTCATGGTCTCACACATGCTAGGCATGCATTCTCCCAACCACAGAACTATATCCTGGCCCTTTTAAAAATGTTGAGACAGAATCTGGTTAAGGGGTTTAGGGTGGTTTAGAACTCATGTTTTTTTCTGCCTTGGACTTTGAATAGCTGGGACTACAGGTATACACCATATCATCCAGATGTTTTTCTTCTTTCTATTTCTAGTTGTTTTCAACTATTAATCATGAAAAGTATTCTTGCCAGATTGATGCAATGACAAGGTTTGTAGTTCAAGGTTCTTTTTTGTGAACAGATAATTGAAGAACACACACTAGAAAGAGCACAAGGAGTTACTAAAGTGAGAGTACACTGCCTTAGACAAGGGGCAGTGGGCTCACACATGAGAATGGAAGGCCTTAGGGCAAAGAAGTAACTGGGAAGCAGGCTTTGAGTAATAAAGAGACTAGATCTGGGATGCTAAAGTTAGTGATAGGATTTATCATAGTATATGACTACAACTGACTTTGGCAAATACAAATTTCTATCAACAGAGAATGTTGATAGACATTTGGTTTCTGTAGCTTTACTGGGAACTTGACTAATTTTAGATGAAATTAAGTAGAAGACTTTGTTTCCCAATTATTTGTTTCCAGAGACTTAGTAAAAGCTACGTGAGATCAGGTTTTGGAATCTCACAGCCAAGAGTAAGAGAGATTAAAGGCTCAGTCACTGTAATCTCCTCTGCCACCTACAAGGTTGTGAGCTGCTGAGCATTTTCCATTCCAGATATTTATTCACAGATATTCTTCTTCTCTCTCTAATTGTCTATAACTTGGGGCAATGGTAATGTCAAGGCATTGTTCTGGATGACAGTGGGAAGTGTTCTTGTGTAGCACATGTTCACATACACTTACACATTGGACGCATTTTCCTATTTTCCATTCTAAATATTGAATCTCTGACACTAACCCCTACCCTACTAGACACTGACTACTAATCCTAACATTATGGATAAAAATAAACCTAAATGAAAAGAAATGCAGGTAGTTCATAGGAGGAATTGTGTATACTTTGACTTTCATTTTGCTTTATCAAGGGTATGTGTTATAACACTAGTCACACTTTCATTCTAATACTTTTCCATGAATTTTCAAAGTTAACAAATGTGTAACTTCCTGACTCTCTTTCTCTGTATCCTGGGTCAGACCATGTTTTGAAGCAAAACTGGTTTGAAATGCCAAACCTAATATTCCCACTATATTTACACCTAGTTGGAATAAATATACATATATGAATACAAGATTCCATGTATATTTTAAAATATCAATTCAGTCCATTATTTCAAATTGGAAACAGATATATTATTGATTCAGAGTATGGTCTATTCATGCATCATCTCATTAAAATCTGATATCCATAGACACACAGTACACCTACCTCTATCCCCAAATACTAATTGATAGGGTTTCAAAGCATGTTCCCATAAATGATGGAAGAAATACTCATGTCACCTGATCTACATACATATTCATTTCATCACACTAATTTTCCTGACACAATGTGCAATGCTCACACTGAACTTATCATTCTACCAGAGCCTAATTAGAATGAAAGCATGTATTACTAAGAACATCCATGTCTACATTGCCTAATGCTTTCAAATTTCAATAGTATTGGTGCCTATATATTTGTGTCTTCAAAAGGTTATATATGCCACCATCTCCCTTTAGAAAATATTCCTAATTCTATCACTCACATGATACTTGGCCCGATCTCCTAACTTCTCTATTGATATCTATTTTTCTACATATTTTCCCTAGTACACATTCTTGTGACGGACTCTTCCTGTGTGCTGACATTCACATTCACTCTCTAACATAAACCCTATTGCAAAAGAACTTTTAGTCCAAATCCTCTACTCCTTCTTCCTAAATCTACACTGCAACTCTACCTACTGTCCCTATTTCACTGGATGTTGTCTTCTACATTCAAGTATCCAAGGTATATAATTCTATGACATGGTATACTGATTTATATGATATGTCAGTGCAGAACCTAATTCAAAACCATGTATCCAAATCACAGCCCCAACGCCCTTCTGTGTTTCATATATAACCTAGTTTTCTGTTTTCCTATGTACATTTCAAATGTACAGTCTTATACATATCCCAGTTTCCCAATATCAATATTCATCTATCAAAATGACTCCTAACACAAATCAAACATATTATCCCTTATTATACTCTATACCCTCAATCTAAATTCAAATAAGAGCATGTACAGACTTGATCTTGCAATACAAGGATATAGGGGATCCTACAACTGCTGAGAACCTGAAAGGCAGATGCAGGAATGGTCCCTGGAGATGTAGGGAGCTGTGTAGGACCTGAGAGGTCTAAAGTCATCTTCCATGGCAAACAACACAGTCAGGATGAAGGGATGTGTCTGAATCAGCCTCTCTCTTCTCAATGCAGGCAAGATGGACCAAACCAGGCCTGTCTAGATAGCTGATCCGGATGCCTATGGTGTGTATACCTTTCTAACTTGTGAAAATGTCACAGGAAGATGAGGCAGCCTCCATCTCATGGGACCCTTGGAAACCACTGTTAGGACAAAGTGGTTGCCAAGGCAGTGACCTCATTCACTTCCTTGAAGGAAGTGACCTCACCTCACTTCCTTGGTGATGGAACTCTCTGAACTTGGTATCCAGGTAGCCAGGCACCCCGAGCCAGTCCCAGTCCCAGTGGGCTCACTCGTTTGGATTTACCAAGGACAGAGTCATTGTTCCTTGGCACCTAATAATATGTGGTTGTCCAAATGCCAGGAAAGCTCTGAAGAGGGTTCTTTCCTGAGAAAGAAGGTACTAGCTCATGGCTTGCTCATGACAACTTTGCAGAGTTGGCCAAGGAGACCAAAGCTGAGACAGGACAGGCCACTGCTGGGAAACATAGTTTCACCCACCAGTCAGAGGACATTCTAGATAAATGCAGACCAATTCCAGGGGTGTGTCTGTGTGTTTGTGAATGTGTGTTTGAATCTGTGGTTTTGTCTCATGTTCTGAAAATATGGAGGGAAAACTGTTTGTCGGGTTTAGAGTGGACTCTTTACTAGTGAGTCCTTTTGCTAAAGGGGAGTGTTTCTATGTTGATGTATCCCAGTGTTTCTTTGGTCATAGAAAGTAGAAAAAAGAATTCATCAGTTGATATGTCCTGTCTAGTGGAAAGATTCTCAGCTCTCATCTTGGCCAATTTAGGAATGGACTGCTGCTTCCCTTGCAGATGGGCAACACCTACTATGTCCCTAAGTTCCTGTATTCTTCCTGAATTTTGACAACTCTCCAGAAGGGATTCGTGGTTTTGTGTCCAAGATATGTACCACCTCCAAGCTCTGTGACATGGCCATGTACTGGATTGCTGAAGGGAATACCAAGCATCTCAGAAAACTCAGAAATCAGTGTGACTGGTAAGGCTCCCAGTGGAGAAATCCTTCTTGGCTAGATAGCAACCCAAGTAACATGATCAGGAGCTGTCAGTGCCCTAATGTTCATCTTGTGGAAAATTCTGTACCTGGGCTTTTTTCTTACCTATTGTTCACTTCCCCTGAATGCCTCAGGCCACCATCTTGTGAAGCCTCAAGTAAACAGTTTCAAAATGGAAATGAAAGGGCCTCATCTGTGGCTCTTTTTTAAAGTGCTTTGTAAAGGGATGCATCTGAATCAGCCTCTTGGCCATGTGTGAGGCTGTGGCTTAGATTCTCAGCATCCCCCATGTAACTAAATAAAGCAATGGAGAACCTTTGGATCTCCTCTTACTCATCCTTACTGATGAGCATGTGTCTATCCAAAATTAAATTGACAAAAGGAACAGCAATTTTGAATGAAGTCTCTCACCTTCCTCTGGTAAGGCTCCTGATCTCTATGAAGTGAGATCAGGGGTCCTTTGGGTCAAATGAGTTGTTAAAGCCCTCCAGTAACTAGTACATAGGTGGTTGGGTTTTCTCATGACTCAAATACACATTAATAATCTACCCCCAGCAGTCATTAGGCCTCTAATTTGAGAAGCAGGGAAGTAGAAACTGCAGGCCCATTTTGTGTATCCTGGATGTCAGGAAGGGTGTCCAGGCCACCATGACTTTAGGCAAATGAGGGGCATGGGAGCTTACTTTGGGCACCATCTTGGACTGCTCCCAATATGGAAACTTCCATCCAGAATATTATGAGGAGTGTCTATATGGAATAAGATGAGGGTTATGTGGGAGTGTTTTTGTTTGAATTGTGGTCATTTGTGTGGTGTTTGAAAGAGATGACTGTGTCAACCTCAGCCTGAACTCTAGGGTGCTTCTCATTAGACACTAAGTACTCAAACTGACCTCAGAGAAGTATTGCCATGAATAGTGTTAGGATTTTAGGAGGCCAAGCATGAGAGGTGCCCTTGGAAACTGACATCTAGGCCCAGGGTGGCTTTCTCAACAGCACTGGGAATCTCAGCCAGGATGTCACATGATTTTCTTGTTAAAGCCTTGTCAGCAATCATAGAGAGCCAAAACACACATGGACCTCACATTTTAGATTGTGATGGGCCTGGCTTCATGGGAACTTTTGGCTACTCTTTGGCAATCCTTCCTGCATGAGTTCTCAAGAGCTTTTATTGAAAAAAATATTCCTCACCACTTAATGGTTCCTGAAAGAATCAAAACCCACAATGCCACCTACTTCATCCTTGAATGATGGCTAGACCATTACCATGAAATATTTGAAATTCCCATGACCAGGAAGCAATGGGGAAACTTTGGATCTCCTCTTGCTTATCTTGACTGAGCCAGACAGTGCCTTTATTGACTGGAATTCATGAAAATGGTGTAGAACAGAGATGCCAGTGAGTTGGAGCCCACTGGGAACTGAGCCTGTAGCAGTGGAGTGCAGGTGTGTGATAAAACATCTGTGGTGGGGCCATGTGGATCTGCCATTGGTTTCCAAATGACATGTGACTGACACGGGGCAGCCAACAGACCCTTATATGTAAAGGCATCTTTTTATTGGGGAGACGTTTTGGGGTGATGCTCAGAATCAGGTTGCTACACTCAAGTGGGAAAGATGTATGGGATATCAGCCAAGTTGGTGTTTTCTCCTGCAGACCCTGACTAACCACAAGTGACAGAACTCCCTCCATCACTGTGTCCCAGTTGACCTTCTTGTATTTTGGGAAGCAACTACCAAATTCCCAGTGAAGCTGTAAGAAATGCCATGAAAGCTGGAGGATGACCCAATGGCTTCACAATCCACACGGGGAGACATTCAGCCCCCAATGGACACCGTTTTGTCTACAAAGAGAGGATTCATCTCTGCTGCCTCATGTTCATTGGAAAATATGAAAACATGTCCTCCAGTTAACATAGATGCAGACCCAGATTTGATGGTCTCACTACAAAGGAAACTAACACTCTTGACACCAACATATATTTCAAGTACCCAAAGCTCAGTGGCAGGTTTCAAGAAGTCACTAGGCCAGCAAAGCTCCATGTTTGTGGAATGTTTACCCTGTACCCTACTTTTGTAATCTCCTCTGCCACCTCCAAGGTTGTGAGCTCTTGAGGATTTTTCATTCCAGATATGTATGCATAGATTTTCTTCCTCTTCTGTTCTAATTGTGTCTTACTTGGGGTGATGGTAATGTCAAGGCATTGTTCTGGATGACAGTTGGAAGATTTTTGCCAGCACATATTTGCATATATATTGGATTCATTTTCCTATTTTCCATTCGAAATATTGAATCTCTGACACTGACCCTTACCAACTAGACTCTGACTACTAATCCTAATATTATGGATAAAATTAAACCAAAGCAAAAAGAAGTACAGGCAGTTCATAGGAGGCATGGTGTATACCCGGACTTGCCTTTTGCTTTATCAAGTGTATGTGTTATAAAACTAGTCATATTTTCATTCTAATACTTCTCTACAAATTTTCAAAGTTAACAAATGTGTGACTTCCTGACTGCCTTTCTCTGTAGCCTGGGTCAGACCATATATTTTTTATACATATATAAGACCATTTATATATATATATTCCTACCTGCAACCACATGTATATTCTTGTGATTACTCTGACTGGCAAATACAAATTCCGTGAACATATCACTCCTCTCAAATCCTTGGGGAAATGAAAATTCAACCTATGGTGAGCTCCAGAGTTGAATAAGGTTATACATAAAGACATATACAGTAAAATGAATTGTTTTGTGATCTGTGAATAATATATATTCCATTATAAATTTTGGTTGACATCCATTGCTAGTTTTAAATGTATTTTATATTTAAATATATTTAATATTTTAATGTTTTATATATATATATATAAAATACACACACACACATACACCCAAATTCTGCACGTTTTTCCCAATATGAAATATATGTGTCGTATGATACACTACCTTGATTCTTTCATGTTCTTGTATGTGGATTTATAATCAACTTTTCACAATATCATTCTCAGAAATATTCGTTTTCCTAATATACATATTTGTTTCCTAGTAGTCAAAACTAACTTCAGTGACTATTGAGAATTAATCCTAATATTTCTACTGTGAATGACAGCAGTTTAACATCAATGCAAGCATATTCATATGGGACATGATGTGTATTTTGACATTGATTTTCATTCAACACTGGTACCTTAGGATTACTTCAGTATATATGCATCATAGTATATATCCTTTCATCCACAAGTTCACAAATTTTTATGCATATGATTCACTTTAAATCACTTTCTGAATCAGAACACATGTATTCTATGTTTCTTTACTTACTTTTTCATGAGACTTCTTTCATAACACATAGTTTTCAATTTTCATAATATTTTTCAAAGCAAAACTCAAACATACTTCAGTATAAATAGTAACCCTAATATTAGCACAAGAGGTATAACTAGTTGGAATGAATGTATGTATATGAATACCAGATTTCATGTATATTGTAAAATATCAATTCAATCCATTATTTAATATTGAAACCAGTTATATTATTTATTCCCAGTATGGTCTATTCATTCATCATATCTATATTCAAAGACACAGGGTAGACCTATTTGTATCCCAAAATACTAATTTAGAGGGTTTCAAAACATGCTCCAAGACATTGTGGAAGAAATACTCATGTCACCTGATCTACATATTCCTTTCATCACAGTAATATTCTGGACACAAAATGCAAAGCTCACACTTATGATTCTACCAAAGCCTAAATTTAATGAGAGCATGGATAACTAAAACATCCATGTGTACATTGCCTAATGCGTTCCAATTTCAATCCTATTGGTGAGTATATATTGGATTCTTCCTAAGATTATATATTCAACCACCCCCATTTGAAAATACTCCTAATCCTATCACTAACTTTATACTTTGCCTTATGTCCTAAATTCTACATTGATATGTATTTTCCTACACCGTTTCCCAAGTCCATTCTTGTGACGGACTCTTCCTGTGTGCTGATATTCACATTCACTCTCTAAATGAAACCTTATCGCAAAAGGACTTTTTGTCCAAATCCTAAACTCACTCTTCCTCCTAAACCTACACAGCAGTCCTACCTACTATCCCTATTTCATGGGATGTTCTCTTCTACATTCTATACTCCGAGATACAAGATCCTATGCCATTGTATACTGATTGATATGATACATCTGTGCGGAACCTAATTCAAAACCATGTATCTAGATCATGGCCAGTACCTTCTTTCTCAGGAAAGGACCCACTTCAGAGCTTCCCTGGCATTTGGACATCCACACATCAGTAAGTGCCAAGGAAGAATGACTCTGTCCTTGGTAAATCCAAACAAGTGAGCCCACTGGGACTGGAACTGGCTACCTGGATCCAAAGTGCAGAGAGTTCCATCACCAAGGAAGTGAGGTGAGGTCACTTCCTTCAAGGAAGTGAATGAGGCCACTGCCTTGGCAACCACTTTATCCTAACAGTGGTTTCCAAGGGTCCCATGAGATGGAGGCTGCCCCATATTCCTGTTATATTTTCACAAGTTAGAAAGGTATACATACCATAGGCATCTGGGATCAGGTATCCACACAGGCTTGGTTTAGTCCATCTTGCCTGCATTGAGAAGAGAGAGGCTGATTCAGACACATCCCTTCATCCTGACTGTGTTTTTTGCCATGGAAGGTGACTTTAGACCTCTCGGGTCCTACATTGTTCCTTGGCACCTAATAATATGTGGTTGTCCAAATGCCAGGAAAGCTCTGAAGTGGGTCCTTTCCTGAGAAAGAAGGTACTGGCTCATCTCTGTCTCCTGACAACTTCACAGAGTTGGCCAAAGAGACCAGAGCCAAGTCAGGACAGGCCAGTGCTGGGAAACACAGTTTCCCCCACCAGTCAGAGGACACTTTGTATAGATGCAGGCCAACTCAGGATGGGGGGTGTTTTGTGGATGTGTGTTTGTCTTTGTGGTTTTGTCTCATGGTCCGAGAATATGTAGGAAAAACTTTGTTCGGTTTGGAGTGGACTGTTTACTAGTGAGTCCTTTTGCTAAAGATGAGTGTTTCTATGTTGATGTATCCCACTGTGTCTGTGGTCGTAGACAGTAGAAAAAATGAATGTATCAGTGGATGGGTCCTGTCTAGTGGAAAGCTTCCCAGCACTCATCCTGGCCTATTTAGGAATGGACTGCTGCTTCCCTTGCAAATGGGCAACACTTACTATGTTTTTAAGTTCCTGTATTCTTCCTGAATTTTGGCTTCTCTCCAGAAGGGCCTCATGGTTTTGTGTCCAAGATATATACCACCTCCAAGATCTGTGGCATTGCCATGTACTGGATTGCTGAAGGGAATACCAAGCATCTCAGAAAACTCAGAAATCAGTGTGACCAGTAGGGGTCTCAGTGGATAAACCCTGCTTGACTAGATATAAACCCAAGTAGCATGATCATTAGCGGTCAGTGTCCTAGTGTTCCTGTGGGAAAGTTTGTCTTCAGGCTCTTTTCTTACTCATTGTTCTGTTCCCCTGCATGTCAGGAACGTCTTTGCCTCAGGCCACCCCTTTGTGAAGCCTCAAGAAAACAGTTTCAAAATGGAAATGAAAGGACCTCACCTGTGGCTCTTTGTTAAAGTGCTTTGTAAAGGGATGTGTCTGAATCAGCCTCTTGGCCCTGTGTGAGGCTGTGGCTTAGATTCTCAGCACCCCATGATACTAAATAAAGATCTCATGTGTCTATCAAAAACTAAAATGACAAAAAGAACAGTAATTTTGGTGAAGTCTCTCACCTTTCTCTGGTAAGTCTCCTGGCCTCCATGATGTGAGAAAGGGGATCTTTTGGTCAAATGAGGTGTTCCAAGCCCTGCAGTAGCTAGCACATACATGGTTGGGTTTTTTCCATGACTCCAGTACACATCAAGAATCTACCCCCAGCAGTCAGTAGGCCTCTAATTTGAGAAGCAGGGAAGTAGAAACTTCAGGCCCATTTTGTGTATCCTGGATGTCAGGAAGGGTGTCCAGGCCACCATGACTTTAGGCAAATGAGGGGCATGGGAGCTTACTTTGGGCACCATCTTGGACTGCTCCCAATATGGAAACTTCCATCCAGAATATTATGAGGAGTGTCTATATGGAATAAGATGAGGGTTATGTGGGAGTGTTTTCGTTTGAATTGTGGTCATTTGTGTGGTGTTTGAAAGAGATGACTGTGTCAACCTCAGCCTGAACTCTAGGGTACTTCCCATTAGACACTAAGTACTCAAACTGACCTCAGAGAAGTATTGTCATGAATAGTGTTGGGATTTTAGGAGGCCAAGCATGAGAGTGAGGAACTAATGAGACTCCATTTTTAAAAATTAATAAATAACAGCAGCTTCTACCTCAAGGCCTATCCTAAGGAAGGGGGCATGACCCTTGTCCTTGGAAAAACACACAGAGCACTCCTACGTACATAACCATCCTTCTGGGTTGTTTGTCTGTAAGTAACAGGAGAGGTCTGTGGTGCAAGGTGTCCCTGACTCAGTTAGGCTAGGTGAGGATCCATAGCAAAACCCTAGCAACCTCCAATCAGCATGAGACAGGGAAAATACCTGGAATGCCAGATGACTCCCAAGTAGTTTATGGTGGTTAATAACATATTGGGAAACCATGTAGTTTAGCATGTACACCCCTCGTGGCCTAAACCAATCAGTTCAAAGGAATCCCTCTCTTGTGTTAACCAATCACCTCTACCCAAATTGTTCCAGCCATTGAATATGCTAATCAATGTTAAGAGTTGTTATTTGATTTTCCTGCAGTATGGAATGATTTGATGTGTGACGCATAGAATATCCCCTCATAACCTATAAAATCTCACTGAACAAAGGACCGTTACTCACTCCCTGGGACCACTGCATCAGGAACAGTTGTGAGTCCAGGCCCCTCGAGCTTGCAATAAAGACTCTTGTGTGATTGCATCAGATTCAGCTCCTGGAGGTCTTTTGGGGTCCCACAAATCTGGCGTAACAAGAGGCACCCTTGGAAACTGAGATCTAGGCCCAGGGTGGCTTTTGCCACAGCACTGGGAATCTCAGCCAGGATGTCACATGATTTTCTTGTTAAAGCCTTGTCAGCCATCATAGAGAGCCAAAACACACATGGACCTCACATTTTAGACTGCAATGGGCCTGGCTTCATGGGAACTTTTGGCCACTCTTTGGCAATCCTTGCCTGCATGTGTTCTCCAGAGCTCATTGAAAGGAGATTCCTCACCACTTAATGGTTCCTGAAAGAATCAAAACCCACAGTGCCACCTACTTCATCGGTGAATGATGGCTAGACCAATACCATAAAATATTTGGATTTCCCTTGACCAGGAAGCACTGGAGAACCTTCAGATCTCCTGTTGCTCATTATGACTGAGCCAGACAGTTCCTTTATTGACTGGAATTTATGAAAATGGTGTAGAACAGAGATACCAGTGAGTTGGAGCCCACTGGGAACTGAGCCTGGAGCAGTGGAGTGCAGGTGTGTGATAAAACATCTGTGGAGGGGTTATGTGGATCTGCCATTGGCTTCCAAATGACATGTGACTGACATGGGGCAGTCAGCGGACCCTTAAATATATAGATAGGCATCTTGTTTTGGGAAGAGGTTTTTGGGTGATTCTCAGAATCAGGTTGATATGCTGAAGTGGGAAAGATGTATGGGATAGCAGCCCAGTTGGTGTTTTCTCCTGCAGACTCTGACTCACCACATGTGGCAGAACTCCCTCCAGCACTCTGTCCCAGTTTGTTGTAGGGACACATGAAGCAAGGCACTGAAGATAGCAGGAAACAGTTTTATTTGGCTGCAGCCAGATTCAGAGGGCACAGCTTTTGCTGTAATCAATCACTGCCCTGAACCCCAAGTTCAGGGAGTTTCAGAGTTTTAAACCCAGCAGGTAAGGGAAGGGACTCAGAAGTTCACAGTCTGCAGAAATTCCATAAATGCAGCTTTTTCTTTCACTGTTATGGGCAAGTTAACCTGTCAAGGACAACACCTGAGAAGGGGAGAGCTTCTTCTCCCCTTTTTTTTCTCCCTCTGCCAGCTGTTACCATGGAGCCCATTTGTAACTTACCTTAAAAATATAGACATCTCTGTGAAGCCCAGCTCAAGGCCAGAGGCCTTGTTTGCACATTTCTTCAAAGTACTATACTGGATATATTTTTGAAAAACTAGTAAGGGGGTGCCCACCACCTGGAGTGCTAGTATCTTCCCGGGCAGTGGCCAAGTAAACAGGGCAACACAAAAATAGGAAATTTATCTACATTGAACTCTTTTGCAAAGACTCTTTGGCTGACAGTCCCCCAATCAGCCATGGTGAAGAGGCCTTTTCTGTGGAGAAAGGGGGTACCTCTTCATTGGGTCCCCTTCTTTCTCCAGAGAGATGTCTTTTCTGCTGTCTTTTAATAAAGCTTCAACTTTCCCTCCTAAACTTACCTTGGCGTGCTTCTCTGGTGTTATACTTCAGCATTCAGGGAAGCAAGGACTAATTACAAGTAAACAGTGATAACAATAACAGTCAAATACAGAGATAATGCCAAAAATAGAGTCACTATTTAGAATTGAAGATAAAAATAATCTTTAGTGATAAGAATTCCTTAATTTGATACTTTAAAAATAATAACAACCTGTTGCCAGGGGCAAATTTGTGACATATGCAGTTAAGGGGAGAAATAAAAAATGTCCACGTGCTTCTGCCCCTTTCAATTCTTTATTCACTCAGAATACTTAATACAATTGTACTCTATAGGTTCCTAATGAAGAAAACAACAATCCTTAATGATAGGCACTGCAATGGAGATAATCAATTAACAGCAATCAATTCTAGATTAGTTAATTCCCAGAAAACAATTTTAGATTAATTCTGAGCATTGCAAAACACATGTAATCATGACAGGCTAGTGACAGACATTTTCTCTGAATGCTAAGTTCAAAAGTCTCAAGCCTTAGGCTTTATGTCCTGCTGATGCACACTCACTCGGAGAGCAGTAATCAAGTCCTGAACCAAAACAGGCCTTTTCTGGTGTGGAGTGAATGACCAGTTGAGGAGAGGTAATTGGGAGAAGTTGCAGCTCTCACAAATGTCCAGACAGGGAGGTAGATTTTTTTAGAGCAGTGAGGGTCACACAGAGAATCAGGAGAATGGTGGTAAGTGATAGGATGTCACTGCAGGTCCTCATCAGGCTCTCCAGCTTGAATACTTGTTTAGGCTGGCTGAATGCCTGTTTATTAACTCTATTTTTTATACTAAATTTTGGGGATTTTTGACCACCCCTTGCAATTCTTATCAGGTGCCACCATATTTCTCCATGACATCATTTACCCTGGGGTCAGAAACATCTGGTCTGGTGGTCTCCATCCTGATATTCTCACCTTTCACTCTTTTTTTTTATTTTAGAAAAAGCAGCATTTTAATTGATCCTATATATTTAAAATTTTCCATCTGGCAGTAAAAAACAAAAAACCCTCTTGTCAATTTAATTTAAAACATCAAATTTACATTGTATTTTATTGTGGCACTGCCTGAGATATTAGATCATAGAATGACAGAAGGATAATGCTTTTGATATAATTCCAATTATAGAAAATCTGATGTCCAGATAAATTCAGTTAATTGGCCAAAACACAACTAGTACACGGAAAAGTTTAAACTATTAAACTAAACTTGTTTTTCTCTATACACTTAAACTATGCGTATGTAATGGAACTCTCATTTAAGGCAAAATGAATAAAGCAAAAGGCTTCATAAATTCAAAACAAGGATACATATGACATCAAAAAGGGCAGTATTAATGATCTGATTGCTGTAGATATGAAATATGAACAAAACACCATACTTAGATTATCTAATAAAGGAAGAAATATTTTTATGCATCTTTCATAATTTCATGTTCTTAAAACTACCTCATCTGTACAGAAAGCACAAAGCAACAAAGATTCATGAATGAGAGAAACAAAATGCAGTACAAATTGTAGAAGCCCAAATTCAGGCAAAGATAATTAAATTTTTAACATTTTTTTATCATTATTCTTGCTTGTTTATGCATATTTCTTTTTTTTTTATTTTTATTGTTGGGGTAAAAATGGGAGTTCATAACCCACTTGAATCAAAGTATGAAATATGATATATCAAGAACTATGTAATGTTTTGAACAACCAACAATAAAAATCACCTTTCACTCTTATCAGGAGAGGAAAGCCTGCAGAGGCTTTACTCATTTTATCAAGAGTGAGGGGAAGTAATTTGTCTGAGGCCATATTAGAGGGTTTTGTGGGTGTGCCTGGTGATAAATGACCTCTAATAATGACCTCAGGTTTCAAACTGGAATTTTTTTTAAATGGAGTGAGAAGCTGATGTGACACCATTTTTGAGAAACCAGCCTCTACCTCAGAGAAAAGCCTGTCCAAAGGGGGGAGTTATCCTTGTCCTTGGAAAAACCCAGAGTGCTCCTAGGCACACACCCACCCTGCTTAGTTGTTTGTCTGTAAATAACTGGAGAGCTCTTTCATGCCAGGTGACCCCAACTCAGTTACACTAGGTTAGGACCCATAGCAACCCCCTAGCAACCACAATCAGCATAAGATAGGGAAAATACCTGAAATGCCAGGTAACCTTCCAAGTAGTTTTGGTGTTTGGTAACATGATTAGACAATGCTGCAAGTTTATCATATACACTCTAAACCAATCAGTTCAAATGTATCCACCACTTGAACTAACCAATCACCCTTACCAGACTTGTTTCTGCCAATGAATGTGCTAATCAATGTTAAGAGTTGTTTGACTTTCCTGCGATGTGAAATGATTGCCTGTGTGATGTTGTGATGCATACAGTATCCCCCCAAATCCTATTAATCCTCATTGAATTAAGGATCGGCACTCACTCTTTGGGACTCCTGTATCTGAAATGGTTGCGAGTCCAGGCTTGAGCTTACAATAAACATTCTTGTGTGACTGCATTGGATTCAGCTCCTGGAGGTCTATTGGGGTCCCATGAATCTGGCATTACAGTAGTTGCTTAGGCTCAGGCCTAAGGCCATTCTCACACAACCCCTTTCACCTTGACAGCTCTTCTGCTGATAAACAGAAGCCATAACACATAACTCCTGTCTTCATAGACTTGATCTCTTGAGTCCAGTGTCATTTCAAGTTCTGGGTCTAAAAAGACATATTTATTTTCCCTGACATTTTCAATAAAGCACAATAAAGTCTTAGAAATAGCTTGGAAGAATAACAATGTTATACTGCAATATTATCATGAACTTTCATATTGCTTGCTGTGTGTGACTGACCAGTATGTTAAAGGCCTTGAGGACATGTGAAAAATATGAATATAATAGGGAAGACTCTGGAGATTTTTTTTTTTTTTTTTTTTTTGCTTAATGTACACACATCCTGAGGCCATATGAGAATCTTTATTAGAGGTCATTTCTCAAGGAAGAGAACATGATCACAAAGGAATAAATTAACCTAGATATTATGAAATACATATAATATATATTTGATTAAAATTGAGGACATATATGAGCATGCCAAATAGAATCATTTCAATTACATTTATTTAGTTATTTTAATGTTTTGTTTACTATCTGCATTAGACACATCATTGACCTGCAATTCAGGGAAACACTGTTAATTCTAGCACTGAATTTACCAGGTTTTGTCACTTTGATATATTACTTATTGCCATAGGATCTCTTGTTCTGCAGTGTATATATTTATAAATTTACACATTCTAGAAGGTTTTAGGAAGACGAAAGAAAATATGTATTAAAAGAGAAGTTAAAAAATCTCTTTAAAATTAATGTACCATTGCTATGGTTATTACATAGCATTTTCCTTTTAAGAATGTATTAACCAGCAATATGTATATAACAGTAGCATAATAACAAAATATGGTACAAAGAAATAAATATAAATTAATAAATCTTATATGATTTATTTTATAATAATTTTGGTAAAGTATACTCATTGGTGAAAATAAACATTTAAATAATGATACAAGTACATGTCCATTTTTATTAAGGAATAGTGAAATACATCTATTTTTGTAATATACTTTTGTTCATGAAAGCATCATAAATATTATTATCAAATATTATTGTAGCTGCACAAAAATTAAAAATCTAAATTTTACATACCTTAGTAAATAAATGACTTTTAATGACTGAAATTTCTGAGTATGTTATTGTGAAATACAAATACTCAGTAAAATATGCTCTGAAGGAAACCTCAATTTGAAAATGTAAAAACATAGAAAGGAGTATTTAGAGTTGTTTTACCATGAGATTAAATTAAAAAAAAAAAACTTTTGATTCCCGAACAATACTCTGAAGTTTTTATTCTTAAGAAATACATATGAAAGAGTACAGCAATTGGGAGGGGGGATAGTAGGGGATAGGAAAGGTAGCAGAATACTACAGTCACTAATATGGCGTTATGTAAAAATGTGAATGTGTAACCTATGTGACTCTGCAATTTGTATTTGGGGTAAAAATGGGAGTTCATAACCCACTTGAATCAAATGTATAAAAGATGATATGTCATGAGCTTTGTAATGTTTTGAACAACCAATAAAAAAAAGAGAAAAAAAAAAAGTACAGCAATTCGGTCCTGAGTAATGCAAGCATAAGAGAAAGATGATAAGAATATTAAGTAAGCCTCAAAAATCTGAGGATCATGAAATAAATAAATTCTTGGCAAGAAAATATCTAGAATCAATTTTGATGTAAAGTCAAACCAATAAGCATTCTAATTTATCAAATCTTAATGATTTAATATATTAGAGAAAAGAAATCAGAATTCCAAGCAAAGACTTGAGAAATGGGTGTGCACAACAAGGTTTAACCTCAGAAAATTTCATACATCCCCTGTGTCTGTCCATGTGTCTCTCTCACGTCTTTCCACTGTGACACCAAAAACAAAAATAATGAAGAACAAGTTTTTGAGTAATTATATTTAAGTCTTAAAACAGTTAAAGAAAATGGCTAACTCTCTTTATCTATTTTTAGTAGTAATTTGCCTTAGTATTTCTTCAATAATTAATGATCACCCTGTGCTTGTTGCTCATAAAGTAGAATGTATAGAACCACCCAGAATGAGTGCTATCAGAGCAAAAAGTGCTACAGAGCAGTAGGAGCTGAAGAACAAGGCCAAAGCCAGTGCAGGACCACACAGCATGTAGGGCTATCTCAAGGAGGAATGGAGGTGGTCTATGAGGTATGACCTCCCTTAGTCAAAACAAAGGACAGACTAGGAAACACTGTCATAGAAAATATTTTTCTTTAAATCTTATATTTTAATGGATACATGATAAGAATCCAGAAGTTAAATGTAAACTAGCACATTTACATTCATTTATAGGACACTTTTACTTTTAGTTCACTAGATTAGCTAATTTTAATGCCTTTCACCATGTCCTAATTGATATTCTAGCTATGGTAGATAACTTTTTCTTATTCAATTTTTACCAGGTAATTTACAAAGGACTCCATTACATAATACCGTCATTTTTAAAAATTCCTAAAGCAACAGATAAAATATCAGTAATATCACAGGATATGAAGTCTGTGTAGACACCATGGTCTTTATGTTTAGCTCCTAGTTTAAAGAAAGGTTTACTGGCTAGGAAGTTTAGTTTGAAACCTTATCTCAAAAAACTTGAAAGAACTTCTCCTTGTCTTTAGATAGGGAGACTCCTGGTAACTCAGAGACAACTGTGGGTTTTGCACCTCTACTCATGACCACTTTTTTTTCCTTTCTGGAAGACTAAACTCTTTGAAGACTCACATTTTCACTTAGTAGTAGGAAATTCTCTTTTTTCATGTTTTATTTCTCCTCTTCCATATTCTAATTTCTCTCATTTTAGAATTATATTAGGGAAATTTATTCTTCTGCACCGATTTTCTATGTTTTCTCTCTTAAGAATCTTTTCAACATTATCTTCCAGGTTTTATAATAGCCATCTTTTTTTTTTCTTTTTTAATCTTGTTTTTAATCTACAAATTCTCTAATTTTTGAGTTTTGCACCTGGTGAGTTATGATTCGTCAAGCTCAGGTTTGAAAAAAATATTATCTTTAAGTTAATAAAGTTTCAATCATATGTATTAAGATAAAGAAACTTAGTTTTAAAATTACCCAATTTGCTATAATATTTTTAGTACAATAATTTTAAATGACAAATATTTAAATACATTAATTTTCTTTCTCACTTGGAAATCTTAATGAAGGCATAAGATTCTTCTTACTTATAATTTTACCTTATGAAATATGCTTTTTCATTTATTATTCATGTAAAATTATTAATAGAAATTCATCACTGGTTAAGAGACATCAGTCAGCCAAGAGGCAAGTTAAATAAAAATTCAAGTTTTTCTCCATCCAAAAAATAACTTTCTGAGTATAATTTATGATGGAAAAAAAGCCTTCAAGATGGCAAGTAGCACAAACAATTTTGCTGAAGGCTGAAAGTGACTCTGAAGGTGCATGCCTCTCCCACAGCACAACACAACAAAGTGAAGGTTTCTGAGGCCTGGGAGACTAACGTGGACATTTTTAATGGAGACATGTACTCTTGTGATACTAACAAATTGTAGAGGAAAAATGATCCATAAAAACCCATGAAATGCAGGAACCCCAGAGTTCTGAGAACTACCTCAGATGTAAGCCACCCAGGACACCTGCCTGACCATTAGATTTTGGTTACTTTAGACTTTTTAGAGTGAAAAATAAACATTGATTAAATAAATCACGGAGATGTGAGGTTCTAAGCAACATTTATTTTCTCAATGATGCAGTCTAAAACGTTACTCCTATTGGGTTGAAGCACAAGTCTCTGGGACATATTTTTCAAGGCTTTTTAATTTTACTAAAATATTCATGTAATGTGCCACATTCTTTTCCAAATTACTTAAGGAACAATATCAAAGATTTGACATTTTGCTTGACCATACTTAGGTAGTCACTTCAAGAACTGTAGAGTCATTTTTCCACTCACACCAAGATGATATCATGTTTACATAAAGAGTGAGTTTTTAGGTTATTTGTGGTATATACAAGATACAAATTCTATTCAAAATATTAGCAAAAGAAAATACAATCATTGTCAGATGAAGTCCTGATATGTAAAAATAAAATCAGTGACAAAAATTCCAAGCTGGATATGGTGGTGAATACCTGTAATATTGATTGGTTCTAGGTGCTAAGGCATGAGAATTGCAAGCTCAAAGCCAGTCTCAGAAATTATGCAAGATTCAGTCTCAAAATACAAAATATAGAGCTGGAGTTTGGTTCAGTAGTTAAGCGCCTGTGGGTTCAATTCCTGATTTAAATAATAATACTAATAATAATTCTAAATGATATCATGATAAACACAATAAAAATTTGTAACTAAACATGTTTTTTCCTTTTTGGGGGGGGGGGAGGTGGGTGGGTGGTACTGAGGATTGAATCCAGGGCCTTGTGCATGTGAGGCAAGCACTCTACCAACTGAGCTATACCCCCAGCCCTATAACTGAACATCTTACCAGACTCTAGCTTCCGTCTTTGACTTTTGTGCTTTTCCTTCTCTTATTCAATACTTTCTGCCCAAATTTTCTCCAGAATCAAAAAAAAAAAAAAAAAAAACTCACGGCTTCCACAAATTATCCTCATAAAGGAAAATTTCTGGAACATCTTCAGCCCTTTGGTAAGAATTGTCAAGCCTTCTATTATAAATTAAAAACTCTATCCTGTTCTTTAATTCTGTTCTTCTGCCTGTTTTTCTGTCCTTCTGTTACAATAAGAGCGGTAAATAGGGAGCCTACATCATGGGAACAAATTTTTACTCCTCACACTTCAGATAGAGCCCTAATATCCAGAGTATACAAAGAACTCAAAAAATCAAACAATAAGATAACAAATAACCCAATCAACAAATGGGCCAAGGACCTGAGCAGACACTTCTCAGAGGAGGACATATAATCAATCAACAAGTACATGAAAAAAATGCTCACCATCTCTAGCAGTCAGAGAAATGCAAATCAAAACCACCCTAAGATACCATCTCACTCCAGTAAGATTGGCAGCCATTATGAAGTCAAACAACAACAAGTGCTGGCGAGGATGTGGGGAAAAGGGTACTCTTCTACATTGCTGGTGGGGCTGCAAATGGGTGCGGCCAATTTGGAAAGCAGTATGGAGATTCCTGGGAAAGCTGGGAATGGAACCACCATTTGACCCAGCTATTGCCCTTCTCGGACTATTCCCTGAAGACCTTTAAAGAGCATACTACAGGGATACTGCCACATCGATGTTCATAGCAGCACAATTCACAATAGCAAGACTGTGGAACCAACCCAGATGCTCTTCAATAGATGAATGGATAAAAAATGTGGCATTTATACACAATGGAGTATTACGCAGCACTAAAAATGACAAAATCATGGAATTTGCAGGGAAATGGATGGCATTAGAGCAGATTATGCTAAGTGAAGCTAGCCAATCCCTAAAAAACAAATGCCAAATGTCTTCTTTGATATAATGAGAGCAACTAAAAACAGGGCAGGGAGGAATAGCAGGAGGAAAAGATTAACATTAAACAGAGACATGAGGTGGGAGGGAAAGGGAGAGAGAAGGGAAATTGAATGGAAATGGAAGGAGACCCTCATTGTTATACAAAATTACATACAAGAGGTTGTGAGGGGAATGGGAAAAAACAAGGAGAGAAATGAATTACAGTAGATGGGGTAGAGAGAGAAGATGGGAGGGGAGAGGAGGGGGGATAGTAGAGGATAGGAAAGGTAGCAGAATACAGCAATTACTAATATGGCATTATGTAAAAATATGGATGTGTAACCGATATGATTCTGCAATCTGTATTTGGGGTAAACATGGGAGTTCATAACCCACTTGAATCTAATGTATGAAATGTGATATGTCAAGAGCTTTGTAATGTTTTGAACAACCAATAAAAAAAAAGAAATTAAAAAAAATTGTGATTTATAACTGCATGGCTACAATTATGGTTTACATTGCTTTCTTGCCTTACAACAATGAATTATCTCTAAACCCCAATACTCGTGCTTTGATTTTTCTTTGGGTTCAGCTACATCACCAGGGTGGTTACAGGTCTTAATTCAAGCAGTTTCTGTTTGATCTCATCCTGGCTTCCTCCCTCCCATATATTATGTTCAAAATTTTTTGTGCTTGGTGAGACTCTTAGTGAGGATACATCTCATATACCAGTTTTGATGTAATGAAGTGTCTTTTTGCAAATGTAGTGGATGTAATAAGTGGATGTAATATTGGGACTTCATGGAAATAAGTGACTACAGTGTCTACCTGTCCTGCTATGAGATCTTTTTCATGGTATAAAAACATTGTCTTTATCCCTGTTTATAAAACTTGAATTGATGGAGTATACAAACCAAGCTTCATGTAGTTCCTCATGTTATTTTATAAATGTCTTAGAGTTTCATTTTTAAATTCAGATTTATCTCATAGATGTAAAGAGCAAAATGATTGGTATCAGATACTGAGCTCAAAACAGACACATCCACCAGTGAAATATCATAGAAGACACTGAGGTAAATCCACACATGCAGAATCATCTGATCCTTGACAAGATGTCAAAAACATACATTGGAGAAAAGACAGACATTTTAATAAATAGTGTTGAGAAAATGGATAGCATATGCAGAAGAATAAAATGAGACACTTATTATATATTTAAAAATAACTAAAAGTAAGTTTAAAACATTTCACCACAAAAATATAATAGATGAGCAATAAACTAGATAGATAATATTAATAAGCTTGTCTTTTGAATCATTCTACAGTTTGTTTGTGTGTATAAAATCACATGGCACCCCATATATATATTCTCTTCTCAAAACAATGTTAATAATATAATAAATGTTAGATCTAAGACACAGGTTCAGTTAATATTCATTGAAAGGAGAAATGATTGTATTAGTGTTATGGTTGGAATCTGAAATGTTCCCCACAGGGCTTATGTGCTGAGAACATGGTCCCCTGTGCATCAAGGTTCAGAGGTGGGGTTTTTAGGCAATAACTGGATCATAACTCTCACTCTTCATTGACCATAATCATTCCTTCAATCACATCATATTTGCCACATTTGAGCACTTGCAGGATGAACAAGACCAAATTGGTCAGGAGATCCCCTTCACACAAGTTTAATGGTTTACCATTTTGAGACCCTCTATGATGGAAGCCACTTCCTGAAGATGCAACCCTATGTTCTTTCTCCTAGTCATCAATCAGTTTGACTTCAGCATGTTTTTTATTGCCATTCTTCCAAATTGATAGGAGGCAGTTGTTTATTATGCTTATTTACTATGAAGAGCTTGTTTTTGAAATCTTCCTGGACATACAAGGATGACTAAACCCCAGGAAATATCCAATGAAACATGTCAAACAGAGGTACAATCCCCAAAGAAATTACAAGAGGAAGAACTCATTTCCAAACATATATCCAATATTTTGGAATAATCTTTTTGTTTTAAGGAAAACCCTTAATCTCATTAGCTAATAGATGGTAATAGGTGGATTTTAATCTTCTGATATTATACAGAACATACTCTATTTAGGAAAACGAGTGTCACTAGGAAAGAAGTTGAAGAGGCTTTGCTGGACTTTCAATAATGCATCCATCTCTGTACACTTAAAAAATGAATTTTTCTTATGTAGTGTAAAGGCTTTTAGAGGCAATCTGATAAAACAGGTCCTTTCAGTTATTTGATATATTAAATGTATTTCTGCTCCAGTAGTTTCATATTAAGTGTTACCTTTCTCCTAGAATGTTGTTATATTTGCATGTATAACTTCATAGCTATGGACAGAGTATATATAGTACAATTAACAAAAAAATATTTTAAATCTCATAAGTTCCAATCTAGCTACAAGTAAGCTTTTAATGTTTTTGAATATTTTTCCTAATATAAGGCTTCAGTTTACATTAAATTACACTTACTTTATTATGGTCTACTTGTACAGATTATTAGCTCAGATATTTATTCATTTAGTTGCCTTTAATAGTTAATATTTTAGGATAAACCCTAGTCTTGTGTGTCCCTGTGACAGATGAGAGACCCAAGAGCCAAGAAGTGCCCAGAGTCCCACCAGACAGAATCCAACCATGTGCCTAGGCCCTTCCTGACCCCCTTTATTACTGGGCTAGACTGGCTTCTCATGATTCTAGCCTCCAGGACTTTAGATCCTCGGCTGTGAACACTCACAGCACTGCATGAAGCTGTCATGCCAATAGTAAAGTAAAGACCTCCACCAAGAATCATCATAAGTCTGCACTCTGCTCAAAGACATAGATATACTGAAGATGGTGGTTCTTCCTAAGATATTTTCTGGGCACTCCTGCTATGGGCCTTAGTGACATAAGGTTAGAGTTACTAGGTCAACACACGTGGCTATCTCATATACTTGGAGGTGTCTTGCTCAGAAGAGATTTCCTCTGGAGGATCTTCAAAGGCTCTTCAGCACAAGAGTACACTAGCTCCCCACTTCTCTCCTACTCAGTACCAGCCTGAGACACTCTCCTCCCAACTCTAATGTCCCTTTTGGCCTTTGCCCATGCTATTCCTTTGGCCTGAAACTTCCTTCTCTACCTTTGACTCTACCACTATCTCTTTATTCTTCCAACTGTCACTTAGATCCTCCCCACTTGCTGTCATATAATCATGAAGATGTTGAACTTCCTTCTCACCTGGTTTATAAGTGGGGAGGGGCTCAGTGTGTCTTATGTGAGGTTTATGAAGCAGTAATGAGGGCTCTGGTATCCTATCAGGATCTCTCTCTCCAAGGTAGGGGTTGAGATGGCAGATAAAATGGGAGCATGAAAAAGAAAAAGTTGGAGTCACAGGACCATGAATGATTCCATGACACTGCAAAAGGATGAAAGTTACCCTGGAATAATCCCCCAGTGCTGAGTGATGGGGTATCTTTCTCCAAGAGAACATATGCACCATGTTATGAATACCACCAACTAAAACACTCCCATGTCCCTTATTTTGTGCCATTGAAACTCAAGACAATGCTAAGCCATCTGCTGTGGTGCCCAGAATCACATTGTTCTCATTTTTCATCTTCACTCTTGACTGATGTAGTCCCTAATTCTTTCTAAGTGGTGAGGTATGATTGTTCACAGTCCCAGGATCTCAAGCTTGGGAGTGCTAAGCAATGAGGTGAAGGCATTTCCAAAAAAAACTGATCATGTTCCTGTAGTCCTTTAAGTAGGTACAATTAAAGCCTTACTTGAACAATAAAAATAAAGAGAAGTTAAATAACTTATACATAGATATACTGATGAGAACACTGAGTCCCAGAGATCTTGCAGTTGAGAGAGTCAGGTATCAAAGCCAACTCTCAAATCGGAGGTCATAGGGTTATATTATGTTTTATCTTGTCTTAGTTGAAGTTCAAAAAATCTGAGTAAATTAATAAGGTCACCTAAATAGTGTTGGATTATATCTGCAATTTCAATTCAATTCTTCTAACATATTTTCCAGCACAGCATCTAATTACTGCCAGTAAAATTATTCATAATCAAGTGCTTATCAGAAATTTCATCACAAACTATGGGACCCCTGGCATGGCAGAGCATTAGTATTTTTAAACACTTTTGTATAGAAGGATCTTAATATACGTTTTCTAGCACTTTCCCCACTGTCCATGCCTGTAGATATCCTCAATAGAGAGATTCAATAGGAAATGTATTCTTATTATGGAAACTTTTTAAAAGAGAAACAAGTCAATGGGACAGAGGGGAAAACGTTTTAGTTTTCTTTTTAGATGATATATTATGGTTGGATCTTTCCTAGCTAGTAGATAATGTAGGTACTTGAGTTAGATTGGCAGATGAACTAGGTTTGAGCAAAAGGTGTTTCTGCAAAAAAAAAAAAAAATAGTGTTACTTCTTATTTATTTTCAAGGCACATTGTGACTCTTTAATAATAAAAGCAAGATCCAGAACCCATGTTCTATGCAGTCACAATATAATATTCTTATACTTAAAACTTCTAGACTGTGTTAGAAATTATGGTGAGCACAGAGTTGGAAAATGAGAAAAATGGGACACAGATTTTTCTCTGTTTTCATTAGTAGGATTTCTAGAGGGGGAACTCTTATTTTGGTGTGAGGCCTTGACATTCTGGTAGAGGATATGATGAATCTGAATCCTCACTCATGGTCCCTTGGTCTACTGGCTGCACTAATTGTTCTTTATCTATTTTGCTGTTTCCTTTGCTTTCCCCCAACCTCTCATTGTAGAATTTATTTCTTTAGAATTAATTCTTGCCAAGTGTGGTAGCTTATGCCTGTAATCCCAGTGGCTCAGGACACTAAGGCAGGAGAATTGTGAGTTCAATTCCAGCCTCAGCAATGGCAAGGCCATAAGCAACTTAACACCTTTAGATAAATTATAATTCCGTGCCTCTAAATAAAATACAAAATAGGGCTGGGGATATGGCTCAGTGGTTGCATCTGCTGAGTTCAATCCCTGGTACCAAAAATATAAAAGAATTAATTGTATATCTCCACATCCTGTTTTTGTCTCTACTGTAGCACTTTCCTCTGTATACCCCTTCGTTCCAAAATTTTCAAAATTTTGTCTCTAACATAAAACTTCCTCTGTAGTTGCCTTCTTACCACCAAATAGACCCAAATTTGCAATCTTGTTCTTACCCCATTTCCAATTTTTTAGCTCAGAGTCATCCCTATTTTAACTATAAAAAGCTCAATTTTTCCATTTGCTTATTTAAAATTAGTCAGTCACTATATCTCTCTAATAACTCTACCTACTTTTGCACCTAATTTCTCTGTTATGTTTATGATACTCCAACATAATTTGCATGTCTATCTCTGACCTAACCATGTATTTATCTCCTAAAATGTTTTTTAAGTAATTCAATAATTTATTCCTCTAAAAAATTGTGTAAAATTATATAGCTCTCATCCACAAGTTACATATGACTGACATTTAAAATGAAGGCCTTTTATTGTTTCTTTTTTATCAAAGTCTTTTAGTTCACTGTACAAGCTCTATACTATAGTTTTTTTTTAAAATTAACCTCACATATTTTTGTATTCTTTCAAATTGTTTGCTATATATAAAAGAAGCTCACTGCAGAATGCTTCAAGGAAAAAATAAAACAAAAGAAATTTTGAATAAATGTACAGCTTTTACATTTAAAAAAAGTTTCTGAAATATACATATAAGCATGCTGGATAATCCCACCCCTCTCCCCTTCCCACTGCCCCTTTTTAGTTCAAAACATGGTTAAGAGTTCTGATTTCTACAGAATTTCCAAAATTAAAAAATAAAATAAAATAAAATAACTTTTCACTCTGTAGCAAATCCAGGGCTTGTACATTTCATATTAATTCAGAAAAAAAAAAACTCACAAGTAAAATAGTGCATATTTAAGGGAACTATTATACAGGGTTTTTCACACAGAAGTAAATAATAAGATTTAAAAAAAAATCTATTGCCATTCATTTATTTTTGCACAAAAATGTATAAATATGTCACCAGATTTTTTAACTTAAAAAACTTACATAATTAAAAGAAACCAGATGAAAACTACCTTTTGCTGTCTTTTTAATTTTTTTTCTGCTTAGAATTTGGTTTCTAGGGAAGAAAAGCCCCTGCATGAAAAACAGCCCATTAAAAAAAATTCAAAGTTCTGATTAATTCTGGTAAAAAAGCAACCCCAAAGTGGTAAAAGATTACAAATATCTACTTTAAAATGTGTCCTCTCACCAAGATAATTTTATACAAGTTTAAAATCTTCATCATCTTATGCTCTTCACAAGGCCTTGAGAATTTTCCTTTCTGATTAAGAAAAAAAAAAAAACAGTACTGCAATATTTTTAGTCAATTTTCACTATACACATTAGATACAAATTGTTTGATATATCATATATTTTTTTAACCTAGGAAGGTCTACCCCTCCCCCTTTCAAAACAAGAACAAAATTATCCATTTACAAATTATTTCTCTGCTTTTATATTCCCATCACACAACTTTTTAATATAATGTTTTAAATGTTAAATTATTTCAAGAAAAATACTTTTATAAAGTCATATCAATTATTACATTTTTTCCTTTTTTTGTTAATAACAGGGACATGGAAGTCTCCTGGAAGAACTTTTAAAATCTGCATGATTCTCTCCACAGACGAAAAGAGCTCAAGCCCTTGTCAAAGTGCCTCCAGGAGGCCGGTCCATACCTGCTACCACCCTCAGACAGAAACACATAGCAACATAATGGTTAGAAACAAGGTCTCAAATACAACCCTCTGGGCCTGGAAAGAGAAGTCATAAAATACTTCCATTAGCCATTAATGCTTTAAAAAAGGCATTTTTTTTTAAAGTCCTATAATGAAGGTTCAACTTCAAGTACTAATTTAGATGTTGTCTTGGAGTCCAGAGGGTGTGGAACCTGTTGAGAATTCCTGGCAGGGAGAAGTTTGTCCGACTGTGCTACAGAGATGTGGAGAAGTGAAGCCTTTAGGAAGAGAGGGCACTGGTTCTGAGTCTGGGGACATGATGACCAAAACCACTGGGAGAGATTCTCAGCTTTGGCAGTTGACACAAAATACCCAAGGGCCAAGGGCTTCTGCTTGAGCTCCTCTGGAGCCTCTCTTGAGAGAAGATGCTCGCCCTGGCTCAGACTGTGCTGGAAGTGAGAGCTCACACCAATTCCAGAAGTAGAGCCTGGGGAGGAGTTGGGAGAGAAATGGAGGTTCCCAGTCATTAATATGCCAATGTCATTGTCCATATCATCTGGAAATGGAAGGTCAACAAACATATCATCATTGTTAGGGCTGAACCCATCCTCGTTGGGATAGTTTGCTGAGCCACCTGGATGGTTGATGATGTTGGGAGCACTAGAATGTACAAAATGAATCTTGAGGGGTGTACAGCTGATAAGACTACAGGTTCAGTGCAGTACTTTGGCAAAAAACAGAGCCCATTGTGACAGCATCTGGAATCACTACAAAGGACCCCTGGGGCTCCATGGGGGGCTCCACATATGCAGCAAACATCCTTGAGCTGTTTGCTGATTGTCTGTCGTGAACATTCTCCAAGGAGGATACTCCAATCTTTAAGCTCCCCATGGCCAAGATGCCAAGTCTTCCAATCACAACTCTCCAGGGCAGTGATGTCATTTGCATAATACCTATGCACCATTCCCACAGTTTCTGCAGTCCAGTCTTGCATGCAAATACTTTACTCTTCCATGACCTGTTTGGCAAAGCAATAGTCCCAATTCAGGTCTTTAATAATTCCCCATGAAGGTTAGTGCAGGAAACCAAGAGCCAGTGCTGGTCATGGGATCGACAATAGCCCACAAAGAGCACGTTGTACTTTTGGCTGGCCTCACCAAAGTTCTCTCCCAGCTCTGTCTGCTTTAATTTGTCCTTGGTTGGGGCCAATATAAAGGGAGGGGAGTAAGGCTGTATTGGGTTGGGCTGCTCAGCATTCTTGAGAGTCATCTCAATGCTGGCTGCAGGCCCAAATCCTGTGAGGGATTTTCATGTGGATCTGTGTGGGCAGAGGTCACCTGCACTGGCAGTACACTGAAAATCCCATGGATTTCATGTATTAAATGTAGAAAACTAGTTCATCCTTCACTGTCTGCCACATGTACTGGCAAGGCACAATCTGGAGAATGAAAGAATTTCTCATATGTTCAGGTAAATTATCCAGCATTTCTGTGTAGCAGTGCATTAAGCTCAAGAGCATGATGTTTCCAGAAGTGGAGTCTTCCTCGGTAGTGTAAGTGAATGGGTCTACCATGTAAATGACAACAGTGGGAGGGTAGGCTTGGCTGTCTGCATAGTCAGGCTGTGTGGGAATTCCTATTCTCTCCCTTTCTGTAACACTTTCTTTTCTATCTTGCATGGGCTGGAAGGAATTCTGCCCAAGCTCATTGTTTCCACCACAGCCCATATTCCCTTGGGTTCTGTCCATGGCACTGTCCCCAAAACACTGTCCCCAAAACTGGGGTTCTGCCCTCTAACACTACCACTGAGTCCTGAGGAAGAAATAGTGCTCATCTTGTTAATACCTGGAGCAGAATCAGATGACAAGACTGGGGGGCATGGAGGAACCAGATGCAGAACTGCTTTTTGGGGGGTTTGTAGAACCACCATTAGAGGTAGGATTGAATGCCCTGCCAGCTGGGGGAGTTGCTGATCCTGAATTTGAAGCTAAAGGCCAGCATTCCCAGGTGCAGCTTGTCCCTGTGTTGCTGTTGGTGGGGTCTGCTATTTAGGTGGTATCAACAGGCTGCTGTCTAGCTGCAGAGTGGGTAAATAAGGTGCTAGGTGATGGCAGCAAACTTGCACATAAAGTCTGAGTTTGGAATGATTGTCATTGTCCTCACTGCTCCAAGCCTAGTTCAACCATTTGCTCACAAGCTCATCTGTCAGTTTCTGTGCCAAGGTCTTTCCCACACACATGATGCCATCACATAGCACTTTGCAGATAGGCTTGTGCTGCCCAAGCCTACACATCTCATATACAGCACTCAAGTCCCTGAAAAAGTTTTGGCTCCTTCAAGCAAGGCCTCATTTTATGGACACACCACAATATAGCCAACATCACAGTGGCCCCCACATGGGTCCAACAACAGCCTTTCCCAAAAGGGCAAGGAGAATGGCGAGATGGTCAGGAGGTCCTTGTCATAGCCTACCAGAGTAGGGATAGGTAATAGCTCAGGAGATTCTTCTGAAACTGTAGGTTTGATAATTCTGATGATGATGAACTTGGGGCTGTTTCACCTGCACTGTGCTCATCAAAAATGCCTATAGTTGGAACGGAAGATCAACCTCTTGGGAAATATGGAAAAGCTGCTGTTCCATACCCACCAACAGTTGCAGATTTGCAAAGGATGTTCTCCACCCCTCCATCTTTGGAACAGCACCCGGCATTTTCTTCTGTGATGAATTATAAAGATGGGATCAGTTCAGAGACAGTGTCAGAATTAGGCATGATGGAGAGTCCTATGGACAGTATAATTTCAACACCCCTCACAGAATTCAAAATGGAAGTAGAAGATGGATTAGGAAATCCCAAACCAGAGGATATAAAGGACATTTCATATGTGCATAGAGTTCAACCTATTCAGCCTTTTGTGGGATCTTCCATGTTTGCTCCAATGAAGATGTTGCCAAGCCGTTGCCTGCTACCCCTGAAGATACCTGATGCCTGTCTGTTTCAGCCTTTATAGGCAATTCCTCCTAAAATTGAACAACTGCCCATGGCCCCTGTAGCGACTTTCATTAGGGACGGCTACAATAACATGCCTAATGTTGGGAGCCTAGCAGATCCAGACTATCTGAACTCACAACAGATGAACACGCAGATGACGCTGAACCGCACTGCCCCAGGCAGCAACAGTGGAGCAGGAGTCCTCCCGTCTCCAGCGACCCCTTGTTTTTTGTCCCCACACCATGAACCCCCAGAACCCCAAGAACTCCCAGAGATGGGGGCACTGCCAGTGGTCAAGGGTCTGTTAAATATGACAGCACTGCTCAGGGGTCACCAGCCTCTGCCCTTTCTACCACACAGCCTCTTAACTCTGTGGACCCTGCCACCATGCAGCCAATTCCTGAGACCCACAATCTTTATGTCACCCTGATTCTCTCAGATTCTGTGATGAATATCTTTAAAGACAGAAACTTTGGCAGCTGTTGCATCTGTACCTGCAACGTGAACATCTAAGGGGCAGATATTGGGCTCTACATCCCCAAATCTTCCAATGAGGACCAGTACCACTGCACCTGTGGGTTTAGTGCTATTATGAACCTCAAACTTGGCTAAAATTCAGGACTCTTCCTTGAAGATGAGTTGGATATTTTGGGGAATAATTCTGATAATGGTCAGGCTGCAGAGAGGTGCTTAATGATGTGTCAGACCAAGTTTCTTCCTCAGATGGAGGGAGCCAGAAAATCCCAGGAGACACCCATAAGCCTTCTTCTCTTCCTTCAGAATCAACACACAAAACCGTTTGCTTCTCTGAGTTTCCTGGACTGTATTTCCTCTAACAGTCGCCAAACTCTTCCCTGTATCAGCTGGAGTTATGGCCGGGTACAGGCAGACAACAATGATTACTGGACAGAGTGCTTTAATGTGCTGAAGCAGAGACGGCAGTATGTGGATAATCCCACTGGTGGGAAAATGGATGAAGCTCTGATGAGAAGTGCCACTGTGCACTCTTGGCCTCATAGCAATGTGCTAGACATCAGCATGCTCTCCTCTCAGGATGTGGTCCACATGCTGTTGTCTCTGCAACCCTTTCTCAAGATGCCATCCAAAAGATGCACATGGGCAGAATCTGGGAGAACATCCAGCACGTGCAGGGACCACTCACCTGGCAGCAGTCCATAAGATGGCTCTTCTTCAAGATCTGGAGTTGACATTTGGCTCCTCTTGTACTGGGTTCTGTTGAGGATGCATTCTTTCCAGATTCGATGAACCATATGATGCTGGAGTTTTGAAGGAATCTTCCCCGATCTCTTTGACTGTGCATAGTTACCATCCCCTGGTCTTGGGAACCCAGATGACTGGTAGCAGTCTGCATATATCCCCTCCTGTGATAGCTTGCTCTGGAGAGGTGGGAGGGGTCAGAGGCATCCCCCAGTTACTTGGATCCTTCACCCTACCAAGTCCCGGCTGCCGAACTGTAATATGGCCTCCAGCAGTGGCAAAACTCTGAGGAACTGGGATGTCATTCTGAGAGATCAATACAAAAGCTGAACCGTAGCCCATCCGAACACCACCAACAATTACTTCGATTGCCACAGGGAAATCATCATCATATTCCAACTCTTCTTCCTCTTTCAACTCCTCTTTCTTTTTTAGCACCATTGGGTAGAAATATTGTCATTTCTCAATCAACTTGCAGGTGGCTGGGTCTGACATTTTATATGCATGGCCTGTTAGCTTGCCATTTAAGCCATATGGACTCACCAGTACTTGAAATGATGCAGGTGGAGACTGAGCCATGTGTATATGTTCTTCACTGATCAAAGAAATTGGCTGATGTTGGGCAATCTCCACACTTGTGCATACATTACTTTCTCCGTGAAGAAAAAATGTAAACACACAACAAATGTTCACTTTGTTGACTGGATTTTCATCCTTCTCATAGGGTCAAACAAACCACTTCCCAATCCTAACGAAGTTCTTCTCCATTAGGCACCTTTCTAAGAGATTGTGGATCGCTTTGAAGAGCAGAGTCCTATATTCATAGGAAAGGCCATTTCCCAGAGTCCTTCTTCCACAAACTGCAGTTCATGATGTATTACACCCACAAGGTTGGGTTCATCCCCACCAGAATATCCATAATTCTTTGCTATCTGGTTTGACATCATGAGGCAATACACACAACAGGTATGGCAGGCAGCGGATGAAACATTAACAAGATTGGATCATCTTGGGCTGGGGCTGAAATTATGTGTCCACAGTCCCCAGGCCCTCCAAAATTGTGCCTACACCATTTAATTCCTGAGAGTTCAGCCAGCGAGAAGAGGTTGGAGTGACAACCCTCCAAGCTCGCCCCATTGGCCACCCAGTTTGCTGCCTCACTCATGATCCTCCCGGAGCCCCGCTGCCAGAGGTGGGCATGTCGGCTTGAGGCATCAGAGGTGAGGCCCTGCCAGGTGGTGGCACCTAGGGGAGGAGTGCTGGCGGCCAGGCCAACGCAGCCTCCAGGGAAGGGCGGGAGGGCGGCGGGAGGCTGGGAGGCCCCACGGCGGCGCTGTGCCAGGGCCCGCGGGCTGGGCGTGGGGGGAGGGGTGTCGGTCCGCAGCGACCTTGGGGCTCCTTCCTGATTGGGGGGGGGGGGCGGCTCAGGCAGCTGCGGGGGGCGGGGGGGGGGGGCGCTGTCCGCCTGGCGTCTCAGGGACGCCCCTGCCTCCCCCCCAGCGCTACTGGCTGGCCGCCTCAGCTTTCCCTGTTCCTCAGCCGCCGTGGCTGATGCCGCCTTGTTTATCTCTAGCCACTGACTCCCCCTTGGACCCCGCGGGCTGATGCGTGAGGGTAGGCGAGTCCTGAATCCACCGCCGCCACCTGGGAGCGAAGGGGGGGCGACCCAGGCCTGTCCAGCTTCCTCTTCCTCCCCCTCACCAGCTCCTCCCCAGTCAGCCGTCCTAAAATCTTTTATGAAGGCTTATTAAATGAGAGTTGTATTACTAAAATGCTTGGAATGGGTGGAAATTAACATATTAGGTTGATACTTAAGTGGGGGAAAAATGCCTAAGCCTTTTATGACTGTAACTTTTTCAAAGTCAATCCTAAATAACTCATCTCTGTCAGACTAATGTGCAATGAACAGAGTGACAAATAAGATTTAAGTAATACCTTATTGAAAATCAGTTGAGGTCTTTAAGGTGGAGATTTATTTTCATTCCCTATAAATTGGAGAAACATAATTTGAGAGTACTCATTGTGAAATGAGTAATATTTTGGAAACTTTTAGTAATTTATATGCGAAAACTAATCAGCAAAATATGGTAAAATCTGACCTGCCATCTCTAAGGATTATTGTAAAGTTCAGAGGGTAAAAGAATGTAAAAACCATAATATTGTAGTAAATATTAATACTTGATGAAGATAATTTGTGACTTCTTTCTCAGTCAATCCATACCCTTTAAAAATTTTTATTGCAGACTTCTATTGTATGTTTGCACAATATGTACATATGTGTATGTACATGTATATGTGTATTTGTTTATATGAATATAGGTTCTCATTCATAGTAGTTGGCAAAATGAAAACACCTCCAAAGATTTTTTTTTTTTTTTATCTAATCAACAAAACCCGTAAATAGTCTGTGACAAGGCAAGAAGACATATTGTTAGAAACAGAAATAAAGTTGCTCTTCAGCATATTTTTATATTTTGAGATAGATGTGCTGATTATTTGAGTGGCATAAGTAGAATCACAAGGATTCAGTAAATGTGGAAGAGAAACACAGAAGAGTAAGTTGCACAGTGATACAATATGTGAAAGAGTCTACTGGCCATTGCAGACTTCACTCTTAGAGATCCAGAGGGAACACAAGCCTGTAACACCTCGATTTCTCCCCAGTAAGACCCATATTAATGTCTCACCTTTAAAGATTTCAATACAAAATAACGCACCAATAGATAAATTTAATTCTGTTATAATGTATGCAAGTATATACTTGGAGACAATAAAATTGTGAATGTGATATATATATATATATATATATATATATATATATATATATATATATATATATTTGATTACTTTCAGCTACATGAAACAAAAAAGAAAACAAAAATGAAGTTTAACATCTGCATTGGGCTGGGAATGTGGCTCAAGCGGTCACGTGTTCGCCTGGCATGCGCTGGGCGCTGGGTTCGATCCTCAGCACCACATAAAAATAAAATAAAGATGTTGTGTCCACCGAAAACTAAAATAAATATTAAAAAATTCTCTCTCTCTCTCTCTCTCTCTCTCTCTCTCTCTCTTAAAAAAAGAAAACATCTGCAAAGGGAATAGGAAGACTGCACTAAAACTTGAATGAGTGAGGTACATTGGGCAAAATATATCAAGCTCTTAATAAAGGTTTTTGAATAATTTGTCATTATTCTCTTTGGAGAGAATTATAGAACACTGAACCGTGGTGAACATTGATGTGGTTAAGATAATGCTTAAAAAGAATTAGCACTTCCAAGCACTCTGATTTTATCATAAATGAGGGAGTGGAAAGAGGAGTGGGGTAAAAGAAGTCCATAAAAACTGAAAAAGACAGTGGGCTCTAAAACAATCTGTCAGAACACAGATACTTGCTTCTATGGCAGCAGCAGGTTTAAATCAAGGGAATCAGGCATTTGGATGATTCACTGTTGCATCAGATCCTGTCATTTGCATTTTACTTTTGCTCATTATTTTTATTAGGTAAAGGCACTGAAAATCGTGTGATTTATGCAAAGCAATTTTTGAGGGAAAATTACAAAATCTACACATAATATTTCAGAGACCAGTAAATGACAAAGACAAAAAATATGCAAACATAAGAAATTTTAATTTTGGCATATTTTGGAATTAAAATTTTAGAAATAATAAAAATTGAATATAAGAATTGAAACATAGAATTGGATTGCTTTAATAACTGACTTTTTTACAATAAGGTAATATGAAATGTGCTTTAAAAATGATCATACTTTATGTTAATTATCAGCTCAATTTTCCTCTATATTCATTATTCTTCATTATACTTTCATAAGTTGATCTTTATGCTATGGGTAGGATAAACCGGTAAATATTTCTTGTTGGATATCTTTCTGTGCCTATTGGATATGTCCATCTCTAGAATCATCCTGATTTCAAAGCTAGGATTCCTATAGGAAGATCCTACATAAAAATTACTGGCTCTATAAAATTACACTACAGTGAAAGATCAGTAAGTGTTAAGTAATGATAGGTAGAAGAAAGGAAAAGATGGATAGGAAATGAGATGTGCAGTCATTGAATACAGAAGTAAAAATTGAGTGGCCAAGAGACAGTCAAAGAGATGAATATGATATATGGTATTCCCAAGATTAAAAATGTAATCAAATGAATTAGGGGAAAATATGCATCCTTCATCAGTCTACAACTTCCTTATCTATAAAATGATCCATAGTGTTGCTTTTCTTTAATAGTATGTAGTTGTTATGTATTTGAAAATATATTCTCAATTATCTCATTTAATCTACATATCAATTCAAGCAACATTCCTTATCTTTTAACTTCTGTTTCAATATTGGTTTCATACAGAATACTCCTGCACTTTTTTTTTTTTTTTTTTTTTTTTTTGGATTACAAAACATAGATGTGTACCAATACTTTTGATTGGTACAAGGGCTGATCTGAATTGCAAGCATCTTATCAATATGGGATATAGTATATATGTATATGTATGTATAGTATATGCTATATCCCATATTTATACCCATATATATTACTCATAATATAACTTGAAATACAGAGAATGCCACCTCTGTGGCCATCAGGCCTGATATTAAAAAGTCTAGTAAATTATATATTACCTGACAATACCAGATATGCACAGTTTTACAGAGGGTAACAAAAGACAACTATGTATCTTCACTTTTTTGTCTATCTAGTCTTGATATGAACTTATGTATACTAAAGAACCTGGTATCTTTCCAGACTTAAAACATAAATAAAAATGCATTTGTAAAATTAAAAACATAAGTGCTATGTATAGGATGAGTTTAGAATTTAGATCATTTTAGATCATTTTGGATTTCATATTTTTAGATTAGGAATGCTTAACTAGTGAAGTCTGAAAAAATGCAACTTGTGAAATACTTTGGTACCAACATGCCCAATAAAGAATACTCTGTGCATCCTTCAGAAAACTTTTTATGCATCCTTAAATATTCATAGCAATCCAGTCTATGATGCCTTCTTGCAGTAGCTACCCAGAAGAGATAACAAGGTGAGCTAATTCATTTTGATATATTTTCTAGTCAGTCCTAAATGCATTCAGAAAAAATAAAATAAAATAAAATAATTTATGGGTAAAAATAGTTACTTAGCTGTATGAACAAATCATATACATACATTTGCCAACATTTTTTTTATATTCTAGGGTAAAATGGGGGCCCACTCATCCAAAATATTCTGACAATCTTATAACTGAAGAAGGTCTGACCCTAAGGCAATAAAAAATAAGCCAAAGTAGTTGATACTTTTATTTTAATTAAAAAATTATAACATTCCCATGCAATCATTTATGTATATACATAGAAGCAAATATGTATACACACTTAGATGTTTATATGTGTATGCAAAGGCCCCATATACAAATGCATATATAAATATGCTGTATACATACACATATATTATCCACATATTTTATACACACAAAATAAATATGAATAACAAAGTCTTCAAATTTGTAATTGCTACATCCATTCACTGTAAGAGAAATAGCAATTAGCCTCCCAGAAGCATAATATAGATGCTTAAAAGATGTACTTGCCCAATTAGTATGACATTCTACTGTGACTTTTTAAATTCTTTTACTTCACATTTTTGTGATGCTATATACCATTTCTTTTAGAATGACACAATTATCTCCTACAAGCAAATAGTATGCTGTCTGAAAACCAAAATGTAAATCCTTAAATTTGTAAAAATACAGTCAAGCAAACAAATAATTCTTCAAAATAGGGAAAATAACTTGTTGGCCTCATGGAAAGAGATAAAACAAAGTAAATTATTCTATTGCAGTAACATTGTACTTTATGCATCCCGTGTTTTCTAAGACTGAAAAATTTCTTGGACTCCAATATATAAGCAATGTTCTACCTGGACAATGGGCTTTTCCAATCGTACCCCTGAGTGAAGTTCTTCAGACTATCTCACAATATTCATTTCCTTTCCCTTTCCACTGAACTTGGGGGGGGGGGGGAGGGCTAACTACTTAAGTTTTTTTGTTGTTGTTGTTGCTCATAAATACCAAACTTAGGATTAAAAACTAAATCAGTGTTTTCTGTTTGTTTGTTTAAATCACGCTAGAAATGTGCACCATGGGGTTTCTTCCTACTTTCAGCAATTTTGAAGCAGTTTCTTTAAAGGATTACTCTTTTGGGGACCTGAAACATATCAGAAGCAGAAATATTATGTCTAGACACTAATGCTATCTCTTTCCTTTAGGGTGATTTTGAATACCATCCTCCAACTCACACCACCATGGGGTTGTCCAGATATCCAAAGAACACTGAGTCCCAGACCAGTAGATTAGAATTTCTAGATTATGTCATGAAATAAGATAGCTCCTATTATCTAGTGTGTTATACATTTCATAGGATGACTTGAAATTGGAACACTGAAATAGTTATAACACTATGATATGGGATTATATCAGTCATTTTAGACATGGGTCAGAACCATTCTCTGATTTAGAGTCCATAAATCAACTTGGATTAACAGTTCATACCTCTTGCCCTTCTTTGTTCTTACATTCTTGTCTACAGGGATTCTAACACACTTCATTATGACAATATCATTGCTATTGTTGGTCCCCACTAATGGCATGCATGATAGTCAGTTTACCAGTTTTTGAGGTTCCCTGCCATAAATCAGAGATTTGCACTTGCACACTTTAACACTACAGCTAATTAAGGACATTTGGGAGAGTCATTGCCAGCCAAGAGTTTTGGTGACAATGCATTGTGATGCATCATGATATTAGTAATGACATATAACCACCAAAAATGTGCTTACAGAAGTAAGAATGTTTTTTTTTTTTTTTTTGCTTCAATAAAAACTAGTTTCAAAGAACTGTTTTGTGATTAATAACAGTGCTGCAATCATAACTCTAATAAGAGAGATGAAATTTGGCAGGAATTATAAAATTGACACATGAATTTGTAAATAACAATAGTGCTGACATTCTTTCTTAGAATGAGAGGTGTGGAATTAGCTAGGAATTGTGAATGCAACTACAACCAAAAGAAGGAATGGGTTTCTGTGTCCAAGATCAGGGAAATTTGGTGTTTTGGCAATTTAACTGATCAGACTAAAACAAATATTTCTTATCTACCTATTACTCTAAATCTTCATTAAAATTCTCCCATTTTATTGACATTGCTTATATCAGCTGAGGACCCATGAAAAAATTCTTTCCCAAAGGTGATGCATGCCTTACTGGAAGCCTTGTCCCAAAATATTTATTAGTTCTATAGCTTCCTCTGTCTTCTGGATCGCATATTGGCTCCCCCATGAATACTACTTCTAACTTGTAGTTATTATCTCTTCTGTACACAAATCAGTTTCACTTAAATGGCAAAATAGTTGCAACGTTCATTTATATTATACTTTATGAGTTGAAAACCACTCAGACATCTTTTTTATCACTAATATTTTGAAGACAATTTAATGTATAGGCTTCCATTTCCTACCTCTCCTCCCAAGGACTCTGTTTTATATTTGGTTCCTTGGCCAGAAAAAAAAAAAAAAATAAGCAGCACATATATTGTTTTGCAGTTGTCTGGGACATATTATAATATGAAAGTTTCAAGATATAAAGTCATACTATTCTCTACCTGAGTTCTGAATCAATAGAGTGTTAAAATAAGACAGATGAAAATAAACATTTCATAGGCATTACTGGTGATTCCTAGTTTAAAAGTTACTAATTTTTACCTCAGAAGTAGAAAGAAATTTTGTTCCAGTCTCTGGTAAATGACTGCAGACAATCTTCCAAAATGGCAGAATATCTTGTACAATAGGACAAGGTGTGTCTGTTTCCTGAAGGCAAGCTATCTTCCAAGCATAAAAAGCATAAGGATGAATTGCACATACTTAGCATCATAGCACACTTCATACCTCAGGAACCTCATGCTTTCCCTTGAGGAAGACCAGTGAGTGTCAGGAGGGGTTTGGCAGTATTACTATGTGATATTCCTCTGAGGGTCTCATAATTTCTATTCACAGAATATCAAAATATTTTGATAGAAGCCCCAATAACTAAGGTAATATGTAATCAAAAATAATAAAAGCCTACACATATTTCTTTTTCCACAGAAACATGATAAAGTAATTAAATAATTATTTGAAGTTTCCTTTTAGGGAAACTTCTATCTGGGATAGCTTCATCATATACATAAGTGACATTATAAAATGAGAAAATATATGTTGAAAAACTTTCTAAAACTAAAGCACATATAATTTTACTGTGATAAAAGAAGGTCTCAATCAGAAAGTGTTGAGGAATAAGAAAATGTGAAATATTACTTCAAATTTCACACTGAAAATAAAGATATGATCATAAAATATGCAATAACATGTCAGGAAAGAAAAAAAATGTGATTGTGGAAGGGAAAAGAAGAAGAAAAGTTAAATTATAGGTACTGTTATTCAAAAAGTACTTCTGTTTATCTTGCATAAACCTATTAATGTTACATCAAAGTTCATGTCTGCATTTTGTAGAGCTACATGAAAAACTAATCAATAGATTATAGGAAGTCTTACAATAGAAAACTTGCAAATATATCAGCAGCCAGTCCTATATATTAAATCTCCCAGTTACCCTAAATACAGGTAAAATTTTGTCAACTATGATCAAATCTGCAAAGAGATAAAAAAAGACTAAGTCAAAATAATGCATTTTTTTCTGAGTTTCTGAGTACTTCCATCAAAACTGCTAGTGAAAACAATAATCAACATAGTAATTGTGGCTCAACAAAGAATAATACATTAAATGGTTTTGTTTTCCTGAAAATTCTTTTCTTTTCAAGACAAGCTATTTTTTCATCATGTATTGACAATTTTACTGAATATCTTTGTAAGTTTGCAATCCTAATAGTACCATTGAAATAAGTCACTGTACATATGAGTAGGATCTGTTGATTCCTTTACAAAAATTCCAAGTCTCATACTCTAATTTTAATGGTTGCATTACAAGATATAATTCTACAAGTATACAAAGTGCAATGCTGTCATCAAATCCAATGCAACATGATTGAGCATGAAATATTCTTATTGGTAATGAAGTCATACTTCCTTTTCTACTTTTCTACATAGAATTTTGAAAAGACAATATTATACATAGGAGAAGATACACAACAGCTGGGAATTCCTACACTGGAAATTTATATCATCAGATAAAAATATATGCTATCTGCATTATCATAATATCACCATAATGAAGAGTTTACCTTGATAAAATTTTTAATGGTATGTGCAAGCACACTATTATTATGACTTTCCTTCCTAAAGAAGGCATATGAAGAAAGTAAGATTAATACAGTTTCATTGTGGTATAGGTTGCTTATGTTTCTCATTCCTGGTTACTTGATTTATATTTTAAACATATTCTGAATGCTGATCATTATGTAATTATTTTAATTAAATATAAATTAAAGCTGATTGATAGTGCCATACCAAGATACCGCATGTGCAACCTCTAACTGCATTTAAAAAAATTCTCCTAGTATATTCATCTAAGTGAGATTTCTTTGATAGAATAAACATGAAATAAAATACTAGGGTTTGCTAAATACAGAGAATTTAGATATAAAACATAATAACAGGTGTTCTTGCTTGCAAAATAAATTTAGAAAATTCTCAGAAGACCTAGCTAATCTTCTGGCTTTTTATAGTACTAATTGCAAGAAATATTAATAATTTTAGAATACAAGTAAAACTTATTTTAGGAATGCAGTTATACTGTTTTATAAAGTTCTTTCAGTAAATTGAAAAATATATATTGATGATTTTTCCTATTTCTTGTTATTTTGTTATTTTCTTTTAAATAACAAATTCTATTTTATTACAAAGAAAAATCGAGAGTTGATTTGTAAAAAGAACTGTATCACTACTCCCTCTTTGTTGGCACCAAGTTACCTATGAAGATTTGTTCTAACATGAAAATTGTCTGACTTAACTCCTTTCATTTCACATCTTCAAATGTCTACTCCTATTTCTAAGCAGAAGTTATAGCTTTAAAAAAAATGGGTAGAGGGGAAAAGATCATAAGATACCCAACCCTCTCTCTCACCCATTCTTATCCTTATAAAAAAAGAGGGCCAATTTTTTCAAACTTTTCAAGACATCTAAATCCCCTCCAAGATTAATAGGGAAGGCAGATGGTAAGAAGATTGGACCACCTACCTCCAACCCCATCTCTCTAATATTCTATTTCTATCCCTTGCTTTTCTGCCACTTTATATAAAGCATTTTAGCAAAACTTCCTTCCAAAAATGCTGTATGAGTTTTTCAGTTTTGTTTGTGGTTCTGCTACTGACATACAATATAATATTCAGGGTTTTTTTTTCCTCATAGTCTTTAAAATGTATTTCATTTCATTAGACTAGTTAAAAAATTAATGAAGAGTTTGGTGAAGACTATTATAATAGGGAAGGGAGTCTGAACTCAACTCTATTGAACCAAAAGAAGGAAGAGTTTTAAGTGTCAAGGTAAGCTAGCACCTAAAGTACTAGAAAGCACTCAATGTGATAAATTAGTCAATGGAATTAGATCATTTGTACTTTCTAGTTGCTTTCCTGAGTTAGAATCCTCTACCATAGTCTCTAGAAGACAAGAACATTACTTTTCTTAAGGTCACATTTCAAAGGAACTGCTTTTATTGTTCTAGGGAAAAACGAGGCAAGGCACTGAAGATAGGAGAAAACAGTTTTATTTGGCTGCATCCAGGTTCAGTGGGTACAGCCTTTGCTGTAATCAATCAATCCCCTGAACCCTGAGTTCAGGGAGTTTCAGAGTTTTATACCCAGCATGTAAGGGGAGGGGCTCAGAAGTTCACAGTCTGCAGAAGATCACAAAAAAGCAGCTTTTTCTTTCACTGTTCTGGGCAAGTTAACTCTTCAAGGAAAATACCTGAGAAGGGGAGAGCTTCTTCTCCCCTTTCTTTCCTCCCCCTGCCAGCTGTTACCATGGAGCCCAGTTATAACTTATCTTAAAATGTAGACATCTCTGTGAAGCCCAGTTCAAGTTCAGAGGCCTTGTTTGCACATTTATTCAAAGTACTATACTGAATACATTTGTGAAAAACTAGTAAGGGGGTGTCCAGCACCTGGAGTGCTGGTACCTTCTCAGCCAGTGGCCAAGTAAACAGGGCAACATGAAAATAGAAAATTTATCTACAATGGACTCTTTTTCTGAAAGTCCTAAAATCAGCCATGATGAAGCAGGCTTTTCTGTGGAGAAAGGGGGTGCCACTTCAATTCCCCCCTTTAATGATGCTCCTCATAATTTAATCCTTTAAATGTAAGAGTATCATTACCATTATTTTGGCTTAAAGTCTTTTACAATGTCAAAACCTTAGTTGTCATTTTTCAACAGCAGCTTCTAGAGTGGACCCAATAGTTTTAATGCATAGTGGAGCCAAACATGGGAGCAATAAACAGGTTAACATCAGAATACCCATTAATACCATTTAAGATTTAAAATCTACCAAGAATTGAAAGTCATCTTCCAAAAGCATGTTTGGTACTCAAACTTTAATGCCCTTCGAGGTATGAATGAGCACATGTGCTATTTCTCTTTTGTTATTGGCTATATTCTTAACTGTTTGTCTATTGTCATCCATTTGGATGTAACAATTTCAGCTGTTGAATTCTCCACATATTTCTTTCTCAACTAGTAGGTAATCGAATGCCAAGCAGTTTTGATAATTAGCCACTCACATCTGGTCTGTTGTATGGCTAGGAGGTCAAAGGCTGTGGCAGTCTGATTAATAATAATCTCTAGTATAGCTTTTAAGTGAATAATTCTGTTTAACATGTAAATAGGAGTTCTGTAGCTCCAACTGTCATTTTGTGCCCAGGTATCTGGTGTATAAGTGGCAATAATCCTCTGGGGTGGCCAGTTACCTTCACCCCAAGATTGGTGACTCCTAAATCAAGTTTCTTTCCAATGGACCTCTTTTTCCTTTCCAAAAAGTCATTTATCTGTAGCATTTCTCTGATGGGACCGGTCCTAAATATATGTTTCATCACCTCTTAGTTATAGTGGATTGTCTTGACACATGGTACACATGATCTCCATGGTTGAAATAGGAGTAGGGCAGAATCCCTTAAGGTTATCAAAGGAAACTAAACTAAAAAATAGACTAACATTTTGGTTAGCATAGGTTAAACAGAATACATTAACAAAGCCAAACTAATAACACCAAACAAATCCTAGAAAACTTATATAAGCAAGATTTTAAAAGTATAATTGAAATGTTGTTACTCAGAGTTTAGTCATTAGGAGTTACTGTTATCAAACCAGTAGCAAAAACTAAACAGACAACTGTGCATATATCCAGAAGCAAGGGATGCAATGCATTACAGTATAGGAACTATCTTAGAGGTTGAAAGAGTCCATTAGTCCTGGTGGGAAGTTTATCATTCATTGTGCATTGATCATACAGTCCCTCCTGTGTGGCTGAAATAGGGCCATAGTCTCCTCAAGCTTCAGCCATGCATAGACCAGTCAGCTCCCGGAGTGACTGGAGCAGGGCTATTGTCCTTCTGATCCTCAAGCTTCTTTGGTGCTCCTTTTCCTTTGGGATGGTCAGCTTCAAAGGCATAGCAGCATATGGAGAGCACTCCCAGTCCACAGCTGCAGACATGAGTCTGCTGTAGTGAATCCAGGGACCTATCACTGCAAACTTGACTGTTCAGTTGGGGTGGATAAAATAACATTGAAAGGACCCTTCCAAAGAAGTTTAGGGGCTAAATATTTCATTCTTTGATACATATTTAATCTCCAGGTTTGAATGAGTGTGCACGTGGGTCAAATTTACTGACAATCTTTCTCTAATCCATTGGTTCAGAACCTGTATGTTTCCCCTAAGACCTGAAGCTGTCATCTCAGGGTTAATTTTCCTATCTCACTTAAGTCTCCCTATAGTTCCTAAATAATAGGGGGGGGGGGCTCCCATATATTATCTCAAAAGAAAAGAATCCAGTCCTCCTAGTAGGATTGGATCTAATCCTCAACAGTGTAATAAGGAGAAATTCATCACAATGTGACTCTCCTGACACAGCTTACCCAATCGCGCCTTAAAGTCCTGTTCATCCTTTGAACTTTACCAGAACTCTGCAACCTATCAGCAGTATGTAAGTTTCATCTGATATTTAAACTTTTGGTCAGTAATTGTATCACTTCTGCCCAAAAGCTGGCCCATTGTGTAAGCCAATAGTTATTGAGACACCAAATCTGGGAATCATTTCCCAGAGAGGCATCCTAGTATCTCCCTAGCCTTCTCAGTGTGGGTGCAAAAGGCTTCCACCCTTCAGAGTATAAACACATAAAAACCAAAAGTTATTTGTAGCCCTGTGAGCATGGTAGTTCAGTGAAGTTTACTTCCAAATCTTCGAAAGGTGCTCTTCCTATAGGTTGGATTCCTGGTGGAAGCTTTGGACCCTGACAAGAATTGTTGTGAGCACAAACCTCACATTGTTTGCTGATCATCCAGGTGTTGCTTATGAGCCAAGGGACATAGAAATTTCAACTCAGAACTGTCTCAAGTGCTGTATGTCCAACATTTTTTCCTGTGAAACTGTCTAATAAAGGCTGGGGCTAGAATTTCTGGGATGGCTATTCCGGCCATCAGAAAATCTCCACAATCCACCTGTGAGAAATTTTTTTTTTCAGTCTTAAATCACTTACTTTCATGTTGGGAGTATGTTGGCTCCCATTCTGTTAGCTAGTTGGCCAGGCATAAGGGCAGCATTTAAACCTGGGACTGGATTTTTCTTCCAGATTTCTTGCAGACAGCTTACCTGGCCTCTCAGCTCTCCAGTTGCCCTGAGAAACCACAGTGTTTCCCTTTCAATGACCTTGGCAATATATAATCACAACCTTCCTGGGAGCCCACAGTGCATCCAAAAATTTAAGAATTTTTTTCCCATACATCACGCTCCCCCCCCCCTTTTTTTCTCTCCTGAGTTAATTAGCCTACATAAGGCCCTATGAACATGAAGGGTAGTGAACACATATTTTGAGTCTATGTAAATATTCACACAGACTCCTGCTGTCAACTGAGGTGCTCAAGTCAAAGCAATAAGTTTTACTTTTTGTGCTGAAGTTCCCTGAGGCAGAGGTTCTGCTTTGACAGTAGAGTGCAGAGTGACCATTGCATATCCAGCAAAACCTACCTCATCTTTTATAAAACTGCTTCCATCTGTGAAGTACTCCACATCAGAGTCCCTGAAGGACTGGTCTGCCAGTTCTGATCTGCTGGAGAACACATCATCCATGACTTTAATACAGTTGTAATCAGGTTGTCCAGATCCAAGGAGTAGCAAAGTTGCTAGGTTTAGAGTCCAGATGATTTTAACATGGATATGTTGGTTTTCACATAACATGTCCTGATATTTGACCATTTTTTCATTAGTCAACCAATAGTAAACCACTATTCTAACAATGTCAAAATTTAATGAGGAACTCTGACAACCAATTCTTGACCCATGGCTTCCAACACCAGAAGATCTGTGGCCACAAGGGCCCGTAAACAATGTGGCCAGCCTTGGGCTACAGAATCCAGCTGTTTTGATAAATAGGCCACTGGATGGTGCCATGTCCACAGCATCTGAGTCAAAACTCCCACAGCCTCTCCAGACTGATCATGGACATACAGAAAGAAAGGCTTTGGAGTTTAGGGAGCCCTAATCCAGGTGCACTAGTGAGTGCTTGTTTAATGTCCTCAAAGGCCTTTTTTTTGTGTTGGCCCCCACATGAGAGGATCTCATCCCCCCCTTTGTAGCTTCATATAGAGGTTTCACCATGACTGAAAATTTGGGGATCCATATACGGCAGAATCCAGCAGCTCCCAAAAATTCTCTAATTTGGCAGCAGTTTAAAGGGACTGGAATTAAGCAGATCACCTGTTTCCTTTCAGAGCCCAGCTGTTGTTGCCCCTGAGTCAGATAGAAACCATTTGACCCTTTCCTGGCAGATCTGGGCCTTTTTCTTTGAAACTTTTTAACCATCCTCATATAGGAGAATGAGAAGCAGTTGTGTCCCCTTCATGCAGTCCTCTTTGGTTGATCCAGCCAGCAGTAGATTATCTACATATTGAAGCAGTGTGCACCCACACTGTCTTGCAAGAAAGGCTTTTAAGTCAGAGGACATTTCTGTCCCAAAGATAGTGGGTAATTTTTTAAAGCCTGTGGTAATCTAGTCCAGGTCAATTGGCCTTTGTTCCCATTGGAATTTCCCCATTGAAAGGCAAGGAGCTGCTGACTCTGTGGTGCCAGTTGAATGCAAATGAAGGCATCTTTAAGGTCCAGGCAAGTCAAATACGCTGCTTCAGCTGGGAGCAGACTTAAGAGTGTATATGGATTGGGGACCACAGGATGTAACGTGACTGTGGCTTGATTTACTACACATAAATCTTGGACTGCTCTGTAATCATCAGTTCCCGATTTTTGAATAGGCAAAAGAGGTATATTCCATGGTGTCTAGCTTCCCTTAGCATAATCTGCTCTAATGCCATCCATTTCCCTGCAAATTACATGATTTTGTCATTTTTTAGTGCTGCGTAATACTCTATTGTGTATAAATGCCATTTTTTTTTTTTTTATCCATTCATCTATTGAAGGACATCTGGGTTGGTTCCACAGTCTAGCTATTGTGAATTGTGCTGCTATGAACATCGTTGTGGCAGTATTCCTGTAGTACACTCTTTTAAGGTCTTCAGGGAATAGTCAGAGAAGGGCAATAGCTGGGTCAAATGGTGGTTCCATTCCCAGCATTCCCAGGAATTTCCATACTACTTTCCAAATTGGCTGCACCAATTTGCAGTCCCACCAGCAATGTACAAGAGTACCCTTTTCCCCACAACCTCTCCAGCACTTGTTGTTGTTTGCCTTCATAATGGCTGCTAATCTTACTGGAGTGAGATGGTATCATAGGGTGGTTTTGATTTGCATTTCTCTGACAGCTAGAGATGGTGAGCATTTTTTCATGTACTTGTTGATTGATTGTATGTCGTCCTCTGAGAAGTGTCTGTTCAAGTCTTTGGCCCATTTGTTGATTGGGTTATTTGCTATCTTATTGTTTAATTTTTTGAGTTCTTTGTATACTCTGGATATTAGGGCTCTATCTGAAGTGTAAAATTTGTTCCCATGATGTAGGCTCTCTATTTACCTCTCTTATTGTTTCTCTTGCTGAGAAAAAACTTTTTTGTTTGAGTAAGTCCCATTTGTTGATTCTAGATATTAACTCTTGTCCTATGGGTGTCCTATTAAGGAATTTGGAGCCGGATCCCACAATATGTAGATCGGGGCCAACTTTTTCTTCTATCAGACGCAGAGTCTCTGATTTGATATCAAGCTCTTTGATCCATTTTGAGTTAACTTTTGTGCATGGCGAGAGAAAGGGATTCAGATTCATTTTGTTACATATGGATTTCCAGTTTTCCCAGCACCATTTGTTGAAGATGCTATCCTTCCTCCATTGCATGCTTTTAGCCCTTTTATCAAATATAAGAAAGTTGTAATTTTGCGGATTGGTCTCTGTGTCCTCTATTCTGTACCATTGGTCCACCCGCCTGTTTTGGTACCAGTAGTATGCTGTTTTTGTTACTATTGCTCTGTAGTACAGTTTGAAATCTGGTATCGCTATACCTCCTGATTCACACTTCCTGCTTAGAATTGCTTTTTCTCTTCTGGGTCTTTTGTTTTTCCATATGAATTTCATGATTGCTTTATCTATTTCTACCAGAAATAGGAGAAGATCTTAGAAGATGGAAAAAATATACCCTGTTCATGGATAGGAAGAACTAACATCATCAAAATGGTCATATTACCTAAAGTTCTCTATAGGTTTAATGCAATGCCAATCAAAATCCCAACAGCATTTCATAAATGTACTTTAGATAATGGTTTTCATAAGATTCCACCATAATTGCAAACCTTCTGCCACCTCTCTTCTTCCCAACCCTGGTACTCTATCTACAGTTTGTCTATCCCTCTCATGCCTCTCCCTACCCCACTATGAATCAGTCTCCTTGTATTAATGAACACACTAATCATTTGTTTTTGGGGGGTTGGTTTTGTCATAACTTCTCAAGCAGTTGATATTATGAGCATATACTGACACATTCACAATAAAACTTCCTTTTTTATATAGTAACTATTGAATGTTTTATAGTTACATATTGATTATCTTTGAAAGACTTATTATGTTGTATTAAGTAAGATTATAATCACTTTGTGTGTTTGTGTGTGTGTATGAGAGAGAGAGACACAGATATTTCATAGTTAGAGGAGCTTTCTTTTAAAAGGATGGCAATTTTTCTACTCATCAGCAGTGGAAACTTTCATTTTTCATTGTCTATATTGTAAAGGTTTTTTTTTTTTTTTTAAGATTTTATTTTTAGGGATGGGACCTACCCACTCAATGGTAGGGTGCTCACTTAGTACATGTGAGGCATTGGGTTTGATGCTCAGCACCACATTAAAATAAAATAATAATAATAAAAATATATTGTGTCCACTAACAACTAAAAAAAAAAAAAAACCTAAAAATTCTATTTTTGGTACACTGATATCTCTAAGTTTATAACATTCAATGATGTGTTGCATAGTGATCTTTTAGTCAGTGATGGACATTATATACAACAATACCTACAATATATAGCCTAGGATTCTAGTAGTATACAATCTAAATGTCAGTACACAGTATGATATTTGCAAAAAAAGGCAAGATGCATTTCTTAGAGTGTATGCCTGTCATTTAATGAGGTATTTTTACATTACAAGAACTGATATAATTTTTGTAAGACTGTTATATCTCAGATATATCAGAGCATACATGCAGTTTTATTTGTCTATCAAAGCTCAAAAATTTGACACCACTGACACATTAATGCCCATTACTGGAGATTAGTTTATTTTGATGATGATGATGATGATGATGATGATGATGATTTTGGTATTGGATATTGAACTCAAGGACACTCAACCCCTGAGCAACATGCAGCCTTTATTTGCATTTTATTTAGATACAGGCTTTCAGTGAGTTGCTTAGCGCCTCACTTTTGCTGAGGCTGGCTTTCAACTTACAATCTTTCTGCCTCATCCACCTTGTTAGTTTCACAAGATTCTTACCCCCTTTTTTCTTTGACATTGAGGCCCTGCTAACCTCTCATGTTGTTCATTGCTAGACAAATCAGTTTTAGATGTGCTTTTTTTTTTTCACATTTTGACACCATTGTCAGCAGATCCAAGATCTTAAATTAGATAGTCCTTAATAAACAGTTTCTCATTTTGACTTCTTGGTGTTCAAGTTTATGAAGCACTTGGAAAGTGTTTGACAGATATCTATAAATGGTATAAAATGTGAAGAAAAAATCTATAAAAAAGCTAAAGCAATCTGACATTTTTATTTGGATAAATAATAAATTCTAAATTAAGGTAGCACCAGCACTATCTTATGGAGAAAAGTAAGCATCTTCCAAGAAAGATAAGAAAAAAATAATGAGAGAAACAGTAGAATAAAAATACATTTTGATCTCAAGGAATTGATTTTTGAGAACTTTCCAGCTAAATCTGGCACATAATTTTATAGGGGTCAGAGACACGCATGAAATTGATGCCTCAGAGGGATCTAAACAACCTCATGGTAAGAAAATCTTTGAAAGTGATACCTATAAAACATGAGAATAAGTCAAAGAAGGGTGACCAATACTCCTTTGTAAAAGTGCTTATATATATATATATATATATATATATATATATATATATATATATATATATATATATATATTTTCATGGAATCCTAATGTAAATGATTATTTGAATGCATAGTGACTAGATAGTACTTTTTTCAGATGTACAAAAAGGGTCAAATGCAGATTAAAGCCACATCTTCAAGCTAGAATCATATGGAAGAGAACATAATTAAATAATAGAAAGAATGCTGTTTGATTTTTGGTTCTATTATTTATTTATACTTGAACTTAATCTTCCACTAATGTGATATGCAACTCAAAATGATTCAGTCATTTCTCTGAGTCTCTCTTTTCTTGCCTACAAAATGACAAAATTTGGATTATGTCATTACTTACATTATTTATACCGAAAATCAGAGGGCTAAAGATAACTTTAACTATACTTGGAGTTGGGGTTGTGGCTCAGAGGAAGAGCACTCACCTAGCATGTATGAGAAACTGGGTTCGATGTTCAGCTCCATACAAAAATAAATTACAAATAAATAAATAAATAAATGTATTGTGTCCATATACAACTAAAAAAATAAATGTTAAAAATAACTCACTGATCTTTACTCAGACAATAATATTTTAGCTTTACATCTTTTTTATAAACAATTCCATGGAGAGACTGGGGTTATGGCTCAGAGGAATATCACTCATGTAGCATGCATGAGGAAATTGGTTTGAGTTTTTGAGCTACATATAAATAAATAAAGGTCTATCAAAAAAACCTTCCATGACACACATCAAAATAAAATGAGACTATTTATTTATTAGAAAACATTTAATAATACTGACTTCTCAGGATAGGTTTGATTTACACTTATACCTGCACAAAAAAATTCCAGAGTTCTTCTGACAGAATTATGGTTCTTTGTCTAACAAGAGTAGAGGAAATACTTCGATCAGTGTATATTCTTTCTGTTAGCTTAAAAAATAAATATTTACTATGTAATTATAAACTATTCTTAAGAATTCATGACTTTTTGGTGGTTTTGCCTAGATCAATTTATAAATAATGAATTCTATATTGGAAGAAAAATTTCAAAGTAATATTGGTTTTAAAAAATTGGTAAACTGGGTGATCATGGTGGTGCATGCCTTCAATCTCAGTGGTTTTGAAGGCTGAAACAGGAGGATCACAAGTTCAAAGAAAGCATCAGCAATGGCAAGACACTATGCAACTCATTGAAACTGTTTCATAAATAAAATACAAAATAGGAGTGGAAATGTGCCTCAGTGGTTTAGTGCCTCTGAGTTTGATCTCTACTACCCACCCCCCCAAAAAATTGGTAAAGTTCCAGGTGCATGCCTGTCATACCACCGACTTGACAGGTCAAGAGGAGAGGATCATAAATTTAAAAAAAAAAAAAAAAAAAAAATACAGGCTTAGAAACTTAGCAAAACCCCATGCAACTTCACTGAGTATTTCTTTTACAGAAAAGAACCTTTTTAATTGAAATCCAGACTATTTATTGTTGCTTATTATAAATCATGGTGCTCTGAAGTCTTATTAAGAAACTCAGGCACTAACAGGATAGATTTGGGCCTACTTTTTCTTTTAATAGACACAGTGTCTCTGGTTTAATTTCTAGATCCTTGATTCAATTTGAGTTGAGTTTTTTGCATGGTGAGAGATAGGAGTTTAATTTTATTTTATTGTATATAAATTTTGAATTTTTCCATCATTATTTTTTGAAGAGGATATCTTTTCTCCAATGTACATTTTTGATGCCTTTTGTCAAATGTAAGATACCTCTAATTATGGGCATTGGTCTCTGTGTTATCTATTCTGTACCATTAGTCTACAAGTCTATTTTGTTGCAAATACCATACTTTTGTTGTTGTTGTTGTTGTTGTTGTTGTTGTTATTAATCTGTAGCACAGTTCAAGGTCTAGTATAGTGATGCCACCTACTTTACTCTTCTTACTAAAAATTGCTTTAGCTATCCTGGGTCTCTTATTTTGCCAGATAAATTTTATGACTGCTTTTTTTTTTATTTCTATGAGAAATCTCATTGGGATTTTGATTGAAATTGCATTGAGTCTGTATAGTGCTTTTGGTAGTGGTCATTTTGACAATATTAATTCTGCCTATTAGAGAAAAAAAATTACATCTTACCATATTCTCATGTCTTCTTTGATTTTTTCCTCAGGGTTCTGTAGGTTTTATTGTAGAGCTCTTTCAGCTCTTGTTAGGTTGATTCCCAGGGATTTTATAATTTTGATACTATTCTAAATGAATAGTTTTTCTCATTTCCTTTGACGAGGATTTTTCATTGATATACATAAATGACTTTGATTTATGTGTGTTGATTTTGTACACTGAATGTGCTACTTTACTGACTTCATTTACTTGTTCTAGCAGTTTTCTGGTGGAATGTGTTGAGACTTCTAGGTATAGAATTATATTGTCAGCAAATAGTGCTAATTTGAGTTTTTCTTTACCTATTCATATCCCTTTAATTTCTTTCATCTGTCTAATTGCTCTGGCCAGTGTTTCAAGAATTATGTTAAATAGAAGTGGTGAAAGAGGGCATCCATGTCGTTTCCTAGTTTTTAGAGAAAATGCTTCCATTTTCTGCCATGGTGTCCTAGAATAATGCTTCCCATTGTTGTTGTCATTGGCCATGTAATCCATCAAATTGACAAACTCAGGTTTTTGTTGTTTTTTTTTGTCACAGGATCTATATGACAAAATATCATGTGCTTGAAGCTACTGGATTAGACAGGATAGACACAGGTTATTTACCTAATAGCAAGCGATATTGAAGAGTGATGTTCTATAAATCACCAGGTGCAAATATTATGGATAATATGACCTATTTAGAGTTCAAATCTAGCATCTTGCCATAAATACATTGTGGTAACTGTGTTATGATATAAATTTTTGTTTAAAAGAATAACTAAATAAATAAATTAGAGTAGTGTGGATAGAGCTATCACGTCCTACTTTTTATGAATTCTGTTCTAGAAAATACACCAGGTTTTACCTGGACTCTTCCAATCACAGGATTTCAAGCACATCTCTGGAATGCCCCTTTCGATTCTGGTAAAGGCCAGTGACTCCTAGGGTGTCCTTTGTCAGAATCCTTCTTACCTTCTAGTCTAATGAGGAAACTGGCCAAGCAGAAAACTACTACCACCACCACTCCAGATAATTCTTGTGCATGGAAATTTATAGCCATGCTATGGGTCTGAAGCTTCTGGAACTCAGAACACACTTAGGAAACCACTGCTCCAGCAGTCTCCTACATTTAGGAGATTGGGGTGTTTTTAGAACAGGTACTAGAAGAACATGACTCAAGCCCACTTTGTTATAAGCAGGAAATGCTGCTGAAATAAGACACATACCACCACCACCAACAACAACAACAATAGCATAAAGCCCTAAAATTGGTTATTGTGGAAATAATGGTGAAACAGTATTCTAGGTCATTTTTAACTATTGACATCATATTTTTAAAATTTTTCTTACCTAAGCCTTTTAAGAATCTCTCTCTCTCTCACACACACACACACACACACACACACACACACACACACACACACAAATATACCAATACACACACATTTGTAAAGCATGTATAAATATAAACACAGATTTTTAGAGTAACATTTCTGTCAGTTGAAAACAGTGTGTTACAATGGAACTTTGTACTCACCATAAAATTTCTCATGAATTTTACACTGCAGATGACATCTCAGTTCCTTTCATTTCTTGTTGAAATTATTTTTTTTCCTGATTTGTTAGCATCATTTGATTTCTGCCATGAGGGGACACTCCAAATTTCTCTTACTTCATTGTTTTACTTCAATAACACTTATTTCCAAACATTTTACGTAACTTATTATATTGAAAAAAAAATTTCTGTATTTCAGATAAATGCAAGTTTCCAGACAGCAGAAAACTTTCGTCCATTTTTTTCTCCATTGAATCTAATGTACATAAGAAGCACCTGAAACAAGAAACATTTGTTATTTCAATAAATTAATGGAACAAAAACCATATGTGAAAGTGACAGAATGGAGTTGGGTGTCTCAGAGAATCCCATGTGTTATAAAGTGTTATTGTGTGATAGGTGATTCCTGCACCAAATCAAACTATTATTTTTACTGTGTATAATAAATTTTTTCTTTCATTTTTAATTTGTTAGTACTTGTATTCTGGAATATTTTAGTTTATCTTTGGAAAAACAGTCTCACCCCTCCATCCTGAGAAGTTTTGAAGCAAGCCTAATTTTCTAAAAAAGTTGAGTGGCTCATATTATCACTAGAGTAATGTTTTAAGAGCACAAACCTAATCATATTACTCCCCTGCTTAAACTACTCTTTTGTTCTTTGTGTTTACAAAGCTCACTGGCCACAAATCTTTAAACAACTCATGGGGCTACAATTCATATTGTATCTTCATTGTAAAGTAAATTGTGTAATGGCCCTTGCACTCAAGGATTGTGTGTCCAGAATGGGTAACTTCTGAAACTCAATTTTTACATCATGACAAGAGATTATATTAGATATGATTTTGTATTTTCTCCAGGGCAACCAAATAGAAAATAGTTTTGAATAACTATTCTTGCTGAGGTTGAGCAGATTCTGGATATTTTTTTAAAGTACATTCTATTTGCATATACTTTGTATCTAATATTTTGTAGCTAACATATATTAAATTTCTTCAGCAATGTATATTTAATTTAATAGTCAGTGTTTAATAACATGACAACTATGAGACAGAACCTAAGAAGCCTTTAATGAAATATTTAATTGCCTCAAGGTAATCAGATAGTGAGGGGCATAAGATACCTAGGGAAAGTCTGAATAATTAAATACACAATTGCAGTGCCAGGCTTCAAGTCAAATAAAAGTTGACATTATCTTCCCAGGGTCAACACTCCAGACTGCATTGTGATACTGAGGAAAGTCATATCAAACCCCTGAGCTCTGTGAGGGGTCATCTGAGGTATTCTTATCCATGTTTATATAAAGAGTAACATGGAGATTCTGCAAACTAATATCCCAATATGTGGGGACAGAATTAGGTATGTCACCATGGAAAAGTTTTTTGGTATGGTTGAGAATGAATTCTGAGTGCCCTTTTCACTATTGGGCCCAATGTATTTTCTGTGAAATTAACACCTTGCTGGAAAGCTCTGTGGCAGTAACCTTACTTCTGTAAGACCCATCTCATTTATAGCCGAAGCCCTGATTGCCCTCAACTGCAGATCTTTATGACGTCCACAGCCCTTGATATTTAAATGCCAGTTAAAGAGTTGCTCTCTCAAGTCTCCTCATTTAAAATGCATTCAACTTTCCAAATCAAATATACTCCTCGGCTATCACTGTGCCACCTGACATGCAGGCACTCACAACTGTTGTGCCCTTTCACCATGATAATAATCATTGTGTGCTCGTTTCCCAAATAGAAGACACCATTCAGGCCTAAGCATATCAACTCTGGCAATAACATCATGAGCATGTGAGAGAAACTTCAGAGATCATCCACTAACAGTGAGAGGTGTCAGGTGCTGAGACAGTGAAATAAGGCACAGTGCTATGGATATTTCCAAGTTTCCTTTGAGGAGATATGTCTCTCTGCAGTGATCATGTAGTAAAGGGAATACATGACAACGAATGAATGCACATATTGTTATGTCTGAATATTATCCACTATTATATTAAGACAGAAATGGCTGGCCCCTAAGCAGTATTAAATTGCATTTTAAAAGACATTTATTGACTCCCTTTTCTTCAATTATATATTCTTAGGGGAAAGTGTTTCTTTAACTTAGGAGTTGTGACCATTGGGAAAACAACTCTAGAAAAACAGTATTGTTATTGGCTCCTAGTGAAATCATGCATTTTATAATTATAATATATAGAGAAAATAAATTTATAAATCATTCCTTTAAAAATTAATAGAATATTATTTACAAAATATTTATATTTTTGCCATTCACATTAGGCTCCAACATGGCTCAGGTGGCACTGGCCTGTTCCCAGTTCATCAGCTTAACAATCCTGGTATTAGTATTTTTTTTTTCATATTATATGTTTTACCCTCTACATCTATGTGGGGATTTCTCTCTGAAAATGACCCTGAATTTTTAAAAATTATCATATCTCCATATGGCTTCTACCCAATAAACCCCACAATGATAAACAGTTTTGTAAAAGAATATTTTCTGAAATATTTTGTGAGGAAGTAAAGAGCAACCTACTTGGGAACAGTCCAGAATGTGCATACTTTTTTGCTAGATTACTAACATAAAATTCTAATAAAGCTGTGGCAAAGACACTTCACAGAATTCAAGAACAGACAAAATATTTCCTCCTGCTGACATGTTCTCAAGTCAGAGCTGCACCCAACTTGGATCCTCCTGAGACAAAAAGGCCCACAAGGTCATTGAACTAGCTGTTCTGTCACAGGGAGAATATATATCATAAATTACCAAATAATACATCTAATAAAACTAATAATTACAAAATGCTATCTTGAACACAGTTTTATTAAATTTAATTTTGAATGAAAATATTTAATCTTTAATACACTATATTTATCTTATTTCTGATAGATGAGATTTTACTGCCAGAAAGTGATAACTTAATGTTCTCTGATAAAGAATGCAAGTCCAAGGAGACTTCAAGCATCAATTATTTATCAGCAGACTTGCTGCTGTGTCCCCATGTGAAGGTAGCAAAACTCCTGTCATGAGATTGATGCACCCCTGCATGATCTGACCACAGTGATCTCATCCGAAAGAGACCACAAGTATGGCACAACCTGGAATCTCAAGATATCTTAGAGAGGTGAGACCACAATGATTTCTTAGAGACAAGTTCATGGAATACTGCATTCATCACATACATTAAGAGTGTCTGAGTGGCAAACCACTTTCCCATGCTAGGTTGTGTGAGCAGCAAACTATTTACCCCTTAGGCACAGTCCTGGGCATGAGGCTATGTGTTGCATTCCCTGCTCTTACTCCATTGCCCACTATTTGATTGGTCACTGCAGGGACAGTTGGCCAGAAATTGCATTGGTGGCTGCCTGTAATCAGCTAATCTACTTCCTGAGTATATATACATAGTAACTGCACAATAAAATGAGACCTGCTTCTTGCTTGGTGTCCAGAGGTCTTGATTAGTGACTTCACAGCTACAGTCTCTTCTACACTTTTCCGTGGAACCCCTAGTTGGGTGAGAAAGAGCCCACATAAACATCAGTACATAGCATTTGTCTTTTTTGAAGGTTTGAAAAAAAAATACTTGTAATGTGATTCTCCTGACCTCTAATGAATGTCAGTATGTTTAGCATTTCCATCACCACATCTTCGATATTTGGATAATTACTCACTTAGTCTTTGTACCAGAGAAGGTTATTCCTCCATTAGAATTGAATGGGTGATCTTTGCTTATCTTTAAGTATTTATTAGCCTGGAGATAATGAAAAGAACTTTCTGTATCCTGCCATTCTCTAAGAATGATAGTTCCTTCATACTGTTTTAAGCAGCATTCAGCTTGTCCATGAGTTCCTTTTTTTTCTTTTAATCTATGGAGAAGATTTTACTTTTCTTCACACTGCTTTTCATATCATACCTATAAGTCAACTGATGGTGCAATTCTGAGTGAGCAAAAAATACTCACCAATAAAGTGATAATAGGTAGGCCTACCTACATCTTCTATGGAGGTTGTAAAAACTGAGTTGTTGTCTCAGGTTATTGGGAGAAAATAACTTTAGTTTCAACTCACTAAGCTTGTAATATTTTAGCCTAAATTCAATCTCCACAGAGAATTTTAGGATCTCCAAGGCATCTATTCACCACAAGATTCTGCACAGTAACCATGGATCCACTAGCTACAACATAAACCAGGGGATCATCCCAAAATTTACCTGGGACCAAACCAAACCATAACTGTTCCTCTTCTGCAGGATTCAACACTCTCACCATGAGAATCATATTCACTAATAAAAAAAAAAAATAAAAATAATAAAAAAAAAAAACTAGTACAATTTTCAACTGAGTTGACCATATGCAACTTTGCTTTGATTTTGATCAAAGTATTAATTTAATCACTAATGAAACATTTTAACTGAAAAAAATCATGAAATACACTTTTAAAAATATTAATTTTCTAATTATTTATTTTGTAGTTGTAGGTGGACACAATATCTTTATTTCATTTATATGTGGCACTGAGGTTTTAACTCAGTGCCTCACATGTGCTAGGTGATCACTCTACTACTGAGTCAAAATCCCAGTCTCTCATGATATACACATTTATGTCTATGTTTTTGTTTAAAATAGTGTTTTGATTCATCCATGTTTTTTCTGTGGATAAGCAGTTTAATTATTTTATTTAATCTATCTATTTATTTATTTATTTATTTATTTACTTACTTACTTATTTGTTTGTTTATTTATTTATTTATTTATTTTCTTTACACCTGGAGTGAAACCCAGGGGCACTTAATCACTGAGCCACATCCCTCACCCTTTTATCTTTTTTTTTTTTTTTTTTTTTATTTTGAGACAGAGTCTCTCTAATTTTCTAGGACATTTCTAAGTGCCTGAGGCTAGATTTGAATTATGATCCTCCTGCCTCAGTCTCCCAAACTGCTGGGATTATGCATCACTTTCTTTATTTTTTAAATAATTTGACATTTTATAAATATGTCAAAAAAGTGCTAAACATTTGGAAACTTTAGTTGTAGGCAAATTTTAAAATGGGCACAAACACAGATAGGACTGACCAGGTCTTGTGTTCTATTGTATATCTACAACAATATATGATATGATTCAAAATTACTAGAAGAAAGTAAATATGATAAACAATTAGAAATGATAAGTATTTGAGGAGGCAAAATGCTAATTACACCATTCTTATTAATATATGTGCCAAATCACTGAGAATATACACTTTACTTTATTGATTGTAATTTTTCATCATGGTAAAAATAGCTTAATGAGATCTCTTCTCTTAACAAATATATATGACATAACTATATATATACCTGCCTGGCCCAAACTAAAAATCCAGTAAAAAAATGTCCAAACTTCTCCAAACACTGGTCCACACATTTTTCAATGATAGCCATCTTACCAGGTTTTACTCACTATCATTATGATTTTGATAGTAATTATCATGATGATTCTTAATGCTGAACACTTTTTATACATTTTTTAATTTCTATGCATTTTGGAGTAAACATCTTTTCAGATTTTTTTTTGACCATTTTCAATTGGGTTTTCATTTATTACTTGTTCTTGATTTAGAACTGTACTTTGGATATTAACTCCTTGTTTGGGATTATCTGGTTTGGGAATATTCTAATATATTTGGTTTGTGAATCTATCCTCACTCTGCTGCCTTTTCACTCTTGTATTCTTTGCTAAGCAGGACCTTTGAGTTTTGACACAGTCTTGCTTCTCTATTTCTGTATTGTGCCTCATGCTTCTGGTATCATGTTAAAAACCAAATATTAAATGTACCCTAAAGGCCTATGTATTAAATGTCTGGTCTCCCATTGGTGCAACTGGATGTTAGTGAGACTGTTGGAAGGATGCAGTGTAGGTTCTAAACAATGAGAAATGATAAGTATTTGAGGAGGCATGCCCATTAGATTGTGTAACCCAACTGTGCTCTCTATTTTCTTCCTGGTTTGAGGTGTGAGTATTTTCTTGCAAACATGGCCTTGCCAGGATGTGCCACAATTCAGGGCCTTCTCCAGAACTGAGCAAGGAAGGCACCATGCTATTCAACACCAAAACTAAGGTACATGAGTCATTTTTCTTTCTAAATTGGTTTCTTCAGGTATTTTGTGTTAGAACGTGCAACTGACTAATGTATGTCATTTCCCAGAAATCATTATCAATATATTTGCTATTAAAATATTCAAGTATGGTTGTTTGTACCAGTTTTAGTTTCAGAACTTGCACATAGTTTTTTTCTTAAAGTTACTGAACTTGCATTTTATTTATATTTCTACATTAATGTTTCAATTACAGAAATCTAGAATTAATGGATTTGACTATTATATTTGCATACTTGCATATATCAGGCTTTGATTGAATACACCTCTTTTGATGCCCCCCCTCTCATCCCATTATGTTTTACAAATAATCTATCTTTTTCCTCTTCTCATTGCCCTTCCTAAAGTTTTCACAAGTGAGAGAATTTGTATGGTAAAAATACTTTTATAACTAATTTTATATGACAGAGTAATATCTAATTTCATCAATTGTTCTGCAAATGAGATATTTCATTCTTCCTTATGACAAAATATAGGTCCATTGTGTGTATATGACACTTTTTCCCCTACATTCATTTCTTGAAATGCAGCTATGTTGATTCCATAGCTTATTGTGAATAGTACCACAATAAACATGGTTATGAAGGTATCTCATATGTATATCCCAAAGAAGATATATACCAGGAATATATATATATATATATATATATATATATATATATATATATATATATATCCATTTTGGGGTGAGATAATGTCCTAATAAAATTTTGATTTTATTAGGATATTATTCACAAGTTATGAAATTTGTGCATTTACATAATTGAAGATCATGTTAGGCCCTCCTACCACACATACTTTTGTTGGGCACCAAAACATCCACTTTCCTGCACCTACCCCACCCCATCCTAAAAAGTGGCCATGACCCTGGCCTTCTCAGGTAACCCACAGCCCCTCTACTGCCATCTAATGGAGAGCTACCCTTCTGTGAATAACCCTGTCCTGAGCTCCCAGGATCCCTGGGTCTATTAAGGCCTGGGGCTCACACCGTCATGCCCACCTCCCACAACTTTTAGCATTAGAAAGTCCTGTCTCACTCCAGGGAAGCAAAAACACACATTGACACCCACCTGAGCCCAGCCTGGCCCAGAGCACAACCATCCATGTTCACCTGCCTTTCCTCATCTCCTTCTGACAGTATGAAGGTGGTATACTCTCCATTTCCCATAGGACAAGGGCCACTAGGATTGTGCCACCACCAGTTTTTGGCACCCTTAGCACTGTATGACCACTGAAAAATTCCTGATGGCATTCATATTGCTCCTTTTGTGTGAAGACATATGGAGAGGAGCAGCAAGTAGGAAAACTTCTGCCTCCACACCAGTCCAAGAAAAAGACCAGGCAGACTCTGAGACCAAACCAGCTTCTTTTCAAGGTATTCTTGGTCCTGGAACCCTGGAACCTGGGGAAAATGTCAGGCCTGAGTGGGGAAGATGGCTTCAGCATGGTAATGGCTTGGGCAGGTGAAGGAGAAAGAGCCAATGTTCACTGTATTCAAATGATGGGCATTGTAGCTAAAATAAAGATTAGTTTCCAACTATAGGTAGATGCAAACTATTATTGAATTAAATAGTTTTTATTTGAGTTTCTTTACAAAAGTCTTTTTTTTTCTTTCCTTACGTTACTATGTTCTCAGAGTATTAACCAGCGATGCTTTCAGTTCATGGGAAATACATTTTTTTTTTAAACAAAAAAAAATTATTTGAGTGAATACTAATGCTTTTAATGGAGGAAAAAAGATTTGTTGATACACATAAGGATAATTGACAATATTAAAATCATGTTTAGGATAGACTAGAAAGAAATCATAATTAGTAAAAGAATAAGTGCAAATCATCCAGAAAGATTTTTAAAAATTTGAAAATGCCTTTCCCTCTCAAGCCTGCAGAACCATCATTGGATTTTGTAGATGTTAGGTGCAGGACAGGATGAATTAAGTTGTCTGCAGGGCATGCCAAACAAAGTTAGCTGTAGGGTGACCTGGCCACTCAAACCCTCTGTCTGGTTCTTTGTTACCTGTTTGTTTCAAGCCCAAATGCCCAAGCTCCCACTCAAGGCTGAACACTTAACCCCACTTTGCCAACAAGGCAGTTTGCAGACCCAGAGACCCCTTTAGATTTGGGCTATAAAAACTCCCTCCTGCTGGGCCCATCTCTCTTGCTCTCTCTTTTTCTCTCTTTTCTTCTCTGTTGCACTGCTGCAATAAAGATCTCTTGGTTGCTCAGAGTGTTGTGGTCACTTTCCTTTCAGTAGAAAATAGCTGCATAAAATCTTTTAGGTTCTAAGGTGGAGACTAAAGAAAAAGAAAAATGTTGATGGCTTCAGTAGTTCTTTTTCTTCTTATGAGTTTTTTTTTTTTTTTTTAATTATTTTTTCTTTTAATTTGATGGAGAGATACTGAAAAACTTTGATGGCCCAGGGATAATTGCCCCAATATCTCCACCTCCTATGCCCTCCACCCATACATCTTTTTTCCCTCAGTCCACCTTTGCCCCCTCCTCCCAGACATGGGAGGCCAGTTTCCACCCTGTCCTTTCCCCAGTGACAGGACTTGGCAGTGGTTAAGACTGGGGAGGCAGAGGGAGGGACAGCCTGGCTCCCAAGCCCCCTCTTCTGCTCCTGCAGTCTGTCTTTCTCTGGAAGTGTGGGGAGGAGGGGGATAGTGAAGCCAGATTTAAAGTTAGGTAGTCAGTGTAGTTAGATAAATCGGGTCTAATATCGAGTGAAATCTAAAATGGAGACCATGTGGAGAATGACTCAGGGAAAACACTGGACAACTCATGGAATGTTAATGAAGTCCCGAAAAGGCCCTAGGCCAAAGTCCACCTCAAAGAAATGTTAATGAATAGCCCCCAGCAAAAAGGTGCTGACTCAGAAGTCCTTCCTGACCAGATTACTTCTTTGGCCCACCTGTGTCCCACCCCTTGGGCCTTCCCACCTACATTCTATCACTGAAAGAACTATAAAAAGGGGAGACAACATCCCTTCCACGGATTCCACCTCTTGGGTCCCCTTCTTCCTCCGGGAGAAGTCTTTTCTGCTGTCCTTTAATAAACTTCTAATTTCTACTCTGACCTTGCCTGGGCATGCTTCTTTGGTGTTATTCTTCAACATTGGGGAAGCAAGAACTCGTCAGTGGTCAACAGCAGTAACAATAGGAGGGGGGTAGGAGGAGGAGGAGGAGGGGGAAGGGAAGGCACAGGGGGAGGGGGAGGGGGAGGAAGAGGCAGAGGAGAAGGAGGAGGAAGGAGTTGGGGGAGTAGGAGGAGGGGGAGGAGGATGGGAGGAGCAGGGGGAGGAGGATGGGAGCAGGAGGAGGAGGATGGGAGCAGGAGGAGGAGGAGTGGAGAAGGAGAAGTGGAGGAGGAGTGGAGGAGAGGAGAAGGAGGAGAGGAGGGGAAGAGGAGAAGGAGGGGGGAGGGGAGGAGGAAGGGAGGAGGGGAGGACGGGGGAGCATGGAAGGAGGAGGAGGGGAGGAGGGGAAGGATGAGGAGAGGAGGAGAGGAGGGAGGATATTCATTGAAATAAACAACCAGGCAAAACACGGGAACATGGCAGCTGCAGCTTCAGCTACAGCTTCAGTGGTGAAGGTAAGCGCCTATGGAAGCGGGCATCTGACAGCAGGAACAACTGGAGAGAAGAGGGTAACCGCCTTCCCCAGGGGCTGCGAGGGCTGCTGGGAGGCAGACGGCGGGGGGGTGGGGGGGTGCCGCGTCCCCACCACTGGCCGGGACTGCCTTTTCTGCAAGGAGCCAGGAGGAGCCCTGTGCCCCCAAGAGGGCTGTTTCTTGGTGCGGGCATCCCTGCCCCAGTGTGGGGAAAACAGGAGTTGCATCCCGGAGGCTCACAGAGCTGGGAGTTGGGGTTTGGGGGCGGGGAGACGCGGAGTCCTGGAGTCCCTGGGAAAGAAAGGAGGCGCTCCAGTGCTTTGCGAGAGCTAGGAGAAGAGTCCAGGAGCACAAGGCGGAGGCTGCAGCCAGTGGCGCAGGCCAGAGGTGAGCGCCGAGCTGCGGCGGGGAGACAAGGGATGCAGACATGGCCCCCACTGGAGGAGCAAGTGCCTGCCGCCCAGAACGGTGCTGGGTCGCAGGCGAGGCTCCGGCTGAGCTGGGCAGGTGACTCCCAAGAAGGTACATTCTTTGAGGGAAACTCTTTGCAGCTGCAGCGCAGGGTGGGAGACGGGTGAGGGGAGGTAGGACTGGGGAAGTGCTGGGGGTGTGTGTGCAGAGTGTCAGAGGCGGCTGACAGGCTGAGCCTCTAGGAAGAGGAGGAGGAGAAGGGGGGCCCCAGGCCGGCCAGGCTAGTGTCAGCGCTGGGGGCAGGACTGAGGGGCGCCACAGGCTGACAGGAAGGAGCTGCCCCAGGCAAGCTCCAGCTCCCTTGGGCGAGCAGGCCAGGCTGCAGTGGGTGCTGGGAGCAGTGGGGCCGCGGTAGGGGCGGGGCCGCGGTGGGGGCGGGGAGCCGGGGCAGGCCGAGGTTGGGGGCAAGGAGCTGGGGGGCAGGCCTCTGTGGCGCTGAGCTGGGCTCTCCCCTGACTTAACTTTCTGGGTGCCCTCATGTGTGCTGGAGGTGCACTGGGGCCAGGCCAGGGACCCGGATGGGAGCAGCCCACCCATATTTCTTTAACTTTTCCCTCACTTGATCCACAAAATAAATTAAGCAAAAATGCTAAGTCCTGTGTAGCTAGTGTCCAGTGGCCTTTCTTCAGCCTCCTGCCCTGAAATGAAGGCAGGGCTGTGTAAATAGCCTTTCTGCTCCTTTCACTGTCTTGGAAGTATGACTGTGTGGAAGTTTTAACAGTGTCCACACCAGGAGGAGTACCTGTCTGGGTGTTCACTGAAGTCTTTACTCTGGGCACTGCTGCTGTTTGAAGAAGGCCCAGAGGGGAGGGAGAGACACTCATTTCACAGCAGAAGTTGAGAATCTCACTTTGGTGAGTGACTCCGATGGCACAGGCAATGTGCCTCTTGCACAAGAAATGATTTCCAAGTATATGAGATATTTTTCTGCATTAATCTAATATTTAACTACTTTTTGTAGTCTTTATGTTATCTAGTTCATGTTCTTTATTTGGCCAGTATTTTTTTTTTCTTATTTATACATGAAATCATGCCAAAGGTACCTTTTGTAACCTTCTCATCCCATCTAGCACCTGTCTGGTACCTGAAGCAGCAATGCCTTTTTGTGCTCTGCAACAGAGATATGTATATCCAAAGAGTATTAAGTAAGTTAAAAATTTTATGTATAAATTAGCACTTTAAACTCCAAAAAAGGCATTTGAACTAATAGACTGAATTAGAAATAGACAAGCCTACACAGTATTTGTAGTTCTCTTAGAGACTTAAACTAGAGAAGGCACCACATGAACTCAAATTTTTAATGTGTAAAATGAAGTAGTAACATTTCTGAACTCTAAGATCTTTTCAGCTCAAAATTGTATTTATGGAGTTCTTGATGTAAAAAAAAAAAAAATTCTTTATGAAAAGAACCAATTAACTCTCAACTTATCTTTTATTCATTATAATTGAATTATTCCTTTATACATGTAATAAAAAAAGAGATTATTAAATATATTTGAAGACATCTGAATAACATTTGGTTATGCAGTCTGCCTATTTTAATGTTAATATGACTTGTAAAATTGAAAACTGCAGAGGAATTCTAAGTCAATAGAATAATCTCTGAACTTCTTTAAGGACGTTTATCTCAAAATGTAGTTTTAAAATTAGGCACTTCACCATCTGACACAAGAAGAGAAAGATGAGAAACCAAATAAAATTCTAGCAAACTATGACAGAAACTCTCTTTCGAAAATCAGACTTATTAATCTTCATATGAGAGACTCCATTTTCTACAGAGGGCTTATTCTTTAATATACAAGACTCCCTTTCCTCCCCACTAAACTTACTTAGGAAATTACCATGGTTTCCTAGGACTTCTGCCCAAGTTTCTTCCTTATGAACCACTGATATTTCTGCAAACCTCCTCTAAATATTATGAGAGATAGAAGTGGCTTTTTGTTTGGAAAAGTAGTTCTGATTTAGGATTATCAGTGAAACCCCTTGGGGCTTTATTGAATCATATCAATAGTTGTCAGTAATAATATGTATTTTGCTGGCCACAACATAATGTATTGATATGTATGAAACAATATGTTATAAATTGGAAAAAAATATGTTTTTTCATAATTTATCAGCATTATTATGCCACAAAATAATGCAGTCTTATGAATAATACAGAGCTCTTTGTGAGCATTATTTGCTGTAGGTAATAAATTTACCCTGTTGTTGAGAGCCACAGACATTGGCACTTTGCCAAGAGGAGGTGTTTGAGAAGTAACGCCAGCGAGCCATCAAGATGATAGAGATTCCTTAATGACTGACTGCTGTGTCTAGATGATGTCAATTAAGTTAAGCTGTGTGTAATCATTAAGATGATGAGGATTCCTTATTGGTTGACTTCTGTATCTAGCTTATGTTAATTAAGAAAAGCCGTGTGTAATTAGTTAAGTATATATACCTCTGCTGTCCGGCAATAAGGTGGCTCCCACTGTATCAACCTTCACAAGTTGCTTGTCACTCACCCCCCAGTTATTTTGCCCAGCCAGACTGTGGCAGATGGTGGCCCATACAGGGAGCCCCGGGATGCTCGGGGGTAAGTGACGGGGAAAAGCTGCCCATCCCTAGAATTAGATAGGACGGGATCAAATCTGCTCATCCCTAAGCAGATAGGGTGAGAGGAGGAATGGCCATTTCAAGAAAAAGGAGAAGATTGATACAGTATGTTTGTGTCTTGTTTTGTCTTGGTGTATTTTATTGTCTTTGTGACGAAAATATGGAAGGGGTGTTAAGGAAATTTCAAAGGGAAGGAGGCTACCCAGTGGAACCAAGAACAGTTAGGGCATACATTGATAAAAGCCCAGGAACTCTAGTCAGAAAGAAGAAGGAAGCTCAGAGGAAGAAGGACTATCAGCACAGCAAGGACTTTACAAGTGGCGGAAGTGCCCGGCCCTTCCTCACCCCCCACCCGGGGAGCAGGATGCCACTACCGCAATCCCAAATCCAGACCTGACCTGGAGGCACAGTCTTGCTCTTGCTCCCTGTGCCTGGTGGCAGTTTGAGTCCAGGACACTCCCTGGGGCCATCTGGGGCTGCCTGGGGATGCTATAGCAGGCAGCAGAAGATGCACCCATGCCTGATGTTTGGTCATTAAAATGTCCACAACTACAATGGTTCTCCAACACCTGGAGGCTGATGAATAATGAGAACCATTAAGGCCTATTTCAAATGTAAAAAACCTTGAGATAATGTACTAAATTTTTCAGAAGTTTGTTTGCTTAGTGGAATGCTACAGGATTCTCTTTAGCCATCATTGTCGGAGTTCCTGCCTTCATTCCAGTGCCAGTGAGGATGAGGGTGGAGGAATTTCCAGTGTTGCTGAGAACTGGAAAAGGCTTTGGATCAAGCCAGCTGCCTGCAGAACTTACCTGGTCTGTGAACTTACCTGGACTGTGATTTAATTAATTTATTGAGCTTTGAAGTTACCTGGACTGTGGTTTACCTGGACTATGTGTTACTTATATGCATTGTGAACTATCTGTTTATGCAGTGAATTGTGGTAGTATCAGGGTATCTTTGCTGATGGTGTCATCTGTGGTACAATTTTTCCAAGGGCCTCTTACTTGGAGCCATCAATTGGCTTGGTATCGTGACATTTTTTATCCTCCCCTTCTGCTTGTAGCAGATTATTTATGGTGTTTGTTTAAAAACCACTATGGTCATTATCCACAAGTATGGCTGAGTGTTTTGGGCCTGTAGTCAAAGACAGGTAAGATCCAATTACAATGGTACCAACCTAAGACAGGAGGCTAATGATTTGAGGTCAGACCATCCAATGACGGGTAAGGACCATATGTAGTATTGGAAAACCTAAGACAGACACGGTCCCTAAGCCACACACTTGTTGTTTAATTAAACAAAAGGGGGAAATGTTGAGAGCCACAGACAAGTTAAGATGGCACCTGGCACTTTGCCAAGACGATTGGTTTGAGAAGTAATGCCAGCAAGCCATTTAGATGATAGAGATTCCTTAATGATTGACTGCTGTGTCTAGATGATGTCAATTAAGTTAAGCTGTATGTAATCATTAAGATGATGAGGATTCCTTACTGGTTGACTGCTGTATCTAGCTTATGTTAATTAAGAAAAGCTGTGTGTAATTAGTTAAGTATATATATATATCTCTGCTGTCCGGCAATAAGGTGGCTCCCGCTGTATCAACCTTCACAAGTTGCTTGTCACTCGCCCCCCCAGTTATTTACCCAGCCAGACTGTGGCACCCTGTTCTCTATCTTTCAAGCTAATTAGAGTCATAAAACTATAAGAATAGTGCCTTTTAATCCACTGGTATATTAACCTATACAAGAGGGGTGGGCTTTTTATACAAAAAATACTGAAGTAGTTTTGAAGAATACTTGGATAGAAACAGGTGGAAAATAATAGTTGAGGTCCACTGCTCTTTTTTGTTGCACCAATATTAATGCAGAGACAATTAGGAGCAGCACATTAGCTGAGCTGCATAAAGATGGCCAATTTCTAATAAAATCAGAATTTATATAATACAGGACCTTTTAGATCACATCAGGTTGATTCCTTTGGAAAGCAAATGTGAAAGCCATGCAGCTCACAAGACATGACATGGCTCATCCACATTCCACATAGCTTTTGTAAAGTCTCTGTTTGGCAGAAGAAGACCCTCAATACTGGATCCCTCAGAAGAGATTGCTGCAGTCCAATATTGGGATTAGAAAATGTAGTAAACTATGGTGAAAGCAATTTTGAAGACAGATGCCTTCTGTTTGTTTCCAGAAAAAAATACAGTAAGGAAAATATGAGTACAAAGTCATTTTCCATGAACTCCTCTTTGTTTTGCTTTGTGAGCATACCCTATAAAAGAAAATAGAATTCTGACAGTGAGGGTAAATCTGGACCTCCAGTGATTATTGTAGAAGAATAGGAAATGTTGACACCAAGAGTATGCTATGAAATATTTATCATAGGACTTCCTACTTCTTTGAGAGAAGGCTCTGTGGTAAATAAAAAATGCTGGTAAAATCTTTTTGTTTGTTTTATGAAGCCTAGAGTTTTATTTGATGTTTGATATCCATTATGCTTTGAAATATAATCTTCTTAGCATCCCTGCCATAGGTTTATATGAAAGGTGATTTAACGTACTGTGGTGGGCTAACATCCATTGCTTCTTTTTATGGGAAATATTTTCTACTTAAAAAAAAAAATAAAAATGGCCAATATTCTTTAATAGGGAATTTTATACATCATTGAGTGAAGGCATCCTTAAAATGTTTTTTACTAAAACACATTTTTTTTTGAGAGAGGGAGAGAGAGAGAGAGAGAGAGAGAGAGAGAGAGAGAGAGAGAGAGAGAGAATTTTTTTAATATTTATTTTTTTGTTTTTGGCGGACACAACATCTTTATTTGTACATGGTGCTGAGGATCAAACCCAGGGCCATGTGCATGCCAGGCGAGCATGCTACCACTTGAGCCACATCCCCAGCCCCCTCAAACACATCTTTTATTTAAATTATAGAAATGACTGGCTTTGTAAAGCCAGTCATGTAAAAAAATTCAGACACTTTAAAATAAAAGTAAACAGATCACTCACATTATATTTTCTACAAAAATATTTTATTTACACTTGTATTTAGAAAAATATAAAAGAATCAAATTATTTCACATACATATAAAAGTTAACCTTAGATAAAACTTATATACATTTATACATAGTGTTCTGGAGTGCACATGCACATATACATTCTAAAATATATAAAAGATTTCATCGACTTGGAGAAAACTTCCAGAAAGTATCTAGTATTGATATTATTTAATAAACTTTCATGGATAAATAATTACAAAATCATGTCTAAACTTGTGAGAAATAGTTTCATATGTTGTATTTATCCCAAGAAAATAAATTTTTCAGAGATTTATCAGAGGATAAATAATCTGTCATTCCTCACAGTCTTATCATGCATTCACTATTTTTCTTAATTTTACCATGGATTCTCTAGTACTTAAGACTTCTTTCTTCATTTGTATATTTAGTTTTCCACTTCAACCTATTTTGATTTACTTTCTTAATCATGCTTTGTATTCTGTTTTTCTCTCTCTCACTCAGAGAATACATTTAAATGAGACAATATATTACTTTTTTAATAAATGAATATATTTTAGTTGCTTCAAAAGTATTTGCTTTTTTTCATAATATGTTACAGTTATTCCTGAGTATTGCAAACTCCACAATGGAATATATAAAATATTTTCAACATATATAAACATGCTTTTTATTTTTGTATTTAAATATTTTATTTCCTCTGAATTTGCTCAGTCTTTTATAACAAATTTTTTAGATTTTATTCTAATTTGTTATAAAAAAACAGTAGAATGCATTTTCATTCATATTACACAAATAGAGTACAATTTTTCATATCTCTTATGCACAACAGAGTCACACCATTTATGTCTTCATACATGTACTTACGGTAATGAAATCTATCTCATTCCACCACTTCCCTATCCCCATGCTCCCTTTCTTCCCCTTCCTCCCCACTGCCTTATCTATAGTTTGTCTATTCCTCCCATTCTTCTCCCTCCTTTCCATTACATATCAGCAATTTTATGTCAGAGAAAACATTCAGTATTTGGTGTTGGGGGATTGGCTTACTTCACTTAGCATAATATTCTTCAACTCCATTCATTTACCTGTATATGCCATTATTTCATTCTCTTTAATGATGAGCTTTATCCCATTTTGTATAAAAATAACATTTTCTTTTTCAATTTGTATACTGAAGGGCATCACAGTATACTACAAAAATGCAGCTACAACAATGTTTATAGTAGCACAATTTAAAAAATAATTTTAACTATCAGATTATAAATGATTTTCTAAAAATCTGATATAAAGGTATAAAAACTCTACATGGTTTCTATTGAACATTGTGGATGTTGAAGGTGTTGAATATTTTCTTATATATTTATCATCAGAAATACTATTATTTCTACTAATAAAATGTTTCTAAAATGAAAATATTAAATGGAGAAGCCAATAAAGTAATAGCCTTGCCTCATAATGTATTAGGTGTAAGACATTGTGAATATTATAGTATTTTTTTGGTGTAAAACCTTAGCTAGATTTCATTTGAATCTTAGGTTTTCTCACTTAGTAACTTTATAAACTATGATAAACTCTGGGAATCTCAGTTTGATTATCTGTCAATCTTTATTAATTGCTCTCAGATTTTTCTGAAAAATTTGAACATGCCCAATATTATTTTCTTTTTTTATATTTATTTATATATTTTAAAAGAGAGAGAGAGAGGGTGAGAGAGAGAGAGAGAGAGAATTTTAATATTTATTATTTATTTTGTTTTCTTTTTTTTTAGTTTTTGTCGGACACAACATCTTTGTATGTGGTGCTGAGAATCAAACCCAGGCCTTACGCACGCCAGGCGAGCACGCTACCACTTGAGCCACATCCCCAGCCCTGTTTTCTTTAGTAATATGTTATGAAAGAATATTTTAAGAGTTCCCTAAAGTAAAGTAGCCCTGAAAAGCATCAAGTGCTCTATACAATGTAGACATGTAGTGGTCATAACTTTTGAGATCAGAACTACATGAAGCTTGGTTTGTATACTCCATCAATTCAAGTTATGTAAACAAGGAATAAGACAATGTTTTTATTCCATGAAGAAGACCTCATAGCAGGACAGATAGACACTGCATTTGTCGCGACCCCTTGCCCGCAAGGAAGACGCAACTCAGGAATCTTCTTTCAGCAGTTTATTCAGGTCCTTGATATTTCTTCTTCTCCCTTCGGACGCCCCTCCCAGCCTTAATAAAGCATCTCAAGCCCCAATGCAAAGCTGCCGCGTGGAGCTTTCTCACAGGGTGGTGAAAAATCATGTGCCAACTCTCCTAGATAAGGAGTTGTTTGTCACAGACCACAGTGGAAGCCGGCGCCATCTACTAATGGCGACCATAGTCTGCAGAAACAGCAGAAGCGGCTCACCACAGTCCCCCTTTTCTGTTTTCTTAAAACAATACAGGCGAGAGTAGAGGTCCTATCCCACTGTGCAGAAGTGGCTGCATAGTATGGCTCAGTCCTAAGGAGGGCCCTTCCCCAGATCCGAGGCCATATCAGCCGACGCCTTTTTTCGTGGGGCGGGGCGTGGACGCGTCTAACCCGCATGCAATAGGACATGCTCTCCTTGAGGTCCACATCAAGGATCACTCAAGTGCAGTGCCTTGCCTCGCATCCTGTATCGTGACGATGGTGGACGAAGGGGGATAGCTGAGGCCGAACTGTGGCTGTTAATAACAACAAACAAATTGACAGCACCCTGAAAGAAAGGCACGGACTTTAAGGCGATAGAAAAGCACTAGTGTGGAAACCCATCTGCGTGCAATGGCAGTAAAACCAGCAGAGTGCAAGGGCTTTCCAACACTAAGAGAATAACAAGGAAAGTCATGTCGATCCCAGTGCAATGTTATAATAACTTGGGGTGCAACGACCATGACAAAGGTTTACTGTTTAAGATGCGCAAGCCAGACTTGAGGTGAGTTGCCATTTTCTAAAGCTGCAAGAGCTTGTATGATCATAGCCTTATTGTGAGCACTGAGGGCCTTAAGGCGACAGAGAAACCACAAACAGAGGAACATACCGAAGCAACACATTGCACCAAAAATGCCTACCCCCACCCACTCTTTGAAGAAGGAAAAAGCAGAAGATATCCAATCGGTGAATTGACCCAAAGTCACGGGATCGACACGGGTACTGTTTAAGACAGCTATCTGGGTTAGTTGAGACTGGATCAAGTCTTCCGCTGCCATGGACCAATTTCCGGCCAAATATTCGCCAATGATGTGGGAGGCATTCCTGGAATCATTAAATCTGACAGAGGTTATGCATAAATGTGCACGTTGGTCAACACAACCCAAAAGCACCAAGTCAGCCAATTCTTCTACCTGAGCTTGGAGTAAATCTATTCTTTGGTTGGCAGCTAAAATCCCTGACAAAATGTGTTGATTAATTGTATTTTGGGATTCAAGTATGGTGGAAGTTTGTTGAACAACTTGATTAATGGTGGCAGCAGTTTGTACTTGACTGGCCATGGCCACTCCGGCCGTGACCGCTGCAGCAGCAGACACCGCCACAGCTGTCACTATAGCTGCCGTAATTCCAAAATCTCTACGGGCTCTAATCAGTTCAACAATAGGAAAGGATTCTGGATCTGCAGTAACCGGGATCGGGACAAAGGTTGGAATTTTCATAATCACTGCCGTAGTCCAGGAGCCATTCCAACACTCAGACAAGTAGCAAGTAACATTAGAACAATTAAGCATCCCCTGTAATGTAACATTAGCCAAAAGAAACAGAAATGGAGATTGGAGACAGACTGCTGCGGAAGGTAATGTAGCATTAAACAATTGTGAATTATTTGCAAAAATTTTAAGCCTCCTACCTCGCTCCGAGTCTTGGGTACTGCCAGAAACATTAAACAGCCAACTTTGGACTCCTAATATTTCCCTGGGGAAACACAAGCACGGACTAGACTAGCCCAATCTGAGGGAGTCATACAAAATCTAGTAAGTCGCTCCACCTGAGTGAGAGTGAAAGCGGCATCTATGCCATAAGTGCGGACGGATTCTGCCAAGGTTTTAATTATCTTAAAGTCTAAAGGCTCATGATATCTTCCTCTATTATTGTCCTGAAACACCGGGTACGCAAGTCCCATATCTGTATTAACTGTCCTCCAAACTTGCGCATGAAAAGATCTCCCGGAACTTTGGCTCCCCCCCACATACGGGGGTGGGGCAACAGGCATCATATCTTCTTCTAAATTTTCAACCTCCTCCTCCTCAGAGTTTTGTTGACCAATATTAGATCCCTCCCCCTTCTTACAGTAGGCATGCGTGCCTTGTGTCTCCCTTTTCTTCTTTTTTACTTTTATCTTGTGTAGTTGTTGCAACAATATATCAAGGTCCTCAGAACACTCTGAGCCGCTTGTGTCCTCAGATGTTTTGAATTCGGTCAAGTCTGGATAGAGCCTTCTCCTATTTTTATCTTCAGGCTCTTTTGCCTTCTCACTACTGTTACTTTTGATACTCTCTGCCACTTCACTATGTGACCCTTCAGATTTTTCCTCATGTAGTTGCTCAAGAACAGCCTGACCCTCACACACAGCCTCTTGGCATTTACCATCTGTTATACATCCTCTAACTAACTTCCAAAGTGGTATAACACCACCCTCTAAGGTGCCTTGCTCACGAGCAAAGTCAAGATCTTTGCCTAATTTATCCCAACTAGGTACAGTAAGGCTGCCCGAAAATGCAAACCACGGTGCAGCGATATCTATCTTGTGTAAAAATCTCTGTAAAGTACTATGTTTCACTTCCAAGCCCTTGGAACGTAACAGGCCATCTAGGGCCAGGAGAAGTGGACTTGAAGATGCGGCACCCATGACACAACAACAAAAGAAGCACAAAAAACAAAAGAGAAAGTACACAGTGCAGCTGCAATAAAATGTAAGGCTCTCTCTGTGTTTACAGAGGAGCTGCCCTGCTTTGGTCGCGGATCCCACTTACTAGGGACTAACCCCGCTTTGGTCGCGGATCCCACTTACCTGGGACTAACCCCGCTTTGGTCGCGGATCCCATTTACCTGGGACTAACCGGTGCACCACCCCTGACTGCTGAAAGTTCTGGTTCCCGGGTCTCGGCACCACTTGTCGCGACCCCTTGCCCACAAGGAAGACGCAACTCAGGAATCTTCTTTCAGCAGTTTATTCAGGTCCTTGATATTTCTTCTTCTCCCTTCGGACGCCCCTCCCAGCCTTAATAAAGCATCTCAAGCCCCAATGCAAAGCTGCCGCGTGGAGCTTTCTCACAGGGTGGTGAAAAATCATGTGCCAACTCTCCTAGATAAGGAGTTGTTTGTCACAGACCACAGTGGAAGCCAGCGCCATCTACTAATGGCGACCATAGTCTGCAGAAACAGCAGAAGCAGCTCACCACATGCATTCACTTATCTCCATGAAGTCCCAATATCACATCCACTTATCACATCCACAACATTTGCAAAAAGGCATCTCATTACATCAAAACTGGTGTATGAGATGTAACCTCACTAAAAGTCTCACCAAGCACAAAAAAAATTGAACGCCATACATGAGAGGGAGGAAGGCAGGACCAGATCAAACAGAAACTGCTTGCATTAAGACCTGTAACCACCCTGGTGATGTACTGAATCCAAAGAAAAATCAAAGCATGAGTATGGGGGTTTAGAGTTAAGTGTGCAAAAGGCTTAATTGTTCTAAGGCAAGGAAGCAATGTAAACCATAATTGTAACTATGCAGTTATAAATCACAAGTTTAAACAAAAGGACAGAAAAACAGGCAGAAGTACCAAATTAAAAAACAGGATAGAGTTTTTAACTCATAATAGAAGGCTTGACAATCCTTACCAAAGGGGTGAAGATGTCCAGGTATTTTCCTTTATGAAGATAATTTGTGGAAGGAATGAGGGTTTTTTTGTTTGTTTCTGAAGAAAATTTGGGCAGAAAGTATAGAATAAAAGAAGGACTAGCAAAAGCAAAAAAGTCACAGAAGGAAGCTAGAGTTTAGTAAGATGTTCAGTTATAGGTTTGGGGATATAGCTCAGTTGGTAGAGTGCTTGCCTCACATGCACAAGGCCCTGGGTTAAATCCCCAGTACCACCAAAGAAAAAAGTTCAGTTACAAATTTTTATTGTGTTTTTCGTGATGCCATTTAGAATTATTATTAGTATTATTTTTTAAATCAGGAATTGAACCCACAGGTGCCAGGTGCTTAACTACTGAGCCAAACCCCAGCTCTTTCTTTTCTTTTTTTTTTTTTTTTTTTTTTGAGACTGAATCTTGCAGAATTTACGAGGCTGGCTTTGAGCTTGCAATTCTCATGCCTTAGTCTCTAGAGCCAACCAAGATTACAGGCATTCGCCACCATGCCTAGCTTGGATTTTTTAAAGTGATTTTATTTTTATATATCAGGACTTCATCTGACAATGATTGTATTTTAAATATAATCTGTACCTTATGTTTTAAATATAATCTGTACCTTATACCACAAACAACCTAAAAACTCACTCTTTATGTAAATATGATATTATCTTGGCATGAGTGGAATGACTCTACAGTTTTTGAAGTGACTCCTTAAGTATGGTCAAGCATAATGTCAATTTTTTTATATTGTTCCATAAGAGATTTGGAAAAGAATGTGGCACATTAAATGTATATTCTAATAAAATTAAAAATCTTTGAAAAATATGTGTCAAAGACTTGTACTTTAATCCATTAGGAGTAATGTTTTAGACTGTATTGTTGAGAAAATAAATGTTGCTTAGAACCCCACATCTCAGTGATTTATTTAATCAATGTTTATTTCCCACTCTAAAAGGTCTAAAGTGAACAAAATCTAATGGTCAGGCAGGTCTACTGGGTGGCTCACATCTGAGATAGTTCTCAGAACTCTCGGTTTCCTGCATTTCATGGTTTTTATGAGTCATTTTTTTTTCTCTACAATTTGTTAGTATCACAAGAGTACTCATTCCCATTAAAATATCCACCTTAGTCTCCCAGACTTTAGAAACCTTCATTTTGTGATGGTGTGCTGTGGAAGAGGCATGAGCCTTCAGAATCAGTTTCAGCCTTCAGCACACTTGTTTGTGCTACTTGCCATCTTAAAGGCTTTTTTTCCACCATAAAGTATGCTTAGAAAGTTATTTTGTGTATGGAGAAAAACATGAATTTTTATTTAACTTGCCTCTTGGCTGACTCATATCTCTTAAGCAGTGATGAATTTCTATTAATAATTTTACATGAATAATAAATGAAAAAGCATATTTAATAGGATAAAATTATAAGTAAAAATAGAATGAGTCATTATGTCCTCATTAATATTGCCAAATGAGAAAGAAAATTAATTTATTTTAAATATTTTTTTCATTTAAAATTATTGTACTTAAAATATTATAGCAAATAGGGTGACTTTAAAACTGTTTCTTGATCTTAGTATATATGATTGAAACTTTATAACTTAAAGATTATTTTTTCAAACCTGACATCAATGAATCACACCTCACCAGGTGCAAAACTCAAAAATGAAGGCAGAGAATTTGTATATTAAAAACAAGATTAAAAAATTTAAAAAAATAGATGGCTATTATAAAACCTGGAAGATAATGTTGAAAGGATTCTTCAGCGCAAAAACAGAAGATCTGACAAGGAGAATAAATTTTCCTAACATGATTCTAAAATGAGAGAAATGAGATATGGAAAAGGGGAAATAGAACATGAAAAAAATAAAATACCATACTGCTGAGTGGGAATGTAAATCTTCAAAGAGTTTAAAGTCATTCCACAAAGTAAAAAGTGATCATGAATAAAGGTGCCAAACCCACAATTGTCCACGAGTTACCACCAGTATCCCTGTCTAAAGACATGGGAGAAGTTCATTCAAGTTTTTTGAAATAAGGTTTAAAACTAAACATCCAAGACAGTCAACCTTTCTTTAAACTAGGAGCTAAATATAAAGACCATGGTGTCTACACAGTCTTCATATCCTGTGATATTACTGTGTCTATGTTTTAAACAATTTCATCTGTGGCTTTATGAATTTTTAAAAATGACTGTATTCTGTAATGAAGTCCTTTGTAAATTACCTGATAAATGTTGAATAAGAAAAAGTTATCTACCATAGCTAGATATATATATAAATTAGGACATGGTGAAAGGCATTAAAATTAATTAATCTAGTGAACTAGAAGTAAAAGTGTCCCAGAAATGACTGTAAATGTGCTAGTTTACATTCAACTTCTGGATTCTTACCATATATCCATTAAAATATAAGATTTAAAGAAAAATATTTTTTAAGACAGTATGTACTAGTCTGTCCTTTGTCTTGGCTAAGGGAAGTCAGACCTCTTAAAACCACCTCCATTCCTCCCTGATATAGCGCTAAATGCTGTGTGGTCCTGCACTGGCTTTGGCCTTCTTTTTCAGTTCCTATTGTTCTGTAGCATTTTTGTTCTGACATTATTTAAAAAGTGCTCTCATTCTGGGTGGTTCTACACATTCTATATTAAGAGCAACAAGCACAGGGTGATCATTAATTATTGAAGAAATACTAAGGCAAATTACTACTAAAAATAGATAAAGAGAGCTAACCATTTTATTTAACTGTTTTAAAACCAAAATATAATTACTCAAAAAATTGTTCTTCCTTTTTTATGTCAAAGTGGAAAGACGTGAGAGAGACACATGGACAGACACAGGGGATGTATAAAATTTTCTGTGGTTAAACCTTGTTGTGCACACCCATTTCTCAATTTTTCCTGAGAATTCTGATTTCTTTTCTCTAATATATTAAATCATTAAGATTTGGTAAATTCGAATACTTATTAGTTTTGACTTTACATCAAAATTGATTCTAGATATTTTCTTGCCAATAATTTATTTATTTCATGATCCTCATATTTTTGAGGCTTACTTAATATTCTTATCATCTTTCTCTTATGCTTGCATTACTCAGAGACAGAATTGCTGTACTCTTTCACATGTATTTCTTAAGAGTAAAAACTTCAGAGTATTTGTTCGGGTATCAAAAGTATTTTAAATTAAACTCATGGTAAAACAACTCTAATTCCTCTTTTCTATGTTTTTACATTTTCAAATTGAGGTTTTCTTCAGAGCTTATTTTACTGAGTATCTGTGTTTCACAATAACAGACTCAGAAATTTCAGTCACTAAAAGCCATTTATTTACTGAGATAGGCACAATTTGGATTTTTAATATTTTTACAGCTACAATAATATTTGATAATAATATTTATCATGGTTTCATGAACAAAAGGATATTACAAAAATAGATGTATTTCACTATACTTTAATAAAAATGGGCATGTACATGTATCATTATTTAAATGTTTATTTTCACCTCTGAGTATATTTTACAAATATTATTATAAAATAAATCATAATATTCATTAATTTATGTTTATTTGTTTGTACCATATTTGTTTATTATGTTATTGTTATATACATATTGCTGGTTAATACATTCTTAAAAAGAAAATGCTATGTAATAACCATAGCAATGGTATATTAATTTTAAAGAGCTTTTAAACTACTCTTTTAATACATATTTTCTTTTATCTTTCTAAATATTTCTAGAATGTGTAAATTTCTAAATATATACATTGAAAAACAAGAGATCCTATGGCAATAAGTAATATATCAAAGTGACAAAACCTGATAAATTCAGTGCTAGAATTAACACTGTTTTCCTGAATTGCAGGTCAATGATGTCTCTAATGCAGATACTAAGCAAAACATTAAAATAACTGTAATTGAAATGATTCAGCAAACTATTTGACATGACCATATATGTCCTCAATTTTAATCAAATATATGTTAGATTTATTTCATTATATATAGGTTAATTTATTACTTTATGATCATTATAAAATTCTTTGAGAAATGACCTCTAATAGATCCTCATTTGACCTCAGGATATGTGTACAGTAAGCAAAAAAAGAAAAAAAAAATCTCAACAGTTCTTCCTATTATATTCATAATATATTTTTCTTTTTTTTTTTTCAGTCTTTGTTCTTAATTTTTTTATTGTTGGCTGTTCAAAACATTACATAGTACTTGATATATCATATTTCACAATTTGATTCAAGTGGGTTATGAGCTCCCATTTTTACCCCATATACATATTGCAGAATCACATCAGTTACACATCCATTGATTTACATATTGCCATACTAGTGTCTGTTGTATTCTGCTGCCTTTCCTATCCTCTACTATCCCCCCTACCCTCCCCTCCCCTCCCCTCTTCTCTCTCTGCCCCCTCTACTGACATTCGTTTGTCCCCCTTGTATTATTTTTCCCCTTCCCCTCACTTCCTCTTGTATGTACTTTTGTATAACTCTGAGGGTCTCCTTCCATTTCCATGCATTTTCCCTTCTCTCTCCCTTTCCCTCCCACCTCTCATCCCTGTTTAATGTTAATCTTCTTCTCATGCTCTTCGACCCTACTCTGTTCTTAGTTACTCTCCTTATATCAAAGAAGACATTTGGCATTTGTTTTTTAGGGATTGGCTAGCTTCACTTAGCATAATCTGCTCTAATGCCATCCATTTCCCTGGAAATTCTATGATTTTGTCATTTTTTAATGCAGAGTAATACTCCATTGTGTATAAATGCCACATTTTTTTTATCCATTCATCCATTGAAGGGCATCTAGGTTGGTTCCACAGTCTAGCTATTGTGAATTGTGCTGCTATGAACATCGATGTAGCAGTGTCCCTGTAGCATGCTCTATTTAGGTCTTTAGGGAATAGACCGAGAAGGGGAATAGCTGGGTCAAATGGTGGCTCCATTCCCAGCTTTCCAAGAAATCTCCATACTGCTTTCCAAATTGGCTGCACCAATTTACAGTCCCACCAGCAATGTACAAGTGTACCCTTTTCCCCACATCCTCGCCAGCACTTGTTGTTGTTTGACTTCATAATGGCTGCCAATCTAACTGGAGTGAGATGGTATCTTAGGGTGGTTTTGATTTGCATTTCTCTGACTGCTAGAGATGGTGAGCATTTTTTCATGTACTTGTTGATTGATTGTATGTCCTCCTCTGAGAAGTGTCTGTTCAGGTCCTTGGCCCATTTGTTGATTGGGTTGTTTGTTCTCTTATTGTCTAATTTTTTGAGTTCTTTGTATACTCTGGATATTAGGGCTCTATCTGAAGTGTGAGGAGTAAAGATTTGTTCCCAGGATGTAGGCTCTCTATTTACCTCTCTTATTGTATCTTTTGCTGAGAAAAAACTTTTTAGTTTGAGTAAGTCCCATTTGTTGATTTTAGTTACTAACTTTTGTGCTATGGGTGTCCTATTGAGGAATTTGGAGCCCGACCCCACAGTATGTAGATCGTAGCCAACTTTTTCTTCTATCAGACGGCGTGTCTCTGATTTGATATCAAGCTCCTTGATCCATTTTGAATTCACTTTTGTGCATGGCGAGAGAAAGGGATTCAGTTTCATTTTGTTGCATATGGATTTCCAGTTTTCCCAGCACCATTTGTTGAAGATGCTATCCTTCCTCCATTGCATGCTTTTAGCCCCTTTATCAAATATAAGATAGTTGTAGTTTTGTGGATTGGTTTCTGTGTCCTCTATTCTGTACCATTGGTCCACCCGCCTGTTTTGGTACCAGTACCATGCTGTTTTTGTTACTATTGCTCTGTAATATAGTTTGAAGTCTGGTATCGCTATACCGCCTGATTCACACTTCCTGCTTAGCATTGTTTTTGCTATTCTGGGTCTTTTATTTTTCCATATGAATTTCATGATTGCTTTCTCTATTTCTACAAGAAATGCCGTTGGGATTTTGATTGGCATTGCATTAAACCTATAGAGAACTTTTGGTAATATCGCCATTTTGATGATGTTAGTTCTGCCTATCCATGAACAGGGTATATTTTTCCATCTTCTAAGATCTTCTTCTATTTCTCTCTTTAGGGTTCTGTAGTTTTCATTGTATAAGTCTTTCACCTCTTTTGTTAGGTTGATTCCCAAGTATTTTATTTTTTTTGAAGATATTGTGAATGGAGTGGTTGTCCTCATTTCCATTTCAGAGGATTTGTTGCTGATATACAGGAATGCCTTTGATTTATGCGTGTTGATTTTATATCCTGCCACTTTGCTGAATTAATTTATTAGCTCTAATAGTTTCTTTGTAGACCCTTTTGGGTCTGCTAGGTATAGAATCATGTCATCTGCAAATAGTGATAATTTAAGTTCTTCTTTTCCTATTTTTATGCCTTTAATTTCTTTCATCTGTCTAATTGCTCTGGCCAGTGTTTCGAGAACTATGTTGAACAGAAGTGGTGAGAGAGGGCATCCCTGTCTTGTTCCAGATTTTAGAGGGAATGCCTTCAATTTTTCTCCATTCAGAATGATGCTAGCCTGAGGCTTAGCATAGATTGCTTTTACAATATTGAGGTATGTTCCTGTTATCCCTAGTTTTTCTAGAGTTTTGAACATAAAGGGATGCTGTACTTTGTCGAATGCTTTTTCCGCATCTATCGAGATGATCATATGGTTCTTATTTTTAAGTCTATTGATGTGGTGAATAACATTTATTGATTTCCGTATATTGAACCAGCCTTGCATCCCAGGGATGAATCCTACTTGATCATGGTGCACAATTTTTTTGATATGTTTTTGTATCCGAGTGGCCAGAATTTTATTGAGGATTTTTGCATCTAGGTTCATTAGAGATATTGGTCTGTAGTTTTCTTTCTTTGAGGTGTCTTTGTCTGGTTTAGGTATCAGGGTGATGTTGGCCTCGTAGAATGAATTTGGAAGTTCTCCCTCTTTTTGTATTTCCCGAAGTAGCTTGAAAAGTATTGGTATTAGTTCCTCTTTAAAGGTTTTGTAAAACTCTGCTGTATACCCATCCGGTCCTGGGCTTTTCTTAGTTGGTAGTCTTTTGATGGTTTCTTCTATTTCCTCAATTGATATTGGTCTGTTTAGGTTGTCTATATCCTCCTGACTCAATCTGGGCAGATCATATGACTTAAGAAATTTATCTATGCCTTCACTATCTTCTAATTTATTGGAGTATAAGGATTCAAAATAATTTTTGATTATCTTCTGTATTTCTGAAGTGTCTGTTGTGATATTGCCTCTTTCATCCCGTATGTTAGTGATTTGAGTTCTCTCTCTTCTTCTCTTCGCTAGCATGGCTAAGGGTCTGTCGATTTTGTTTATTTTTTCAAAGAACCAACTTTTAGTTTTGTCAATTTTTTCAATTGTTTCTTTTGTTTCGATTTCATTAATTTCAGCTCTGATTTTAATTATTTCTTGCCTTCTACTTCTTTTGCTGTTGTTTTGCTCTTCTTTTTCTAGGATTTTGAGATGAAGTATGAGATCATTTATTTGTTGGTTTTTTCTTTTTTTAAGGAATGAACTCCAAGCAATGAATTTTCCTCTTAGAACTGCTTTCAATGTGTCCCATAGATTCCGATATGTTGTGTCTGTGTTTTCATTAATCTCTAAGAATTTTTTAATTTCCTCCTTGATGTCTTCTATAACCCATTGATCATTCAGTAACCTATTGTTCATTCTCCAAGTGATGTATTTTTTTTCCTTCCTTCTTTTCTTGTTGATTTTCAGTTCCATTCCATTATGATCAGATAGGATGCATGGTATTATCTCTACTCCTTTGTATTGTCTAAGAGTTTCCCTGTGACATAATATATGATCTATTTTTGAGAAGGATCCATGTGCTGCTGAGAAAAAAGTGTAACTGCTTGATGTTGGGTGGTATATTCTATATATGTCAATAAAGTCTAGGTTATTAATTGTGTTATTGAGTTCTATAGTTTCCTTATTCAACTTTTGTTTGGAAGATCTGTCCAGTGGTGATAGAGGTGTGCTGAAGTCTCCCATGATTATTGTATGGTGGTCTATTAGACTCTTGAACTTGAGAAGAGTTTGTTTGATGAACATAGCTGCACCATTGTTTGGGGCATATATATTTATGATTGTTATGTCTTGTTGGTGTATGGTTCCCTTGAGCAGTATGTAGTGTCCCTGTTTATCCCTTTTGATTAACTTTGGCTTAAAATCTATTTTATTTGATATGAGTATGGATACTCCTGCTTGTTTCCGAAGTCCATATGAGTGATATGATTTTTCCCAACCTTTCACCTTCAGCCTATGTATGTCTTTTCCTATCAAATGCGTCTCCTGTAGGCAGCATATTGTTGGGTCTTGTTTTGTGATCCATTCTACTAGCCTGTGTCTCTTGATTGGTGAGTTTAAGCCATTAACATTTAGGGTTATTATTGAGATATGGGTTGTTCTTCCAGCCATATTTGTTTATTTCTGTTACTAAACATGGTTTGTTTTCCACTTTGATTATTTTTCCCCCTTTAGTGTCCTACCTCCCACTGTTGGTTTTCATTGTTATTTTCCATTTCCTCTTCCTGTAATGTTTTGCCAAGGATGTTTTGAATAGATGGTTTTCTAGCTGCAAATTCTTTTAACTTTTGTTTATCGTGGAAGGTTTTAATTTCATCTTCCATCCTGAAGCTTAATTTCGCTGGAAACACAATCCTTGGTTGGAACCCATTTTCTTTCAGTGTTTGAAATATGTTATTCCAGGATCTTCTAGCTTTCAGAGTCTGTGTTGAAAGATCAGCTGTTATCCTGATTGGCTTACCCCTAAATGTGATCTGCTTCCTTTCTCTTGTAGCTTTTAAAATTCTCTCCTTATTCTGTATGTTGGGCATCTTCATTATAATGTGTCTAGGTGTGGGTCTCTTATGATTTTGCACATTCGGCGTCCTGTAGGCTTCTAGGATTTGGGGTTCTGTCTCATTCTTCAAGTCTGGGAAGTTTTCTCTTATTATTTCATTGAATAGATTGCTCATTCCTTTGGTTTGAAACTCTGTCCCTTCCTGTATCCCAATGACTCTTAAATTTGGTCTCTTGATGTTATCCCATATTTCTTGGATGTTCTGCTCATGGTTTCTTAACAGTCTTGCTGAGCTCTCTATGTTCTTTTCAAGTTGAAATACTTTATCTTCATTGTCTGATGTTCTGTCTTCTAAGTGTTCTACTCTGCTGGTAGTATTCTCAATTGAGTTTTTAAGTTGGTTTATTGCTTCCTGCATTTCTAGGATTTCTGTTTGTTTGTTTTTTATAACCTCTATTTCCCTGTATAGTTGATCTTTTGCTTCTTGGATTTGTTTATGTAATTCATTGTTGAAGTGATCTTTCATTGTCTGATTTTGCTGTCTGATGTCTTCCTTGAGACTCCAGATCATCTGAAGCATGTATATCCTGAATTCTTTATCTGACATTCCATCTGCTGCAGCTATTACCTCTTCTAACGTTGAGTTGACCTGCAATGCTTGTGGTCCTTTCTTTCCTTGTCTCTTCATACTGTTCGCGTTCCTTTCTACTTGGTGAAACTGTTGTGCTATTGAATTTTCCCCCTATATATTTATATTGGTCTTGTATAGTTGCAAAGTCTCCCTCACAGGCGCGGGCGGCGGCTCTGCCCCTCCTCCAATTGGGGCAATGTGCCTACCACACCGGCAGGCCGCTGGGCCTGCTCTGCCGGTCGGTAGCAGGTCCGCCGACCTTGCAGGCGCGGGCGGCGGCTCTGTCCCTCTGCGGGCCGGTAGGCTTGTTCTGTCGGTGGTCGTAGTTCTGCCTACTTTGCAGGTGCAGGCAGCGGCACTGCCCCTCTGCAGGCCTCTGGGGCTGTACTGCCAGTGGGTCGCAGGTCTGCCTACTTTGCAGGCGTGGGGGGGGGGGGCGGCTCTACCCTTCCTCATGCCACTGGGCCTGTTCTGTTTCTCGGTTGCAGGTCTGACCTGTTCTGATAGTGGTCACAGTTCCGACTACCTTGCAGGCGCGGGGGGGAGGGGGCGGCTCTGCCCCTCAGCAGGCCGCTGGGCCTGCTCTGTGTTTGGTCACAGTTCCCTCTACTATGCCGGCGCAGGGGGAGGGGGCGGCTCAGCCTCTCAGCAGGCGGCTGCTCCTCTTCTGCCAGTGGGTCGCAGGCCCGCCTACCTTGCAGGAGTGATTGGAAGCTCTGTCCCTCCGCGGGCCACTGGGCCTTTTCTGTCGGTGGTCACCCTTCCCCTACCTGGCAGGCGAGGGGGGTGGGGGGCGGCTCTGCCCCTCAGCAGGCCGCTGGGCCTGCTCATCATAATATATTTTTCACATATCCCCAAGGCCTTTCACATACTGGTCAGTCACACACAGCAGCAATATGAAAGTTCATGAAATTTTGCAGTATAACACTATTATCCTTCCAAGCTATTTCTAAGAGTTCTGTGTGCTTTATTGAAAACATCAAGGAAAATGAATATGTGTTTTTAGAACCAGAACTTGAAATTACACTGGACTCATGAGATCAAGTTTATGAAGACAGGAGTTATGTTTTATGGCTTCTGTTTATCTGCAGAAGATCTGTCAAGGTGAAAGGGGTTGTGTGAGAATGTCCTTAGGCCTGAGCCTAAGCAACTCCTCTAATGCCAGATTCATGGGACCCCAATAGACCTCCAGGAGCTGAATCTGATGCAATCACACAAGAGTGTTTATTGTAAGCTCCAGCCTGTAATCACAACCATTCGAGATGCAGAGGTCCAAAGAGTGAGTCCCAACCCTTAGTTCAGTGAGGATTAATAAGATTTTGGGGGATACTGTATGCATCACAACATCACACAGCCAATCATTTCACATCACAGAAAAGTCAAACAACAACTCTTAACATTGATTAGCACATTCATTGGCAGGAACAAGTCGGGTAAGGGTGATTGGTTAGTTCAAATTGTGGATACATTTGAACTGATTGGTTCAGGCCATGAGGGATTGCAAGAGTGTATATGATAAACTTGTAGGGTTGCCTAATCATTTTACCAATCACCAAAACTACTGGAAATACCTGAGGTTTCAGGTATTTTCTCTGTCTTACACTTTTTGTGGTTGCTAGGGGGTTGCTATGGGTCCTAACCTAGTGTAACTGAGTCACGATCACTTGGCATGGAAGATCTCTCCAGTTATTTACAGACAAACAACTCAGCAGGGTGGGTATGTGCCTAGGAGCACTCTAGGTTTTTCCAAGGATAAGGATAATTCCCCACTTTGGACAGGCTTTGCTCTGAGGTAAAGGCTGGTTTCTCAAAAATGGAGTCACAGTTTCTCTCACTCCATTTAAAAAACTCCGTTTTGAAAGCTGAGATCATTATTAATGGTCATTTATCACCAGGTACACATACAGAGCCCTCTAATATGGCCTCAGAAAATTTCCTTCCCATAACCCTGATAAACTGAGTAAAGCCTGTGGCAGGCTTTCCTCTGCTGATAAGAGTGAAAAGTGAGAATATCAGGATGGAGACCACCAGACCAGATGTTTCTGATCCCAGGGTAAATGATGTCATGGAGAAATCGGTTGGCACCTGATAAGAATTACAGGGGTCGTCAAAAAAACCCAAAATTTAGTATAAAAAATAGAGCTAATAAAAAGGGATTCAGCCAGCCTAAACAAGTATGCAAGCTGGAGAGCCTGATGAGGACCTGCACTGACATCCCATCACTTGCCATCATTCTTCTGATTCTCTGTGTGATCCTCACTGCTCTCAAACTCTATCACCTTGTCTGGACCTTTGTGAGAACTGCAAATTCTCCCTATGACCCTCTCCTCAACTGGTTGTCCACTCAACACCAGAAAAAGCCTGTTTTGGTTTGAAACCTGATCACTGCTGTCTGAGTGAATGTACATCTGAGACTTTTGAACTTAGCATTCAGAGGAAATGTCTGTCACTAGCTTGTCATGATTAAATGTGTTTGGCAATGCTCAGAATTAACCTAAAACTGTTTTCTGTGAATTAATTAATCTAGAATTGCTTGCTATTAATTAATTATCTCTATTGCAGTTGTTATCATTAAGGATTGTCGTTTTCTTCATTATTAACCTATAGAGTAAAATTGTATTGAGTAATTTCAGTGAATAAAGAATTGAAAGGGGCAGAAGCACGTGGACATTCTTTATTTTTCCTCTCGACTGAATATGTCACAAATTTGCCCCCTGGGGACAGGTTGTTATCATTTATAAAGTATCAAATTAAGGAATTTTTATCACTAAAAATTATTTTTATCTTCAATTCTAAGTGTAGACTATATTTTTGGCATCATCTCTGTCCTTTGACTGTTATTGTTACTGCTGTTTATTGGTAATGAGTCCTTGCTTCCCTGAATGATGAAGTATAACACTAGAAATGCACATCAAGGCAATTTTAGAGTGGAAAGTTAAAGCTTTATTAAAGGATTGCAGAAAAGACTTCTCCCTGGAAGAAGAGGGGGACCCAATGAAGTGGTATTTCCTTTCTCCACAGAAAAGCCCTCTTCACCATGGCTGATTTGGGGACTGTCAGCCAAAGAGTCTCTGCAAAAGAGTTCAATGTAGATAAACTTTCTATTTTTGTGTTGCCATGTTTACTTGGCCACTGGCCAGGAAGATACCAGCACTCCAGGTGCTGGACACCCCCTTACTATTTTCACAAATGTATCCAGTATAGTACTTTGAAGAAATGTGCAAACAAGGCCTCTGGCCTTGAGCTGGGCTTCACAGAGATGTCTACATTTTTAAGATAAGTTACAAATGGGCTCCATGGTAACAGCCATCAGGGGGAGGAAAGAAAGGAAAGAAAAAGCTCTCCTCTACTCAGGTGTTGTCTTTGAAGGATTAACTTGCCCAGAATAGTAAAAGAAAAAGCTGCTTTTATTTGAACTTCTGCAGACTGTGAACCTCTGAGCCCCTCCCCTTACATGCTGGGTATAAAACTCTGAACTCGGAGGGATTGATTGATAACAGCAAAAGCTGTGCCTTCTGATCCTGGCTGCAGTCAAATAAAACTGTTTGCTGCTATTGTCAGTGCCTTGCTACATTTGTCCCTACAACAAACTGGGACACAGCACTGGAGGGAGTTCTGTCATGTGTGGTGAGTCAGGGTCTGCAGGAGAAAACAGCAACTGGGCTGCTAACTCATACATCTTTCCCACTTCAGTGTAGCAAAATGATTCTGGGTATTGCCCCGAAACCTCTCCCCACAACAAGATGCCTTTACATATAAGGGTTTGCTGGCTTCCTCATGTGAGTCGCATGTCATTTGGAAGCCAATGGCAGATCCACATGGCTCCACCACAGATGTTTTATCAGACACCTGCACTCCACTGCTCTAGGCCCAGTTCCCAGCAGGCTCCAACTCAATGGCATCTCTGTTCTACACCATTTTCATGAATTCCAGTCAATAATGGCACTATCTTATTTAGTCATGATGAGCAACAGTAGATTCAAAGGTTCTTCAGTGCTTCCTGGTCATGAGAATTTCACATATTTCACTGTATTCGTCTAGCCATCATTCAAGGATGAAGTAGGTGGCACTGTGGCTTTAGATTCTTTCAGGAACCATTAAGGGGTGAGAAAACTCCTTCATTAAATTTTATATATATATATATATATATATATATATATATATATATATATATATACAGAGAGAGAGAGAGAGAGAGAGAGAGAGAGAGAGAGAGAGAGAAATATATACATTAAATACAAGTAAAAGTAGCAATAGATATGCGAATCCAAATTCTTAATGGAACATATATCATTCAAAGATCACAAAAATATTCATTTTACTCTTCATGGGGTTATGTATAAAACTTGTTCAACTATGGACCTCACCATTGGTTGAATTTTCAGTTCCCCTGGGGTTTGGGGGGAGTGATCTGTTAATGAAATTTGTATTTTCCAAAGTCAGAGTACTCACAAGAATGTAACCTGTGATAGCAGGAAGGGCAATATATATGTATATAACAATACACGTTCTGACCCCTTATAAATTTGTTAAATTTGAAGATCCTTGGAGAAGTATTAGAATGAAAATGTGACTAGTGTTATAACACATACACTTGATAAAGCAAAAGGAAAATCAAAGTATACACAATTCCTCCTATGAACTGCCTGCATTTCTTTATTTTAGGTTTGCTTTTATCTATAATGTTAGGATTAGTAGTCAGAGTCTAGTAGGGTATGGGTTAGGGTCAGAGATTCAATACTTCAAAGGGAAAATATTAAAATTAATCCAATGTGTATATGAACATTTGCTACAGAAGAAGACTTCCTGTTGTCATCCAGAACAATATCTTGACATTACCATTGCCACAAGTTATACACAATTAGAGGAAAAAGAAGAAGAATATCTGTGAATACATATTTGGAATGGAAAATGCTCAGCAGCTCAAAACCTTGCAGGTGGCAGAAGAGATTACAGTGACTGAGCCTTTAATCTCTCCTACTCTTTGCTGTGCCCTTCCAAAACCTGATCTCAGGTAGTTTTTATTGAGTCTCTGGAAACAAAGAATTGGAAAACAGAATGCATGAGTGGAAAGCTTTCAAGCACTCATGTTGCAGTAATTCACTTGCAGGTCAGCATGAGAAAGAAAGAAGAAGCAGAGCAAGCAAAGCAGCAGAAGAAAAAAAAGTCCTTTATTGTATACAAGCAATCTATTTATAGTATTGTGAACAAAGAAGGCAGCCTTCCAACAGCAATAAATCAGGTTTTTTAGCTAATTAAACATAGCACACAGAAGTTTTACTTTCTAATCAGAAGTGCCCCGCTTCTCATGGCTAATCTATTCTCGGCCTGGAGCATGCTGAGCTCTGCTCTTTGTTAAGAACAGATAATAAAATTTTTCTCAGCACCCTCCTAGCCTACTTGGCAGAACATCCCATTTGCAGGCAAGTCCTCCCAAGGACAGTAGACATCTCGTTTTCAAGCATGTCTGCTGTCACCTTATCTAAACCTTGAAGGAGCCTCTCCTTTGCGAGCAGGCCCTCCCAAGGACAGCAGACACCTCGTTTTCAAGCATGTCCTCTGTAACCTATCTATCCCTTGACAGAATATCCCGTTTTCCGGCAGACTCCATCAAGGACAGTAATAGTTACGCAGTCACATCTGATTCTCTACAACTCATCCTGATGAATATATGAATGGACTGTTGCTTGCTTTGCAGATAGGCAACACCTACTATGTTCCTAAGTTCCTGTATTCTTCCTGAATTTTGGACACTCTCTATAAGGGACTCGTGATTTTGTGTCCAAGATATGTACCAGCTCCAAGCTCTGTGACATGGCCATGTACTGGATTGCTGAAAGGAATGCCAAGCATCTCAGAAAACTCAGAAATCAGTGTTACCTTTAAGGCTCTCAGTGGAGAAACCCTGCTAGGCTAGATAGCAACCCAAGTAGCATGATCAGAAGCTGACAGTGCCCTAGTGTTTGTCTTGTGGAAAAATCTGTCCCCAGGCTTTTTTCTTATCTACTGTTCAATTTTCCTGCAGGTCCTGCAGGAAGGACTTTGCCTCAGTCCACCCCTTTGGGAAGCCTCAAGAAAACAGTTTCAAAATGGAAATGAAGAGGCCTCACCTGTGGCTCTTTGGTAAAGTGCTTTGTGAAGGGATGTGTCTGAATCAACCTCTTGGCACTGTATGAGACTGTGGCTTAGATTTTCAGCACCCCATTAAACTAAATAAAGATACCATGTGTCCATCCAAAACTAAAATGACAAAAAAGAACAGTAATTTTGGATAAGTCTCTCACCTTTCTCTGGTAAGGCTCCTGAACTCCATGAAGTGAGAAAAGGGATCCTTTGGTCAAATGAGGTGTTCCAAGCCCTGCAGTACCTAGCACATAGGTGGTTGGGTTTCTTCATGACTCAAGGACACATAAAGAATATACCCCCAGCAGTCAGTAGGCCTCTAATGTGAGAATAAGGACAGTATTAAACAAAGTCTTCTACTTAATCTCATCTAAAATTAGTCAAGTTCCCAATGAAGCTACACAAACCAAAATTCTATCAATATTCTCTGTTGATAGAAATTTGTATTTTCCAAAGTCAGTTGTAGTCATATCCTATGGAGTGATAGTCATATCCTATCACTAACTTTAGCATCCCAGATCTGATCTCTTTATTTCTTAAAGCCAGCTTCCCAGTTCCTTCTCTGCCTCAAGGCCTCCCATTCCCATGGATGAGCCCACTGTCCCTTGTCTAAGGCAGTGTACTCTCACTTCAGTAACTCCTAATGCTCTGTCTAGTGTGTGTCTCTTTCAATTATCTGTTCACAAAAAGAACCTGGAACTACAAACCTTGTCATTGCATCCATCTGGCAAGAACACCTTTCATGATTAGAAGTTGAAAACAACTAGAAATAGAGGAAAGAAAAACAGCTCGATGATACGGTGTATACCTGTAATCCCAGCTATTCAAAGTCCAAGGCAGAAAAAAAAAAATTCTAAACCACCCTGAACCCCTTGACCAGATTCTGTCTCAACATTTTTAAAAGGGTCAGGATTTAGTTCTGTGGTTGGGAGAATGCATGCCTAGCATGTGTGAGACCATGAATGCAATTCTTGATACTGAAAAAAAGAAAGAATGCAAAGAACAAAAAAATTAATATCACACATAAGAAATGATCTTCTAATACATTAAATAATTAAAAAATAAAATATTTTCTTCCCAAAATGGAAAGAAGACAAATTTACATGCTTTCACTTGTACTTTTTAACATATCAGAAATCCTGGCCAGATCAATCTGCAAGAAGTACAGGCAGAAAGCATGCCAAATGGAAAGGAAGAAGTATAATAACTTCTGTTCATAAGCGAGATAAAGATAAAGGTATATCTGGAGAATCTCAAGATTCCAAGAAAAGAGTTGCCACAATGAATAAATTCAGCAAAGGTGCCAATACAAAACCCCACACACATAAACTGTGTTTCTATACACTAATAATAAAATGGAAAGAAAATCAAGAAAACAATTTCATCTTACAAGTAAAATAAAATGTAATACTACCCAATCAAGTAGATCAAACGTGAAAATTTTAAAACAAGCAATGAAACTTAGAATAACACCAAAAAGTGAAAGATATCAAGTGATCATGGACAGAAACACTTAAACTTGTTAACATATCAACACTACACAAAGAAATCTACAGTTTGTGTTCCATCCCTAAAAAATTCCTAATTTCTTTTTTTCATGAATACCATTTTTATTTTATATTTTCATTTACTCATATTAGTTTTACATGAAAGTAGAGAATATTTTGATTTATTCATAAAAACATGGAATACATCTTATTTTAATTAAGATCCCAGTCTTGTTGTACATGATGTAGAGATTACTCATTGCAAAAATTTTAAATTCCATCCTAAAATGATAGGGAAGGTGAAAGCAACCAATGACAGAAACATTTTGAACAAGAACAAAATTGGTGGTCTAACCTATCATAATTTCAAAACTCCCTGCTATAAAGTTACCAGTCATACAAACACAAAAGATAGAAATGTTGATTAATAAAACAGGGTAAGAAAATCCAGAAATGAAAAAAAAAAAAAACATAAGTTCTCAAGTGATTTCTGACAACAGCATTCCATGGAAATGGACAGTCTTTTCAACAAATACTGTTGAGAAACCTGAATAGATAGGCACACATCAAACAAAGAAGTTGGGCTCTTATCTGGTACCATGGACAAAAATTTACTCAATATAAATAGAGGACCTAAATGTAGATCTGAAATTATAAAACTCATAACACACAAGAGAAAAAGCCCATGACAAGGGAGTTTGACGGTGACTTTTTGAACAGCACATCAAAAGCACAGGCACCAAAAGGAAGAAAGAAACTGAAGCACATCAACCCCAAAACTTTGATTCATCAAGGGACACAGTCATTAGTGAAAAGATGACTCACTAAATGCAAGAAAACATTTGAAAATCATATTTCTGATTAGAATTAAGATCTATGATATGAAGAGCCCTTATACCTCAACAATAAGAAAACAACAACCCATTATTAAAATGGGCAAAGGACTTCCACTTCAGGAAAATTCCATGGACTCAACGAACAGCATTTTTTTTTTTATTGCATTTTGTTGATACTCAGCAGGATTCATCCTCTCACTAAACAGAACACGATTTGTTTTCCTAAACTGAAGGATTTGCAGACAGGAATAGTTTGCATTTTCACATTTGAATTCTTTTTGCACTATACATGTGGAGGAAAATGAAACTAAATTTAAACATGGTTTGGGCTACCTGCTTGAAACTTGACATACACAATCAGTTGTTGTCTGTAACTCTGTGATTTATTCTTGGTTGAAGTGGTTCTAAGAAAAAGCACACAGAAGCAGCTTTTTCTATCTTGCATTAGAAGCTCGCTGGACAATGCCAATTTACCAAAAAAAAATTTATGCATTACATTACATTGATACATGCTAGGTTTCACAGTTCATTAAACCAAATTTGTACTCCAATTTTGATACTCCTAAGATCAAGTGTTTGCATAGAGGACAGTATGAATTTTCATGTTTCTATTTGTTTTGCATTATAGAGAAGGAGGAATAAAGAGCTACAAATAAACACAGCTTGTCCTAGCTGTTTGAAACATGACATAAACAGTAAGTTGTCAGTGCTCATTCTGTAGTGTCTTCTTGGGTGAAGTAATCCAAAGCAGAAGCATGCAGGAATATTTCCTAGTATGTCAATTAGGAGGTGGCACCAGAAAAACAATACACTAAAAAACCTGAAACAAGTTTTTCATTGGATTTCATTGATACTAGGTACCATTCTCTCTTTTTCTATTTCCACATTGTACCCCAAGTTGTGATTCCTAGGTTCAATAGTATGCACATAGAACAGTTTGAATTTTCAGTTTTAACTTTGTATTTTACTATACATATTAACAGAAATAGCACAACAAATCAAATATGGTTTGTGATAAATGCTCTAAACTTCACAGAGACAATCACTTCTGAGTGTTCACTCTGTGTTTTTACATAGTTAAAGTAGCTTTAAGCAGAGACACACTGAAGCAACTTTCACTATCAGCACTTTCACAGCTAGTAGGAAAATTCCTGGGAACTGAAAGAGCTAAAAAAAATTTTTGGTTGGAATTCTCTGGTACTTGGAAAGATAAGCCTTTTCACGAACCACATTTTGTTCTCCAAATTTGTTTTTCCTAGGTTCAAGTGTTTTCAGACAGGCACACTTTAAATTTTTAGAATTTACCTAATTTTACATTGTACGGGTGAATAAAAATAGACTGCAACCAAAATATAGGTTATACTACCTGTTTCTAACTAGACATACACAATAAGTTCTCAGTGCTCATTCTGTGGGTTGTTCCTGATTGAAGTAATTCTAACCAGAAGCACACATGAATATCTTAACTCACATTAGGATCTAGCAGGAAAATCCTAATGTAGTGAAAGAGCGCCAACAATTTTTAAATTAGATTTTACTGATACACAGCAGGGTTCACTCTTTCACTAAACTCACTTAAGTTTTGGATTCCTAGGTAAAATATTTTGAACACAGGAAATGTATTAAGTTTCATCTTTAATTTTCTCTGCACTATAGAGATGTATGAAAATAGAGCCACAAATCAAACATGGTTTGAGCTATATTCTTGAAACTTCACATAACAATCATTTGTAAAAGATAACTCTGTTGTTTTTTTCTGGTCAAAGTAGCTCTAAAAAGAGGCATACTGGAAATGATTCCTCTCTGAGCCCTTTAAGAACTAGCAGGGAATTTTGCATGGACTGAAAGAGCTGCAAAATTTTGTTCATTGGATTTCTTGATACTAAGCAGGATTCATTCTTTCACTAAACACACTTTGTTCTCCAAGTTTTGTTTTCCCAGATTCAGGGGTTTGCAGACAGGAAGAGTTTGAATTTTCAGGTATGAATTCATTTTGCTCTATACAGGTGGTTGAAAATACAGCTGCAAATCAAACACAGTCTTGGCTTCTTGCTTGAAACTTGAAAAACAGAATCAGTTCTCAGTGCTCAGCCTGTGGTTTCTTTATGTTTGAAGTACTTCTAAGAAGAAGCACGCAAAAACAGCTTTTACTAACTCTCATTAATAGCTAGCATGAAAATTCCAATGTACTGAAAGACTGCAAATTTTTTTTTATTTGAGCTTCTTTGATACTCAGTAGGGTCAACCCTTTCACCATATCCACTTTGGACCCCATGATTGGGACTCCTATGTTTAGAGTTTGCGTACTGGAACAATATTTCAAACACAATCAATTCTCAGTTTTCACATTGTGTTTTTTTCTGTATCAATGTATCTTTAAACAGAAGCATGCAGGAACAGTTTTTACTTACTTGATTTAGCAGTTAGCAGGAGAATGTTGATGTACTGAAAGAGCTGCCACAATTTTTTTATTGGATTTTTTTGATACTTGGCTGCATTCAGCCTTTCACTATACCAACTTTGTTCACTAAGTTTAGTAATCCTTGGTTCAACGCTTCACACACAGGAACAGTTTAAATGTTCAGGTTTCACTTTGTATTACACTATAAAGATTGATGGAAAGAGAGCTATAAATCAAACATGTTTTTTCATAGGTCCTTGAATCTCCATGTACAAAACATTTTCAAAGTTTTACTCTGTGGTTTGTTCCTGCTCAAAGAGGTTCTAAGCAGAGGCATGCAGGAGATACATTGATTATTAGCACTTTAGAGGCTCACAGAAACAATTCCAATGAATGAATGAGCATCACCAATTTTTTATTGTATTTTGTTGATAATCAGCCATATTCATTCTCTCACTAAACAAACTTTTTCTTCAAGTTTTGTTTCTCTAAACTCAAATATTTGCAGAGAAGATTAATTTGAATTTTCAGGTTTAATTTTATTTGCCCTATTCAGGTGAATTAAAATGAAAGTCAATCAAAAATGGTTTGTGCTACCTGCTTGAACGGTGCAATGGAAAATCAGTTCTCTTTGGTAACTCCATGGTTTTTTTTCTAGGTTGAAGTGGTTCTAAGCAGAAGAACACAGAAGCATGTTTTTCTAACTCACATTTGAAGTTCAGAGGACAACACCAGTTTACTGATAGAGCTGAAACAGTTTTTTCATTGGATGACTTTGATACATGCTAGTTTTCACATGTCAATGAAAACAAATTTGTACCTCAATTTAGAGAATTCTAAGTTGAAGTGTTTGCACCCAGGAATAGTTTGAATTTTCATGTTTCAATTTGTTTTGCATTGTAGAGATGGATGGAGTAGAGCTATAAATAAATCATGGTTTGTGCTAGCTGTTTGAGTCTTGACATACACAGTTTGTTCTCAGTGGTCACTTTGTGGTTTCTTCTTGGGTGAAGTACTTCAAAGAAGAAGCACACAGCCACATCTTCCAGTAACTTGCTTAGGAGCTGGAATTAGAAAAATATTGAACTGAAAAAGCTGAAATTCATTTTTTATTGTATTTTTTTGATACTAGCAATGGTTCACCCTTTCCCTGTTTCCACATTGTACCCAAAGTTGGGACTCCTATGTTCAATGGTTTGTACACTGAAACAGTTTGAATTTTCAGTATTAATTTTTTTTTTGTACTATACAGATGAATGGAAATAAAGCAACAAATCAAATACGGTTTGTTATAGATGCTTGAAACTTAACAGAATCAATCATTTCTAAGTGTTAAATCTATTTTTTCCCCATGGTGAAAGTAGCTCAAAGCAGCAGCACACTGGAGCAATTTTCACTATCAGCACTTTCACAGCTAGTAGGGAAATCCCCATAGACAGAAAGAACTGCAAATTTTTCTTTTGTTGGAATTCTTTGGTACTTGGAAGAATAAGCCCTTTCATTATCCACATTTTGTTCTTCAAATTTGGTTCTCCTAGGTTCAAGGGTTTTCAGACAGGAACACTTTGAATTTTCAGGATTTACTTCATTTTGCATTGTAGAGGTGAATAAAATAGAGTTGCAAACCAAGCAAAGATTGTACTACCCTCTTTTAACTAGACATACACAATAAGTTCTCAGTGCTCACACTGTTGTTTGTCCCTGATTGAAGTACTTTTAAGCAGAACCATGTATGAACAACTTTTACTAAACTGCATTAGGAGCTAGAAGGAGAATCCCAATCTTGTTAAAGAGTAGCAACATTTTTAAATAGATTTTATTGATACTCAGCAGGATTCACCCTTTCACTAAACACACTTTGTACATTAAGTTTGGGATTCGTACGTTCAAATTTTTGAACAAAGTAAATGTATGAAGTGTCAGGTTTCACTATGCTCTGCACTATAGGGATCAATGGAAATAAAGCTACAAATTAAACATGGTTTTTGCTAGATAGTTGAAATTTCACACATACAAACAGTTGTAAAACATGACTCGTTTTTTGGGTTTTGTTTTTGTTTTTGTTTTTGTTTTTGTTTTAAATCTATGTAGCTGTAAGAAGAGACATGCTGGAATTGATTCCTTTTAGAACCTTTAGCAGCTAGCAGAAAATTTTGTGTGGACTGAAAGAGCTGCAAAATTGTGTTCCTTGGATTTCTTTGATACTCAGAAGGATTCATTCTTTCACTAAATATACTTTGTTCTTGAAGAAATGTTTTTTCTAGATTTAAGGGTTTGCAGACAGAAAGAGTTGATTTTTAAAGTTTGAATTCATTTTGCACTACACAGGTGGATGAAAATGCAGCTGCAAGTCAAACACAGTCTTGGATTCTTGCTTGAAACTTGACATATCTCTGTGCTCACCTTGTCGTTTCTTTCTGTTTGAAGTACTTCTAAGAAGAAGCATGCAAAAACAGCGTTTACAAACTCTAGTTAAGAGCTAGCATGAAAATCCCAATGTAATGAAACATCTGCAAAAATTTTTATTGGATTTCTTTGAGAGTCGGTAGGGATAATTCTTTCACCAAATCCTCTTTGGATCCATGTTTGGGACTCTAATGTTTAGAGTTTTCACACAGGAAAAAATTTGAATTTTCAGGTTTCACTTTGTTTGGCACTATTGGGATGGATAGAAATACAGCTATAAATCAAACATGTTTTGTGTAAATGCTGGAAATTTCACACACACAATCACTTTTCAGTGTTCACTCTGTGGTTGTTTCTAGGACAAAGTAACTCTAAGCAGAAGCATGCAGAAATAGCTTTTACTTACTTGCTTTAGGAGCTAGGAAAAGAATCTCAATGTACTGAAAAAGCTGCCACAATTTTTTTCATTGGATTTTTTTGATACTTGGCTGTATTCAGCCTTTTATTATACCCAATTTGTAAACTATGTTTGCCACTTCTTGGCTCAACAGTTTGCACAAAAAAAAAAAAGTTTAAATTTCGAGATTTCACTTTGTTTTACAGTATAAAGATGGATGGAAAGAGAGCTAAAAATCAAACGTGGTTTTGCTAGGTCCTTGAATCTATACACACATAGTATGTTCAAACATTTACTCTGTAGTTTGTTCTTGCTCAGAGTAGATCTAAGAAGAGGCTTTCAGGAGATACTTTTTCTATCAGCACTTTAACAGCTAGCAGGAAAATTTCCTAGGACTGAAAGAGCAGCACCATTTTTGTCATTGTGTTTTGTTGCTACTCAGTCGTATTCATTCTTTCAAAAACAAACTGTTCTTCAAGTTTTGTTTTCCTAAACTAAATATTTGCAGAGAGCATCAGTTTGAATATTCAGGTTTGAATTTGATTTGACCTAAACAGATGGATTGAAATAGAACTCAATCAAACATGGTTTGTACTAACTCCTTGAAACTTGCAATAGAAAATCAATTCTCACTGTTAACTCTGTGTTTTTTTTTTCCTTTGTTGAAGTTGATCTAAGCAAAAGAGCATAGAAGCATCTCTTTCTAACTCACTTTAGAAGCTCACAAAACAAAGCCAATTTACAGATAGAGCTGAAAAAGTTTTTTTCATTGTATGACTTTGATACATTCTAGGTTTCACATGTTGACTAAACCAAATTTGTACCTCAATTTTGAGAATCCAAGTTCAAAAGGATTCCACCCAAGAATAGTTTGAATTTTTATGTTTTAATTTGTTTTGCATGATAGTGATGGATGGAAGTAGAGCTACAAATCAATCATGTTTAAATCATATCCTGTTTGAATCCTGACATACACTGTAAGTTCCCAGTGCTCACTCTGTTGTTTCATCTTGGGTGAAGTATTTCAAAGTAGAAACACGCAGCAACATCTTCTATTAAGTCACTTAAGAACTGACATCAGAAACGCATTGTACTGAAAAAACTGAAGATCATTTTTTTAATAGGATTTCTTTGATACTAGGCATAGTTCACCATTTCCCTATTGCCATGTTGTATGTGACATTGGGACTCCTAGAATAAACGGGATGCAAACTGAAAGAGTTTGAATTTTCAGTTTTAACGTTGTTTTTAAATATACAGATGAATAGAAATAGAGCAACAAATCAAACACGGTTTGTGATAGACTATTGAAAATTCACAGACACAATCAGTTCTAAGTGTTCACTCTGTGTTTTGTTCAGAGTCAAAGTAGCTCTAAGAAGAGGCACACTGGAACAACTTTCACTGTCAGCACTTTCACAGTTAGTAGAGAAATTCCCGGGGAATAAAAGAGCTATAATTTTTTTGTTGGAATTCTTTGGTTCTTGGCAGGATAAGCACTTTCACATCCACATTTTGTACTTCAAATTTAGTTCTCTTAGGTTCAAGAGTTTTCAGACAGGAACACTTTAAATTTTTAGGATTTACTTCATTTTGCATTCATTTTGAATTTTCAGGTTTCACATTGTTTTTCACTTTAGAGATGGATGGAAATAGAGCTTAAATTCAAACACAGATAGTGCCAGATGCTTAAAACTTCACTCACATAATCAGTTCTAAGTGTTATATCTGTGATTTGTTCCTAGTCAAAGTAGCTCTAGGCAGAGGCACTCAGGAACAAGTTTCTCTCAGTGCTTTGGAGCTAGCAAAGAATTCCAAACTACTGAATGATTTGCAAGAATTTTTCATTAGATTTTTTGACAAATGGTATGATTCATAGTTTCCTTAAACAAACTTTGTTCTCCAAGTTTGATTTTCCTAGGTTCACATGTTTACAGAAAGGAACACCTTTGAATTTTCAGATTTCACATTTTTTGCCCTATAAAAATGGATAAAAATAGAGCTACATATCGAACATGATTTGTTCTAGATGCTTAAACTTCAGTAAACAATGAGTTCTCAGTGCTCACACTGTGGTTTGTTTCTGGTGGATGTACTTCTAAGCAGAAGCACTCACAAACCACTTTTACTAACTTGCTTTAAGAGCTAGCAGGAGAAATTCAATGTACTCAAAAGACTGCAACAATGTTTTTGTCGACTTCTTAATACTCTGCAGTTTTCACCAATTCAATAAACTCACTTTGTACCCAAAGTTTTGAACTCTTAGGTTGAAAGGTTTTCCCACAGGAACAGTTTCAATTTTTAATTTTCACTTTGTTTTGCACTCCACAGATGAATGGAAAAGGAGCTACAAATCAAACACAGTTTGTGCTAGATGATTTAATCTTCACAAACACAATCAGTTCTAAGTGTTCACTCTGTTGTCTTTTTCCTGGAAAAAAGTAGTTCTAAGTAGAGGCATGCAGAAACAACTTTCTCTTTCAGTGCTGTAGGTGCTTGCAGGAAAATTCCGACCTACTTAACAAGCTGCACCATTTTTTCTTGGATATTTTTGATACATGTCATGATTCTTCCTTTCCCTAAACAAGGTTTGTTCTCCAAGTTTGGTTTTCCTAGGTTCAAGGGTTTTCAGAAAGGAACAGTTTAAATTTTCCTGTTTCACATTATTTTGCACTATAGAGTTGGATGAATTTATAGCTACAGAATACGGTTTTTTCTAGCTGCTTAAAATTTTCTACACAGAGAGATCCAACATGGTGACGGGCGCGGAGAGATCAAGTCTCTGACCTCTTCAGCTGTGCGGGCATAGGGAGTCCTAGACTGTCTAAATGCTGCTTGCTCAGGATCACTAGGCAATGCTGAGCTGACGTGGATCTGGGGCAAATGGGCTGGGCCTCTCAGAAAACACACCGAACCCGGATCAGCTGCATTCAAGCTCCCGTTCGCCTGCTTCTTGCAGCCAAACTGCCATGACTCAGCACTAACTACCCCGCTGAAATAACTGTTCGGCCCTTCTGAACTTACGGAGGTAAAAGCCAACCGAGCCTGCATAGGCAGTGGCCACAGGTTTGAAACGAGGCTTGGGAGAGACAAGGACCCACCCGTTGCATTGGTCACCCAGCAAAGGGAATGAACTGTCACCATTTGCATGGGATACCACCATGGCAGAGAACTGATGTCACCATAACACGGCGGAGGAGATAGCTTCATTGAAACCAGCAGCGACAGGTGTGTAATCCCCTAGCCATCCCTCTCCACACAGAGGGGTAACTTAAGGGCCCCTCCCAGCTCTCCTGTAAGGGCCCCTCCCAGCTCTCTCATGAGCGCAAAAGCCAGACTGAGGGAATCAAGAGTGGCGCGGGACTCGCGGTGCGGGACTCATGGCATGGAACTCCCAGCTACCACTCCCACCAGTGCTGATAACTGAGGTCTCTTGCACCAGCTACCGGGGGCGTTGCTACCGGAGGGCAAGCAAATTCGCTGGGGGATCTCAGCCCCAAGCTCTACAAACTTAGGGTGTGAGGGAATGGCAAACAGGGAGAGTGTGCCCAGGCGTTCACAAAAACAGGGCTCCCAGGAGCAGGAGACCTGGCGTGTAGCCAATATTGTGGTGAGCGTCACCGGTGAGCGGGGCCTGGCTTGAGGAAAAGTGGGGAAGTGACTAGACACAAGAGAATGCCCTAGGCTCTCAGGATTGGAGACCCGCCCAGTCTGGGAGGAAGAGCTGCTGCACAGTGATTGGTTCCCACCTATAGAGAGTAGAAGCTTGGCCCAGTGGGCACAGCTCCACCTACTGGAAGAGAAGTTAATCAAACTCTAAGACTGCATTTATTAATTTTTTTTTTCATTTTCATTTTGTTGTTGTTGTTGTTTTTTAAATTTTTTTTCTATTTTTTAAAAATTTTTTCATTTTATTATGATTTTTTAAATTTTAATTTTCATTTTTAAATTATTATTATTTAATTTTTTTTAAATTTTTCTATTTGCTATTTTTTTCTTTTGTCTTTTCTTTTCAATTTTCTTATTCTCCCTTCTTTGAATTCTACCTGCTTACACTCATTCTCTTTAGTGACCTCTTCCCTTCCCTTCTAATATCTTTCCTCCCAAGCATCAAATAAATTTGTAAGAGTAAACAGTAACTCAGCAGTCAAACACAACAAGAAGTAACATGAGCAGCATGAAAAAGCAAGGAAGAAAAGGAGTATAAAAAGTGCAGGACAGCCTAAATATTCAGGAGGACCTAGAGTCATCAGAAAAATGGTCAAATAAAGAACTCAAGGAATACCTTAGACAGATGGAATGAAACCTTAAAGAGGATACGAGACAGCAAATTCAAACAGTGAAAGAACACATTGAAAATGAATTACATAAACAGATAAAAGAAGAAGTTAAGCATCTTTATCAGGAGATAGAGATAATAAAAAAATCAAACAATAATTTTAGAAATGAAGGAAATTATAAACCAAATTAAAAACTCAAATGAGAGTATCACTAACAGAATGGAGCAAGTAGAAGCCAGAACATCAGATAATGAAGACAAAATATATCATCTTGAAAAGAGTCTAACCAACTCAGAAAGGCTGGTAAAAAATCACGAGGAAAACATCCAAGAGATATGGGAAAACATTAAAAAAAAAAAAAAAGTAAGAGTCATCGGAATAGAGGAAGATATAGAGATTCAAACCAAGGGAATGAGTAACCTGCTGAATGAAATAATTACAGAAAACTTTCCAGAAATTAAAAAAAGGAAACAGATATACAAACTTTTGATGCATACAGGACACCGAGTATACAAAATCACAGTAGACCAATGCCAAGACACATTGTTATGAAGATATCCAATATACAGAAAAAAGAGAAAATATTAAAAGCTACAAGAGAAAGGAGGCATATTACATTCAGGAGTAAACCAATAAGGTTAACAACGGATTTTTCATCAAAGATGCTGAAAGCTTGAAGATCCTGGAACAACGTATTTCAAACACTGAAAGACAATGGATGCGAACCAAGAATTCTGTATCCAGCAAAATTAAGCTTCAGGTATGACAACAAAATAAAAATCTTTCATGATAAACAAAAGTTAAAAGAATTTGCAGCCAGAAAACCAGCATTGCAATGAATCGGGATGATGGCCGCTGCGTACGGGGGTTGCTGAAGTGCTGAGCGTGGTGCTCAAAGCAGCGGCTTTAATAGAGATTTTGCACAGTCTGTTAGAGCTCATTTCACCGTTAATCTGTAGCAGACCACTTTGCCAAGGAGCAGGAAGAACAAAGAAATCGAAAAAGAGACGCTTGGCTGCTCAGAGCCGCGGGCGCTTTGCTCCCATCTGCTTCCTCTTTCGCTTCGCTCCGGGCGGAGAAGCTGAATGTGTAATCAGCAGTGGATTGTAAGTACCCGAGGCAAAGAAAGCTCAGTGCGCCCCGCCTTTTTTTTTTTTTTTTCCTAAATATTTTTTATACAGGGAGAGTTTGTGGATTGGGTTTGTTGGCGGGGCTGTGGTTTCTGTGCCGAAAATCCACTCCGCGGGAGCCGCCATTTGCTTTCTGCTTGCTGTCTTGATGGCTCTGTATACACTGTCCGGCAGCCGCACCTAGAGGTTGGAGCTGGGCTGCGTGCCGAGCCCTGTCCTCCGAAGGCTGGACTGCAGCCTCGAGCGTCTCGGTGGCCTGTTCACCGCTGCACCTTCGGGCAGAGCCTGCTCTGGGGTCGTTCTGCACCCCCCTGCCAGGGGACCCGTGCTCCGGAGGAGGGGGATGGAGAGCCACGGCGGCAGCCGCTTGGGCCCCTGGGGCCGGGCACAGGGCTGAAGAGCTGCGGAAGCCAGGGCGGCTCTGCTACGGTCGCAGACAAGCACGGCCCAGAGACGGAGGCGACGGCGGCAGGGTTTCATTTCTAGAAATCTGGACTGGAAACAGAAGCAGCAGTTTGTACAATCCCAAGAACTTGCTTATACCAGGAAGCTGTAAGGGCAACATGAATAGCATTGAGGAGATGTAACATGGTGGCAGGCGCAGAGAGATCAAGTCTCTGACATCTTCAACTGCGCGGGCATAGGGAGCCTTAAACTGTCTAAATGCTGTTTGCTCAGGATCACTAGGCAATGCTGAGCTGACGTGGATCTGGGGTGTACAGGCTGGGCCCCTCAGAACACACACACAGAGCCCGAATTGGAAGCAATTAAGCTCCGGTTCGCCTGCTTCCTGTGACTCAGCACTAACGATCCCGCTGAAATAATTGGCCGGCCCTTAGGAACTTACAGAGGTAAAAGCCAACCTAGCCTTCATAGGCAGTGGCCACAGGACTGAAACGGGGATTGGGAGAGACGGTCAGGACCCACCGGTTGCATTGGTCACCCGGCAAAGGGAACAAACAGTCACCATTTGCATGGGATATCACCATGGCAGAGAAACAGCGTCACGGGCGGAGGAGATAACTGCATTGAAACCAGCGCGACAGGTGTGTAATCCCCTAGTCATCTCTCTCCACACAGCAGGGAAAACTTAAGGGCCACTCCCAGCTCTCCTGTGAACGCAATAACCAGACTGAGGGAATCAGGAGTAGCGCGGGACTCGCGGCGCGGAACTCCCGGCTACCGCTCCCACCAGTGCTGACAACTGAGGTCTCTTGCACCAGCTACCGGGGGCGTGGCTACAGGAGGGCAAGCAAATTCGCTGGGGGATCTCAGCCCCAAGCTCTACAAACTTAGGGTCTGAGGGAGGCAAACAGGGAGAGTGAGCCCAGGTGTTCATGAAAACAGGGCTCCCAGGAGCAGCAGACCTGGCATGTAGCCAGTATTGTGGTGAGCGCCACAGGTGAGCACGGCCTGGCTTGAGGAAACACAAGACAAGGCCCTAGACACTCAGGATTGGAGACCCGCCCAGTCTAGGAGAAAGAGCGGCTGCACAGTGAATGGTTCCCACCTATTGAGAGGAGAAGCTTGGCCCAGTGGGCACAGCTCCACCTACTGGAAGAGAAGTTAATAGAACTCTAGGACTGCATTTATTATTATTATTATTATTATTATTATTATTATTATTATCATTTTTTTCTTTCTTTTTTTTTCTTTTTTTCTCTTCTTTTTCTTTCATTTTCAATTTTTATTTGTTGTTGTTCTTTAACTTTTTTTCCAATGTTTCTATTTTTTAAATTTTTTTAATTTTATTATTATTATTATTATTATTTTTATTTTAATTTTCATTTTTTATTATCACTATTATTTTTGTTAAAAATTTTTTTCATCTTTCCTTTCTTTCTTTATTATCTAATCTTTGTTATTCTTGTTTCTTTTGTCTTTTCATTTCTTTTCAATTTTCTTATTCCCCCTTCCTTGAATTCTACCTGCCTACTCTCATTCTCTTTAGTGACTTCTTCCCTTCCCTTCTAATATCTTTCCTCTCAAGCATCAAATAAATCTATAAGAGTAAACAGTAACTCAGCAGTCAAACAGAACAAGAAGAAACATGAGCAGCATAAAAAAGCAAGGAAGAAAAGTAGTACAAACAATGAAGGACAGCCTAAATATTCAGGAGGACCTAGAGTCAGCAGAAAAATGGTCATATAAAGAACTCAAGGAATACCTTAGACATATGGAATGGAACCTTACAGAAGATACGAGACAGCAAATTCAGTGAAAGAACACTTTGAAAATGAATTACATAGACAGATAAAAGAAGAAGTTAAGCATCTTTATCAGGAGATTGAGATTATAAAAAAAAAAACAAACAATAATTCTAGAAATGAAGGAAACGATAAACCAAATTAAAAACTCAGAGTATCACTAACAGAGTGGAGCAAGTAGAAGCCAGAACATCAGATAATGAAGACAAAATATATCATCTTGAAAAGAGCCTAGCCAACTCAGAAAGGCTGGTTAAAAACCACGAGAAAAACATCCAAGAGATATGGGATAACATAAAGAAACCAAACCTACGAGTCATCGGGATAGAAGAAGGTACAGAGATTCAAACCAAGGGAATGAGTAACCTGCTGAAAGAAATAATAACAGAAAACTTTCCAGAAATAAAAAAGGAAACGGATATACAAATTGTAGATGCATACAGGACACCGAGCACACAAAATCACAGTAGACCAACGCCAAGACACATTGTTATGAAGATATCCAATATACAGAACAAAGAGAAAATACTAAAAGCTACAAGAGAAAGGAGGCAGATTACATTCAGGGGTAAACCAATAAGGTTAACAACGGATTTTTCATCACAGACGCTGAAAGCGAGAAGATCCTGGAACAACGTATTTCAAACACTGAAAGACAATGGATGCCAACCAAGAATTCTGTATCCAGCAAAATTAAGCTTCAGGTACGATAACGAAATAAAAATCTTTCATGATAAACAAAAGCTAAAAGAATTTGCAGCCAGAAAACCAGCATTGCAAAGCATCTTGAGCAAAACACTACACGAAGAAGAAATGAAAAACAATAACCAAAACCATCAGTGGGAAGTGCCTCTATAAAGACAGAGGACGGGGGGAAAGCTAACCATGAAGAAACAAACTAAATTAAAAAAAAAAAAAAAAGAAGAAGATAAATAATCAAACATGGCTGGAAGTACAAACCATATATCAATAGTAACTCTAAACATTAATGGCTTAAACTCTCCAATAAAGCGACATAGGCTGGTAACATGGATTAAAAAAACAAATCCAACAATATGCTGCCTCCAGGAGACACATCTGATTGGAAAAGACATACACAGGCTGAAGGTGAAAGGTTGGGAAAAAATATACCACGCACACGGCCCTCGTAAGCAAGCAGGGGTGGCCATCCTCATATCGAATAAAATTGACTTCAAGACTAAATTAATCAAAAGGGATAAGGAAGGACATTATATACTGTTAAAAGGAACCATTCACCAACAAGACATAACAATTATCAATATTTATGCACCAAATAATGGTGCTGCGACGTTCATAAAACAAATTCTCCTCAAGTTCAAGAATCAAATAGACCACAACACAATAATTATGGGTGACTTCAACACACCTCTCTCACAATTGGACAGATCCTCCAAACAAAAGCTGAATAAAGAAACTATAGAACTCAATATCACAATCAACAACCTAGACTTAACTGACATATATAGAATATATCAACTATCATCAAGTGGATATACTTTTTACTCAGCAGCACATGGATCCTCATCAAAAATAGACCATATATTATGCCATAGGGCAACCCTCAGTAAATATACAGGGGTGGAGATAATACCATGCATTTTATCTGATCATAATGGAATGAAACTGGAAATCAATGATAAAAGAAGGAAGGAAAAATCCTACATCACATGGAAAATGAACAATATGTTACTGAATGATCAATGGGTTACAGAAGACATAAAGGAAGAAATCAGAAAATTCTTAGAGATAAATGAAAATACAGACACAACATATCGGAATCTATGGGACACAATGAAAGCAGTTTTAAGAGGGAAATTCATCGCTTGGAGGTCATTCCTCAAAAAAAGGAAAAACCAACAAATAAATGAGCTCACACTTCACCTCAAAGCCCTAGAAAAGGAAGAGCAAAACAACAGCAAATGTAGCAGAAGGCAAGAAATAATCAAAATCAGAGCGGAAATCAACGAAATTGAAACAAAAGAAACTATTGAAAAAATTAACAAAACTAAAAGTTGGTTCTTTGAAAAAATAAATAAAATCGACAGACCCTTAGCCATGCTAACGAAGAGAAGAAGAGAGAGAACTCAAATCACTAACATACGGGATGGAAAAGGCAATATCACAACAGACACTACAGAAATACAGAAGACAATTAGAAATTATTTTGAAAACCTATATTCCAATAAAATAGAAGATAGTGAAGACATCGATAAATTCCTTAAGTCATATGATTTACCCAGACTGAGTCAGGAGGATACTCACAACTTAAACAGACCAATAACAATAGATGAAATAGAAGAAGCAATCAAAAGACTTCCCACCAAGAAAAGCCCGGGACCGGATGGGTATACAGCGGAGTTTTACAAAACCTTTAAGGAAGAATTAATACCAATACTTTTCAAGTTATTTCAGGAAATAGAAAAAGAAGGAGCTCTGCCAAATTCATTCTATGAGGCCAACATCACCCTGATTCCGAAACCAGACAAAGACACCTCAAAGAAAGAAAACTACAGACCAATATCTCTGATGAACCTAGATGCAAAAATTCTCAATAAAATTCTGGCGAATCGGATACAAAGGCACATCAAAAAAAGTGTGCACCATGATCAAGTAGGATTCATCCCTGGGATGCAAGGATGGTTCAATATACGGAAATCAATAAATGTTATTCACCACATCAATAGACTTAAAAATAAGAACCATATGATCATCTCAATAGACGCAGAAAAAGCATTCGACAAAGTACAGCATCCCTTTATGTTCAAAACATTAGAAAAACTAGGGATAACAGGAACTTACCTCCACATTGTAAAAGCTATCTATGCTAAGCCTCAGGCTAGCATCATTCTAAATGGAGAAAAACTGAAGGCATTCCCGCTAAAATCTGGAACAAGACAGGGATGCCCTCTATCACCACTTCTATTCAATATAGTTCTCGAAACACTGGCCAGAGCAATTAGACAGATGAAAGAAATTAAAGGCATAAAAATAGGAAAGGAAGAACTTAAATTATCACTATTTGCAGATGACATGATTCTATACCTAGAAGACCCAAAAGGGTCTACAAAAAAACTACTAGAACTAATAAATGAATTCAGCAAAGTGGCAGGATATAAAATCAACACGCATAAATCAAAGGCATTTCTGTATATCAGCGACAAAACTTCTGATACGGAAATGAGGAAAAACACTCCATTCACAATATCCTCAAAAAAAATAAAATACTTGGGAATCAACCTAACAAAAGAGGTGAAAGATTTATATAATGAAAACTACAAAACCCTAAAAAGAGAAGTAGAAGAAGATCTTAGAAGATGGAAAAATATACCCTGTTCATGGATAGGCAGAACTAACATCATCAAAATGGCGATATTACCAAAAGTTCTCTATAGGTTTAATGCAATGCCAATCAAAATCCCAACGGCATTTCTTGTAGAAATGGATAAAGCAATCATGAAATTCATATGGAAGAATAAAAGACCCAGAATAGCAAAAGCAATTCTAAGTAGGAAGTGCGAATCAGGCGGTATAGCGATACCAGACTTCAAACTATATTACAGAGCAATAGTAACAAAAACAGCATAGTACTGGTACCAAAACAGGGGGGTGGACCAATGGTACAGAATAGAGGACACAGAGACTAATCCACAAAGCTACAACTATCTTATATTTGATAAAGGAGCTAAAAGCATGCAATGGAGGGAGGATAGCATCTTCAACAAATGGTGCTGGGAAAACTGGAAATCCATATGCAACAAAATGAAACTGAATCCCCTCCTCTCGCCATGCACAAAAGTTAACTCAAAGTGGATCAAGGAGCTAGATATCAAATCAGAGATTCTGCGTCTGATAGAAGAAAAAGTTGGCTCCGATCTACATATTGTAGGGTCGGGCTCCAAATTCCTTAATAGGACACCCATAGCACAAAAGTTGATAACAAAAATCAACAAATGGGACTTACTTAAACTGAAAAGTTTTCTCTCAGCAAGAGAAACAATAGAAGAGGTAAATAGGGAGCCTACATCATGGGAACAAATTTTTACTCCTCACACTTCAGATAGAGCCCTAATATCCAGAGTATACAAAGAACTCAAAAAATTAAACAATAAGAAAACAAATAACCCAATCAACAAATGGACCAAAGACCTGAACAGACACTTCTCAGAGGAGGACATACAATCAATCAACAAGTACATGAAAAAATGCTCACCATCTCTAGCAGTCAGAGAAATGCAAATCAAAACCACCCTAAGATACCATCTCACTCCAGTAAGATTGGCAGCCACTATGAAGTCAAACAACAACAAGTGCTGGAGAGGATGTGGGGAAAAGGGTACTCTTGTACATTGCTGGTGGGACTGCAAACTGGTGCGGCCAATCTGGAAAGCAGTATGGAGATTCCTGGGAAAGCTGGGAATGGAACCACCATTTGACCCAGCTATTGCCCTTCTTGGACTTTTCCCTGAAGACCTTAAAAGAGCGTACTACAGGGATACTGCTACATCGATGTTCATAGCAGCACAATTCACAATAGCTAGACTGTGGAACCAACCCAGATGCCCTTCAATAGATGAATGGATAAAAAAAATGTGGCATTTATACACCATGGAGTATTACGCAGCACTAAAAAATGACAAAATCATAGAATTTGCAGGGAAATGGATGGCACTAGAGCAGATTATGCTTAGTGAAGCTAGCCAATCCCTAAAAAACAAATACCAAATGTCTTCTTTGATATAATGAGAGCAACTAAGAACAGAGCAGGGAGGAAGAGCAGGAAGAAAAGATTAACTTTAAACAGATAGCTGAGGTGGGATGGAAAGGGAGAGAAAAGGGAAATTGCATGGTAATGGAGGGAGACCCTCATTGTTATACAAAATTACATATAAGAGGTTGTGAGGGGAATGGGAAAATAAACAAGGAGAGATATGAATTACAGTGGATGGGGTAGAGAGAGAAGATGGGAGGGGAGGGAGGGGGGATGGTAGAGGATAGGAAAGGTAGCAGAATACAACAGTTACTAATAGGGCATTATGTAAAAATGTGGATGTGTAACAGATGTGATTCTGCAATCTGTATTTGGGGTAAAATTGGGAGTTCATAACCAACTTGAATCTAATGTATGAAATATGATATGTCAAGAGCTTTATAATGTTTTTAACAACCAATAAAAAAAATTTTTAAAAAAAGAAAATATTTGGGGTAATGGATGGATCAATTAATTATTGAGCTGGTTTTTGGATGTGTTTGTAGGTCAAATGCTAAAAATATACACCTTAAATAGGTTTAGTAATTAGGGTGATAGTAATTAGCACTCAGTTGTGGTAGAGTGCTTGCCTCACATGCACAAGACTCTGAGTTCAATTTCAAGAATTAAAAAAAAGTACAGTAACTATATTAATAAACCTGAAAAATATATCTAAGTTATGGTTAAAGAGAAATTACACTATTGAATGATTAATTAAACATAAAACTAAGAACTCATTAGCTAAATATTCATCTCAATATTTTGAGACAGGAAATTTGTGTAGGTAGAGAATAGAGGGAAATTACTAACAAAGAAGTAGTATTTAAACATATTAATAGTGAATATAGCATAGAAAATATCAGTAATTCCAAATTTTACATTGAGAACACAACTAAAATTAAAAGAATGCTGGTAAATTTCAGAAGTAACATTTTTATATTATTTATGTATTATATACTTGTAAAGTGTATGATATATATAATAATGCCTCATTTTATGTGTATGCATTCTGGAAAATGCATCGTAAGGTTGTTCTGTTATTTTGCTAATGATGCAGAGTACTTACATAATTCTAGATGGTACAGACCACTATATACCTAGGTTATTATTTACCCATTAGAGTACATAAAGTCCCTCATTAATGAAAACATTGTGACACATATGACTATGGTATTTAACATTATAGCAATCAATATAGATCTCATAAATGAGGAGAATAATCAGCCCCGTGGAACTAAAGACAGAATACTTAAAAAGACTCTGGCCATTTAGATAATGATAAAACACAGAAACTGAACTACCATAAAGGGAAAAAATGATAAACTTTCCAAAGAAAGCTGCACAAAAAAATGGAGTATCTGAATAACAAAATATTCCATTGTATCATTTACTGTTATGACTTAATAAAGCATTCAATGGCAAAAAAAAAAACAATAATTTAATATAAAAGAAAAATATAAGATATGCAAAATTTTTACAACAAAGAGATTTATACAGTATATCTAGTGGTGGGTGACTATAAAACTAGACACGTGGAAGGAAAAGGAAGAAAAAATTGCAAAAGCAAGATCAGTTTAAGCAGCTTAGTGAGATACTTACTCAAAATATACTTTAGATAGGACTGTAAATGTTGTGGAGTAGTATGGTACACTTTTCTCTAATCATCTAAAATAAAATAATAATAATAATAATAATAATAATAATAGAGAGAATTATGGCTGTTTGTTTTCAAAGTTAAATGATAAATTTATAACAAAACAGAAAAAATATTTAAATGCAATTTATATTTATGATATCATATCATTAAAGGGTACAAACTGAAATAACCAATTGGGAAAAACTAATTGCCTCATGTAGGACAAAATGTATGCCTCCCATATGAAAAAGGAGGAAAATTAAAATAAAAAGAGCAGGGTTTCTTGCACAGTAGTTAAGCATGCCTGATTTTAAAACTGGGTATCAAAATGTAAATAAAAATAAAAAAGAAAATGTCAAAAACAGAGACTCAAAAAAAAAAGAAGGTAAGAGCTATTCATGTTGGTACATTTCTATAGTTCCAGCACCTTGCGATACTCAGAAATAAGAATTGTGAGGTCAATCCCAGTCTCAGGAATTTATTGAGGTAAAAAGCAATTAAGTGAAACCATATATCAAAAGATAATACTAAAAAAATGTAGAATGTTATTTAGTGGTAAAATGCCTCTGGATTCAATCCCTGGTACTAATAAAAGGAAGGGAATTGACTTCAATAGCCACCTTTCAATAGGAAACATAAGTGTTCAATAATTATAAAATAGCTCAATTTGAAAATGGCAAATAAAATCATATCTGCGAGACAAAATTAAATAGTATCAGCAAACACATGGAGCAAATAAATTCTTATGAACAACAAAAAAAAATTAATGAAAATTTTTTGGCAGCTCTTTCTGTACGTTGATATTTCCTGCTTGTTCCTAAAGAAATTTATTAAGTGTTACCTGCATGCTTGTGCTTAGAGCTACTTTGACCTAGAACAAACCACCAAGTGGACACTGAAAAGTGACTGTGTGAAATTCCCAGCATCTAGCACAAGCCATGTTTGATTTGTAGCAGTATTTCTATCAATTTCCATATGCCAAAGTGAAATCTGAAAACTCAAAGGGTTCCTGTGTGCAAACTCTAAACCTTGGAGTCCCAAATACAAGGTCCCAAAATGGATTTAGAGAAAGGGTGAACACTTGTAAGTATCAAAGAATTCCAATGAAAAAAATTTTGCAGATCTTTCAATCCATTGGGATTCTCCTTCTAGATCTTAATGAGAGTTAGTAAAAGCGGTTTATGGGTGCTTCTGCTTAGAAGTACTTCAAACAGGAACAAACCAGAGAGTGAGCACTAAGAACTGATTATGTATGTCAAATTACAAGCAAGTAGCCCAGACTGTGTTTGATTTGAAGCTGTATTTTTATCCACCTCTATAGTGTAAAATGAATTCAAAGCTGAAAATTCAAACTCTTCCTGCCTGCAAACCTTTAAACCTGGTGAAACAACACATGGATAACAAAGTGTGTTTAGTGAAAGAATTAATGCTGGTGAGTATCAAAGGAATCCGATGAACAAAATTTTGCAGCTCTTTCAGTGCATTCAATACTCTCTGCTAGCTACTGAAGCACTGAGAGAGGAAGCATTTCTAGCATGCTTCTGCTTACAGTTACTTTGACTAGCAACACAACATATAGTGCATATTTGGAACTGATTGTGTGTGCGAAGTTTCAAGCATCGAACAATATCTGTGCTTTATTTGTAGCTCTATTTCCATCCATCTGTAAAGTGCAAAGCAAAGTAAAACCAGAAAATTCATACATTTCCTGTGTTCAAACCATTGAACATAGAAATTCCAAACTTAAGGTACAAAGTTAATTTAGTGAAAGGGTGAACTCTTCCATTTATCAATAAAATCTAATTTAAAAAATTTTGCAGCTCTTTCACTATATTTGGATTCTCCTGCTAGATCCTATTGTGAGTTATTAAAAGCTGTTCCCATGTGCTTCTGCTTAGAAGGACTTCAACCAGGAACAAACCAGAGAATGAGCCCTGAGAACTGATTGTGTATGTCAAGTTACAACAAGGTAGCACAACCTGTGTTTGCTTTGCAACTCTATTTTTATTCACCTGGACAGTGAAAAAAGAAGTAAAACCTAAAAATTCAAAGTGTCCTGTCTGAAAACCCTCAAGCCTAGGAGAACCAAGTTTGTTGAACAAAGTGTGGTTAGTGAAAGGACTTATCCTGCCAAGTTCAAATGAAATCGAAAAAAAACCCAACATTTCTGTAGACATTTCAGTCCACAGAAATTTTACGACTAGCTGGGAAAGCACTGAAAGTGAAAGCTGTTAGAGTATGCCTCTTCTTAGAGCTACCTTGACCATGAAAAACATATAATTAACACTTAGAACTGATTGTGTGTGTGAAGGTTCAAGCATCTAGCACAAACTGTGTTTGTTTTGTTGATCTATTTGCATCCATCTTTTTATTACAAAACAAAGTTAAAACTGAAAATTCAAACTGTTCCAGTGTGCAACATGTTGAACTTAGGAGTCTCAACCGGGGGTAAAATGTGGGTATATGTGGTGAGCCGTTCCTATAGACCGTGGCCGCCATTAGAAGATGGCTCCGGCTTCCACTGTGGCCTGTGATAAACAACTCCTTTTTTGGAGAGTTGGCACGTAATCCCTTATCACCCTATGAGAAAGCTCCACGTGGCAGCTTTGCATTGGGGCTTGAGATGCTTTATTAAGGCTGGGAGGGGCATCCGAGAGGGAGAAGAAGAAATATCAAGGACCTGAATAAACTGCTGAAAGAAGATTCCTGAGTTGCGTCTTCCTTGCAGGCAAGGGGTCGCGACAGGTATACATAAAGGGTGAACCCTGCCTATTATCAAAGGAATCAAATGAAAAACTTGTTTCAACTCTTTCAGAATATTGGATTTCTGGTGCCAGTTCCTATGTGACTTATTAGAAGATGTTCCTGCATGCTTCTGCTTAGAACTTCACACAGGAGACACCCCATTGTGAGCACTGAGAACGTACTGTGTATGTCAAGTTTCAAACAGCTAGCACAAACTGTGTTTGATTGGTAGCTCTACTTCTATCCATCTCTATAATGCAAAAAAAATGGAACATAAAAATTAAATCTTTCCCTGTGTGCAAACCCTTGAAACTATGATTCCCAAAATTGGAGTACAAGTTGGGTTTAGTGAACGTGTGAATCCTAGCGAGAATCAAAGTTATGCAATAAAATTTTTTATCAGCTCCATCAGTAAATCTGCATTGTCCTGCTAGCAGCTAAAGTTTGTTACAAAAAAGCTGTTTATGTGTGCTTTTGCTTAGAATCACTTCAACCAAGAACAAAACACAGACTTAGCCATAAGAACAAATTCTGTATGTCACGTTTAAAGCAGATAACACAAACCATGTTTTATTTGATTTCCATTTTAATCCACCTGTATAATGCAAAAAAAAAAAATCAAACTTGAAAGTTCAAACTTTTCATATCTGCAAATCCTTCAGTTTAGGAAAACAAAACTTGAAGAACAAAATGTGTTTAGTGAAAGGATAAATCCTGCTGAGTGTCAGTGAAGTGCAATGAATACATTGTTGCTGCTCTTTCAGTTAGTGGAAATTTTTCTGCTAGCTCCTAAAGTGCTGATAGACAGAGCAGTTTCTGAATTTTTCTGCTTAGAACTACTTTGAGCAGGAAAAACAACACAGTAAATACTTAGAACAATACCTCTCTTTTCATTCACCTCTATAGTGTAAAAAAAAGTGAAATCTGATAATCCAAACTGTTCCTGTGTGCAAAGCATTGAACAAAGGAGTACCAAAATTAGTGTACAAAGTGGGCATAGTTAAAGGCTGAATGAAGACAAATATAAAAAAAAAAATCAATGCAAAAAATGTGGCAGAACTTTTAGTACATTGAGATTCCACTGCTAGCTCCTAAAACAAGTTAGTAAAAGCTGTTCCTGCATGCTTCTGCTTAGAGCTACGTTGACCTAGAACAAACCACAGAGTGAACACTAAGAAGTAATTTTGTGTGTGTGTGTGTGTAAAGTTTCCAGCATCTAACACAAACCATATTTGATTTGTAGCTGGATTTTAATCAAACTCTTTATTGCTAAACAAAGAGAAACCTGAAAATTTAAACAGTTACTGTGTGCTATCTCTTGAAGTTAGGAATCCCAAATATGGGAACAAAGTGGATTTTGGGAAAAGGTGCGACCTGGTAAGAATCAAAGAAATCTAATGAAAAAAAAAATACTTAGAGATCATTCAGTACATTGTTATTTTCCTGGTAGATTTGTAATGAGAGTTAAGTAAAAGCTGTTTTGTGTACTTTTGCTTTGAATTACTTCAAAAAAGAACAAACCAAAGAGTGAGCACTGCAAACTGATTTTGTATATCACGTTTAAAGCAAGTAGCACAAACCGTCTTTGATTTGCAGCTCTAGTTCCATTCACCTGTACAGTGCTAAATGAATTGAAACCTTAAATTTCAAACTGTCCCTGTCTGCAAACCCTTTAATCTAGGAAAGCAAAACGTGGGTAGCAAAGTCTTTTGACTGACATGATCAATGCTTCTGAGTATCAAAGAAATTCAAAGAAGAGTTTCTAACTGCTCATTCAGTCCATGAGAATTTTTCTGCTAGTTTCTAAAGTGCTGATGTACATTGCACGTCCTGCATGCCTATGTTTAGATGTACTTTGAGCAAGATGAAACTGCAGAATGAACTCTTAGATCTTATTGTGTGCTTGAGTTTCAAGTATCTAGCCCAACAATGTTTTATTGTAGCTCTCTTTCCATTCATTTCTATAGGGAAAAAGAAAAAAAAATAAAACCTGTAAATACAATCTGCTACTGTGTGTTAAACATTGACACTAGGAAAGCACAAATTGGGGTACAAATGGGTATAGTTAAAGAATTAACCCAAGTGAGTATCAAACAATCCAATGAAAAAAAATATTGTAGCTCTTTCACTACATTGGGATTCCCCTGCTACTTCCTAAAGCAAAATAGTAATGTTGCCCCTGCATGTTTCTGCTTAAAGCTACTTTGACCAGGAAAAACCACAGAGTGAACACAGAGAAATAATTAAGTGTGTGAAGTTTTAAGCACCTAGGAAATACCGAGTTTTATTTGTAGCTATGTTTCTATACATCTGTGTAGGGTGAAACAAAGTGAAACATTGAAATTCAAAAATTTACTGTAGGCAAACTCTTGAACCTACTCGTCCCAAACTTGGGGTTCAAAGCGTGTTTAGTGAAAGGGTGGACCATGCTAAGTAAATCCAAATATATATACAATATATATATATACATACATATATATAGCCTATGTTTCAGTATATTGGTCTTCTCCTGCTAGTTGTTAATGAGAGTTAGTAAAAGCTGTTTTTGCATGTTTCTGCTGAGAAACTGGTATCAAACCAGAGAGTGAGCTCTGAGAATTGATTGTGTGTGTCAAGTTTCAAGCATTTATCACAAACTGTGCTTAATTTGCAGATCTATTTTAATCCACATGTATAGTGAAAAATGAAGTGAAACCTGAAAATTCAAACTATTCTTGCCTGCAAATGCTTGAATCTAAAACAACATTTGGAGAAAAAAAAGTGTGTTTAGTTAAATAATGAATCCCCTTTATTACCAAGAAATTAAATGAAAAATAGTGTATTGCTCTTTAAGTTCAAGGAAATTGCCTGCTAGCTGCTAAAGCACTGAGAAAGAAAGCATTTCCAGCATGCCTCTGCTTAGAGCTACATTGACCGGGAACAAATCACAAAATAATCATATAGAACTGATTGTGTGTTTTAAGTTTAAATCATGTAGCACAAAATCTTTTTGATTTGAAGCTCTATTTTATCCATCCATTTAGTGCAAAACAAAGTGAAACCTGAAAATTTATGCATTTCCTTTTTTCAAGCCATTTAACCTAGTAATCCCAAAATTAAAGTACAAAGTGAGGTTAGTGAAAGGGTGAACCCTGCTGAGAATCAACCAAATCCAATTAAAAAATTGTTGCACCATTTTCAGTATATTGAGATTCTCCTGCTAGCTCCTAATGCGACATAGTAAAATCTGTACCTGCGTGCTTCTGCTTAAATTAATTCAATCAGAAAAAAAACTGCAGAGTGTACACTGAGAACTGATTGTGTATATCAGGTTACAAGCAGGTAGCTCAAACTGTGTTTGATATGCAGCTCTATTTTCATTCACCTGTTCATTGAAAAATGAAATGAAAACTTAAAATTCAAAGTGTTCCTGTCTGAAAAATCTCTAAGATAGGAGAACCCAATTTGGAGAACAAAGTGTGTTATTGAAATATTATCCTTTCAAGTACCAAAGAAACTCAACAACAACAACAAAAATTTTGCACCACTTCCTGTCCACAGGAATTTTCCTACTAGCTGGGCAAGTGCTGAGAGTGAAAGTTGTTTCATCGTGCCTCACCTTACAGCTAATTTGAATATGAAAAAAACACAGAATGAAAACTTAAAATTGATTGTTGTTGTGAAGTTTCAAGCATCTAGCGCAAACCGTGTTTGACATGTTGCTCTATTTACGTCCATGTTTATAGTACAAAACCAAGTGAAAATTTAAAATGTTCCTGTGAGCAAACCATTGAACCTAGGTGTCCCAAACATGGGGTACAATGTGGGCATAGATAAAGGGTGAGCCCTGTCTAGTATAAAAGAAATCTGACTAAAAAAAATATTTCAGATTGTTCAGTATATTGGGTATCTGGTACCAGGTTTTAAGCAAGTTAATAGAAGATGTTCCTGCTCTTCTTCTTAGAAGTACTTCACACAAGAATATATATACCACAGAGAGAGCATTGTGACTTACTGTATGTCATGTTTCAAAGAGCCAGCACAAACCATGTTGGATTTGTAGCTCTACTTCCATCCATCTCTATAATGCAAAACAAATTGAAACATAAAAATTCAAACTGTTCCTGTGTGCAAAACCTTGAACCTAGGAGTCCGAGACCTGGAGGACAGATTTAGTTTAGTGAAAGTGTGAACCCTAGCAAGTATCAAAAAAATCCAATGAAAAATACTTTCGACTCCATCAGTAAATTTGCATTGCCCTGCTAGCATCTAATGTGAGTAAGCAAAAGCTGTTTCTGTTTGCTTTTGCTTAGAACAACTTCAACCAAGAATAATTCATAGAGTTAGCAACAAGAGCTGTTTGTGTATGTCAAGTTTCAAGCAGGTAGCACAAAACATGTTTGATTTGAGTTCCATTTAATCCACATGTATAGTGAAAATGTATTCAACCTGAAAATTCAAAGTGTTCCTTTCTGCAAATGTTTGAGTTTAGGAAAAGAAAACTTGAAGAACAAAGTTTGTTTAGTGAAAGGATGAATCCTGCTAAATATCAATGAAATGCAATGAAAAAATTGTTGCTGCTCTTCAGTCTGAGGAAATTTTCCGGCTAGATTCAAAAGTTCTGATAGAAAAAGCAGCTTCTGCATACCTTTGTTTAGAACTACTTTTAGCCAGAATAAACCACAGAGTGAAAACTTAGAATATATTGTGTGCAGGAAGAATCAAGAACCTAGCAAAACTATGTTTGATTTGTAGCTCTCTTTCCATCCATCTCTATAGTGTAAAATGAAGTGAAACCTGAAAATTTAAACTGTTCCCATGTGCGAACCATTGAACCAAGGAATATAAAACTTGTACAAAGTGGGTATAGTGAAAGACTGACTGCAGCCATTCATCAAAATAAATCCAATGAAAAATTGTGGCAGCTCTTTCAGTAAATTGGCATTCTCCTTCTAGCTCCTAAAGCAAGTTGTTAAAAGCTGTTCTTGCATGCTTCTGCTAAGAGCTACTTGACCTAGAACAAACCACATAGTGAATACTGAGAAGTGATTATGTATGTGAAATTTACAGCATCAAGTGCAAGTCATGTTTGATTTGTAGCTGTATTTTTATCCATCTCTATATTTCCAAACAAGTGAAATTTGATAATTCAAAGGGATCCTGATTGCAGTTTCCAGGGGTCCCAAACTTAAGGTACAAATTTTATTTAGGATAAGGTTAAACTATGCCAAGTATGAAAGAAATTCAATGCAAAAATTGTTACAGATCTTTTAGTATTTTGGGATTCTCAAGCTAGCTTTTAATGGGAGATATTAAAAGACATTTTTCTGGCTTCTGCTTAGAAGTAGTTAAACCAGCAACAAACCACAGAGTGAGCACAGAGAACTAATTGTGTATGTCAATTTGCAAGAATCTAGCCAAACCATGTTTGATTTGATTTGCAGTTCTATATTCATCCATGTGTATAATGCAAAATGAAGTGATACCTGAGAATTCAAACTATTGCTGTCTGCAAACACTTGAATCTAGGAAAACAACACTTGAAGAACAAAGTGTGTTTAGTGAAAGAATTAATCCTGCAGAGTACCAAATAAATACAATGAACAAAATTTTGCAGACCTTTAAGTCATTGTGAAATTTTCTGCTAACTGCTAAAGCACTGAGAGAGGAAGCATTTCCAGCATGCCTCTGCTTAGAGCTAAATTGACAAGGAAAAAGCCACAGAGTGAACAATTAGAACTGATTGTGAAGATTCAAATATCTAGCACAACCTTGTTTGAGCTGTAGCTCTGGTCCATCTATCCATGTAGTGCAAAACAAAGTTAAACCTGAAAATTCATGCATTTCATGTGTTCAAACCATTGAAACAAGTAATTCCAAACTTAATGTACAAAGTGAGTTTAGTGAAAGGATGAACCCTGCTGAGTATCAATAAAATCCAAATAAAAAATTGTTGCAACTCTACTTATATTGGGATTCTCCTGCTAGCTATGAATGTGAGTTTGTGTAAGCTGTTCCTACGTGCTTCTGCTTAGAATTACTTTAATCAGAAACAATCCACAGAGTGAGCTCTGAGAACTTACTGTGTATGTCAAGTTACAAGCAGGTAGCAAAAACTGTATTTGGTTTGCAGTTCTATTTTCATCCACCTGTTTAGTGCAAAATGAAGTAAAACCTGAAAATTCAAAGGGTTCCTCTCTGAAAACCCTTGAACCTAAAAGAATGAAATTTGGAGAACAAAGTGTGGTTAGTGAAAATTGTTATCTTTCATATTACCAAAGAAATACAATAACAAGAAAATATTGCAGCTATTACAGTCCACGGGAAATTATATTGTAGCTGTGAAATTACTGGTAGTGAAAGGTGCTCTGGCATGCCTCCACTTAAAGCTACTGTGACCATGAAAAAACAAACGCAGAGTAAACACTTAAAACTGATTGTGTTTGTGAAATTTATGTCATATTACACAAACCATGTTTGATTTGTTGTTTGTTTCTGACCATCTTTATACTACAAAACACAGTGTAAACTGAAAAGTCAAATGCTTCCTGTGGGCAAACCATTCAACCAAGTAGTTCCAACCATGGGGGACAATATAGGTATAGGGAAAATGTTAACCCTGCCTACTAACAAAGAAATCCAATGAAAATATTGTTTCAGCTATTTCAGTATATTGGGTTTATGGTGCCAGCTCCTAAGTGACTTAATAGAAGATGTTCCTGTGTGTTGCTGCTTAGAAATACTCAACCCAAGAAGAAACCACAGACTGAGCACTGACAAATCATTGTTTGTCAACTTTCAAAAAGCTAGCACAAACCGTGTTTCATTTGTTGCTCTAATTCCATCCATCTCTATAATGCAAAACAAATTGAAACATAAAATTCAAACTGTTCCTATGTGCAAACCCTTGAACCTAGGAGTCTTAAAATAGAAGTACAAATTTCGTTTAGTGAAAGTTTGAAACCTAGAAAAAATCAAAATAATCTAATAAAAAATTTTTTCAGCACCATCAGTAAATTTGCATTGTCCTGCTAGCATCTAATGGGAGTAAGGAAAATGGGTTTCTATGTTCTTTTGCTTAGTACCACTTCAAACAAGAACAAGCCACAGAGATAGCAATGAGAACTGTTTGTGTATGCCATGTTTCAAGTAGGTAAAACAAATCAGGTTTCACTTGAATTACATTTTATTCCACCTGTATAGTGCAAAACGAATTCAACCTGAAAATTCAAACTGTTCCTGTCTGCAAATTCTTGAGTTTAGGAAAACAAAACTTGAAAAACAAAGTTTCTTTAGTGAATGGACAAATCCTGCTTAGTATTAACAAAAAGCAATGAAAAAATTGTTGCTGCACTTTGGACTATGGAAATTTTCCTGCCTATTCCTAAAGTGCTGATAGACAAAGCAGCTCCTACATGCCTCTGTTTAGAACTACTTTGCACGGGAACAAACCACAGAGTAAATATTTAGAACATATTGTGTTTGTAAAGATTCAAGAACCTAGAACAATCGTGTTTGATTTGTGGTTCTATTTTTAATCCAACACTATATTTAAAAACGAAGTGAAAGCTGAAAATTCAAACTGTTCCTGTGTGCAAACTGTTGAATCAAGAACTACAATATTTAGTGGTCAAAGTTCGTATAGAGAAAGGCAGACCACATCTAAGGTTCAAAAAATAAATAAATAAATAAATAAAAGCCAATGAAAAAAATGTGGCAGCTCTTTCAGTTCATTGGGATTCCCCTTCTATATTCTAAAACAAGTCAGCAAATGCTGTTCCTGCATGCTTGTGCTTAGAGTTACTTGACCTACAACAAACCACAGAGTGAACACTGAGAAGTGTGTGTGAAATTACCAGCATCTAGTGCAAGCCGTGTTTGATATATAGCTGTATTTTTATCCATCTCTATAGTGCCATACAAAGTGAAACCTGAAAATTCAAATGATTCCTGTCTGCAAACTCTAAACCTAGGAGTCATAAACATGAGGTACAAAGTGTATTTAGGAAAATGGCGAACCTGCCATTTCTCAAAGAAATCCAACCAAAAAAAAAAAAAATGTTGCAGATCTTTCAGTACGTTGTGATTCCACTGCTAACTCTTGATGAGAGTTAGTAAAAGCTATTTTTTTTTTTGCATGCTTCTGCTTAGAAGTACTTCAAACAAGAACAAACCACAAAGTGGGCTCTGAGAATGGATTGTGTATGTCAACTTACAAGCAAGTAGTCCAAACCATGTTTGATTTGCAGCTGTATTTTTATCCACTTGTATAGTGTAAAATAAATTAAAACCTGAAACTTCAAAAAATTCCTGTCTGGAAAATCTTGAGTATAGAGAAACAACAGTTGGAGAATAAAGTGTGCTTATTGAAAGAATAAATGCTACAGAGTATCAAAGAAATCCATGAACAAAATTTTGCAGCTCATTCAGTCCATGCGAATTTCCCTGCTAGCTGCTAAAGCACTGAGAGAGGAAGCATTTACAGCATGCCTCTGCTTAGATCTACTTTGACAAGGAACAAACCACAGAGTGAACACTTAGAACTGAGTGTGTGTGTGAAGTTTCACGCATCTAGTGCAACCTTGTTTGATTTGTAGCTCTGTTGCTATCCATCTCTATAGTGCAAAACAAAGTGAAACCTGAAATTTTATACATTTATTGTGTTCAAACCGTTTAATTTAGTAATCCCAAACTTAACGTACAACATGAGCTCAAAGAGTATCAATAAAATCCAACTTATATTTCTGTAGCTATTTCAGTATATTGGAATCCTAATGTGAGTAAGTAAAAGCTATTCCTGCATACTTCTAGTTAGAAGTTCTTCAACCAGGAACAATCTACAAAGTGACCACTGAGAACTGATTGTGTATGTCAAGTTACAAGCAGGTAGCACAAAATGTGTTTGGTTTGCAGCTCTGTTTTCATCCACCTGTTAAGTGCAAAGTGAAGTAAAACCTGAAAATTCAAAGTGTTCCTCTCTGAAAGCCCTTGAGCCTAGAAGAAGCAAATTTGGAGAAAAAAGTGTGGTTATTGAAAGTTGTTATCCTGTGGATTACCAAAGAAATGCAACAACAAAAAAATATTGCAGCTATTTCAATCCACGGGAATTAACCTACTATCTGAACCATTGAACTAAGTAGTACAATACTTGGTGGACCAAGTGGGTATAGAGAAAGGCAGATTGCAGCCAAGTATCAAACAAATTCAATATAAAAATTCTGGCAGCTCATTCAGTACATTGGGATTCCTAATCTAGCTCCTAAAGCAAGTTAGTTAAATCTGTTCCTGCAAGCTTCTGCTTAGAGTTACCTGACCTACAACAAACCACAGAGTAAACCCTGAGAAGTGTTTGTGTGTGTGTGAAATTTTGAGCATCTAGCACAAACCATAATTGATTTGTAGCTGTATTTTGTCCATCTCTATAGTGCCATGCAAAGTGAAACCAAAAATTCAAATGGTTCCTGTTTGCAAACTCTAAACCTATTTGTCTCAAACATGTGGTACAAAGTGTATTTAGGGAAAGGGCAAACCTTCCATGCATAAAAGAAATCTAACAAAAAAAATGTAGCAGAGCTTTCAGTACATTGGAAATTTTCTGCTAGCTCTTAATGAGAGTTAGTAAAAGCTGTTTTTGCATGCTTCTGCTTAGAAGTACTTCAAGCAGGAACAAACCACAGAATGAGCACTGAGAAAGAAGTGCATATTTCAAATTTCATGCAAGCAGCCCAGATTGTGTTTGATTTGCAGCTGTATTTTTATCCACTTGCATAGTGTAAAACAAATTCCAATTTGAAAATTCAAAGTATTTCTGTTTGCAAACCTTTGAATATAGGAAAATAAAACTCGGAAAACAAAGTGTATTTAGTGAAAGAATTACATCTGCTGAGTATCAAAGAAATCCAATGAACAAAAACTTGCAGCACTTTCTGTCGATGTGAATTTTCCTGCTAGCTGCTAAAACACTGAGAAAGGAAGCATTTCCAGCATGCCTCTGCTTAGATCTATTTTGACCAGGAAAAAACCACAGAGTGAACATTTAAAAGTGATTGTGTGTTTGAAGATTCAATCATCTAGTACAAACTGTGTTTGATTTGGAGCGCTATTTCCATCCATCCATATATTGCAAAACAAAGTGAAACCTGAAAATTGATACATTGTCTGTGTTCAAACCATTGAACCTAGTAATCCCAAAATTAAGTTACACAGTGAATTTAGTGTAAGGGTTAACTCTGCTGAGTATCAACCAAATCCAATTAAAATATTGTTGCACCACTTTCAGAATATTGGGATTCCCCTGGTAGCTCCTAATGTGAGATAGTAAAATCTGTTCCTATGTTCTTTTGCTTAAAATACTTCAACCAGGAAAAACCACAGAGTGAGCACTAAGAACTGATTGTTTGTGTGAGGGTACAAGCAGGAAGCTCAAATTGTTTTTGGTATGCAACTCTATTTTCATCCACCTCTTTACTGGAAAATGAAGTGAAAACTGAAAATTCAAAATGTTTCAGTCTGAAAAATCTTGAACCTAGGAGAACCCAATTTGGGGAACAAAATGTGGTTATTAAAGTCTTATTCTGGCAAGTACCAAACAATTTCAACAACAAAAAAACATTTGCACTTCTTTCAGTCCACAGAAATGTCCCTACTAGCTGGAAAAGCATTGATAGTCAAGTTGTTTCATTGTACCTCTGCTTAGAGATAATTTGACCATGAAAAAGTACAGAGTGAACACAAAATATTAACTGTACTTGTGAAGTTTGAAGCATCTCGCACACACTGTGTTTGATTTCTCTATTTATGTCCATCTTTCTAGTACAAAACCAAGTGAAAACTGAAAATTTAAACTGTTCCTGTGTGCAAACCGTTCAACCAAGGAGTCCCAAACATGGGGTACAATGGGGGTATAGAAAAAGGTTGAAACCTGCCTAGAATCGAATTTATCCCACGAAAAAATTTCTTCAGCTCTTTCAGTGTATAGGATGTCTGGTTCTAGGTTTTTAGCGAGTTAATAGAAAATGTTCCTGCTCTTCTGCTTAGGATTACTTTACCCAAGAAGATACCAAGTGTAAGCACTGGGACATACTTTATGTCATGTTTCCAATAGCTAGCACAAACCGAGTTTGATTTGTAGCTCTACTTTCATCCATCTTGATAATGCAAAAAAAAAAAAATTGAAACATAAAAATTCAAACTGTTCCTGTGTGCAAATCCTTGTACATAGAAGTCCCAAAATTGGGATACAGAATTGGTTTAGTGAAAGGGTGAACCCTAGCAAGTATCAAAGAATTACAAAAATTTTTGAGCTCCATCGGTTAATTTGCATTTTCCTGCTAGTATCTAATGTGTGTTAGCAAACGCTGTTTCTGTTTGCTTTTCAGTAGAACAACTAAAACCAAGAATAAAGCACAGAGTTAGCAACAAGAAGTGATTGTGTATGTCAAGTTTCAAGCAGGTAGCACAAACCATTTTGATTGGAGTTCCATTTTATTCCACATATATACTGCAAAATGAATTCAACCTGAAAATTCAAACTGTTCTTATGTGCAAATCCTTGAGTTTAGGAAAACAAAACTTAAAAAAAAAGTTGTTTAGTGAATGGATGAATCCTGCTGATTATCAACAAAATGCAATGAAAAAATTTTGCTGTTTTTCAGTCTGAGGAAATTTGCGGCTGGATTCTAAAGTGGTGATAGACAAAGCAGTTTCCACATGCCTCTGCTTAGACCTATTTTGAGCAGAAACAAACCACAGAGTAAATACTTAGAACATACTGTTTGCATGAAGATTCAAAAGCTTTGCACAAATGGTGTTGGATTTGTACCTCTCTTTCCACCAATCTCTATATGCAAAACCAAGTAAAATCTGAAAATTCAAACTGTTCCTGTGTGAGAACCATTGAGCCAATGAGTACAAAACTTGGTGTACAAAGTGGGTATAGTGAAAGTCTGACCACAGCCAAAGATCCAAAAGAAAACCCTAATGAAAAAATTTTGGCAGCTCTTTCATTATATTGGGATGCTCCTTCTCGCTCCTAACACAAGTTAGTAAAACTTCTTCCTACATGATTTGGCTTAGAGCTACTTGATCTAGAACAAATAACAGCATGAATACTGAGAAGTGATTGTGTGTTTGAAATTTCCATCATCTTGCTCAAGCCATGTTTGATTTGTAGCTTTATTTTTATCCATCTCTATAGTGCCATACAAAGTGAAAACTAAAAATTTAAATGGTTCCTGTTTGCAAACTCTTAACATAGGAGTCCCAAACATGGGGTACAGAGTGTATTTAGGGAAAAGATGAACCCTGCCGAGTATCACAGTATTCCAATAAAATTTTTTTTACAGATCATTCAGTACATTAGGATTCTCATTCTGGCTCTTTTTTTTTTCAATACTTATTTATTTATTTTAGTTTTCGGCGGACACAACATCTTTGTTTGTATGTGGTGTTGAGGATTGAACCCGGGCCGCACGCATGCTAGGCAAGCGCGCTACTGGTTGAGCCACATCCCCAACCCCTCATTCTGACTCTTAATGTGAGTTAGTAAAAGAAGTTTTTGTGGGTTTCTGCTCAGAAGTACTTCAACCAGGAACAAACCACAGAGTGAGCACTGAGAACTCATTGTAAATGTCAATTTTCAAGCAGTTAGCCCAAATGTATTTCTTTTGAAGTTCTATTTTCATCCACATGTATGGTGCAAAATAAACAGAAACCTTAAAATTCATATTATTGCTGTCTGGAAACACTTGAATCAAGGAAAACAACACTTGAAGAACAATGTGCATTTTGAAAGAATAAATCTTGCAAAGTATAAAAAAATACAATGAACAAAATTTTGCAGCTCTTTCTGTCCATGTGAAATTTCTTGATAACTGCTGAAGCACTGAGAGATGAAGCATTTCCAGCATACCTCTGCTTAGAGCTATTTTACCAGGAACTAACCACAGAGTGAATATTTAGAAATGATCCTGTGTGTGAAGATTCAACTATCGAGAACAATCATGTTCGATTTGCAGGTCAATTTCCATCCATTCATATAGTGAAAAAACAGAGTAAAGCCTGAAAATTCAAACTGTTCCTGAATAAAAACCATTGAACCTAGGAGTCCACAACTTGGGCTTCAGTGTTTTTACTGAAAGAGGGAATACGTCCAGGTAGCAAATGATTCTAAGAAATTTTTTTTTTACCTTTTTCAGTACATTGTGTTTCTCCAGGTAGCTCCTAAAGTTAGTAATTCTGAGCAGTTCCTACTTGCTTCTGCTTAGAAAATCTCCAATGTGGAACAAATTACAGAGTGTCCATGAAGAATTGATTGTGTGAGTGAAGTTTCAAGCATCTCTAGCAAAAAACATGTTTGATTTGTAGCTGTATTTTTATTCTTCCCAATAGAGCAATACAAAGTTAAAACAGAAAATTCAAAGTGTTCCTCTGTACAAACAATTGAACCTTGGAGTCCTCAACTTGGGGTACAAAGTAGGTTTAGTTAAAGGGTGAATCAGCCACACATCAAAAATCTAACCTAAAAATTGTTGCAGCTTTTTCAGTATATTAACATTATTCTGTTAGCTGCTAAAGCAAATTACTATAGCTGTTCCTACTTGCTTTTGCTTGAAAAGTACTTTCCCCAGGAAAAACCACAGAGTTACAAGTGAAAACTCATTGTGTATGTCACGTTTTAAGCAGCTACCACAAATCATATTTATTTGAGGCTCGATTTTCATCCACCTGTATAGAGTAAAATGAAGAAAATCCTGAAAATTCAAACTGTTCCTTTCTGCACACACTTGATCTTAGAAGAACCAAAATGAGAGAACAACACTTGATTCATAAAAAGATGCATTCTGCTGAGTGTCAATGAAATCAATTGAAAAAAAAATATTTCAGCACACTAATTGCATTGGATATTTTTGCTAGCTCTGAAAGAGTGATAGAGAAAGCTGTTCCTGTGTGCCTCTTCATAAAATTTCTTTGACCAGATAAAAAACATAAAGTGACCACATAAATCTGATTATCTGTGTGAAGTTTCAGGCATTTAGCAACAACCATGTTTATTTTTAAGCTCTATTTGCATCCATGTCTATAGTGCAAAACAAAATGAAACCTGAAAATTCAAATAGTACTTGTGTGCAAACCGTTGAGCCTAAAAGTAACAAACATGGAGAACAAATTTGGTTTATTACTGAGTTTTAAATAATTCCATCCAAAAAAATGTTGCAGCTCTTTCAGTACTTTGGGATTCTCTTGCTATCACCTAAAGCGAGTTAGTAAAAGTTGCTTATGCGTGCTTCAGCTTTGAAGTACTTACTCAAGGAACAAACCACAAAGTGAGCACTGAGATGTCATTGAGTATGTCAAATTAAAGCAGCGCACAACCAGTGTTTGATTTGCAGGTCTATTTTCTTCCACGTGTTTAGTGCAAAATAAAGAGTTACCTGAGCATTCAAATTTCTCCTGTCTGCAAACCCTTGAAACATGGATAACCAGACTCGGAGATCTCAGTGTGCTTAGTGAAAGAATTAATCCATTGAAGTATCAAAAAAATTACAAAATTTTATTAAAGCTCTTTCAGTACATGTGAATTTTCATCTAAGCTCCTAAATTGTTTTCAAAGAAAGCAGTTCCTTGGTGACTTTGATTAGAGCTATTTTGAAGATGAAAATAGCATACAGTGAACCCTTATAACTGATGGTGTTTGTTAAGTCTCAAGCACCTAGCAGAAACCATCTTTGAAATTTACCTCTATTTCCAACCATCTCTGTAGTTCCAAACAAAGTGAAACCTGAAAACTCAAACTGTTCCTGTGTGCAAACCATTAGAACTAGGAGTCCAAAACTTGGGATGCAAGTGACTTGAGTTAAAGATTGAACACTGACAAGTATCAAAGACATCCAATGAAAAAAAAAATGTTACAGCATTTTCAGTATATTTTGAATCTCCTGCTAGCTACTAAGGTGATATAGTAAAAATTGTTACTGCATGCTTTAACAAAGTAGCATATCAACCAGGAACAAAACACAGAGTGAGCACTGAGATCTTATTGTGTATGTCAAATTTCAAGCAGCTATTCAAAACGTGTTTGAACTTTGGTTTGGCACTACAGAGCTGGATGGAAAATAGAGCTAAAAGTTAAAGATAGTTTCTGCTAGGAGCTCAAAACATCACACACTTCACACACAAAATTGGAGAACAAAGTGTATTCAGTGAAAAAATAAATCCTTCTGAGTATACAAGAAATCCAATGGGGAAAAAAATGTTGCAACTCATTCAGTACATGGGAATTATCCTGCAAGCTCCTGAATCACTGATAGATAAAGCTGTTTCTATGTACCTGAGCTTAGGCTATTTTGATCAGGAATTGAAAAACACAGAGTGAACACTTAGAACTGATTGTGTGTGTGTGAGGTTTCAAGCATGTTTGATTTGTAGCTCTATTTTCATCCATCTCAATCTAAAAAAAAAAAAAAAACGGAAACCTGAAAATTCAAACAGTTGCTGTGTGCAAACAATTGAACCTAAGAGTCAAAAACATGGGCTTCAATATTTTTAGTGAAAGGAGGAAAACTTCAGAATATCAAACATTTCTAAGAAAAAAATTGTTTTATCTTTTTCAGTACATTGTGATTATCCTGCTAGCTCCTAAATTTAGTAAGTGTAAGCTGTCCCTGCATGCTTCTGCTTAGAAATTCTTCAAACTGGAAAAAAATCAGAGTGAGCACTGAGAACTGATTGTGTGAGTGAAGTTTCAAGCATCTAGCACAAACAGTTTTTGATTTGTAACTGTATTTCCATCCATCCCTAGAGTGCAAAACAAAGTGAAACCAGATTCAAAGTATTACTCTGTAAAAACCATTGAACCTAGGAGTCCTATATATGGGGTACAAAGTGTGTTTATTGAAAGGGTGAACCAAGCCACGTATCAAAAATCCAACCTAAAAATTGTTGCAGCTCTTTCAATATATTAGGATTTTCCTGGTAGCTCCTAAAGCAACTTAGTAAAAGTTGCCCCTGCTTCCTTTTGCTTAAAAGTATTTTCAACAAGAAAAACCACAGAGTGACAAGGAAAAATGATTGTGTATGTCAAGTTTAAGCATCTACCACAAACTGTGTTTGATCGGAAACTCTATTTTCAACCCCTGTATAGAGTAAAAAGTACAACCTGAAAATTCAAACTGTTCATTTCTTAACATGGTTGAACCTAGAAGAACCAAAATGGGGGTACATGTGTTTCATGAAGAGATGAATCCTGCTGAGTATCAATGAAATCAAATAAAAATTATTAAAGCTCATTAATTGCATTACATATTTTTTTCTAGCTCTGAAAGAGTTGATAGAGAAAAGTGTTCCTATGTGCCTCTTCTTAAAACTTCTTTGACAAAAGAAATACCACAGAGTGACCACATAAATCTGATTGTATGAATATTTAAGTATTTATGAACAACCATGTTTGATTGGAAGTTCTATTTGCATCTATGTCTATAGTGGAAAAAAAGTGAACCCCTAAAATTCAAACCCTTCTTGTGAGCAAACTGTTGAAACTAGCAGTGCCAAACTTGAGGAAAAAACGTGGGTTTATGAAAGTGTAAAAACCTGCTGAGTATCAAAGAAATCCAAGAAAAAAAATTGTTGCAGCTCTTTCACTATATTGGGGTTCAGTTGCTATCTCGTTGGTCAAAGCTCTTTCTGCGTGCTTCAGCTTTGAACACAAGGAACAAACCACAAATTGCACACTGAGAAGAGATTTGATATGTCAAGATTCAAGCAGGAAGCAAATGCAGTGTTTTATTTGCAGGTCTATTTTCTTACACGTGTATAGTGCAAATCTAAGAGAAACCTGAGAATCCGAACTGTTCCTGTCTGCAAACACTTGAAACCAGGAGAAACAAACTTAGGGAACAAAGTGTGTTTAGTGAAAGGATGAATCCATCTGAGTATCAAAAACATTCAAAGAAAAATTTACTAAAGCTATTTCAGTACATGTGATTCTTCCTCCTAGCTCTTAAAATGCTCTTAGAGAAAGCTGTTTCTGGGTGCCTTTGATTAGAGCTATTTTGAAGATGAAAATACCATATAGTGAACCCTTATTACTGAAGGTGTCTGTAAAGTTTCAAGCACCCAAAAGACACCATCTTTGACTTTTAGCTGTATTTGCTTCCATCTCTATAGTGACAAAGTGAAACCTGAAATCTCAAACTGTTCTTGTGTGTGAACAATTAAACCTAGGAATCCCAAACCTGGGCTACAAGTAGGTTTAGTGAAATGTTAAACCATGCTGAGTATCAACGAATTCCAATGAAAAAAAATTTGTTGCAGCATTTTCACTACTTTGAGAGTCTTTTGCTAGTTACTAATGTGAGATAGTAAAAGCTTTTATTGCATGCTTTTTCATAGTAGTACATAAACCAAGAACAATCCACAGAGTTAGCACTGTGAACTGATTTTTTTATGTCAAGTTTCAAGCAGCGAGTGAAATACATGATTGATGTGTAGCTGTATTTCCTCCATGGCTATAGTGCCAAACAAAGTAAAACCGAAAAATTCAAACTTTTCCTGTGTGCCTACAATTGAAATGGAGTTTCTAACTTGGGGTATCAAGTTGGTTTATTGAAAGGGTGAACCCAGAGAAGTATCAAAGAAATAAAAAAAATGTTGCAGTTCTTTCAGTATATTATCATTCTATTGATAACTCTTAAAGTATCATAATAAAAGCTGTACCTGATTGCTTTTGCTTCAAAGTATGTAAACCAGAAAGAAACCACAGAGTTTCCACTGAAATCTGATTGTATATGTCAAGTTTTAAGCAGCTAACAAAAACCATGTTGGCATTTCAGGTCTATTTTCAACCACCTATATAGTACACAATGAAGTGAATCCAGAAAATTCTAACTGTTCCTTCGGCAAACACTTAAATGTAGGAAAAGCAAAATTGGATAACAAAGTGTGTTCAGTAAAAGGATAAATCTATCTGAGGATCAAAGAAATCCAATGAAAAAAATTTTGCAGCTCGTTTAGTACACGAGAAATTTTCTGCTAGCTCCTGAAGCACTGATATAAAAAGCTGTTCCTAAATACTTGTACTTAGGGCTATTGTGATGAGGAAGGCCCACAGAGTGAATACTTAAAAGTGATTGTATGTGTGATGCTTCAAGCATCTACCACAAACCATGTTTGATTTGTAGATCTATTGTCATCAATCTTTATTATGGAAAACAAAGTGAGTTATGAAAATTCAAACTGATCCTGTATGAAAACCATTGAACCTAGGAGTCCAAATCTTGGGCTTCAGTGTTTTTACTGAAAGATGAAACCCATCGAGTATCCGATAATTCCAATGAATAAAATTGTTTTAGTTTTTTCAGTACAATGTGATTCTCCTGCTACCTCCTAACTATAGTAACTCAAAGCTGGTCCTGCATGATTCTTCTAAGATATTCTTCAACCAAGAACAAATCACAGAGTGAGACTGAGAAATGATTGTGTGTGTGAATTTTCAAGGACTTTCAAAAAACCGTGTTTCATTTCTGGCTGTATTTCCATCCATCCCTATTGTGCAAAACAAATTGAAATCAGAAAATTTAAAGTCATCCTCTATGCAATCAATTAAACCTAGGAGTCCTGAACATAGGGTACAAAGTGGGTTTAGTGAAAGTGTGAACCCAGCCATGTATCAAAAATTCCACCCAAATTTTTTTGCAGCTCTATCAGTATATTAGCATTCCAATGATAGCTCCTAAGCAACTTAGTAAAAGCTGTTCCTGCTTGATTTTTATTAGAAATACTTCAACCAGGAAAGACCATAGAGTAACAAAAGAAAACTTATACTGTATGTCAAGTTAAAGGCAGCTACCACAAACTGTGTTTTATTTGAGGCTCTATTTTGAACCACCTGTATAGAGTAAAATGATGTGAAACCTGAAAATTCAAACTGATCATTACTTCACACCATTGAACCTAGAACACAATGGGAGAACAACATGTGTTTCATGAAAAAAATGCATCCTGCAGAGTATCAATGAAATTAAATGAAAAAAAAAATTCAGCTCATTAATTTCCCTAGATATTTGTTACTAGCTTCAAAAGAGCTGATAGAGAAAGCTGTTCCTGTGTGACTCTTCTTAAAACTTCTTGATCAGAAATAAAATAAAGTGACCACATAATACTTACTGTATGTGTGTGAAGATTCAAGCATTTGGCAAAAACTATGTTTGATTTGAAGCTCTTTTTGCATCAATGCCTATAGTGCAAAACAAAGTGAAACCAGAAAATTTAAATTGTTTCACTGTGCAAACCATTGAAACTAGAAGTGCCAAACTTGGGAACAAAGTGGGTTTATTGAAAGGGTGAACCCTGGCAAGTATCAAAGAAATCCACCAAAAAATAAAATAAAATAAAATAAATTGTGCAGTACTTTCAGTACATTAGGATTCTCTTGCTATCTCCTAAAGCGAGTTAGTAAAAGCTGTTTTTGCATGCTTCTGCTTAGAAATACTTACACAAGGAACAAAAAACAGAGTGAGCCCTAAGAAGTGTTTGGGTATGTGAAGACTGAAGCAGCTAGAAAAAAACTGTGTTTGATTTGAAGGTCTATTTTATTGCACATGAATTGAGCAAAACTAAGAGACACCTCAGAATTCAAACTGTTCCTTCTGCAAAACCTTGAAACGTGGAGAACCAGACTTGGAGAACAAAGTGTGTTTATTGAAAAGATGAATGACAAACCACAGAGTGAGCACTGAGAACTGAATGTGTATGTCAAGTTTCAAGCAGCTAGCCAAACACGTGTTTTATCTATAGCTGTATTTTCATCCATGTCTATAATGCCAAACAAAGTAAAACCCGAGAATTCAAATTTTTACTGTGTGCTAACCATTGAACATAGGAGTCTCAAACTTTGGATACCCAGTTGGTTTATTGAATGGGTGAATACTGCAGAGTATCAAAGAAATTCAATAAATAAATTGTTGCAGTTCTTTCAGTATATTAGCTTTCTATTACTAGCTCTTTAAGCAACATAGTAAATGTTGTTCCTGCTTGCTTCTACTTCGAATGGCTACAACCAAATAGAAACCACAGAGTGTCCACTGAAATCTGATTGATTATGTCAAGTTTTAAGCAGCTAATAAAACCCATATTTATTTGCACGTCTATTTTCAACCACCTGTATAGTGCAGTATGAAGTGTAACAGGAAAATTCAAACTGTTCTTTTCTGCAAACCCTTGAACCTAGAAGAACCAAAATTAGAGAACAAGGTATGTTCAATGAGTGGATAAATCTTTCTGAGTGTCACGTAAATCCAATGAAAAAAATTATTGCAGTTCATTCATTATATAGGAATTATTCTGCTAGCTCCTGAAGCACTGATAGAGAAAGCTGTTCCTGTGTGCCTGTGCCTAGGGCTATTTTGACCAGAAAAGAAAAAAAAAGAGTGAACACTTGAAACTGATTTTGTGTGTGACATTTTAAACTTCTATCACAAACCATGTTTGATGTGAAGCTCTATTTTAATCCATCTCAATGGTGGAAATTAAAGTAAAACCTGAAAATTCAAATGGTTCCTGAGTGCAAACCAAGAACCCAGGGGTCCAAAACTTGGGCTTCAGTGTATTTAATGAAAGTGGGAACACTCCTGCGCATCAAATAATTATAAGAAAAAAAAATGTTTTAGCTTTTTCAGTCCATTGTAATTTTCCTGCTAGCTTCTAAAGTTAGTAAGTGTTAGCTCTTGCTGCATCCTTACACTTAGAAATTCTTCAACCCAGAAAACATCACAGAGTGAACACTGAGAACTGATTGAGTGAAGTTTCAAGCATCTAGCAAATTCGGTGTTTAATTTCTAGCTCTATTTCATCCATCTGTAGGGTGCAAAACAAAGTGAAACCAGAAAATTCAAAGTGTTCTTCTGTAGAAACCATTGATCCTAGGACTCATAAATTGGGGTTAAAAAGTAAGTTTAATGAAAACTTGAACCCAAGTACATATTTAAAAACCAACCTAAAAATTGTGGCAGCTCTTTCAATATATTAGAGTTCTTTGACTATCTCCTTAAGCAACTTAGACAAAGCTGTATCTGCTTGCTTTTGCTTACAAGTATTTCCACCAGGGATAACCAGAGAGTCACAAGAGAAAACTGATGGTGTATGTCAAGTTTAAGCAGCTATCACAAATCATGTTTGATTTGAGGCTCTATTTTCAGCCACCTGTGTAGGAAAAGTGAAGTGAAAGCTGAAAATCCATTATGCACACCCTTGATATAGAAGAACAAAAATGGGAGAAAATAATGTTTCATGAAAAATGCATCCTGCTGAGTATCAAAGAAATCAATTTAAAAAAATGCTTCAGCATTTAATTGCATTGGATATTTCCTGCTAGCTCTAAAAGAGCTGATAGAGAAAGCTGTTCCTTTGTGCATTTTATTAAAACTTCTTTGACCAGAAAGAAAAGTAAACACATAACTCTGTTTGTGTAAATGAAGTTTCAAGCATTTAGCAACAACCTGTTGAATATTTAAGCTCTATTTGCATCTATGTCTATAGTGTACAACAAAGTGAAACCTGAAAAATTTAAACTGTTCATTTGTGCAAACAATTGAACCTAGGAGTGACAAATATGGGGAAGAAATTTGGTTTATTGAAAGGGTAAACCTGCTAAGTATCAAAGAAATCCAACAAAAAATTGTTGCAGATCTTTCAGTATATTGGGATTCTCTTGCTATGTCCTAAAGAAAGTTAGTAAAAGCTGTTTCTGTGAGATTCAACTTTGAAGTACTTACACTAAGGAAGAAACTACAAAATGATCACTGAGAATTGATTGGGTATGTCAAGATTCAAGCAGCTAGCACAAACACTGTTTGATTTGCAAGTCTATTCTGTTCCACGTGTATAGTGTAAAATGAAGGGACACCTGAATTCAAACAGTTCCTGTCTGCAAACCCTTGAAACTTGGAGAACCAGACATAGAGAACAAATCGTGTTAATAGAAAGTATGAATCCTTCTGAGAATAAATAAATAAATCTTACCAAAAAATGTATTAAAGCTCTTTCAGTACATGTCAAATTTCCTCCTAGCTCCTACAACCCAGTTAGAGAAAGCTGTTCCTGGTTGCCTTTGACTAGAGCTATTTTGACAATGAAAATATCAAATAGATAACAGTTAGAACTTATGTTGTATATGAAGTTTCAAGCACCTACCAGAAATCATCTTTGATTTTTAGTTGTATTTACGTCCATCTCTGTGTTGTCATACAAAATGAAACCTGAAAACTCAAAATTTTCCTGTATGTACACCATTAAAATTAGGAGTCCCAAACTTGGGATACAAGTGGGATTAGTAAAAGGATGAACCCTCCTGAATATCAAAATATCCAACAAAAAAATTGTTGCAGAATTTTCAGAATATTGTTGTTCTCCTGATAGGTACTAAGGTGAGATAATAAAAGCTGTTACTGCATGCTTTTGAATAGTAGTACCTCAACCGGTAATAAACCACAGAGTGAGCACTGAGAACTGAATGGGTATTTCACGTTTCAAGCAGCTAGCCAAAAACGTGTTTGTTTGTTTGTTTGTTTTTAGCTGAATTTCCATCCATGTCTATAGTGCCAAACAAAGTAAAACCAGAGAATTCAAACTTTTATTGTGTTCTAACCATTGAATTTAGGAGTCTCAAACTTGGGGTATCAAGTTGGATTATTGAATGGGTGAATGCTGCAGATTATCACAGAAATCAAATAAATAAATTGTTACAGTTCTTTCAGTATATTAACTTTCTATTACTAGCTCTTTAAGCAATATAGTAAAACTGTTCCTGCTTGCTTCTATTTTGAAAAACTTCACCTAGCAGAAAAAATCTTTGATTTTTAGCTCTATTTTCATCCATCTCTGTGGTTCCAAACAATCGTTCAAGGGTTTGCAGAAAGGAACACTGAATTTTCCAGTTTCACATCATACTTCATTATACAGGTGGTTAAAAATATACCTTCAAAGCAAACATGGTTTTTATTAGCTTCTTAGAACTTGAAAGACACAATCAGATTTCAGTGTACACTCTTTGGTTTCTACTGATTGAAATACTTCAAAGTAGCATCAAGAAGGTACAGCTTTTACTATGTTGCTTTAAGTGTTAGCAGTAGAATGCTAATAAACTGAAAGAACTGCAAAAAAAATTAATTGGATTTCTTTGATACTCGTGAGGGTTCACCCATTCAATAAACCAAATTGATGCCGTGAGTTTGGGACTACAAGGTTCAATGTTTGGCACACAAAAAAGTTTCATTTTTCAGGTTTTAATTTTTTGGCATTACAAACATGGATGGTAATACAGCTACACATGAAACACGTTTTTGACTAGCTGTTTGAAACTTGATATACAAGCCGATAAAAACTTGATAAACAAATCACTCTGTGGTTTGTTTCTGCTTGATAGACTACTATGCAAAAACCTGCAGCAACATTTTTTACTATCCCACCTCAACAGCTAGCAGGACAATCACAACATACTGAAAATGCTGCAACATTTTTTTTCTTAGATTTCTATAAATCTTGTCAGGGTTCAAACTTTCACTAAACTCACATGTAGCCTAGGTTTGGGACTCCTAGTTTTAAAGATTTGCACACAGGATCAGTTTGAGTTTTCATCTTCCACTTTGTTTGACACTACAGAGATAGATGGAAGTAAAGCTGCAAATCAATGATGGTTTCTGGTAGGTGCTTGAAACTTCACAAACACCATCAGTTATAAAAGTTCACTATATGGTATTCTCATCGTCAATATAGCTGTAATCAATGGCACCCAGGAACAGCTTTCTCTAATAGTGTTTTAGGACCTAAGAGGAAACTTCACATGTACTGAAGGAGCTTGAGTAAATTTTTTGCAATTATTTTGATAGTTCAACGGATTTATTCCTTTCACTAAACACACTGAGTTCTCCAAGTAAGGTTCTCCAAGTTTCTATGGTTTGCAGACAGGGAAAGTTTGAATTATCAGGTTTATATTCATTTTGCAATATACACGTGAAAAAAAAATAGACCTGCAAATCAAACACTGTTTGTGCTAGCTGCTTGAATCTTGACATACTTAGTAAATTCTCAGTGATCACTTTGTGGTTGGTTACTTAATGTAATTACTTCAAAGCTGAATTTCACAGGAAAAAGCTTTTACAAACTTGCTTTTGGAGATAGCAAGAGAATCCCAAATTACTGAAAGAGCTGCAACAATTGTTTTTGGTGGATTTCTTTGATACTCAGCGGGGTTCACCATTTTAATAAACTCAAATTCTTCCCCACATTTGGCACTTCTAGGTTCAATGGTTTTCACAATAGAACTATTTAAATTTTCAGGTTTCACTTTGTTTTGCACCATAGACATGGATGCAAATAGAGCTTAAATATAAAACATGGTTGTTGCTAAATGCTTGAAACTTCACTTACAAAATCAGATTTTTTTCTGATCAAAAAAGTTTTAAGAAGAGGCACACAGAAACAGTTTTCTACATCAGCTCTTTCGGAGATACCAGGAAATATCAAAAACAATTAACATGCTGAAATATTTTTTTTCAATTGAATACATTGATACTCAGCAGGAAGCATTTTTAATGAAACACGTTGTTCTCCCACTTTTGTTCTTCTAAGATCAAGGGTTTGCAGAAAGGAACAGTTTGAATTTTCAGATTTCACTTTATTTTACTTTGCACAGGTGTTTGAAAATAGAACATCAAAGCAAGCATAATTTTCGATAGCTGCTTAAACTTGACATACACCATCAGTTTTCTCTTGTGAATCTCTGGTTTTTCCTAGTGGAAGTGCTTCAAAGCAAAAACAAGCAGAAACAGCTTTGACTAAATTGTTTTAGGAGATAGCAAAAGAACTCTATATACTGAAAGAGCTGCAACAATTTTTAGGTTGGATTCTTTATATGTACCTGCGTTCAAGCTTTCACTAAAATCACTTTGTTACCCTAGTTTATGACTCCTAGGTTCAATGGTTTCTACAGAGGAACATTTTGAATTTTCTTGTTTCATTTTGTTTTGCACTATAGGGATGAATTTAAAAAAGAGCTAGAAATTAAACACAGATTTTGCAAGATACTTGAATCTTCACTCACACAATCAGTTCTTAGCAGTCATTCTGTGATTTTTTCTGGGTTGAAGGATTTCTAAGCATAAGGATGCAGCAACAGCTTAGACTTACTAACTTCAGGAGCTAGCAGGAGAACCACAATGTTCTGAAAAAGCTATATTTTTTTCTTAGAATTATTTGACACACCACAGAAGAGTTCCCACTTTCATTAAAAATACTGAAGCCCAAGTTTTGGACTCCTAGGTTCTTGGTTTGCACTCAGAAACATTTGAATTTTCAGGTTTTACTTTAATTTCCACAATTGTTATGGATTAAAACAGAGTGACAAATCAAATAGGTTTGTGATAGATGCTTGAAACGTCACACAAACAATAAATTCTAAGTGTTCACTCTGTGGTTTTTTCATAGTCAATATAGCCAAAAGTACAGTAATGCAGAATAGCATTCTCTACCAGTTCTTCAGGTGCTAGTAAGAAAATTCCTATGTACTGAACGAGCTGCAACATATTTTTGTTGGATTTTTTTGATATTCAGAAGGATTTATCTTTTAACTGAAAATTTACACATGATGTTCTTCAATTTTGGTCCTCCTAGTTTTAATTTGCAGAAAGAAACAGTTAAAATTTTCTCATTTCACTTTATTCTGAACTATACATGTGGATGAAAGTAGACCTTCAAATCAAACACAGTTTTTGATAGCTGCTTAAAACTTGAATTACAGAATCAGATTTCAGTGTACACTTTGTGGATTCTTTCTGGATGATTTACTTCGAAGCAGAATCACAGAGTAATAGCTTTCACTAAGTTGCTTTAAGAGCTACCTATAGAATGCTTATAAACTGAAAAAAACTGCAACAATATTTTATTGAATTTATTTGATTCTCAGTAGGGTTCACCCTTTCAGTAAACAAACTTGGTACTCCAAGTTCGGGACTCCTAGGTTTAATGGTTGAAACACAGGAAAAATTTGAATATTCAGGTTTTGCTGTTTTTTAACTATAGACATGGATAGAAACACAGCAACAAATCAAACACGTTTCAGGCTAGCTACTTGAAACTTGACATACACAATTAATTCTCAGTTGTAATTCTGTGGTTTGTTCTTTGTGTAAGAATTTCAAAGCTGAAACATGCAGAAACAGCTTTTAGTTACTTGCTTTAGGAGATAGCAAAAGAATCCCAGTGATCTGAAAGAGCTGTAATATTTTTTTTTTGAATTCTTTGATACTTGGCAGGGTTCACACTTTCAAAACACCCACTTTGTTCCCCAAGTTTGGAACTCCTAGTTTTAAGGTTTACACACAAGAAGAGTTTGAATTTTCTGGATTATTATTATTATTATTATTTTTGCAGTATAGGTGCAAATAGAGCTTCAAATCAAACATGCTTGTTGCTATATGTGTCAAACATCACACACAGAATTTGTTTCATGTGGTCACTATATTTTTTTTTTCAGCTCAAATAGTTTTAAGAAGAGGGATACAGGAACAGCTTTCTCTGTCATCTCTCTTTCAAAACAAGGAGGAAATATCCAAAGCAATTAATGGTCTGAAATATTTTTTTGTTTGATTTCATTGATTCCCAGGAGGATGCATCTTTTACCGAAACACACGGTGTTTTCCAATTTTGGTTTTTCTAGTTCCAAGGGCATGCAGAAAGGAACAGTTTGAATTTTCAGGTTTCACTTAATTTTACTCTATATAGGTGCTTTTAAATAGAGATTTAAATCAAACACAGATTATGGAACCTGCTTGAAACTTGACATACACAATAAGTTTTCACTTGTCACTCTGTCGTTTATCCTGGATGAAGTTCTTCTAAGCAAAGGCAAGCAGGAACAGATTTTACTGTTTCTTTAGGAGGAAGCAGGAGAATCCTAATATACTAAATGAGCTGCAAAAAGTTTTAGGTTGGATTTTGACATGTGGCTGGGTTTAACCTTTCACTAAACCCATTTTACCCCATGTTTAGGACTCCTAGATTTAATGGATTTCAGAAAGTAACGCTTTGAGTTTTCTGGTTTCACTTTGTTTTGCACTGTAAGGATGGATGGAAATACAACTACAACTCAAATACAGTTTGTGGTAGATGCTTGAAAATTTACACATACAATCAGTTTTCAGTGGCCACTCTGTGATTTGTTCTGGATTGAAGAAATTCTAAACAGAAGCATGCATGAACAGCTTTGACTTACCTAAATAAGGAGCTAGCAGTAGAATCACAATGTAATGATAAATCTAAAATGATTTTTTATTGGATTTATTTGATAGTTAGAAGGTATCTCTCTTTCATTACAAACACTGACACCCAAGTTTTAATCTCCAAAATTCAATTGTTTGCACACAAAAACAGTTTAAAATTTCAGGATTTACTTGGTTTTGAACTACCGAGATAGATGAAAATAGAGCACCAAATCAATCATGGTTTGTGCTAGATGCTTGAATTATAACATACACAATAAGTTCTATGTGTCCACTCTGTTTTTTTCCTGGTCAAAATATACCTAATCACAGGTACACAGAAATAGCTTTCTCTATCTTCAGGAGCTAGCAGGATAATTCCAGTGTACTGAATTAGCTGCAATAATTATTTCATTGGATTTATGTGATACTCAGAAGGATTTATCATTTCATTGAACATACTTTGTTCTCCAATTTTGGTTCCCCTAGGTTCCAGGGTTTGCATGAAGGAACAGTTTTAATTTTCATGTTAAATTTCATACTGCACTATACAGGTGGTCGAAAATAGACGTGCAAAGCAAACACGTTTTTTGTTACCTGCTAAAACTTGACGTAATCAATCAGATTTCAGTGGATGCTCTGTAGTTTCTGGTTGAAGTACATCAAAGTAGAAGCAAGCAGAAACAACTTTTACTATGTTTCTTAAAGAGTTAGTAATAGAAAGCTTTACTATGTTGGTAGTAATAAAAAGCTAATATACTGAAAGAACTGCAACAATTTAGTTATGGTATTTCTTTGATTCTCTGCAGCGTTCACACATTCAATAAACCAACTTGATACCCCAAGTTTGAGACTCCTATGTTCAATGATTAGCACACAGGAAACGTTTGAATTCTCAGGTTTTCGTTTCTTTTGCACTATAGACATGGGTGGAAATGCAGCTACAACAACAACAACAAAAAAAAAAAAACCACGATATTGGCTAGCTGTTTGAAACTTAACATACACATTCATTTCACAGTGCTGACTCTGTGGTTGGTTACTGGTTGAGGCACTACTATTCAAAAGCATGCAGTGACAGCTTTTATTATCTCACTTTAGTAGCTACCAGGAGAACCACAGTATTCTGAAAATTCTGCAACAATTTTTTTGTTGGATATTTTGATATTCAGGACGGTTCATCCTTTTACTAAACACACTTGTATCCCAAGTTGGGGACTCCTAGTTTTCATGGTATGCACACAGACAAATTTTGAGTTTCAGGTTTCATTTTGTATGACAATACAGAGATGGATGTAAATAGAGCTAAAAATCAAAGATACTTCCTTGTAGGTGCTTGAAACTTTACACACACCATCTGTTCTAAGTGTTCACTATTCGGTATTTTTATTGTCAAAATATTTCTAGTCAAAGGCATCCAGGAACAGCATTCTCTTACTGCATTTTAGGATTTAGGAGGAAATTTGACATGTACTGAAAGAACTTTAATATATTTTTCATTATTATTTTTATTATTTTATTCTCAGAAGGATTCATCCTTTCTATTAACACACTTTGTTCTCCAAGTCTGGTTCTCCAAGTTTCAAGGGTTTGCAGAGAGGAACAGTTTGAATTCAGCTGTCTCTTCATTTTACACTTTCCATGTGAAAAAATAGACCTGCAAATCAAACAACGTTTGTGTTAGCTGATTGAATCTTGACATACCCAATCAATTCTCAGTGATCACTTTGTGTTTTCTTCCTTAGGTTTACTCTTTCAATAAACTCAATTTCTTCCCCATATTTGGCAATCCTAGGTTCAACGGTTTGCTATAAGTACAATGGATTAGGGCTCTGAGAATGGCCTTAGTAATCAAAGGAACTCTCCAAATCTATCCAAGATTCATCTAGACGGTAAGTGAAATAAATTTCCTACATTTTGAAGTATTTTAATGCTGAACTAAATGCAAAATTCCATTATTTACAGTGAATGGCATTTCACAATGAGAAAGTTTCCTAAATTTTGTTTAAATATCCTATTTTTATGTTAACTATATTCAATATATAGAGGAAGCAAATGGAAAATGCTATTTTCTGAATTGTTAAAATGTCCTCAAAACTGTATGGACCTATATTTCAATGCTTTACTTAGTTCCATCAAGTTTCCCATAAGATGGGCATACTATTAAATATTTATTTAAGGCATTGTATTTTGTAATGGTAAATACTACATATTATTTTTTTTTTGCATAATTTGTCAAATATGGGGACATAATTCATTTTTCAGAAAATAGATTTATGTCCATACATTAAGCTACATGCACTTTTATTTGCAATGTTTCTAATATCGTTTTCAATATGCATACATTATTTTAAATATAAGGTCTTGATGTCACTGAAAATATTTTTTCTGGCTTTTTTTCTATGTACAACCTCTTTGTAAGCAGATATTAGATTTCCAAATGTCTTATAAAATGTGTTCTTCCTGATTGGGAAGGGAGCAGTACTGAGAAACCTGAGCTATTCACTTTCTGCTGAATAAGGGAAACCTGTCTTCTTTCTTGTTTTAATATTTCTAGCAGAAAGTAAAACTAAGCAGTAAAACCTCCAATTTAAAATTGCATTTTAGAAATGCTTTATTTCAGCAATATTTTAATGATTCAGTTCTTTAAGCAGCACAGATGATAAGAATAGGTCAATCCAAGAGGCATTTGGTGCCCTGTTTTCTATATTCACATTGGTTCTGAGCTTTTATTATTCCAAGGCCAGGGAATGTGGGTTCCTCTGTTTATGTTTCTATTCTTGACGATTAGTGAAAGGGACTAGGGGATGAACTATTTTCTAAAACCAATCCATTAAGAGTAGCATGTGTATGGCTGTTTTAATGGTGCTGATGAAGTTTAAACCATCTTGGAAATAAGGGACCTTGAAGCATGTTTACTAATTCAATGACTAGTGAGAGGGGGTCACATCTGCTTAAACACTAGCAACTTTTACATATTAACAAGGTAAACAAGGAATTTCTCATTCATGAGGAAAAAGCATTTCACAGATATTTCCCAGGGCTTTCCAGGAACACAAACCCAGACAGCGTGGTGCACTACAGACTCCAGCCTCCCTTGGAAGCCAGATTCTGGTGTTTCCTGCCTTTAGCTTGGAACCCCAAAGGTAGAATTATGATGTGGATTACAGTGTATGGATGTGCATACAGGAAGTGTCTTTCTCCCTGCTTCAACATCAGAGTGACATATTGTAAGAGCCATACTGAAAGTGGGTGCAACTTTTTATCCTCTGCACTTCTGTTGAGTAGATTTTTTTTAAACAGAAAACCTCCATAATGTACATTTTAATACAGTTTGCTTCAAAGAGGTACTTGAATGGGACTTTATTTACCTTTAGATTTTCAGAGGTTAGCCAACTAACTGCTTCAGAGTCAGCAGCTAAAAAACTAATGATGTGGGGCTGGGATTGTGGCTCAGTGGTAGAGTGCTCGCCTAGCATAGGCCACACCCAGGTTCGATACTTAGAACAACATAAAAATAAAGGCATTGTGTTGTTTATATCTACACCAAAAAAAAAAAAAAAGTAATGATGTTCAAGTCAACAACAGTAATATACTGGGACTGGTGGTACTGTTTCTGATGCTGCATGGCCTTTAGTATGGGACACTCTGTGACTTGTGGGTGCAGAAGTCTTGATTTCCCCATACCCTAGGATAACTTGGTTCTCCTCCACTTTTCTGTGCTTCCCTGTGGAACCTTCTTTTGTACAATGCCCTACAACTTAATAGTTTACTCTTAACATGGAAATGTCATTTGCATATTATATTTTCCCTCTTTTCTCACCTGATGATTAAAGTAGTGAAATTTGCAGCCAACGTGAGCATAAAGCTCAGACTAAAATATTCGGTAAAATATAGGTGCAAGTCAATCATGTAGTTTCCATTTTGGTGTTTCTTAAGTTAACACAAAAGGAAAAAATCATTAACAAAATACTTGTCTAGAAAACTGGGGACTAATCCATTGGTTTGCTATTCAATCAGGTAATCCTTCTACACCCTATGCCCAAGCTATTACATATTGATCTAGTGTTTAAGAACAGATCTGCATTTTCCCCAAAATTTGATTCCCATTACTACTATACTATTCATGTAGTCATTTCTTTATTCCCTCATTATCATATAAAAAATTGTTGGAACTCACTGCTTGAGGAAACTGTGTCTGGTATAAGGTGTGAGGGGTGATTCTAAAATTCTTCGTTTGTTTTATCAAAGTTTTATGAGAAGTTATAAAATTATACAAAACAAGCAAAGGACATGGATAGTGAGATAGGAGATAGAGTATTATTCAGCTTTCCATTACTGTGACAAACAATATTAAATAATCTACCTGAAAAGAAGAAAAGCATATTTTGGCTAACAGATTCAGAGTTTTCAATCCAAGGTCACTTGAACCTATTGCTTTGGGATTGTGGCAGCACACTGCATAATGGAAGGGAGTGTATGGTGGCACAAGGATATTTACCTCATGGTGGCTGGGAAGCAAAGAGAGAAAGGACAGTCCTGAGGTTGCAATATCTCCTTCAATAAAACACCCTAAATAATCTAACTTCTTCTCACTAAACCATATCACTCAAAGGTTCTATGATTTTTTAACAGTTCCCAGCTGAGGACAAAGCCTCTTTACATGTAGGACTTGGGACAACATTCCAGATGCAAAATATTGCCATTGCTCATGGCAACACAAAGCATGAGAGCAGTAATTGACAAGTTCTGTTAGTTTGGGAATAGAGGGTATGGCATTGCGGGACACAGTGTGTTGTCCCCCTTTTGGGAAACTCACACACAATGTGGTTTCAAAACATGAGGCTTACCCAAAGTGCTCCATTCCAGGGTGAATACCTGTGTTAGCTTGGCTGCATTTCTTCTTCCTGGGGACCTCTCATACAGATCCCTGTTTTCATTTGGTTTTATAACTCTGTCACTGCTTTACATATTTTCTGGAATCCTTTAACAGATGTTACTTTAAAGATCTTTTCCTTCTTGCCATCATTATTTCCTTCCTTCCTTTGGTATGTCTCTTGGACTTACCAAGGTGCTCCCTGTTGAAGGTTCTGAGATGCCTGATATTTAGAGTTTCTCTTGATCCCAATAAAATAACCTCTTCCTTCTCCCATTAGTTTGGAAATGGATTCAGGTTTACTGGTTTCAAAGTAGAACATTGTCTTTGATGGATATTTTCCATTAGCTTGATGATCTTCAAGAGGAGATATTATTCTAGGTCTTTGGGTTAAGCACTGATACCAGAAAGACTAAGGTTTGAGCCTTATCCCTGGAAGGACTACAGCTGACATGATATCTATGTGCACTCTTAAGTTCAGCAAGCAGGAGCTATTGGTCACAAGAAGCTCCTACTATAAAAAATTGCAGGTATAATAATCAGCACTATTTTTAAAACAGTTACAGTGCATTCTTTAATAATAGTGGTTCTTCCTTGCCTTGTTTATATTAGTAGTAAAATAATGATTCAAACACAGAATTTTACATTTTTATTTTGACATTAATTTAATACAGTATGCTTTATATCCAATAGTGATAGTTATTTTCCTCTCAATTTGTATTTCCACTGCTGTTTGTACTGCAAATAACATCCAAATAACTTTTCTTGGCATATAAAGATTCTTAGATGTAGATTCCCTTTTCAGTGTTATTTCTTTAAATTCCAATTGCAATCCCATTCATTATTCCTTTTAACATTGTGCATTTTCAGGGTTTCCTGGCTTGGCATGTCTTCTCCTACCTCAAAGACCCTTCTACCATTTCAAAACCAAGGATGAGGTCGAGAAGGGGTGGCAGTGCTGTCTAATTTCTCTCTGGCTGCCTCTCTGGCAGCTCTATCTCTCTAATTTCAGCACTCCCTGCAGATATGTCACCAGCCTTGTATTTCATTCTAAAATATTCTTTATTTCATTTATCATCCATTTTCATAAGGTTTTAGTAGCATTAATGTATTGTCTGAGAACTTCAAATTCACATTCTCTATGGTGCTGTTGTTTGAAGACCTGCCCACCCAAGCCTGCCCAGCATTTGTTTAGCTAGTTTGATCACCTTTTCCATCTTTTATGCCCCTTCTTTTCTGCCTTCTTCTTTGACATTCAGGGTTCCTGTGCAGTGTCATTCTCTAGTAATCCTACAGCAACACATTCTTTTCCCATCAGTTGTATAGAACTGACTCCATTATTTTACTGTAGTTTATGTTTACTAATGTGCTGATTCTTTTAATAAGGCCAGGGAGGAAGGAATCAACATTGAGTGAATTGCTGGGAATGTGGAATTGGTAGATTCAGAGGTGGTGATTGCCCAGTTGTTTGTGATTACATCATTCATATATTGGCACATCCTCTGTGTTTCAAGCCAGGTGTTAAGAATATAATGAATGCCTATAATTCCAGTGTCTCAGGAGTAAGGCAGGAGGATTATAAATTTATAGCTGCCTCAGCAACTTGGCACAGCCCTGTTTCAAAATAAAATATAAAGAGGGCTGGGGATGTGGCTCACTAGAATAATATACCTAGGTTCAATCTCCGGTTCAAAAGAAAAAAATTTAAAAAAATAAAATAAATGAGTAAAATGTGTAATTGTCCACTTTTAAATTTTAAGTTGTCAACTGTTACAGGGAAAAAAAAATAGGTGTTATATAATCGTATCCATACATGTTAATATTTGTAAGCCAGTTGCTGTTATTCCATAAAAATAATAAATGTGTATTTGAAAAGTTTGGTTGTCAGGTTGGGATCCTTGCCTCATTCTTTGTGTTAAAATATTGCTAAAGTTTGAACATAGTTTACATATGTGTGGAACGAGGTGCACAATATCCTAGCTGGATTGTGGATAACTCAGCAGCAGAGAATATGCTCCAAATTTGAAGGGTTGCATTCTATACCCAGCAACTACAGAAAAGGGGAAATAAACAACAGCAGCAGTAAGAGTGAAAAATTCGTCACATTCAAATAAATAACAAGGGTCAATTTTGATATCTACAATACTAATAATCACAAAATGAGAAGTGATGGTGTCATAAATTTAAACAACAATAATAAACAATGGTAAATTAGATTTAACATTAAAGTAAACAATGTCAGCTGCAATACCCACGGTACTAATAACTGCAAAAACATGAAAGGTGGGAGCAAAACATTACATTATCTAAAGAGTTTTAAAATATCACAAAAATACAGTTCATTAAGAAGGAAGAAAATAGGAAAGGAAGACAAAAGAAATGTTAGAATATTCCAAATGTGAAAAAACATAAAGAAGAAGAGAGGTTAAAAGTGAAGGCCATAATGAAGTGGTGGTGGTGGAGGGGGGAAAACAAGAGTTTTAAAATGAAACAAAATACACTGACAGATTGATAGAGAACAAGAGAATTTAACTATTAGAGGGATAAGCTAAGAAAATTAACCAAAAAAAAAAACAAAATAAAACAACAAAATAGTAAAAGGACCATAAAAGAGAAATTCAAAAATCTCTTTACATATGCATTGTGTGAATCAATCAAAAAAGTTATATATATATATATATATATATATATATATATATATATATATATATGAAAACTTAAAAAAATTATTTCTATTGGCATGGCTAAAACTGAGGACCAGGACGGATACCCTACTACTTATGCCATGCTGTCCTTCTTTCTATTTTTTTGTCTTGAGCTCTGTACCCATTAGAGAGAGCAAGGGCTGGGGGTATTTCAACTCTTACTCTGTGTTGCTCAAGAGACTGCTAGATGGAGTGGCATAGGTTCCAAGCTGGTTTAAATGGTTCTTAGCTTCTCTACTCACCTTAAGTGGAAAGTATTGACTGCTAGAGTTTGGTTGGCACAGACTAGTGCCTTCTTTATTAACATCTCCTGTTGTGTTGTTGGTTAAATGGGAAGCATTTGAAAGTTGTCAGATCTTCAATGCAGATTATACATATGACATTCACAACTCTGCACTATTTGGCTCTTTTCTGAATGTCTCCCCTCAGCAGCATCCTGTGTTCATGAAACCCTGCATCAAACTGGCTCTCTGGATGTCTGGCAATGGTTCACCTTCACCCAATGGGGAGAGAAGGGCTGGAGGGGAAAGAGGCCAGGGTGCTAATTCCGTGACCTCTGTGGTCTTCCTTGAGACAGCCCTGGAAGAGAATGAGTTCTGAGTCCATGGCTGAAGTGGCAGCAGTTCTTCCATGACAGCCTCAGGTCAAGGTCCAGGAGCATGTGTCTTTCTCTGTCACTTACAACTGGATATGCTCCTCCTTCCAGGTGTTGCTGGTCCATCAATGTACACCTCACCTCTATCCACACCTCTGTGAGATGTCCCTTCCCCCAAAGCCCTTCATCAACCCCTCTGTGCGTGGCATCCCTTCCCAAGGCAAAGGGATTCTGACTTAAAATTTGAATACAGACTTCTTTCTTTCATAAAAACTTTGTCAGGACAACAAACAGTTTCTGAGAAAGCACTTGCCACTCATGGGCCTGTTATGGAAATGGCCCATGAAAGACTATTTCCATTCAGAAAATTGTTCTTCATGGGTCATTCTACATTTTCTTATAAAGTTCAATTTGCATGGAGATAAAAATGTTTTATATAGGTCAGTTAAAGCACCAGCATTTATTGATCACCCTGGAAGACAAAATACTGAGCCCTACTATAAGAATGTAAAGCATATATTATATGAACTTAGACTCAAGGATGCCTTATTTATACTGGTGCCAGACATTTATTCATACATAAACATCACCTGCATCACAGGGCAAAGGAGTTTCTGATTCCACCTAATAGGCTTGTGTTCCATGGCTTAAACCAGTGTGGTTATATGGGTCATTACAGTATTGAAATACTTTGATACTGGTTGGTGAAGAGTCTTGCATGGCCCCTGCTGCCAGCATGACTCAACCTTTCCTTTGACATTATCTACATCTCCCTGTTCTCTTGGGAGCTGAAGCCCTCTGGGTAAACTCCAGCCCTATGGACAGGGGGTCCATTCTTATTGGATGCAGTCTTTGATATTTTTTTGTGGTTTTTGTTTTGTTTTGTTTTGTTTTGGTACCAGGGATGATTGAACTCAGGGGTACTTAACCTCTGAACCTCAGCCCTAGCCTCAGCCCTATATTTTATGTTTTATTTGTATATAAGGCCTCACTGACTTTTTTAACAAATCTTTTGCTGAGTCTGACTTTGAACTCAAGATCCTTCTTCACCCTCCTGAGTGGCTGGGGTTACAAGCATGAGCCACCATGCCTAGCTGTGGTTAAGGATTTGAATATCATCCAGTGCATCCAGCTCTGATTTAAGTTTTTGACATTTTGGAGTTCATCATAGAGTTTTTGCATTGATTTGGATTTTGGAAAATTGTACATTCATTATCTTGACTATTATATTTTGACATCCCTTATATTTTCCATTCCATCTTCATTTTCTTCATTCTGGAACTGGCCCATCTGTACCCATTCTGTCATTCAGTTTTAAAATTGTTAGAGCTGTTATGTCATCAAAAACATTAAAATAATGAGAATGATGTCAGGTGCTATTGGACTGTAATGGACTCATATGAGGACTCTGTATTCCAGGGACATATTGCCAAAGGTTGCCATGGGAGAAGGCAGAATCCACCTTCTCTTTCTTTCTATAGAAAGGGGTATGTAGTACCTTGGGCTGCCATAACAATGTGCCATGAAAGAGTTGATTGAACAGTAGAAATTATTGAGTCAATAATTTGACTCAATGTTCTGGAGGTTGTAAGGCTGAGATCCAGATGTTAGGATGTTTTCATCTCAGAATTCTCTCATGGAATTGTGTATGCCATCTTCTCCCTATGTCCTCACCTGGTATTTCCTATTGTGTGTCTTTGTCCTAATCTCTTATTTTTCATATATACATATGTTAATATATTTATTTATTATTATCACACATTGGATGTATAAATTAATGTGTTTCATTGTGCCATTTTCATACTTGTGCATTTCATGCATTGATCTTCTATCTACCCTTTCTCATTCTCGCCTCTCCCTGCTACCTGCTTCCTGGTCCCAAATGATCCTTCTTTCTAGAAATCTTTTTTGTTTGTTTGTTTTTAATTTCCACATATGAGAGAAATCATGCAATATTTGCCTTGCTGTATCTGAATTATTTCATTTAACAAGATCCACTTCTATCTGTTTCCCTACAAATGATAGTATTTATTTTTTTCTTTGGCTTAATGATACTCTATCATATATATACTGTATTTGCTTTATTCATGCATCTGTTAATGGTCACCTTGACTGAGTCCATGTCTTATCTATTATGAATAGTGTCACTATAAACATGATCATTCAGATGTCTTCTTTCCTTTGCTGATTTCATTTCTTTAGAATAAATACCCAGCAGTGCTATATATGGGTCATATTGTAGTTCTATTTTAATTTTATAAAGAACATCCATACTTTTTACTAATTTACATTCTTACAAACATTGTATATGGTTCTGTTTACTCCATATCCTTACCTTCTAGTGTGTTCTTCAATCTCTTTTTTTTTGTAACTGTTTTTTTCTTTTAAATATAAACTATTCCAACTGTAATAACCATATTACACAAATGATTTGGTAGGTTTGATTTGCATTTCTGTAATGGCTAAAGATGTTTAGCTTTTCCACATATATTTATTGGCAATTTGAATTTCTTCTTTTGAGAAGTGTTTATTCAGTCATCTTGTCCATTTTTATTATATTACTTGCTTTTTGATTTTTAAGTTTTTCCTATATTCATCCTCTGTCAGATGAATAGCTACCAAAGATTGCCTCTCATTCTCTTTGTTGTCTTTCATGTGCTGATTGTAGTATTAGCTGTGCAGAAATTATTTTTTTAAATTCTATGCAATCCTATTTGTTCATTCTTATTCTGATTTCCTGTGCTGTTAGATTCGTAACTTGGAAATCTTTGCTTTTGCCATGATCTTGAAGTGTTTCCTCCATATTCTTTCTAGTAGTTTTGAAGGACTCCTCTTTAATCCTGAGTTGATTTTTGTACAGGGTGAGAGAGGGAGATCTTGTTTCAATGTTCTACATGTGAATAGCCAGTTTATCCAGAATCATTTGTTAAAGAAGTCTGTTCTTTCATGAATGTTTTGGCACATTTATTGATAATCAGTTGCAATGTGTATTTATTTCTGAGTTCTCTGTCCTGTTCCTTTACTCTACCTGCCTCTTTTTTAATGCCAATAGTTTATTGTTTGTTACTATGGCTCTCAAGTAAAATTTGAATTCAGGTAGTGTGGTGCATCTAATATGCTATTTTTGCTCAAAATTGCTATAGCTATTCTTGGTCTTTATTGCTTACATAAGAATTTTAGATTTTTTATTTCTAGTTCTATGAAGAATGTCTTTGGTATTTTGGGGGGGGGATTGCATTGAATTGTAGATTGCTTTGTGTAGTATGGCCAATTTTAACAATACTGATTCTCTGGATTCATGAACATAATAGGTGTTTTTGACTTCTAATGTGCTCTTCAATCTCTTTGTTCAGTACTTTGTAATTTGCATTGTAGAAAGTTTTCACATTCTTAGATTTATTCCTCAGTATTTCTTCTGCTTCTTCTTTTCCTTCTCCTTCTCCTCCTCTTCCTCTTCCATTTTTTCCTCCTCTTTACTGTTTTTGAATGAGATTGTTTTCCTGATTTTTTCTCAGATAATTCATTATTGGTACATACAAAAGTGAATTTTAAATGCATGATTATATCAAATCCTATTTCATTGAATTTATCAGTTTTACGTTTGATGTTTTTTTTTTTTCTCCATGTTTCTAGTTATTCAATCATAACATCAACAAACAGGGAGAATTTGATTTGCTACTTTCTATTTTTCCTTATCTTATAGAAAGCATTTTAGACTTTTCTCAGTTTAGCATAATATACAGCCTTCACTGTATTGAGACATGATCCCAGTATATGTAATTTATTCAGGTTTTTCATCATAAAGAGATGCTGAATTTTATCAGAGGATTTTTTGCATCAATTGAGATAATCATGTGATTTTTATCTTTATTTTACATAATAATATATTACATTTATTGATTTGTGTTTGTTAAATTATTCCTGCATCATTGGAATTAAACAATTTGGTCATGGCATACTATGTTTTTAATGCACTATTAAATTAAATATGAAAGTACTTTATCAAAGATTTTTATGTCTATGTTAATCAGAGATATTGGTCTGTAGCTGTCTTATTCTGTTGTGTCCCTTACAGATTTGTTATCAAGGTAAAACTGGCTTCATAGAATGAGTTTGAAAGCCTTATTTCCCTGTTTCTTGAATTAGTTTGTGTAGCATTGGTGTTAGTTCTTTAAAAATTTGGTAAAATTCATCAATGATTCCTTCTGTTTCTACTATCATTCTTTTTTTTTTCTTTTAAACAAAATATTTTATACTGCTTCAATCTTAATTCCTGTCATTAATTTATTTGGGTATTTTATATCCTCTTGGTTCCATTTTTGCAAGTCATCTGTATACAGAAATGTTTCCATTCCTTCTAGGTTTTCCAATTTATTAGGCATAGTCCCACCCAACCACCTCCCCCCCCCGCACAAAAAATGACTTCTATACTGATCCTTTGAATTTCACTGTACCTGTTGTTAAGATTTGTTCTTGTGGGGTCTAATTTTGTTTATTTTGTCAATCTTTCTTTTTGTCAGTTTAGCTAAGGGTTTGTCAATATTATCATTTCAGCTAACCAACTGTTTCATTGATTTTTAGTCTCTAATTCATTTATTACTTTTCTGATCTATACTGATTCTTTCCTTCCACGGATTTTGGATTTTTTTTTGTTGTTGTTTTTGTAAAATTTTGCAGTATTATGATTAATCATGATGTTATTTTTATTTTTAATAATTTTTATATAGACATTCATTCCTATAAACATGACTGTTAGTACTATTTTTTCCTGTTGTAGTTGTGGTTCCATATCATTTGATACAAGTGATTTTAAAATTTCCCTTCTGATTTCTTCTATGACCTACTGTCACTTAGTAGTGTGTTGCTAAATCTCCATGTGTTTGTGTAATTTCTACAGTTTTTACTAGTTTCTTTTCATTGTGATCAGATAGAATACAAAACAAATATTTCATTCAAATAAATTTGGTACAACTTGCTGCATGGTGTAATATATGGTCTATTTTGGAAAACATTTTTTTGTGTGTATGCTGAAGAAAATAATGTATATTTTGCAATTGTTGCATGAAATATTTTGCAGAGGTTTATTAAATCCACTCAATCTATAGTACAATGTAAATCTGATGTTTCTTTGCTGATTTTTTTTTTAAAAAAATCTGGATGATGTATTTATTGTGGCATATGTTTCTATTTCTCTCTAATTATGTTGTTTTTAAAACTTGGTTGCTCCAAGACATTGCTTATGTATTTATAATAATCATGCTTTGTGATGAATTGTTCCTTTGATCAATACGTAGTGATCTTTTTTCTCTTATAATTTTGTTTTAAAGTCTCTTTTGTCAATTTTAAATGTAGCCACTCCCTTTTTTGCTTTTGGATTCCCATTGTTCGAAAAATAATTTTTATTTCGTTCCCTCTTGGTGTGTGTATATCTTTGTACATGAGGTAAGTTTCTCATAGACAGAATATTGTTAGGTCTTATTTTTCAATACATTCAGTCTATCTGTATCTTTTATATAGAAAATTAAAAACCTTTACATTCAGGATGATTATGAAAATGTATATATTTTTTCCTGTCATTTTTTTTTCTGGTGGTTTTGAATATTCTTTGTTTTTTCCTATAGAAGTTTGATTGTCTGTAATATTGATAATGTATGATACTTTACTATTTATCATTTGCATGTCAACTCCTCTTGTGGGATTTAATTTTTATATTTACTGATGATCTTATCTTCCTCGTCTGGGTGTATTATTCCTTTGTGTTATCTTAGCTTTTCATTACTTTGACCAAATATCTGACAAAATCTCTTATTTTGCTTCTTGGTTACAGAGGTATTATTCTGTGGTTTGCCAGCTCCATTCCTTGGTGCAGAGCATCATTGCAGATGTGCTTGGCAGAGGAAATCTGCTCACCTCCGGGGAGCTGGGAAGCAGAGAGAGTGACAATAAGGGGCTTGTGACAAGATATAATCCCCAAGAGCCCACCCCCAAAGACCCACTCCCTTCATCTAGATCCTACTTCTTTCAGTTTCTACCACATCCCAGTAATTCATTCATATTATGAAGCCATCAATGAATGAATCCACTTAGAAAGTCAAAGTCCTCTTGATTCAATTATTTTCTAATGCTGCCACCACTAAATACTACTACGTTGCAGATCAAGCCATCAGAGTATGCACTTTTTAGGAGACATTTTGGATCCAAACCATAATAAGTGTCTTCAGTGATGCTGGTATAGTGGTCATGCCTTTAACTATTCTTAATCCAAGGTCTTTATTTCCTTTTTTTCTTGAAGACTAACACTACTGGGCATATCAGTCATTTTTGTCATTCGACCCCTTACCCAGACTACATTTTTCTTTGCAAAGATCAACAGTCAGAATGGATCATAGTCAACCATCGAAAGGATTTTATTACCTTAATTACTCCTTTAACAGAACTATTGCCAAATCAAGTCACATTCTGAAGTATTGGTGGTTGAGACCACATATTAATTTGAGGGCACATAACTCAACTATAATAGGCAGGTATGGAGAGTTTTGTTGTCTGTGGTGAGTATCAGGAACCTCAGTGACACCACAGTATTTGTAGCAGGGATATTCATAGGGCCTGTGGATTAAGGTGGGGTGGCATGGCTGCAGAAGTTCTGCCTTTGTTTCCCCAGCAAGGGACAATAAGTGACTTCATGCATGAGTCAGTAAAGAGCCAAAAGACAACCAGGGTCTCTGAAACTTGTCAAGTGGTTGGCTGATTGACAAAAATGAATGACATTATTAGTAGTCAGACATAATGTGGATTCAAATCCAAAGTGGATGTGCAGAATAGTATGAACTTCGAGTCCATGTGGCATAACTTACAAGACAAAACTAGTATGATATCACTCGTTGAAAGTAAAATACTGATGGAATTCATCCTTGAGTCCAATCTAATGTTTACATTGATATTTTTTTTTTAATATTGTGAAAAGTTTATTTGCATTATTTTTCCACCATCATAATAGATATTGACATTTGTTTGTTCTTCACGATCAGAAGACATTTTGGAATGGACAATTTGTTTCTACTATTTCTTAAAGAAAAAGTATTAAATACAAAATCCAAGTGCAAAAGTTTTCAGTAGTCTTCCCACCTCCAGTGTACCCCAGCATAACTGTCACAGCTGTTAGGAAATTGATAAATCCCAAGCTGCAATTCACCATGTCTTTTTTCCTCTCCAATTAGTCTGCACTTATGCAAAAAATCTGCAGTATATTCCTGAAAGTATACCAGATTCCTACAAAGTGAGGGAGCCTAACAGCAACAGTAGTCACTGCCATTTAGAGTCTTAAACCCCATAATAACCAAAGACGGGATATTTCAATCACTTGATGTACAGCCATTCCCTAAATATGAGTGATCAACTTCTTTTCAGCAAAGCTAGCTCTCCGTTTACCAATTCTTTCCTCAAAATTCAACAGACCCACATACGATAGTGATTAGGTCTTTGAATTTTTAACTATGAATATTTTTCTGCATTATAAATGTATTTATTAAAAGGTCAATTGGTATGTATGGAAGATGCAGTATTAAAGATATTTATCATAAAAAATTTTCTTATGGTTGATAACTTTGGATTGTTAAATAAATCATCTCTTCAATAAAGGTCTCTAAACTCATTTCAAATTACCTAAAATTCTGGTACAAGTTTAAACTACTGGACACTAAAAAACTTGACAGATGCATTCTTGACAAATTCATCAGGACAAACTTTTTTTTTTAAAAATTAGCTAAGCTCTTTAATACAACATGATATTTTATCACTGTTATACATTAGTCTCCCTAATTTATTTTCGTTTTTGGACCTTCAAACCGTCTTGGAATAAATACAAGAAATTTTAAGGCAAAAAATGAGTAATGCATGATTTTAACATTTTGGAGACAATTAAAATCAAATATTGTCCTGTGACCAAAAAAAATTAACAATAGGTATTGTCAATCTTCCATATGCTTCTGGACTTTAGCTTGTAACAAATATATTCTGTTAGCATATAAAATGTTTTTACCTTACTTTGAAAGCATTATATATGTAGGGCTGTCCAAAATATGTGGGTCGTCTTTTAAAATTGACACCAATGATCCATATTCCACTAAAAACAAACAAAATCATCAGACTTATATGTACTTATTAGGAAGCAAGTTTAAAAAATTGGAATTTGTTTAAAGTGCTGAGATTTAGAAGAGGACTATCTATAAGCATGCTAACCGTACCTTATCATGAACATAACAAGGACTCTTAAACTTAAGTTTAGGGGAAAAAAAATAGAAGTTCTATGAAAAGAAGATTAGTAACAAACATTTTCCATTGAAGAAAGAATTCAGGTAAAAACAAATAGCACCACAATGAATTGCACTGAGGTGATAAAGGAGGTACCATATTCCCTGCAGAGTGAACGCTCCCTCTGAAATGTATTGCAACATATAAATGCAATTGTTTTGTTTAATGGTTACCATTTGGTTCATTCATCTACAGAAAATTGAATTCCTTCTAGTTCATTATACTGAACAAACATTCAATTTACTGAACTATACATAATGTTACATAGTTTACATTTTATGAAAACAAAGCTTGAAGGAATATTTATAAATGTCACCTTGAATATAAGATGACAAGTTTTAAAGGGCTTCAACATCTCTTAAGACATTTAATTTATGTTAATGGTCCAGGAGTGTTTTAGATATAGATATATAGATATATTTATATGCATATATATTTCAAGAAGTGTAAAAAGTTTTAAAAACAAATCACAGCACTCATAGCTGCTTTAAATACGAAGGTCTTAGGGTTATTAAGGTGTCAAACTATTACACTTATAATAAGTATATTTTTTAAAAGACTGAAAATGGCACATCAGGAAACTTGCTAAAATTCATATTAGAGGCCCATTTCTTTATCATTACTGATGTGTCAATTCAATGCGTAATTCCCTTTTCTTTACTGAAAGCATTTGTCCCTTCTATTTGGGTTGACCTCCAGGGTATCTCATTGTTTTTCCTTGGTTAGATGGCACATTTTCCATGTATGTTAAAGGTCAGGAAAGCGGCTTGGATCTTCCTTGTAGTCATCAGGTATAGTAAAGATGGAGCCATCAAATTCATCATATCGAAACTCTTGAAAAGTCACAGTGGCTGTGATCGTGGGAAACACAGGTATATCTAATTTTACAGGAAAGCCTGGAGGAAGCTTCATCTGAACAAATTCTCTAAGCTTGTTAAAGTGCTTGAAGGGAGCTATTACTTCTAAAACATTCAATAATGACTCAATCCCTAAGGGAAATTCCTGGCTCATGGCTATGGTGGCTTTAAAGGTTTTCTTACTCTCTTTGCACACCAGCTCTCTACCCAGATGCGGAGCTTTTCCATTTTCAGCAGATATATATTCTTCCCATGTAATAGTGTTCTGAGGAGGAGGGGTAAGGGACTGTCTTAGAACAGGCTCAAAATTCTGTTCCATTATGTTTCCACCTTTGCTCAAACTCTCCATGATGGCCTTATTTCGAAGGATATCCTCTTCACTGAGATGTTCTCTTCTTTTCCTTGATTCTAAAACAAGTCCATTCACCAGATAAAAGTCTGCCAAAAAGTTTCCTACTCTTTCTGTTTTATCTTCCCGAAAAAGCCATCCAGTTTGGGCACGAGTGAAAGAAATTGATTTGGTTGATAAAGTTGCAGAGTAAATATCGCTGCTCATTAAAATGTCAGCCTCTTCTTCTGTTTCCATCTCTGATTCTTCATGGTGTATTCGCTGATAAACTTTCTGTTCATTGTCTAATACTACAAAAGATTCAGAGGGTGCCGCATCCCCATTGAAAATGAAGCTTAAATCCCCTCGTTGGCACTTCATGTCAGTGAAATCTATGAGAGTTGTATCAAGCCTGATATTAATACCTTGTTTGTATATTTTACATGCGTCAGAAGGCAGAATTCGGGAAAGTAAAGGCACCCAACTTTGAAAATCCCAGTGAAGTTCTAGATAAAAGTCACCTAGCTCTTTCAGGGCTTTTAATAATCGAGGTCGTTTTTCTTCAACACTTTCCCTGGATTGCTGCTTAAGCTTTCTTAAAAGAGCTGTAATCATCTGTCTGTCTCCATAGCTGATGGCTTCTGCCAGAGGGCTCCATCCCTGAGCATTTTTCACCTTTACTGGAGCATTGTGAGCCAAAAATAAATGGGCACATTCTTTATTTCCTACCATCACAGCAAGATGTAAAGGAGTGTTTCCGTGATTATCTTTCTGCCCGATATTGTGTGTTCGGATGAGAGAGGAAAGTCTCCTCACATCCCCTTTGAAGACGCACTCGTGCACCGGATAGTGTGCGGGGCAGCTGCTTCCATCCACGACGACTGCAATAGGATTGGTGCCGGCTAGGAGAGCCGGGGACTGAGAAGTGGTAGTCACGGAATTGTGCATCGGCAGGACCGGGGAACCAGGGGGATTGGAGGAGGCCGGAGCTGCCTTCAACTGCAGCCGGTGGTGATGGTTACTGAAGATCTTATGACAGGCTTTGCCGCCCTTGCCGCTGCTGCCAGTGCCAATCCTGCCTCCGGTAAAGGTGCCGCCGAGAGCAGCTGCCGCTTCCTCATCTCCAGGCTCCAGCAGGTCCCCCTCTTCTTTGCTGGGCTTGTGGTCCCTCCGCAATGAACGGATCTTCTCCCCGGTCATCACCGCAGCCAGGGGCAGGGAGTAGATCCGGCAGGCTCACCGCGGGCGACGGAGCTGGCGCTGCGGCGGCACGAGGTGATTAGAGCGGCGGCCAGGAGCCTCCAGCGCAGCATGAACTCCCAGAGCACCTCCGAGCCCGGGACAAACGCATCTCATTACATTGATATTTTGAGAGTAATCAATATTTTAAACATGTAATCAGTTTAAAAACATGGCTAGAAGCTTAAATACACATCGATTCCCTTCTCTTTACATTAGACCATCCCCATCAAAATCAGTCATCACAAAAGGATGTGTTGAAACCTCAGAGTGTCTTGTCAACACTGTGGATAAAATAGGGTAATGTTTTCATTGTCCTATCAGTTGGCCAAGAAAGAATCCAAGGTTAGCCTGGGCCAGGGTCTATGGGAATTGAGAGAAGCAAGAATGATGTGATAGGTTTCTTTGAAGTAAAATGTGCTGTCCTGAATTCTGAGATTATGCCCTTCTTAAACTTTGCATTAAGTTTTACTTACTTCTAAGAAATTGAAGTCATAAAATCAGTTTGAAGTTTTTAAAATAGTTACTGATGGATCTTTATTTTATTTATTTATATGTGGTGCTGAGACTCAAACCCAGTGTCTCACACATGCCAGGCAAGTGTGGTACACCTGAACCCCATCTCCAGCCCTGAGTTTGAAGTTTGAACTTTTTATTTTATTTTAAATGTTTTTACATCTTTTCTTGGTCACGGCAAAAACAACAACAAAACATATCATAGCTTGATTTGGAAATATCAAGTGTTTTCTTTACTTACAGCCTTCATAAATGTATAAAATTTAATATTATTCTTGTAATGCAGCATCTCCTGGGCCCCGGGTCAGCTCCAGGAGCTGTGCAGTCAATCACAGGCAGCTTGGGTAAGGAATAAAGTGTTGGAACCTGTGTGTGCATATCAGGCATAAGGGGTTTCCTTGTCTTCTTCATTGTTAGTGAGCAGGTTGTAAGGTACATCCCTGGCCTGTGCCACTCCAGGTCTCTGTGGATCCTGGGTTGGCAGTGAAGAGAAATATTTTCCATGCAGAAGGTCTGAAGGGTGGTCTCTGTCAATGACTCCTCTAAGCAGAGTGTGATGAACCCAGCTGTGGGTATCCCTCTGCAGAACTTGCAGATGACATTTTCTAGTTATAATTAAAAAAACAAAAACAACAACAAAAAAAAAAAACAGAAAGGCCTTATGGCTTAAGAACATTCCTGCCAAGAACCTATAGACTATGATGGGATCCAGCAAAGAAAAAAATTGTCAGTATTAAACACATACAGAATTTTTTCTCCTTGCAATTTTTTTCTTAAACAATACTGTATAACAACTATTTACCTGTGCTCCTAGCCCATGAGAGACACAAGGGGGCAGGGCACAAGTCCTCCCAGAACACACTGGGAACACTCCTTCTATGCACTTGGGCTGGGGAACATCCTGATTTCAGGTTACTTCAGGCAGTGATTGAGACTAAATTCTGACTTTTGTGGAGGTACCCTCTTTCTTATGTGCACTGGGATATACCTGGGAGAGGATCGCCTGTCACTGATTTGCTGACAGTGATCTGGGGGCTGAGGTGACAATGATGTCCAATTGGTATCACTAATGACACAGTTTCTGTCATTTTGCATGAATTAAATGAATTACCATGTTCTTAGAATTAACGTGTGGAAATATGAGGCTTGCCCCGAATCATACAGTGGGTGTGTGGGGAGGTGCTCAAACCTGCCAGGATGGCCTTTTCTCCAGAATCACTATGAATTTATGGACACTTTTGGAGTGTGGCAAGCACTCATGATCTTCAAATATGCTCAGGGTTCCTTGGCAAGGTCAACTATTTCCCTATTTACTCTAATTGCAAAAAACACTTATGCCTCTTTGCTCACCAAAGGAACAGCCCCTGAGTCAAGTAGTTATTAGTTGTTCTCCACCTTCCATGGGGTAATCCAGAATTCCCTTTGGAAAAGACAAGCCTCCTGGTTGTGGAGGCACATACACTCTAAAGTTGAGAGATGCCTGATTTTCTATTTAGCAAAGCATAAGAAATCTCTAGTTGTCCTTGTGACAAAGTATTAATAAACAAAGAGAAGAAGACATTTAAAGAGCACTTTTGATCACTTTAACATCTTAACATGAAAAGCCCCTCATATAAAGGGGGACTCTGAGAGGACTTACTCTTGTCATTGCATAATGTTGAGTGTGTCATACACACGCAGGTCGGTGCCAGCACTGCAGGTATCCTGAGTGCATATGATGACAAGGGACAGAAGGAAGAAACTGAGGTTTCACTGGCCTGTGGGATTGAACTATCCTTTCTTGAAAAAAAAAATATATATTAACCTGAAATCTATGGCACAACTAAAAGAGGAGGGGGAATGCAGGACAGATAATTTTTTAGCAAGATAATATGCCTTACATCTGCATAATTTGGATTATGAATATTTTTGGTTAGAGAACCTGAGCACACAATGCATTATTGGACAAAAATTCTACAAAAATCATCTTTATTACTCATAAATTTTAGTATTGAGTTACTAATATTATTTCAGAGAAAATTTTGTTGAAATATTTAATAAAATGGAATCAAGAGTTGAATCTCGCTGGCATTATTAAGTAAACATTAATGCAGGTGGGTAATTTACATTGATTGTATTTTCCCATTATAATTTTATTCATACTTTAGTAAGGTTAACAAGATAAAGACATCAGAATATTCACCTTGCTCACACTCATGGCCACTAACACAACTCAGTCAGTCATAGAAATTTAATATTATTTTGATTAATGACCATAATAATTTTAAGTAGGTTACAGTGAGCCATGAGGTGGTGATGGGCTTAGAGAAGGCAGTGGGACAGGAAATGGCAGTGGGAAAGGAGATGACATTGGGACAGAGATGGCATTGGGACAGGAGAAGGCAATCAACATCTTAATAATATTTAGTTTTTCTATCCATTTTATTATCAAATACCATCCCATTCATTTAGAACTTTTTATTTATTCCATCACAGTTTTAAGGTTTTCCTCATATCGATTTCTGCTCCTCCACAAGTCGGTGCCTCTACCTACTGCCCCACATTTCCTGCAGGAAGGGGTTCCTGTGGCACCACTTCCCCTGCACACACTTAGCTCACTGGCAGATATATTCCCCAAGACAAATGGGGACATACTGCACTTGCAATTGCCAGCTTCCTCAAATCAATATTGCCTACCTCAGAAGTGTCATATGTCAGTGTCATGAAAAGATATGTGGCTGGGGGAGTAGGCAAGTGGCAGCTGCCAGTCACTTTCTGAGTAGACCAGGGTAGGGGCTCTACTGCATCAGAAGGCATGCTGGGGCTCTACCATGAACAATGCCTTGGGTAGGGCATGTGAGGGTATAGTCACTGGTCCTCATCTGGGGCTGAATCCATATCCAATTGATGCTCCAGGTTGATTGGCGCTCTCTCTCTTCCAGCGGGAAGGATTCTGCCTAACATTTACCCATATAGTTAATTGATACCCAAGTAATTTGTCATGGAGACCTCTTTATATGCCAAGTGGATCCCCTAAGCCGTTTATGTCTGTGCCTCAGGAATAAGACCAGGAAGTTAATAATGGGCCCTTAATCACACTGTTCTCTGCTGACATTGAAAGAGAATTAATGGGAGATGGGACGGGGTACTATTGGGAAGAGATGGTGTCTTCCTAGGACCTTGGGATGAATGAAATTTTATGAGTCCCTGGAGCTTTTACACTTTTACCGAAGGTCCCAGACTCAGTTTCCCAACCTGGTGTTTTCCCTCTGACAACAGTGCTTTGACTTTCCACTGAGAAACCCTATTTTCATATGCAGGTGGAAGCTGACTTTTTCCCTGGCTCTTGCCACCCTGACCCACAGTGATATGCTCAGGGAAAGACCTGTGACAGGCTGGGCCAGTGATGGTGCACCACCAGGGGTTTCTCCTGAAGCCATTCAGCAAGAACTCCCCATGCATGGGGTCACTAGATACAGGAATGAGAAAATCTGGGGCTGCTTCTGAGCCCCCACAGGGCAGACTAATGGAGAGCCATGAGGCAGCCAGGCCATGCAGTGGTGGCTTGCCTTGGACACAGTTTTGCTTCAGGTGGTTTCTGTAACATGTGACTTGTAAGTTCTTATTACACACAGGACAACATTGCTAGTACACCTGCATGCTCTTGCCCCAGGATTTGTTCATCTGAGAGCCTGTGAGGAGTTCCCTGGGAGGATGCCTGCCCAATCAAAGTCCAGGCCTGGAGCAGGATATATGCTTGCATATGGCTGCACTCCTTACTCAAGGGTCTGCTGCCCATGCTGGGGACCATGGACAGGAGTAGCTAACAGAAGCTGATAAGCAGTGAAGCTGTAGGAGGGTCCCCAGAACCTCACAGCCCAGCTAGACAGCCCAGCCCAGTAGTGCCATTGTTTGGACCTTGAGTGTCCCTGAGAGGCCCATGTGTTAGGCTTGGTCTTCAGCCAATGGCCCTATCCAGAGGTGGTGGAACCTGTAGAAGGTGGGTCTAGTGGGCAATCCTAGGTTGCCAGGGGTGTGCTCTCCAGGAGAGAGTGTGCCCCTGGTATCTTCCTGTTTTCTTCCTGGCTGGCATGAAGTGAGCATTCATTCCTGCCATGATGTGCTGCTCTGCCACTGGTCCAAAAGTAATGGGAACAGGTGACCATGAACTGAAACCTTTGGAAACATAAATGTTTCCTGTTTTTAAGGTGATTTTCTTAAGTATTTTATCACAATAACAGAAAGCTGGCTAGCACAGTGGGCTCAACACACATAAAACTGTGCGTCCATAGGAGAAGCCAGCAGGTCCCCAAGGCAGATGGGCTTCAACATGTTGACATCCAACAGGGCAGTTCATATCCAGGTTGTTGACAGACACCTGAAGTCTTATGCAATGTAACAAAAAAACAGCTTCACTCCTAGGTCTTCCAGCTGGAAGATCAGGGTGGGGATGCTGGCTCCAAGGCAGGGGCAGGTTGGGCTAGTACATTTGCCTCTCAGTAATAAACCAGGGAATTGTCCAAAACATAGAGCTGTGTGGGATGTGGGAAGGAGGGGATGCCAACCAGAAGCAGACAGAAGATCTTCCCAGGCTGGAGTGAAGGGAAGTCCCTGATGGTAAAGGGTGTGCAGGTGTGAAGATGACCATGACAGAAGCATGCCTGAGGAAGAATGGCCCTGTGTTGCTTATCTTTTGCTTTTTAATAAGTTATCCCAGAACAAATATTTACTATCACACAGTTTATGGGGGACAGAAGTCTGGAAGCAGAATGGTTGAGGACTCTGGCTATAGATGTCATTAAGTTGATTGAAGCCAAGAGGACAGCCTGGGCACCATCCTCCCATGTCTGGGGGCTGGAGGACCACTTCCAAATTGGTGTCCTTGCATGGCTAATGGCAGGAGGATTGCATTCCTAGTCAAGTGGACCCATTCACAGAGTGGATTATGATGGGGGCAGGGGCCCTCCCTCAAAGCAAATGAAAAAAGGAGGAGGCAGAGAGAAAGAGAAAGAGGGAGATAGAGAGAAAGGGAAAGGTAGAGAACGACTGGGAAAAGGAAAGAGAAAGAGGGAGAGAAAAACATGAAGAAAAAAAGTTGAGAGAGCAAAGCAGAGAAGAAAAGGAAAATTGGGGAGAGAGGGATGGGGGAAATGGAAACAGAGAGAGAGTAGAATGGGTGATAAAGAGCAGGGGAGAGGGGAGACCACATCCAAGACAAGAGCCACAGTGTTTTCTATAACCTAAACTAGAGCCAGGAAGAGAGCCATGGCTTCTGCCATCCTCTGTTTTTCATACAGACTCACCCTGTGCCATGCAGCAGGACAAGGACACCAGTTCCAGGAGGGCAGATCACTGGGCCATCTTGGAGGCCAATTACCACAGTTTCTAGGAAAAATTAAGCACGTAGATGGCCTGATGTTTTCAGTACCAAAAAGAGATTCATATTCCATTTCATTCCATGGTAGGGATTGGGGATAAGTAATGGGCACATAGAAAATGCCCTTCCCCCAAATGAGGCAATTAATAAGTCCAGGAAAAAGAAGAATTTTTTTTTCAGAGATATAATTACAACACATTATTCAGTGGTAATCAGAAACATCTTGAACTCACTGAACCCATATTAATGAGAATGGGAGGAAGCAGGATGAGTGAGCTGTGTGTTCACACATGTGTGCATCTGGGCTCCTGAGAGAACTTTGACTCCCCACAGTGTGATGTCAATGGGTAATTTCTAAGTTTGAAAACAAAAGGAAAAAGCAACAGTAACATTGCTATTCAGAAGTAAATATCAGGAGGATGGGGAAATCAGGCAGCCATGCAAGAGGCTCTGGGTTCCATCCCAAGCCCCACAGAACTATCTGATCATCCAGAATGTACACACTTATGGCTTTGTTTAGGGAAACACACACACACACACACACACACACACAATTTAAATCACCAAAAACAAAACACAAAGCACCCAAGCTGCCTCTTCCTGGGTCTGGGTCCCCCAGTGTCCTCCTCCTCCTCCTCCTCCTCCTCCTCCTCCTCCTCCTCCATAGGTGCCCTATGTCTTTCCACTCTTTTCTGGTTCTCACCTTGCACATCTGGCCTGCCACCACCTCTGATTGCCCTCTGTAGGGCCTCACCACCTTCCTCACCTCTGGTGTCAGAGGCTTAATGTCTTGGTTGCTTGGCTGGGGTGGGGCAGAGCAGGCAATGCTCCTTGCCCACCACCTTTCTGCCACTCACTGGCATGCCAGTGCAGCCACCTTTGCTGTCATTGGTAATTAGGAAAACTGTAAAAGTGGCTTGGCCAGGGGATTACAATGGGGACCACTGGGCTGCTTGGGCTGCTGATGGGACAGGTGGTACAGGCCGGTGAGTCCCCACCCCACACAGGCCCCTAGTGGCACCCCAAGTTTCTCACCTCTCTGAGGGAACAGAGACTGGGGTGCCATGGGCAAGAGAGGGATGTCTGCAGCTGGGGAACTGTACCTGGAGGGGAGGGTGCAGACACCCCCCCTTTTCCCCAAAACACACAGCTTATTCTGGGGACACTGGAGTAGCCCTGCTGGGAAACAAGCCTTGGGCTATATATTTCTAGAGTTCCCACCAAGCCAGGAATTCATCTCACTATCCTCCTCCTTTGGGACATCTCCTATGTTCCCTGAGAGTCCTGAGCCACAACAGTGCAGTAGAACAAGTTTGGACCTCTGAAAGAAGCCACCTGTGGGTAGCTTAATTCTCTCTTGGTGCTCACCTCTCTTGCCCTGGTACAAATGACTTAGAGTGTCACAGAGTCCTGCAAATCTTCTTGAGAGCAGATGTCAGACTAGAAGAGACAGAACTTGAGAAAGTGCTGGCTGATTCTGAGCCAGATGGTGGACACACCCTATCTGCCCAACAGCCTGAGAATGCCCTCACACATCCCACAGAATGTCCTCCTCAGGTCCAGACTTCTGGATATCAGGAACAGCCACCACTGGGTGTGGGTGACAGAAATGCTGAGAACTTCAGTGTTGAAATCCTGATATGAGGACGAGAGTCCTAGGATCCACCCCACATGAGTAACTCTGCCTGATTTTACTGGAGACTTTATTCAACTGTCCTCTGAGGACTCCCAGTAGAGCTACTCTGTCATTCTAACTAGTGTCACCTGTGTCTTCTGCAATCTTTAGAAAGTTCAGCAAGGTTACCTTTTACCAGAGTGAAAGAGGGCTTTTGAGTTGCAGGCAGAGATTGGGACAGACCAAGATGTGACTCAGTACAAAGTGTGACTCTCACCTCAAGAAGCCTCCATGATCCTGGTTCAGATGGGTTTGGCTTACCTCTGGGGCTTCATGACTCATGGACAGAAGCAGCTAATCCCCAGATGACTACTGCTTCAGTTAGTAGGGAAGTAGGTGTAGTGGGTGGTGGGTGTCTGGCAGGCAGCAGCCCAGCATGGCAGGAGCACTTGCACCTGACACTTTCATTGCAGTGGCATCTATGATCAGGGGCCCACCAGAGTAGCAGAAGTGACACCCAACACCAAGACCATCTCTCACACTATCTAAGAGGACTGAGAGGCCAGTGGGCCCAGGAAGAAAATGGTGAGCCTGCAGCACCCTCACCCATTCCAGTAGGTGGCTTTTCTCTGAAATGTGGGTTCAGGACTTTGTGGTCTCTTCTCCAACTCAAGGCAAATACATGATCTTGCCTATTTTTGATGGTCAAAGTAGTTTTCAGGTTACCAGCATATAGGAAGCAGTACACTGGAGGGAGGCTTCTGGGCCCTCTCTCCCAACCCTCAGCAGTCTCCAGGGTTGGGCTGTGGAAGGCAGGACCTCAAGTGCAGACCATGCCCCCAGCTCCTCCAAAAGGCCCAAGGACCTAGTAGTACACAGAGAGCTGCTGCCAGAAGAAGGCATATCTGAAACCCTGCACACTGGCTGCTGAGTCCCTGCAGAAAGGTCTGCAATCTGAAAGCTTTGGATGCAAACTGGCTCCTGGTTGCTTTACAACCCCCTGCTCTGGTTGAGCTGCCTGAGCACATAAAACATCTCCCTGTCCTGAGGCTTTTGCAAATACTGTTACTGAACCAAGCTTTCTCTCTTCCTGAAAATGGCTTCTCTTGGATTTTTACCTTATACCTTCTAAGGAACACATACTAATATGTGACTGGTGTCCCCTCATCATGACTGCAGACTTTAAATTTCTTTCATCTGTCTAATTGCTATGGCTACTTTTAAGAACTACATTAAACGTAGTGATAGAGGAAATCCCTGACTTATTCCAGTAATTAGAAGGAACACTTTCAATTTTTCTCCATTTAGGATGATGTTGGCTTGGGGCTTAGCATAGATTCTCTTTACAATGCTGGGGCATGTTCCTGATATCCCTAGTTTTTCTAGAATTTTCAACCATGAAGGGGTGCATTTTTTCAAATGCCTTTTCTAAGTCTATTGAGAACATCCTATGATTCTTATCTTTAAGTCTATTGATGTGATGATTTACATTTATTGATTTCTATATGTTGAACCAATCTTGCTTGCATCCCTGAGATAAATCCTACTTGATCATGGTGCACTATCTTTTTGTTATGTTTTTGTATTCAATTTGCCAGAATTTTATTGAGAATTCTTGCATCTATATTCATTAGTGATATTGGTTTGAAGTTTTCTTTTTTTCTTTTTTTTTTTGCAGTGTCTTTCTCTGGTTTTGGAGTCAGGGTAATATTGGCATCATAGAATGTGCTTGGAAGCATTCCTTCTTTTTATATTTCATGAAATACTTTTAGAATCATTGATGTTAGTTCTTCTTTAAATGTCTTGTAGAACTCAGCTGGGCATCTCTCCAAATCTGGGCTTTTCTTGGTTGTAGGCTACTGATGGAATCCTCTATTTCCTTGCTTGAAATTGATTGTGTGAAACAGTGTCACCTGTTAGTTTTTTGGAAAAAAAAGTTTTATCCATTAACACATAATCAAAACTTCCAATCTCCCAAATACATTAGAAATATACAGGTAATCACAGTAAAATTTACAATTCAATTTTGCTCTAGTTGGAGCCAGACTTTTTTATATATTTGGACTAGTCTTTTTTTCACCTTTTCTAGATATATAAATTTTCTATTTATGGATTCAGGATGACAGGCCAGAGGACGGTCACATTCTGCATTGCTCTATGAGTTGGGATGCAAGTAGTGAGAATACTGCAATCTTTCTGCCTCCACTCGACCAGGGGTCAAGGCCTCAGCATAAGTGTAGCTCCCCCAACTACTCACCACACAGGACTACTGGGTACCCCAACAAGACCATCAGAGGTGGTAACAGTATCCATGAAGAACTTTTGGCCTCCATTCAAGCAGAAAGCATTGATGTGGCTCCCATGGAAGACACCCAGCTGCTTCCTATGAGTAGGAACTCAGACCAAGATCCCTATGTGGACCCCCATCAACCTGAATGGGGCTCCCCTTGTCGCTGCTGTCTTGGGACTCAGCAGCAGTGGATTCAGCCCCCTATTTGCATAGCCTTCCTGACCATGGGAATTTCACACAGGCCCCCAAGTCAGCCCACACTGCAAGCCATATAGCTCATCACTAAATTCATCATCCATACCATTGCCTGGGTCTCCCCACCCAACTCAACACCCCACTTCTGAAAGCAAGAGCCTCCATCTTAGATCACCTTCATCACTATCTTCCAGGTGTCTAGTTTCTAACTCCCCCTCTCCCCAGCTGCTGCTAACCTGGCACAGTGGCATCCTGGTTACCTTCACCATCATGAGGGCAGAGATACCAGCAAACAACAGATGACTCCTCCTTTTTGATGAGACAGGAAGCAGGAAAGATACTGATCTCCAACCAAAACATGCCCTTTGTCTTCCTTCGAGATTTTTTTCCCCTCTCCTCACCTCACATCCCCAAAATATGTAAAACCAAGTACTTTGCATGAATTAGGACTTTGAGGATGGGGACTCCTGAATAGTATGTTAGAGTGGAGTTGTATACTCTTTTTATTCTTATTATTTTTTCTTTTTTCCCCACCAATTTCTGCTACTTTAACATTTTTTAAAATTTTTCTTGATATATTTTTGTGTTTGTTTTATGTACTCTCCTGTCTTTCCAGTTACTTGTCTACCCAAATTTATTTTCTCTCCTTTCTCCTGCTACTAATCTTCCTTTTTATATTTCTCTTTTACACTTCCTAAGACATAACAACTCTAAATCTTCACCTCCTACCTCCTCAGCATACCATCTTACTCTTTATCTGCTCCTCTGTAACTGTAAACACTTTTACAAACCTACTGGCTATATTGTAGATAATAATTGAATTTACAATATCTGTACATTGTGACCAAATGTAAATATCTTATTAGCAAACATTGGTTTTTAGGGAGTATATGGTTTATATTGGGATCTGATAACATTGTCCTTTACCTTTACCTTAAAGAAAGTGATCCCTTCAGGAGCACTATAAGCCTGTAGGGTAAAAACAATAATGCCTCGGATCCACAGTGCTAGAACAGAAGACACGCAAGCAATATGAAAAGACAAGGGAGGAAAGGGCCCAAAACAAATCAAAATACAACATTTTTAGAATCCATGACCAGCAAAACAGAAGATATGACAGAAAGAGTTCAGGATGTACATAATTTAAATATTCTGCAAATTAAAGTATAATATAAAAGACCAAATACTGGTAGCAAAAGATCATTTTGACAAATAGTTGCATAAACAAAACAAATATTGGAAGAATAACATTACTTTGGTAGGGAGATAGAGATTCGAAAAAAGAAAAAGAAAGAAAGAAAGAAAGAAATCCCTGAAATGAAAGAAAAATAATCCAAATTTTAAAAGTTCAATTGAAAGAATCATCAGCAGATTAGACCTCTTGGAATACAGAACCTCAGACACTGAAGGTATGACCTCAGATATAACGGACCTCAGATATGAAGACATATATAATTTTGAAAAGAATATAGATCACATAGTGTAAATAGTATGAAGCCATGAGCATAACAGTCAAGAAATATGGCATAGCATAAAAAGAAAAAAGGTTTTCATTTCTAAGGCATATACTTTGAAAAACAAATCTGCAAGAAAAAGCTCTTCAATGTACAACTTCAAAGTATAAATATGAATATCCTCACACAATTAAACTTTAGTCAGGATATTTTATGAAAATTAAAGAAATACTCTTATTCTTATGTTGCAAACAGCAGGAGCTCGTGCAATGAAGTGATTTTAGTGATTCTTAGGATGCATGTGTGTCTTGCGCTTTGGTGGTGGTTGCCACTTCAACATATATGCATGATGAAATCACAGTGACCCACATACACAGAGTTGTAAATCTCTGAATTTCTTATGTATGTGAAAGTAATAGGGGTAACTCTTTTAACCTTATAGGAGATAGCAAAATAAACTGGAAAATAGATAAAGGCTCTAATTTTAAGCATAGCTAAATATGCTTTTATTTAAAATAATATTTTTTAATGTCTTACTAGTTCAAATGTAGGACATTTCAAGTAGAATTCGTACATTAGATTTTGGAATTTTCTTTGTCCTAGGTGAGCAATATACAGCACAACACCCTCTTGATGGGGGCAGCAGCATTGGGTGGCAGCTCATGATCAGTGACAGGATCATCAGGGGAAGGAGGCAGCACACTGCAGAGCATCAGGCTTCTAGGCATGTGGTGTGGTGTGTGCATTTTCAATTTGAGATGTTTTCATTTACAGTGGGCTTAAGTAGAGGAGCATTTATGATGCCAACTGGGAAGAGTTCGGGAAGCAGTTGAACATTTCTCATATGAACTGTTATGGGAAATTCTTTGTGGTGCATGGAAGAATGGCAATTTAAATAAGTTAGCTAAGAAGAAAGGTGACACTCTATGAAGGAGTGTGGCCGGTTAATTTTTTGGAAACACAAGTTTTAACCATCAAACGATAATCAAAAATTCGAGTCTCCCAAATACATTAGAAATACACAGTAATCACAGCAAAATTGACAATAAAATTTTACTCTAGTTGGAACCAGAGCTCTTTACACTTTTGAACTCATCTTGTTTTCACGTTTTCTTGCTATACAAATGTTTCTCCTTCTAAGGCGTAGCTACATTGATAAATTCTGCAAGAAAAAGCTCTTCAATGAACAACTTCAAAGTATAAATATAAACATTTTCATACATTTAAGCTTTAAGTCAGAATTTTATTAATAATTGGCTGGTAAAAATTTCTTAAGTTCTAAACAGCTGGTGCTGGTGCAAGGAGGAGATTTCACTAATCCTTAGGATGCAAGTATGTCTGGTGCTTGTTACATCAAACTATATGCATGATAAAATTCCTAGAGCCACAGACTCAGAGTTGACGGGCACTGGTGTTGGGAATCTTCTTCTCAGCTTTTGATACAAATTATTCTGAGATGATTCATATTTGCTTCAGGTCTTCTTTGTGCACTACATAAAAAAGCCATGAGTGGTACTTTCTTTCCTATTTGTAAATTGCTAAAGGTTTAAAAGATAAATCACATGTTCTGATCCTAAAAAAGCTTGAAATTCAAATAAAGAAAGAAGCTAAAACTGAGAAAACATTTAAAATTGAAAGAAAAAATCTGATCTATATAGCCACTATGTATTTTGTCTTCACTTTTTATTTTGGTAAATTAAGATAAAAGATAAATCAAAAGTTTCCAGCTAAAGTTAGGAGAAATCAGAGAAAAAAGTAGATTTCATAGAAAATGCTTCTCTGACACCTTCAATTTTTAAAACCATTTAGAATATTTTACCGAAAATAATTGAATTTTTATTAAAATTCATATTAAACTATATAATATTAAATAATTTGATTTCAATTAACTTTAGTAAATTTTTTAAAAAATTCCAATAAAATTTTAAATATAAATCAAAATGTAATATAAATTAATTTATTAAATTTACAGATAAAATTAATTAATAAAATTTAAAGTAATCAGTAAACTTATTAATAAAATTATTTAAATTAATTCATATTAAATTATAATTTGATTTATTTTAAATAATTCGATTTATATTAAATTTTAATTAATTTTAATAAAATATTCTCAATCGTTTTAGTAATTACAAGTGTTAGAGAAGCATTTTGCTCTATAATCTGCTTTGTCAGTTCTCTGATATCACCTGAAGTAAGCTAGAAAATTTTGGTGTATCTTTTATCTTAATTTACAAAAATAAAGAAAGGTTTTAACTACTTTTTTGTTAACTTTTTTATCTTTCATAACCCTATATTAGTTTGTTTATCTTTCTCACTTTCTGCTTTTTTTTAAATCAATTTTTTAAATGTTTATAAGAATTATTGTAGGGCCAGAAAAGTATGTAAATAGTACAGACATTTAATGATACATTCTTACAAATTAAAATGGATGCATGTGATTATGCTAACAAAAGTCATCTTCCTTCTGGACATATTTAACATCTAGAAAAGGTAATGAATGTCAAGTGACTTTTTTTAATAGAATGAAGATAAGTAAAAGGGATAGGTGTCATAGCATTTGAATTAAAAGTATCTTAGAATTTATGCACTAAATGTCATGTTCAAGCCCTCCCACTGCAATTTTCTTTTAGTAGTTATACTGTGCTTTCTTTTATAAAATAAAGATTTCAAAAATTTGCTACATCATATTTGTTGCATATATCCCAAATTCTGATTTTTTTTTATTAAAAAAACTACAGAAAACAAGCACAAATAAAATTTTAATAAGTGCTACAGCCAAACAAACAAACAAACAAAAACATACAAAAAAGGGGGGGAGTCAAAACACCTGGTAGCTCTATATACCAACTCTTTTCTTTTTCTTTTTCTCAGCAAATACACATCTTCTTTTCAAAAAGTGCCACTCTGTAAATAGTTCAAAGAGTTTATGGCTTCTTTAAACTGCTAAATCTTCTCTGGCTTGAGAATCACCTATTGCTTTAAAAATGAAAAAAATGCTCACCATCTCTAGCAGTCAGAGAAATGCAAATCAAAACCACCCTAAGATACCATCTCACTCCAGTGAGATTGGCAGCCATTGTGAAGTCAAACAACATCAAGTGCTGGCGAGGATGTGGGGAAAAGGGTATTCTTGTACATTGCTGGTGGGACTGCAAATTGGTGTGGCCAATTTGGAAAGCAGTATGGAGATTTCTTGGAAAGCTGGGAATGGAACCACCATTTGATCCAGCTATTCCCCTTCTTGGGCTATTCCCTAAAGACATTAAAAGAGTGTGCTATAGGGACACTGCTACAACAGTGTTCATAGCAGCACAATTCACAATAGCTAGACTGTGGAACCAACCTAGATGCCCTTAAATAGATAAATGGATTTTAAAAAATGTGGCATTTATACACAATGGAGTATTACTCTGCACTTAAAAATGAAAAAATCATGGCATTTGAAGAGAAATGGAAGGCACTAGAGCAGATTATGCTAAGTGAAGCTAGCCAATCCTTTAAAAATAAATGCCAAATGTCTTCTTTGATATAAGGAGAGCAACTAAGAACAGAATAGAGAGGAAGAGCATAAGAAGATCACCACTAATCAGGGATGAGAGGGGGAAGGGAAAGAGAGAGAGATGGCAAAGTGCATGGTAAAGGAAGGAGACACTCATTGTTATACAAAATTACACATAAGAGGAAGTGAGGGGAAAGGGGAAAAAACAAGAGAGGGAAATGAATTACAGTAGATGGGGTAGGGAGAGAAGATGGGAGGGGAGGGGAGGGGAGGGGAGGGGGATAGTAGAGGATAGGAAAGGCAGCAGAATACAACATACACTAGTATGGCAGTTGGTAAAAAAGTGGATGTGTAACAGATGTGAATCTGCAATATGTATATAGGGTAAAAATGGGAGTTCATAATCAGCTTGAATCAAATGTATGAAATATGATATGTCAAGAACTTTGTAATGTTTTGAATAACTAATAAAAATAAATAAATAAATAAACAAACAAACAGATAGATAGATAAATAAATAAATAAATAAAATACAAAAAAAAAAAAGTCCTTTGGTACAACACTTGCACAGTTGTCAGGGGACACTGGCAATGCTGTAAAGGTGGGCTTGAAGTCTGAGACTGGATTCAAATGGAAATTTCCAGGCCCACCATGTCCAAGTCCAGCTAGGCTACTCAGTGGCACAGGCGCAGAATGTGGTGCCAAGAATAGATTAACAGCCACTCTTTTACCAGCTCTTAATTCTGCTGCATCTGAGCAGAAAGTTTTGGTAGTGGAACACATGAAGGAGATTCTGTTTCCAGAAATTTAACAAAAAGTTTTGGAAGAGAACTATTAAGCAGAGATTGCTCATTTGGTCTCAAAGAAGTGTTGTGGACATATTTTTATCCTCCTTCAAGCCAACCCGTCATCCACTTAGTAACACCACCATCATATCCATTCAACAACTGCTCCATTTTCTCCTTTTGAACGTCCAGGATGCTTCCCAATAACTGTAACTCTTCATGATGCTTACTTTTTGATGTATATGAAAATGCCCATTGAACAGGCTTTGTCCACTTTTCCTTCTGTGCCATTTTCCAAGTTCATCAATTTCTTTTGTGCATCATTCACCATTTCTTGTTGGAGTTCATTGTGCTTTCTTTTCATTCCAGCTATGAAAGTTTATTTCAACAATCACAAATCAAAAAATGTAATTCAGCCACTTAAAAAATCAAGAAAATATCACATGATTATTTTCATAGATACAAAAAAAAGCCTTTTATATCTTCCAGCACCCATTCATGTTAAAAGCACTAAGTAAGCTAGGTACAAAAGATACTTACATCAATATCATAAAGACTATCTGTGATAAACCCAAAGTCAACATCATACTGAATGAAGAAAAGCTAAAAAATATTATTTTAATATCAAGAACAATATAAGGATGTTCACTCTCATTATAAACTATATTTAATATAGTTCTTGAAAATCTAGCCAACACAAATAGGACAAAATAAATGAATAAAAGAACACAAATTGAAAAGAAGTAGTCATATGACCTGTTTGCAGATAAGATCCTATACCTGTAAGACTCAAAATTTCCACCAGAAGACTTCTAGTGCTAAAAAAAGAAATTCAGCAAAGTAGTAAGATACAAGATCAGCATTTATAAATCACTACCTTTCCTATACTCCAATAATGAATCTCCTGAGAAAGAAATTAGAAAAATAATTCTATTCATGATAGTCTCGAAAAACACTGAAGAAAAAATTAAGTGAAAGACCACAACTATATAACACTGAGAAAAGAAATTGAAGATGCTGTTGGAATTTGGAAAGACCTACCATGTTTTTGGATAGGTGGAATTAACAATGTCCAAATGGCCAAATTACCAAAAACAATTTACAGGTTTAATTCAATGCCAACTAGAGTGCCAATGACATTTTTCATAGAATTTTAAAAAAAAGAGAACCTCTATAATTCAAATAAAAAAAGAAATGACCAGGATATCCAAAGTAATCTCAATCAATAACAGTGATTCTGGAGGCATCATACTACTAAACTTCAAAACATACTACAGTGCGATAGTAACAAAAACTACTTACTATTGGCATGTGCACAGACGTGAAAACCAAAGGAACAGAATAGAACACACAGAGACAAATTTACAAAGATACAGCCATCTGATCCTTTACAAAGTTGCTGAAAACATTGGAGAAAAATTACTCTTTTTAACAATGGTGCTGAGAAAACTGGATATCATACCTACACAGAGAAGAATAAAACTAGATCTCTATTTCTCACCCTGCACAAAAAATCAACTCAAAATGGATCAACAACACCTAGGAATTACACCAAAAGTTTTGCAATTGCTAGAAGAAAACATAGAGTCAACACTCCAATATGTTGACACAGGTAGTGACTTCCTTAACCAGACCACCAAAGTGCAAGAAATGAAATTGAAAATTAGCAAATGGGATGGGATAAAATTAAAAAGCTTCTTCACTACAAAAGAAACAAGTGTGCAAAGAGAAACTACCAAATGAGAGATCTTTGCCAGCCACTCTTCTTACAGAGGATTTTTTTCTAGAATAAATAAAGAACTCAAAAAACTAAAGCAATGCAAAAAATAATAATAATAATCCAATTAAGAGATGAGCAAAAGATGTGAACAAATATTTCTCAAAAAGAACAAATGAGAATGGTCAAAAAATATATGAAACAATGTTCAACCTCATTAGCAATCAGGGAAACACAAACCACTTGACTGTTTTTGATTTTGTTTCCTGTACTTTGAGGGCTACCAAAAATAAATAATAATAATAATAATAACTATCTATCCCAGAACCTTGACATGTTTCACTATGCTTTCTTTTGGTGGTATTTTATAATGTTACATCTTGCATTTAGGTCAAAGCTCTATTTTTTATTTATTTCATTATTTTTATTATTATTAGTTGTTCAAAACTTGACATATCATATTTCATACATTTGATTCAAGTAGCTTATGAACTCCTATTTGTACCCCATAAACAGATGGCAGAATCACATCGATTACACATCCACGTTTTTACATAATCCCATACTAGTGTCTGTTGTATTCTGCTGCCTTTCCTATCCTCTACTACCCCCTTCCCTTCCCATCTTCTCTCTACCCCATCTACTGTTATTCATTTCTCTCTCTTGATTTTTTTCTCCTTTCCCCTCACTTCCTCTTATATGTAATTTTGTATAAAGATGACGGTTTCCTTTCTTTTCCATGCAATTTCCCTTCTCTCTCCTTTTCCTTCCCACCTCTCGTCCCTGTTTAATGGTAATCTTCTTCTCATGCTCTTCCTCTCTGCTCTGTACTTAGTTGCCCTCCTTATATCAAAGGAGACATTTGACATTTGTTTTTTAGGGATTGGCTAGCTTAATTTAGTATAATCTGCTCTAGGGCCATCCATTTCCCTGCAAATGCCATGATTTTGTCATTTTTTAGTGCTGAGTAAAACTCCATTGTGTATAAATGTCACATTTTTTCCCATTAATCTATTGAAGGGCAACTAGGTTGGTTCCACAGTCTAGTTATTGTGAATTGTGCTGCTATGAACATCGATGTAGCTGTATCCCTATAATACGCTCTTTTAATGTCTTGGGGGAATAGTCCAAGAAGGGGAATAGCTGGGTCAAATGGTGGCTCCATTCCCAGCTTTCCAAGGAATCTCCATACTGCTTTCCAAATTGGCCACACCAATTTGCAGTCCCACCAGCAATGTACAAGAATACCCTTTCCCCCACATCCTCGCCAGCACTTGTTGTTTGACTTCATAATGGCTGCCATTCTCACTGGAGTGAGATGGTATTTTAGGGTGGTTTTGATTTGCATTTCTCTGAATTCTAGAGATGGTGAGCATTTTCTCGTGTACTTCTTGATTGACTGTATGTCCTCCTCTGAGAAGTCTCTGTTCAGGTCCTTGGACCATTTGTTGATTGGGTTATTTGTTTCCTTATTGTTTAATTTTTTTGAGTTCTTTGTATACTCTGGATATTAGGGCTCTATCTGAAGTGTGAGGAGTAAAAATTTGTTCCCTGGATGTAGTCTCCCTATTTACTTCTCTTATTGTTTCTCTTGCTGAGAAAAAAACTTTTTAGTTTGAGAAAGTCCCATTTGTTGATTCTTGTTTTTAACTCTTGTGCTATGGGTGTCCCATTAAGGAATTTGGAGCCCGACTAAACAATATGTAGATTAGAGCCAACTTTTCCTTCTATCAGACACAGAGTCTCTGTTTTGATATCAAGATCCTTGATCCATTTTGAGTTAACTTTGTGCATGGCAAGAGAACAGAATTCAGATTCATTTTTTTGCATATGGATTTCCAGTTTTCCCAGCACCATTTGTTGAAGATGCTATCCTTTCTCCATTGCATGCTTTTAGTACCTTTGTCAAATATAAGATAGTTTTAATTTTGTGGATTGGTCTCTGTGTCCTCTATTCTGTACCATTGGTCCACCCTCCTGTTTTGGTACCAGTACCCTGCTGTTTTGGTTACTATTGCTCTGTAGTATTGGTTGAAGTCTTGTATCACTATACCGCCTGTTTCACTATTCCTGCTTAGAATTGTTTTTGCTATTCTGGGTCTTTATTTTTCCATATGAATTTCATGATTGCTTTATCTATCTCTACAAGAAATGCCTTTTGGATTTTGATTGACATTGCATTAAACCTATTGACAACTTTTGGTAATATCGCCATTTTGATGATGTTAGTTCTGCCTATCCAAGAACCGGGTATATTTTTCCATATTCTAAGATGTTCTTCTATCTCTCTCTTCAGGGTTCTGTAGTTTTCATTGCATAAATCTTTCACCTCTTTTGTTAGGGTGATTCCCAATATTTTATTTTTTTAAGGATATTGTGAAAGGGGTGGTTGTCCACATTTCCATTTCAGAAGATTTGTTGCTGATGTACAGGAATGACTTTGATTTATGTGTGTTGATTTTATATCCTGCCACTTTGCTGAATTCATTTGTTAGCTCTAGTAGTTTCTTTGTACAACCTTTTGGGTCTTCTAGGTATACGATCATGTCAATCACAGATAGTGATAATTTAAGTTCTTCTTTTCCTATTTTTATGCCTTTAATTTCTTTCATCTAACTGCTCTGGCCAGTACTTTGAGAACTATATATAATAAAATTTGTGAGAGAGAGCATCCCTGTCTTGTTTCAGATTTTAGAGGGAATGCCTTCAATTTTTCTCCATTCAGAATGATTCTAGCCTGAGGCTCAGCATAGATAGCTTTTACAATGTTGAGGTAAGTTCCGTTACCCCTAGTTTTTCTAGTGTTTTGAACATAAAGGCATGCTGTGCTTTGTTGAATGCTTTTTCTGCATCTTTAGAGATGATCATATGGTTCTTATCTTTAAGTCTATTGATGTGGTGAATAATATTTATTGATTTCTGTATATTGAACCAGCCTTGCATCCCAGGTGTGAATCCTACTTGATCATGGTGCACGATTTTTTGGATATGCTTTTGTATCCGATTCACCAGAATGTTATATAGGAGTTTTGCATCTAGGTTCATTAGAGATATTGGTCTGTAGTTTTCTTTCTTTGAAGTGTCTTTTTCTGTTTTTGGAATCAAGATAATGTTGGCCACATAGAATGAATTTAGAAGAGATCCCTCTTTTTCTATTTCCTGAAATAACTTGAGAAGTGTTGGTATTAATTCTTCTTTAAAGGTTTTGTAAAACTCTGCTGTATACCCATCCGGTCCTGGGCTTTTTTTGGTTCATAGTCTTTTGATGGCTTCTTATATTTCCTCCATTGATATTGTTCTGTTTAAATGGTGTGTATCCTCCTGACTCAATCTGGGCACAAATCATATAACTTAAGAAATTTATTGATGTCTTCACTATCTTGTATTTTATTGGAATATAGGGTTTCAAAGGAATTTCTAATTATCAGCTGTATTTCTTTAGCATCTGTTGTGATATTGCCTTTTTCATCCCGTATGTTAGTAATTTGAGTTCTCTCTCTTCTTCTCTTCGTTAGCATGGCTAAGGGTCTGTTGATCTTATTTATTTTTTCGAAGAACCAACTTTTAGTTTTGTTAATTTTTTCAATAGTTTCTTTTGTTTCAATTTCGTTGATTTCTGCTCTGATTTTAATTATTTCTTGCCTTCTGCTACATTTGCTGTTGTTTTGCTCTTCCTTTTCTAGGGTTATGAGATGAAGTGTGAGCTCATTTATTTGTTGGTTTTTCCTTTTTTTGAGGAATGACCTCCAGGCGATGAATTTCCCTCTTAAAACTGCTTTCATTGTGTCCCATAGATTCTGATATGTTGTGTCTGCATTTTTATTTATCTCTAAGAATTTTTTGATTTCCTCCTTTATGTCTTCTGTAACCCATTGATCATTCAGTACCACCATATTGTTCATTTTCCATGTGATGTAGGATTTTTCCTTCCTTCTTTTATCATTGATTTCCAGTTTCATTCCATTATGATCAGATAAAATGCATGGTATTATCTCCACCCCTGTATATTTACTGAGGGTTGCCCTATGGCATAATATATGGTCTATTTTTGAGAAGGATCCTTGTGCTGCTGAGAAAAAAAGTATATCTACATGATGATGGTTGATATATTCTATATATGTCATTTAAGTCTAGGTTATTGATTGTGATATTGATTTCTATAGTTTCTTTATTCAACTTTTGTTTGGAGGATCTGTCCAATGGTGAGAGAGGTGTGTTGAAGTCACCCATAATTATTGGGTTGTGGTCTATTTGATTTTTGAACTTGAGGAGAGTTTGTTTTATGAATGTTGCAGCACCATTATTTGGTGCATAAATATTGATAATTGTTATGTTTTGTTGGTGAATGGTTCCTTTTAACAGTATATAATGTCCTTCCTTATCCCTTTTGATTAAGTTAATCTTGAAGTCCATTTTATTCGATATGAGGATGGCCACCCCTGCTTGCTTCTGAGGACCATGTGCGTGGTATAATTTTTCCCAACCTTTCACCTTCAGCCTGTATATGTATTTTCCAATCAAATGTGTCTCCTGAAGGCAGCATATTGTTGGGTACTATTGATATATGGTTTGTACTTCCAGTCATGTTTGTATTATTATTATCTTTTTTTAAATTTGTTTTGTTTCTCCATGATTAGCTTCACCACACACACTCTCTCTTTACTGAGGTACTTCCCACTGTTGGTTTTGGTTGTTGTTTTCATTTCTTCCTCGTGTAGTGTTTTGCTCAAGATGCTTTGCAATGCTGGTTTTCTGGATGTGAATTCTTTTAACTTTTGTTTATTGTGAAAGATTTTTATTTCCTTTTCATACCTGAAGCTTAATTTTTCTGGATACAAAATTCTTGGTTGGCATCCATTGTCTTTCAATGTTTGAAATATGTTGTTCCAGAATCTTTTCGCTTTCAGCATCTGTGATGAAAAATCAGCCATTAACCTTATTGGTTTACTCCTGAATGTAATCTGCCTCCTTTCTATTGTAGCTTTTAATATTTTCTCTTTTTTCTGTGTATTGCACATCTTAATTACAATGTGTCTTGGCATTGTCTACTTTGATTTTGTATGCTCAGTGTCCTGTATGCATCTAGAATTTTGTACATCTTTTTTCTTATTTTCATCTGGAAAGTTTTCTAAAATTATTTAATTCAACAGATTGCTCATTCCCTTGGTTTGGACCTCTATACCTTCCTGTATCCTGATGACTCCTAAGTTTTTTTTTTTTTATGTTATCCCATATCTCTTGGATGTTTTTCTTGTGGTTTCTTACCAGCCTTTTTGAGTTGACAAGACTCTTTTCAAGATGATATATTTTGTCTTCATTGTCGGACGTTCTGACTTCTACTTGCTCCACTCTGCTAGTGGTTTTCATTTCTAGGATTCTTGCTTGATTTTTTTTTTTAATAATCTCTATCTCCTGGTAAAGTTGCTTATTTGCTTCTTGAATCTGTTTATGTATTTAATTTTCAATGTGTTCGTTTATTGTTTGTATTTTCTGTGTCATGTCCTCTTTAAGAGTCCATTCAATCTGTATAAGGCATTCCTTGAGGTCTTTATTTTACTACTTTTCTGATGCCTCTAGTTTCTCCTGTAGATTTAGGCTGTCCTGCATTGTTTGTACTCTTTTTTTTCCTTGCTTTTTCATGCTGTTCATGTTACTTCCGGTTCTGTTTGACTGCTAAGTTACTGATTACTCCTATATATATATTTATTTATTTTATCTCCGGAGTCTTTCCTTTGTGATGGGAGACTATGACTAGAGATGAAAAATTTTATTTCACTTTAAAGCAGATTCATTTGTTTCATAACATGCATACGGATTCTGATGGCATATAGCAATCTGCGGTTTGGTCTTGGGACTTATGTTTAGGTCAAGTGATGGGATGGTATAGAGTCTGGTATATCTTGGCAACCTTGGAAGATTGCTCTATTGATGAGGGATAGTAACAAGGTAATGGTCTGGTGTATTTGGAGTTAGCTACGGAATTGGTAGCACTATATAATGCCTCAGAACATTTATCTATACATATTTAGTAGATTACACATAAACAGGGTTGTAATGCTTGGGAGGAAAGGTATTAGAAGGTGAGGGAAAAAGTTGCTAAAAAGAATGAGAGTAAACAGGTAGAATTCAAGAAAAAGGGAATAAGGAAATTGAAAAGAAATGAAAAGACAAAAAAAATAAAGTTAAATTAAAATAAAAATTAAAACTAAATAAAAATTTTAAAAAACCCAAATAATAAAAAAAAAATAATAAAAATGCAGTCTTAGAGTTCAATTAACTTCTCTTCCAGTAGGTGGAGTTATACCCACTGGGCCGAGCTTCTTCTCTCAATACGCAGGAACCAATCCTTGTGAGGCGGCTCCTCCCCCCCCCCACTTGGTGGCTCTCCAAACCTGGGCTCCCAGGGCCTTTCCTGGTCTCTAGTCACTTTCCCACTTTTCCTCGAGACAGGCCCCACTCACCAGTGATGTTCACCATAAAATTGGCTACATGCTGGGTCAGCCACTCCTGGGATCCCTATTTTCTTGAACAACTGGGAACACTCTTTCTTTTTGCCATTCCCCAGACCCTAAGGTTTTGGAGCACAGGGATTGGAACTGTCAGCTTATTCTGCCTGCCTTCTGGTAGCCACACCCCAGGAGCTGGCACAAGAGACCTTGGTTGTCAGCGCTGGTGGGAGTGGTAGCTGGCGGTCATGCACTGCTCCCGACTCCGGTGTGACAATTGCGATCATGGGAGAGCTGGGGGGTGCTTGAGATTTCCCTGCTGTGTGTAGAGAAGGGGCCTGGGGGTCACACACCTGAGGATGCTGGTTTCAATGAAGCTATCTCCTCTGCTGAATTCTGGTGACATCAGTTCTCTGCCATGGTGGTGTTCAATGTGAAGGGCAGCTGTTTGTTCCCATTGCCAGGTGTCTGATGCAAAGGGTGGGTCTGGTCCGACTCTCCTAGGTTCCCTCTCAATCCTGGACCCACTGCCTATGAAGGCTTGATTGGTATCACTTCAAAAGGTTCATGGAGGAACCGAAGAGTTGTTTCTCTATTCCGCGGGAGTTTCTGTAGTGCTGAGGTGCTTAGTCACAGTGTTTTGGCAGCGAGACACAGACAAGCATCCAGAAACTGTGTATGGGGAGCCTGAATTCACCTGCTCTGGGCTCAGTATGGGTTCTGAGGGTCACAAACTGCTCTCCCTAGTGCCACTTCAGCCCAGTATTTCCTAGTGATCCTGAGCAAACAGCATTGAGTTGGTTTAAGACCCCCTTTGCCTGCACAGCTGAAGAGGTCACAGAATTGATCTCTCAGCACCCACCACCATGTTGGATCAACACTCAATTTTTAGTTAATTTTTCCTCAAAACCAGCTCTGGATGGCTTTTCCTAGGTCCCGCCTCCAGCCACCTACTGCGGTAGCATGGTTTACAGAAGAGACTAGCCAGAGGGAGCTCGTTGTGCTTTTTACGTCCTTCAATCTGTTTTTCCTTTAGATGTAACTGTTGTGTACATCTGGTTGCTAAATCCAACACATTGTTGGCTTCATCCAAATGTTTCTGTAATAATAATAGCTCTCTAGATTTTCTGTCTTTTCCTTCCATTCTGTTATATATTGTCTTTCCTTTTCTAATTCAGCTGAATACATAGCTTTTTCTTCTTGTTGGAAATGCTCTAGAGCCATTGCCGGTTAGTTAATAACATGGTATACTGCTTTACTTGTTCCTGGTAGAGCGAAAGCTGCAATACATTCTTATCCCTCTAATGGAAGAGTAAATGCACCTGTTTCTGCAGAGACTCTGCCTTCACACTGGGTTGATGACTTGCATTAGAAAAGGAAAGTAGCCTTTCCTCCAATAGTGTGACTTTTTCTCTCAGGTTCATCTCTGTCTTTTCTCAGCCTAAATTTCCTGGATGTAAGAATCTTCTGATTCTAAAAGATGGCTCCCCAGTCTTTGTACCTCCTCATTAAGTGTATTTCTTTGAACTATGTTGAACAGAAGTGGAGAGAGAGGGCATCCCTGTCTTGTTCCAGACAATCTGACTCAGTCTGGGCAGATAATATGACTTTAGAAATTTATCTATGCCTTCACTATCTTCTAATTTATTGGAGTATAAATTTGATTCTTACCAGCATTTAACTTTTCACTTATCTCAAGGTTATCCCTGTGTTTGGAACTTCTAGTTTCATCGGTTTTCACAGAGGAACAGTTTGAATTTTCAGATTTCATTTTGTTTTTCACTAAAGAGATAGATGGAAATAGAGGTACAAATCAAACTATGTTTATGCTAGATGCATTAAACTTCACCCACAAAATCATTTATCATTGCTCACTGTTTGGGTTGTTCCTGGTTTAAATCCTTCTGAGCAGAAGCTTTCTGCAACAGCTCTTTCTTACTTGATTTAGGGGCTAGCGGGGGAATCCTAGTATACTGAAAGAGTGGCAAAATTTTTTTCATTGGATTTTATTGACTCTTGTCAGGGTTAACTCTGTCATTAAACCCAACAATTTGGGATTTCTGGGTTCAAAAATTTGCACCCAGGAACAGTTTGAATTATCAGGTTTCCCTTTGTTTTGCACTATAGAGATGGATGGAAATAGATTAGAAACCCAACATGGTTTGGATTTTTGAAACTTCACACACTAAATACCTTCTATGTTTTTACTCCATGGTTTTCTCTTTGTCAAAGAAACTTTAAGCACAGGCTCACAGGAACAACTTTCTCTTTCAGTGCTTTAGGAGCTAGTAACAATTTTTTTTTGTACTGAAATATCTGCAAATATTCTTTTTATTAGATTACTTTGATACTTCACATAATTCAGTTTTTCACTAAACTCACTTTGTTCTCCGATTTTGGATTCATAGGTTCAAGGGTTTGCAGACAGGAATTTGAATTTTAAGTTTTTATGTCATTTGTCACTATACAAGGGGATGAAAATAGAGCTACCACTCAAACAAAATTTCTGCTACCTGCTTGAATCTTCTTTTGCACTATCAGTTCTCAGTGCTCACCCTGTGGTTTGTTTAGCTTGACGTATTTCTAAGCAGAAGAATTCAGGGACAGGTTAAACTAACTCAATTTAGGAGTTAGCAGGAGAATTTGATAGTACTAAAAGAGCTGCAAAAATCTTTTGTTTGATTTTTTTGGTACTCGTCAGAGTGTATCCTTTCACTAAAAACACTGAGTTCTCCAAGTTTCATTCTCCTAATTTCAAGAGTTTGTAGACAGGAATAGTTTAAAATTTTATGTTTCACATCATTTTGCACTATATAAGTGGATGAAAATAGAGCTGCAAATAAAACACAGTTTGTGATAGCTGCTTGAAACTTCACATACTCAAGCAGATCACAGTGCTCACTCTGTGGTTTGTTACTGCTGGTAGTACCTCTTAGTAGAAGTACACAGAAACAGATTTTAGTAACAAGATTTAGGAGCTAGCAGGAGAATCCCAATGTTCTGAAAAAGCTGCAACAATATTTTCATCGATTACTTTGATATGCAGTAGGTTTTACTCTTTCAATAAACCCACATTGCCACCCAAGTTTGTGCCTCTTAGGTTAAAATTTTTGCACACAGAAACAGTTTGAATTTTCAGGTTTTACTTCATTTTGCACTATAGACATAGATTGTAATAGTGCTACAAAACAACCACGTGTTTTGCAACATGCTTGAAACTTCTCACACCCGATCAGTTCTAAGTGTTCACTCTGTGGTTTGTTCCTGGTCAAAGTTGCTCTAAACAGAGGCATGCAGGAACAGCATTCTCTATCAGTGATTAAGGAGCTAGCAGGAAAATTTCCATTTACTGAAAGAGCTGTTAGTATTTTTTTGTTGGATTTCTTTGATACACGGCAGAATTTCTGTTTTCACTAAACACACTTTTTTTCACTGTTTGGTTCTCTTATTTCAATGGTGTGTATACAGGATCAGTTTGAATTTTTTAGTTTCTCTTTGTCTTGCACCATACAATTTGATGAAAATAGAGCTGCAAATCAAATATTGTTTGTAATTGCTGCTTGAAATTGGTTTTACACAATTGGTTCTCAGGGCTCATTTTGTGGTTTGTTCCAGGATAAAATATTTCTAAGCAAAAGCATGCAGGAATAGCTTTTACTTACAAGTGTTAGGACCTAGCAGGAGAATCCTAGTGCAATGAAGGATCTGAATAAATTTTTCAAAATATTTTTTTATTCTCATCAGGGTTTAGATTTTTACTAATCCCATGTTTCACCCCAAGTTTGGTACTCAAAGGTTCAACAGTTTTTACAGAGGAACAGTTTGAGTTTTTAGGTTTCACTTTGTTTGCACTATAGAAATGGATGTAAATACACTTAAAAATCAAACCGGCTTGGTGCTAGATTTTTCAAACGTCACACACAATCAGTTTGAGCTGGTCATTCTGTGTTTTTTTCCTTGTTAAAGTAGCTCTAAGCAAATGCATGCAGGAACAAATTTCTCTGTCAGTGATTTAGGAGCTAGCCAAAAGAAATATACAGAAAAAGCCTCAATAATATATTTTTGTTGGATTTATTTTATACATGGCAGAGTTCATGCTTTCATTAAACACACTTTGTTCTCCAAGTTTGGTTCTCTTTGATTAAAGGGTTTGCATAGAAGAAAACTATGAATTTTTAGTTTTCACTTCATTTTGCACTATACAGGTGGATGCAAATAAAACTTCAAAAAAAAACACAGTTGGTGCTGCTCCTTGAAACTTGATATAAAGAATAAGTTCTCAGTGCTCCTCTGTAGTTTTTTTTTTCAGTTTGGAGTACTTCTAAGTAAAAGCATTCCAGAACACATTTTAATAACTTGATATAGGAGCTAACAGGAGAAACCTAAAGTTCTGAAATTGCATGAAAATATTTTTTGATGAATTTCTGTGATTTTGAGCAGGCTTCACCTATTCAATAAGCCCACTTTGTACTCAAAATTTAGGACTCATGGAATACACAATTTACACATAGCAACAGTTTTAATTTTTCAGTTGCATTTTATTTGTCCCCTATACAGATGGATGGAAATAGAGCTACAAATAAAACACGCTGTGTGCTAGATGCTTTAAAATATACAAACACCGTCATGTCTGTTCACTCTGTGATATGTTCCTGGTCAAAGTACAACTATGAAGAGGAACACAGGGACAGTTTTCTCTATCAGTGCATTAAAATCTAGCAGAAAAATACCTATATACTTAAATAAGTGCAACATTTTTTTTTCTTTGGGTTACTTTGATTCTTGGCAGGATTCATCCTTTCACTAAACACATATAGTTTTCCAAGTTTGGTTTTCATACTTTCAAGGGTTTGCAGACAGGAACAGCTTGAATTTTTCAGTATATCTTTATTTTGCACCATACAGATGGATAAAAATAAATCTGGAATAAGAATCCGGTTTGTGCTAGCTGCTTGAAATTTATCATACCCAATCAGTTCCCAGTGCTCACTCTGTGGTCTTCCAGTGTGAAATAATTCTAAGCAGAAGAATGCAGGAACAGCTTTTACTATCTCACTTTAGGCCAAAGCAGGAGAAGTCTAATATACTGAATAAGTTGTAACAATTTTTTGAAGGATTTTTTTTATTCTCAGCAGGGTTTATGTTTCTTCTATCCCCACATTTTACCAGAAGTTTGGGATTCATAGGTTCATCATTTTGTACAGAGGAACAGTTTGAGTTTTTAGGTTTCACTTTGTTTGCACTATAGAAATGAATGTACATACACCTGGTAATCAAACTCTGTTTATGCTAAATTCTTCAAACTTCACAATAAGTTCTAAGTGGTCATTTTGTTGGTTTTTTCCTTGTCAAAGTAGCTCTAAGGAGATTCACACAGGAACAGCTTTCTTAATCAGTGATTTAGGAGTTAGCAAGAAAAAAAGTACTGAAAGAGTCTGAATAATATTTTTTTATTATTTCTTTGATACATGTCAGAATTCATACTTTAACTAAACACACTTTGTTCTTCAAGTTTTATTCTCTTAGGTTCAAGTGTTTGCACAGAAGAAAAGTGTGAATTTTCAGGTTTCTCTTTGTTTTGCACTATTCAGGTAGATGAAAATAGAACTGCAAATCAAACACAGTTTGTGCTGCTTTTTGAAAGTTAATATTCAGAATCAGTTTAAGTGCTGTTCTGAGTTTTTTTCATCTTGAAGTACTTCTAAACACAGGCATGCAGGAACACATTCATAAGATGCATAATTTCACTATGTTCCCAATGTTTGGTTTTACTAGATTCAACAGTGTTCAGATAAGAACAGTTGGAAATTTCAGGTTTCACTACATTTTGCACTATACAGTTGGATGGAAATTTAACTGCAAATCAAAAGCTGTTTCTGCTAGATGTTTAAAACCTCACACACAAAATTACTTCTAAGTGTTAACTTTGACCTTTGTATCTGGTGAAAGTAACTTCAAGCAGAAGTATGCAGAAATGGCTTTCTCCATCAGCATATTGGAAGCTACCAGGACAAATCCAATTTTCTGAAAGTGCTTAAAATTTTTTTATTGCATTTCTCTGATACTTGACAAAATTCATCTAAACACAGTTTGTTCACCCAATTTTGTTCTCCTAGGTTCAATGGTCTGCAGACAGAAACAGTTTTAATTTTCATGTTTCATTTCATTTTACATAATACTAGGAGAGAAATAGAGTGGCAATCTCAACAAGTTTTAACTAGATACTTAAAACCTCACACAACCATTCCATTCTAAGAGTTCACTATGTGTTGTTTTCTTGGTGAAAGTATCTCTATGGAGAGGTATGATGAAATGGCTTTCTCTATCATCAGTTTAGAAGCTACCCAGAATAATCCCATATATTAAAAAAGCTGCAATTTTTGTTCACTAGATATCTTTGATACTCGGCAGGAATATTCTTTCCACTAACCACACTTTGTTCCCGAAGTTCAATTCTTTTGGGTGCAACAGTCTGCAAACCAGAATGGTTTGCATTTTCAAGTTTCAATTTGTTTTGCACTATACACATAGATGAAAATATAGCTGCAAATCAAATATGGTTAATGCTAGATGCTTGACTCACCCAATTTATTCTAAGTGTTCACTCTGTGTTTTGCTCCTAGTGAATGTAGCTTTAAGCAGACACACATAGAAATGTCTATTTATTAGCAATTTGTGAGCTACCAAGAACATTCCCATGTTCTGAGAGTGCTGCAAAACATTGTTCATTAGATTTCTGTGATAATCGACAGATTTCATATTTTCACTAAGCACACTTTGTTCCCCATGTTTGGTTCTCCTTGCTCCAATGAGTTGTGTAAATAAAGTTTGAATTTTTAGGTTTCACTTTATTCTGCACTATACACGTGGATGGAAATAAAGCTGCAAGTAAAATACGGTTGGTGCTAGATGCTCGAATATTCACACACCCAATCCCTTCTAAATGATCACTTGGTGGCTTTTTCCTGGTGAATGTTCCTTAGAGCAAAGGCACACAGAAATGTTTTTCCGTATCTGTGCATTAGGAGCTATCATACAATTCACAAGTATTAAAAGGGCTCCAAAAACCTTGTCATTCGATTTCTTTGATACTCAACAGGATTCATCCTTTTTATGAAACACACTATGTTCCCAAAGTTTGATTCTCCTAGCTTCAGTGGTTTGCAGACATAAGCAGTTAAAATTTTCAGTTTTCACTTCATTTTTCATTACACAATTCGAGGAAAATAGAGCTGATAGAACCTTGAAACTTTACACAACCAATCCATTTAAGTGTTCATTTTGTGGTTTGTTCCTGGTAAAAGTAGCTCTAAGCAGTGGCATGAAGAAACTGCTTTCTTAATCAGTGCTTTAGGAGCTACCAGGACTATTCCCATGTACAGAAAAAGCTACAGAATATGTTGTCATTCCAATTCTTTAACACTTAGCAGGTTACATCTTTTGTAAAACACACTTTGTTCCCAAGTTTGAGTTTCCTGATTTCAATGGTTTGCAGAAAAAAAAAAACAGTTGAAATATTCAGAGAAAAGTGAATATTTCATTATACAGGTGGATGGAAATAAACCTGTAAATCAAATATGGTTGGTGCTAGATGCTAGAAACTTCACCCTCCCAATTCCTTCTAAGTGTTCACTCAGTTTTTTTTTCTTTGTGAAAGTATCTCTAAGCAGAAGCATGCAGAAATGACTTTACCTTAAAGTGCTTTAGAAGAGACCAGGACAATTCCCATGTCCTGAAAGTGCTGCAAAATTGTGTCATTTCTTTTCTGTGATACTCGACAGGATTCTTCATTTCATGAAACACACTTTTTCCCTCATATTTGATTCTCCTAGGTTCAATGATTTGCAAGCAATAACAGCTTAAATTTCGATTTTCACTTCATTTTAATTACACAGGTGAATGAAAATAGAGGTGCAAATCTAATACCGTCGGTGCTACATGCATGAAACTTCACACACCCATCCCTTTTTAAGTGTTAACTCTGTAGTTAGTCTCAGGTGAAATTAGCTCTAAGCATAGGCTTGCAAAAATGACTTTTTTGTCAGCACATTAGGAGATACCAGGAATATTCACATGTACTAAAGGTGCTGCAAAAAAGTTTTCATTGAATTTCTCTGAAAATCTGCAAAATTCATAATTTCAATAAACACACTTTGTTCCCCATGTTAGCGTTTTCTAGGATCAACACTGTGCACACAAAAACAGTTGGAAATTTCAGGTTCCACTTCATTTTGCACTAGACAGATGGATGTAAATGCAGCTGCAAATCAAATACAGTTTTTGCTAGATGCTTAAAACCTCACACTTGAAATTATTTCTAAATTTTCACTCTGATGTTTGTATCTGGTGAAAGTAACTCCAAGCAGAGGCATGAAGAAATGGCTTTCTCTATTAGCACATTGGAAGCTACAGGACAATTCCCATTTTCTGAAAGTGCTGCAAAAAATTTAATTGGATTTCATTAATGTTCGACAGGATTCTTCCCTTCTCTAAACAATCTTTGTTCACCAAGTTTGGTTTTCCTAGGTTGAATGGTCTGAATTTTTAAATTTTCAGGTTTCACTTTGTTTTGAACCATACTGGTGGATATAATAGAGCTGCAAATTCAACATGTCTGAGCTAGATACTTGAAACCCATTCTAAGAGTTCACTATGATTTTTTTTTCCTGGTGACAGTATCTCAATCGAAATGTATGCAGAAATTGTTTCTGTATCAATAATTTAGGAGCTACCAGGAATAATCTCATATACTGAAAAAACTCCAATTTTTCTTTCATTGGATATCTTTAATACTCAGCAGGATTGATCTTTTCACTAAAAATACTTTGTTCCCAAATTTCAGTTCCTTTTGGTTCAACAGTATGCAGACAGGAATTGTTTTCATTTTCAGGTTTCACTTTGTTTTGCACTACACACGTGGAGGTAAATACAGCTGCAAATCAAATATGGTTGGTGCTAAATGCTTGACACTTCACTCACTCAATTTATACTAAGTGTTCACTCAGTGGTCTGTTCCTGATAAAAATAGTTTTAATCAGAAGAATGCAGAACTGTATTTTTTGTCAGCACTTTAGGAGCTCTCAAGAACATCCCCATGTTCTGAAAGTGCTGAAAAAGGGTTTTCATTAGATTGCTGTGACACCTGTCAGAATTCATATTTTCAGTAAAACACTTTGTTCCTCATTTTTGGTTCTTATTTCTCCAATGGCGTATGTAAAGAAAAGTTTAAATTTTCAGGTTTCACTTCATTTTGCACTACACGTGGATGGATATACAGCGGCAAATCTAATACAGCTGATTCTAGAAAATTGAATCTTCACACACCCAATCCATTCTAAGTGTTCACTCAGTGGCTTGTTCCTGGTGAAAGTTCCTCAAAGCAGAGGCACACAGAAATGTCTTTCTGTATCAATGTGTTAGGAACTACCATGACAATTTCCAAGTATTAAAAGTGCTGCAAAAATCTTGTCATTTCATTTCCTTGATACTCAGCAGGATTCATCCTTTCATGAAACACAGTGTGTTCCCAAAGGTTGATTCTCTAGCTTCAATATTTTGCAGACAGAAACAGTTAACATTTTCAGTTTTCACTTCCTTTTTCATTATACAAGTCGAGGAAAATAGAGTTGCAAATCAAATAACGTTGGTGATATATTCTTGAAACTTCACAGTCCCAATCCATTTAAGTGTTCACTATGTTGTTTGTTCCACAAGAAAGTAGCTCAAAGCAGTGGCAGGCTAAAGTGGCTTTCTGGATCAGTTCTTTAAGAGTTACCTGGATTATTCCTATGTACAGAAACAGCTGCAAAGAAATGTAATTCTAATTCTTTAACACTCTTCAGGATACATCATTTCATAAAACACTTTGTTCCCAAGTTTGAGTGTTTAAGGTTCAATAGTTTTCAGAAAAAAAGAGTTGAAATATTTAGGAAAAATGAATATTTTATAATGCAGGTCAAAGAAAATAAAGCTAAAAATCAAATACCATTGGTGCTAGATGGTAGAAACTTCACACATTAAATCCCTTCTAAGTTCACTCTGTGGTTTGTTATTTGCGAATGTAGCTCTAAGCTGAAGCATGCAGAAATGACTTTCCTTTTAAGTGCTTTAGGAGCTACCAGGACATTTCTCATGTCCTGAAAGTGCTGCAAAATTGTGTCATTTCATTTCTGTGATACTCAACATGATTCATCCTTTCACAAAACACACTTTGTTTCCCATGTTTGATTCTCCTAGGTTCAATGGTTTACAGGCAGAAGCAGTTGAAATTTTCAGTATTCCCTTCATTTTGCCTTATACATGTGAATGGAAACAGAGGTGCAAATCCAACTGGGTCAGTGACAGATGCATGACACTTCACACACCCATTCCTTTGTAAGTGTTCACTCTGCGGTTTGTCTCAGTTAAAATTAGCTCTAGCCCCCTCCCCCTGCGCCGGCATAGTAGAGGGAACTGTGACCATGCACAGAGCAGGCCCAGCGGCCTGCTGAGGGGCAGAGCCGCCCCACACCCCCCGCGCCTGCCAGGTAGGGGAACTGTGACCACCGACAGAAAAGGCCCAGTGGCCCGCGGCGGGACAGAGCTTCCAATAACTCCTGCAAGGTAGGCGGGCCTGCGACCCACCGGCAGAAGAGGAGCAGCAGCCTGCTGAGAGGCAGAGCCGCCCCCTCCCCCTGCGCCGGCAAGGTAGAGGGAACTGTGACCACCCACAGAACAGGCCCAGCGGCCTGCTGAGGGGCAGAGCCGCCCCCCACCCCCCGCGCCTGCCAGGTAGGCGGAACTGTGACCACCGACAGAAAAGGCCCAGTGGCCCGCGGAGGGGCAGAGCTTCCAATCACTCCTGCAAGGTAGGCGGGCCTGCGACCCACCGGCAGAAGAGGAGCAGCGGCCTGCTGAGAGGCAGAGCCGCCCCCTCCCCCCCAGGCCTGCAAAGTAGAGGAAACTGTGACCACCATCAGAACAGGTCAGACCTGCAACCGAGAGACAGAACAGGCCCAGTGGCCTGAGGAAGGGTAGAGCTGCCTGCAAGGTAGGCAGACCTGCGACCCACTGGCAGTACAGCCCCAGAGGCCTGCAGAGGGGCAGTGCCACTGCCTGCGCCTGCAAAGTAGGCAGAACTGCGACCACCGACAGAACAAGCCTAGCGGCCCGCAGAGGGACAGAGCCGCCGCCCGCGCCTGCAAGGTCGGCGGACCTGCTACCGACCGGCAGAGCAGGCCCAGCGGCCTGCCGGTGTGGTAGGCACATTGCCCCAATTGGAGGAGGGGCAGAGCCGCCGCCCGCGCCTGTGAGGGAGACTTTGCAACTATACAAGACCAATATAAATATATAGGGGGAAAATTCAATAGCACAACAGTTTCACCAAGTAGAAAGGAACGTGAACAGTATGAAGAGACAAGGAAAGAAAGGACCACAAGCATTGCAGGTCAACTCAACGCTAGAAGAGGTAATAGCTGCAGCAGATGGAATGTCAGATAAAGAATTCAGGATATACATGCTTCAGATGATCTGGAGTCTCAAGGAAATCATCAGACAGCAAAATCAGACAATGAAAGATCACTTCAACAATGAATTACATAAACAAATCCAAGAAGCAAAAGATCAACTATACAGGGAAATAGAGGTTATAAAAAACAAACAAACAGAAATCCTAGAAATGCAGGAAGCAATAAGCCAACTTAAAAACTCAATTGAGAATACTACCAGCAGAGTAGAACACTTAGAAGACAGAACATCAGACAATGAAGATAAAGTATTTCAACTTGAAAAGAACATAGAGAGCTCAGCAAGACTGTTAAGAAACCATGAGCAGAACATCCAAGAAATATGGGATAACATCAAGAGACCAAATTTAAGAGTCATTGGGATACAGGAAGGGACAGAGTTTCAAACCAAAGGAATGAGCAATCTATTCAATGAAATAATACGAGAAAACTTCCCAGACATGAAGAATGAGACAGAAACCCAAATCCTAGAAGCCTACAGGATGCCGAATGTGCAAAATCATAAGAGACCCACACCTAGACACATTATAATGAAGATGCCCAACATACAGAATAAGGAGAGAATTTTAAAAGCTACAAGAGAAAGGAAGCAGATCACATTTAGGGGTAAGCCAATCAGGATAACAGCTGATCTTTCAACACAGACTCTGAAAGCTAGAAGATCCTGGAATAACATATTTCAAACACTGAAAGAAAATGGGTTCCAACCAAGGATTGTGTTTCCAGCGAAATTAAGCTTCAGGATGGAAGATGAAATTAAAACCTTCCACGATAAACAAAAGTTAAAAGAATTTGCAGCTAGAAAACCATCTATTCAAAACATCCTTGGAAAAACATTACAGGAAGAGGAAATGGAAAATAACAATGAAAACCAACAGTGGGAGGTAGGACACTAAAGGGGGGAAAATAATCAAAGTGGAAAACAAACCATGTTTAGTAACAGAAATAAACAAATATGGCTGGAAGAACAACCCATATCTCAATAATAACCCTAAATGTTAATGGCTTAAACTCACCAATCAAGAGACACAGGCTAGTAGAATGGATCACAAAACAAGACCCAACAATATGCTGCCTACAGGAGACGCATTTGATAGGAAAAGACATACATAGGCTGAAGGTGAAAGGTTGGGAAAAATCATATCACTCATATGGACTTCGGAAACAAGCAGGAGTATCCATACTCATATCAAATAAAATAGATTTCAAGCCAAAGTTAATCAAAAGGGATAAAGAGGGACACTACATACTGCTCAAGGGAACCATACACCAACAAGACATAACAATCATAAATATATATGCCCCAAACAATGGTGCAGCTATGTTCATCAAACTCTTCTCAAGTTCAATAGTCTAATAGACCACCATACAATAATCATGGGAGACTTCAACACACCTCTATCACCACTGGACAGATCTTCCAAACAAAAGTTGAATAAGGAAACTATAGAACTCAATAACACAATTAATAACCTAGACTTAATTGACATATATAGAATATACCACCCAACATCAAGCAGTTACACTTTTTTCTCAGCAGCACATGGATCCTTCTCAAAAATAGATCATATATTATGTCACAGGGAAACTCTTAGACAATACAAAGGAGTAGAGATAATACCATGCATCCTATCTGATCATAATGGAATGGAACTGAAAATCAACAAGAAAAGAAGGAAGGAAAAAGAATACATCACTTGCAGAATGAACAATAGGTTACTGAGTGATCAATGGGTTATAGAAGACATCAAGGAGGAAATTAAAAAATTCTTAGAGATTAATGAAAACACAGACACAACATATCGGAATCTATGGGACACATTGAAAGCAGTTCTAAGAGGAAAATTCATTGCTTGGAGTTCATTCCTTAAAAAAAGAAAAAACCAACAAATAAATGATCTCATACTTCATCTCAAAATCCTAGAAAAAGAAGAGCAAAACAACAGCAAAAGAAGTAGAAGGCAAGAAATAATTAAAATCAGAGCTGAAATTAATGAAATCGAAACAAAAGAAACAATTGAAAAAATTGACAAAACTAAAAGTTGGTTCTTTGAAAAAATAAACAAAATCGACAGACCCTTAGCCATGCTAGCGAAGAGAAGAAGAGAGAGAACTCAAATCACTAACATACGGGATGAAAGAGGCAATATCACAACAGACACTTCAGAAATACAGAAGATAATCAAAACTTATTTTGAATCCTTATACTCCAATAAATTAGAAGATAATGAAGGCATAGATAAATTTCTTAAGTCATATGATCTGCCCAGATTGAGTCAGGAGGATATAGACAACCTAAACAGACCAATATCAATTGAGGAAATAGAAGAAGCCATCAAAAGACTACCAACTAAGAAAAGCCCAGGACCGGATGGGTATACAGCAGAGTTTTACAAAACCTTTAAAGAGGAACTAATACCAATACTTTTCAAGCTACTTCGGGAAATACAAAAAGAGGGAGAACTTCCAAATTCATTCTACGAGGCCAACATCACCCTGATACCTAAACCAGACAAAGACACTTCAAAGAAAGAAAACTACAGACCAATATCTCTAATGAACCTAGATGCAAAAATCCTCAATAAAATTCTGGCCACTCGGATACAAAAACATATCAAAAAAATTGTGCACCATGATCAAGTAGGATTCATCCCTGGGATGCAAGGCTGGTTCAATATATGGAAATCAATAAATGTTATTCACCACATCAATAGACTTAAAAATAAGAACCATATGATCATCTCGATAGATGCGGAAAAAGCATTCGACAAAGTACAGCATCCCTTTATGTTCAAAACTCTAGAAAAACTAGGGATAACAGGAACATACCTCAATATTGTAAAAGCAATCTATGCTAAGCCTCAGGCTAGCATCATTCTGAATGGAGAAAAATTGAAGGCATTCCCTCTAAAATCTGGAACAAGACAGGGATGCGCTCTCTCACCACTTCTGTTCAACATAGTTCTCGAAACACTGGCCAGAGCAATTAGACGAAAGAAATTAAAGGCATAAAAATAGGAAAAGAAGAACTTAAATTATCACTATTTGCAGATGACATGATTCTATACCTAGCAGACCCAAAAGGGTCTTCAAAGAAACTATTAGAGCTAATAAATGAATTCAGCAAAGTGGCAGGATATAAAATCAACACGCATAAATCAAAGGCATTCCTGTATATCAGCGACAAATCCTCTGAAATGGAAATGAGGACAACCACTCCATTCACAATATCTTCAAAAAAAAATAAAATACTTGGGAATCAACCTAACAAAAGAGGTGAAAGACTTATACAATGAAAACGACAGAACCCTAAAGAGAGAAATAGAAGAAGGTCTTAGAAGATGGAAAAATATACCCTGTTCATGGATAGGCAGAACTAACATCATCAAAATGGCGATATTACCAAAAGTTCTCTATAGGTTTAATGCAATGCCAATCAAAATCCCAATGGCATTTCTTGTAGAAATAGAGAAAGCAATCATGAAATTCATATGGAAAAATAAAAGACCCAGAATAGCAAAAACAATGCTAAGCAGGAAGTGTGAATCAGGCGGTATAGCGATACCAGACTTCAAACTATACTACAGAGCAATAGTAACAAAAACAGCATGGTACTGGTACCAAAACAGGCGGGTGGACCAATGGTACAGAATAGAGGACACAGAAACCAATCCACAAAACTACAACTATCTTATATTTGATAAAGGGGCTAAAAGCATGCAATGGAGGAAGGATAGCATCTTCAACAAATGGTGCTGGGAAAACTGGAAATCCATATGCAACAAAATGAAACTGAATCCCTTTCTCTCGCCATGCACAAAAGTGAATTCAAAATGGATCAAGGAGCTTGATATCAAATCAGAGACACGCCGTCTGATAGAAGAAAAAGTTGGCTATGATCTACATACTGTGGGGTCGGGCTCCAAATTCCTCAATAGGACACCCTTAGCACAAAAGTTAATAACTAGGATCAACAAATGGGACTTACTCAAACTAAAAAGTTTTTTCTCAGCAAAAGATACAATAATAGAGGTAAATAGAGAGCCTACATCCTGGGAACAAATCTTTACTCCTCACACTTCAGATAGAGCCCTAATATCCAGAGTATACAAAGAACTCAAACAATTAGACAATAAGAGAACAAACAACCCAATCAACAAATGGGCCAAGGACCTGAACAGACACTTCTCAGAGGAGGACATACAATCAATCAACAAGTACATGAAAAAATGCTCACCATCTCTAGCAGTCAGAGAAATGCAAATCAAAACCACCCTAAGATACCATCTCACTCCAGTTAGATTGGCAGCCATTATGAAGTCAAACAACAACAAGTGCTGGCGAGGATGTGGGGAAAAGGGTACACTTGTACATTGCTGGTGGGACTGCAAATTGGTGCAGCCAATTTGGAAAGCAGTATGGAGATTTCTTGGAAAGCTGGGAATGGAGCCACCATTTGACCCAGCTATTCCTCTTCTCGGTCTATTCCCTAAAGACCTAAAAAGAGCATGCTACAGGGACACTGCTACATCGATGTTCATAGCAGCACAATTCACAATAGCTAGACTGTGGAACCAACCTAGATGCCCTTCAATGGATGAATGGATTAAAAAAATGTGGCATTTATACACAATGGAGTATTACTCTGCATTAAAAAATGACAAAATCATAGAATTTCCAGGGAAATGGATGGCATTAGAGCAGATTATGCTAAGTGAAGCTAGCCAATCCCTAAAAAACAAATGCCAAATGTCTTCTTTGATATAAGGAGAGTAACTAAGAACAGAGTAGGGTCGAAGAGCATGAGAAGAAGATTAACATTAAACAGGGATGAGAGGTGGGAGGGAAAGGGAGAGAGAAGGGAAAATGCATGGAAATGGAAGGAGACCCTCAGAGTTATACAAAAGTACATACAAGAGGAAGTGAGGGGAAGGGGAAAAATAATACAAGGGGGACAAACGAATGTCAGTAGAGGGGGCAGAGAGAGAAGAGGGGAGGGGAGGGGAGGGGAGGGGTGATAGTAGAGGATAGGAAAGGCAGAAGAATACAACAGACACTAGTATGGCAATATGTAAATCAATGGATGTGTAACTGATGTGATTCTGCAATATGTATATGGGGTAAAAATGGGAGCTCATAACCCACTTGAATCAAATTGTGAAATATGATATATCAAGAACTATGTAATGTTTTGAACTGCCAACAATAAAAAATTAAAAAAAAAAGAGCAATTACTGGAGAGAAGATTTGGGGTTCAGTTCATTCTTTTACTGAATTATTGGGATCAGATTCCACTGTCTCAGTCTGGTCCTGAGCCTTTTTTATACTGTCTCCCTTCCGCCAGCCCCTAGCATTTTGGTTTTTAATAAATGCCACTTAAGCCAGCTGAACTATGGGGAAACAAAGACAGACTATTGGTTCTGGACTTGGACTCATGAAGGGACACATCAGGAGCCCAGGCATAAAGATGTGGGTCAGTGAGGCTAGGTCCAATTTGTCCATACCTGCCGTGTGTTCTGGAGACTCAGGGGCAAGGTTTTTTGGTTTTATTTTTAAAGAGAGCATATCACCAAGTTGCCCAGGCTGGTCCTGAACTCCTGGGTTCAAGTGATCCTCCTTCCTCAGGGTCATAAGTAGGTTATGACTTCAGGTGCATTCCAGGACTTCAGGTGCACATCGTTGCAACTGACTCAGTACCTGCTTTACCATGTGTGGTTTGAAACCTTGTGCTGTCACTTCATAGCTTCATAACTTTGGGCAAATCACCAAAACTCTCAGCATCTTGGTTTTCTCACCTATAGAATGAGAATATTAATATTCACCTCAAGAAGTAGGTGTCATATATTAAGGTAATGTAAGGAATCCTCAAATGAGGCTGGTCCAGCATTGGTGTTGAAGTTGCTGTGATTCCTGCTAGATGTGATGAGATGCTTTATTGAGATATAAAAAATTGTGGTATATATGTGTAACAAGAATTGTAATGCCAAAAAAAAAACCCACAAAGTGCATGTATAAAGACATGAATTGGTGTGAACATACTTTATATACAAAGATATGAAAAATTGTGCTCTATATGTGTAATAAGAATTGTAATGCATTCCACTGTCATATATTTAAAAAAATAAAATCAATTAAAAAAATAAAATAAAATTAGCTCTAAGCACAGGCTCACAAAAATGTCTTTTTAATCAACACATTAGGACCTACCAGAAATAATCCCATGTACTGAATATGCTGCAAATTTTTTTTTCTTTGAATTTCCTTGATACTCGGAAAGATTCATAATTTCTCTAAACACCCTTTGTTTCCCATGTTTTGGTTTCTCTAGGATCAACACTGTGCACACAAGAACAGTTGGAAATTTAAGGTTTCACTTCATTTTGCACTATACAGGTGATTGGAAATACAGCTGCAAATCAAACGCAGTTTCTGCTAGATGCTTGAAACTTCACACACCCAATTATTTCTAATTGCTCACAATGACATTTGTATCTGGTGAAAGTAACTCCAAGTAGAAGCATCCAGAAATGGCATTTCCTATCAACACATTGGTAGATACCAGGACAGTTCCTATTTTCTGAAAGTGCTGCAAAAATTTTTCATTGGAATTCTTTGATACTCGACAGGATTCAACTCTTCAATAAACATACTTTGTTCACCAAGTTTGGTTCTTCTAGGGTCAATGGTCTGCAGACATAAAGATTTTAAATTTTCAGTTTTCACTTCTTTTTTCACCATAATGGTAACTAGTAATAGAGCTGCAGTCTCAAAAAGTTTGAACTAGATGTTTGAACCCTTACACACCCAATCCTTTCTAAGAGTTCACTATGTGTTTTTTCCTGGTGAAAGTATCTCTATGGAGAGATAGGCATAAATAGCTTTCTCTATCACCACCTTATTAGGTACAGGACTAATCCCATTGGATATCTTTGTTACTCTGCAGGATTCATTCTTACCCTAATAACACTTTGTTCCCAATTTTCAGAAAAGAATTGTTTGCATTTTCAGGTTTCACTTTGTTTTGCACTACACAAGTGGATGGAAATGCAGCTGCAAATCAGATTTTGTTGGTGTTAGATGCTTGAAAGTTTGCACACTCAATTTCTTCTAAATGTTCACTTGGTGGTTTGTTCCTGGTGAAAGTACCTTTAAGCAGAGGCACGAAGAAATGTTGTGTTTATCAGCACTTTAGGAGCTACCTAGAACATTCCCCTGTTCTGAGAGTGCTGCAAAAGATTTTTCATTAGATTTCTTTGATAGCTGGCAAAATTCATATTTTCACTAAACACACTTTGTTCCCCATTTTTGGTTCTTCTTGTTCCAATGGGTTGTGCAATGCAAAGTTTGAACTTTCAGGTTTCACTTCATTTTGCAGTACACATGTGGATGGAAATACAGCTGAAAATCAAATATGGTTGATTCTAGATGCTTGAATCTTCACACACTCAATCCGTTCTTATTGTTCACTTCATGGCTTCTTCCTGGTGAAACTTTCTTAAAGCATAGACACATAGAAATGGTTTTCAGTATCAGTGTGTTAGGAGCTACCATGACAATTCCCATGTAATAAAAGTTGTGCAATAATCTTGTCATTCCAATTCTTGAAACTCGGCAGTATTCATCTTTTCACATCACACACCAAGTTCCTTAAGGTTGATTCTCCTAGCTTTGATGGTTTGTAGACAGAAACAGTTTAAATTTTCAGTTTTCACATTCTTTTTATTATACATATTTATAAAAATAGAGCTGCAAATCAAATACATTTGGTGATAGGTGCTTGAAACTTCACACACCCAATCCATTTTAAGTGTTCATTCGGTGGTTTGTTCATGGTGAAAGTAGCTTTAAACAGAGGCACTTAGAAAAGTCTTCTTATCAGCGCATTAGGAACTTCAAGAACATTCCCATGTTCTCAAATTGCTGAAAAAGGGTTTTCATTAGATTGCTGTGATACTCGGAAGGATTAATCCTTTACTAAACACACTTTGTTCATGTTTTGTTCTTCTTGTTCCAACGGGTTGTGTAGAGGAAAGTTTGAATTTTCAGGATTCACTTCATTTTGTAATTATACAGGTGGATGGAATTACAGCTGCATATCAAATAGAGTTGGTGCTAGATGCTTGAATCTTCATTCACCCAATCTTTTCTAAATTTTCACTCATTGGATTGTTCCTGGTTAATGTTCCTAAAAGCAGAGCGACACAGAAATGGCTTTATGTATCAGTGTGTTAGGAGTTACCATGAAAATTCAAAAGAATTAAAAGTGCTGCAAAAATATTGTCATACCATTTATTTAATACATGGTAAAACTCATCCTTTCAAGAAACACATTATGTTTCCAAAGGTTGATTCTCCAAGCTTCAATGGTTTGCAGACAGAAACAGTTAACATTTTCAGTTTTCACTTTGTTTTTCATTATGCAAGTCGATGACAAGAGAGCTTCAAATCAAATATGGTTGGTGATAGGTGTTTGAAAGTTCACATAACAAATCCATTTTAAGTGTTCATTATGAAGTTTGTTCCTTGTAAAAGTAGCTCTAAGCACTGCCATGCAGAAATTGATTTTTTATCAGTACTTTAGAAGCTGCCTGGACTATTCCCATGTACAGAAACATCTGTAAAAAAATGTTGTCATTCCATTTTTTTTAAAAGTCATAAGGATACATCCTTTCACAAAACACATTTTGTTCCTAAGTTTGAGTCTCCAAGGTTAAATGGTTTGTAGAAAAAAAAAACTGTTGAATTATTCAGAGAAAAGTGAATATTTCATTATACAAGTGGATGAAAATAAAGCTGCAAATCAAATACCGTTGGGATAGAGGCTGGAAACTTTATACACCCAATCTCTTCTAAGTATTTACACTGTTTTCTTTTTTTCCTTTTGAAAGTAGATCTAAGCAGAATCATGTAGAAATGAATCCCACTTTCAGTAATATATGAGCTATGTGGACAATTCCCATGTAGTGAAAGTGCTTAAAAATTGTGTCATTTCAATTCTGTGATACTCGGAATCAATTATCCTGTCATGAAACACACTTTGTTACCTATGTTTGATTCTCCTAAGTTAAATGGATTGCAGAATGAAACAGTTTAAATATTGAGATTTCACTTCTTTTTTGCATTACACAGTTGAATGGAAATAGAGATGCAAATCCAATACAGTTGGAGCTAGATGCATGACACTTCACACATACATTCCTTTGTAAGGGTTCACTCTGTGGTTTGTCTCAGGTGAAATTAGTTCTAAGCACAGGCTCACAAATATGATATTTTTATCAGCACATTAGGAGCTACCAGCAATATTCCCATATAGTGAACATGCTTTGAAAAATTTTTATTGAATTTCTTTGATACTTGGCAAGATTGATAATTTCACTAAACACACTTTTCCCCCACTTTTGCATTTTCTAGGATCAACACTGTGCACACAAAAACAGTTGGAAATGTCATGTTTCAGTTCATTTTGCATTATAAAGGTGGATGGAATTATAGCTGCAATCCAAACACAATTTCTGCTAGATGCTTGAAACGTCACACCCAAATTTTTCTAAGTGATCACTCTGTTGCTTTTATCTGGTGAAAGATACTACAAGCAGTGGAATGAAGAAATGGCTTTCTCTATCATCACATTGGTAGCTACCAGGACAATTCCTATTTTCTGAAAGTGCTGCAAAATTTTTTCATTGGATTTCTTTGATACTTGGTAGGATTCATTCCTTCAATAAACACAGTTTGTTAACCAAGTTTGGTTCTTCTAGTGTAAATTGTCTGCAGACTGAAACAGTTTAAATATTCAGGTTTCACTTCATTTGCACCATACTCTGGATAAAAATAGAGCTGCAAACTTAACATGTTTCATCACACACCCAATCAATTCTAAGAGTTCACTCTGTGTTTTATTCTTGGTTACATTAGCTAGATGAAGAGGTATGCAGAAATGAATTTCTCTATCAGCCATTGAGGAGTTACCAGTAATAATACCATGTTCTGAAAAAGCTGCATTTTTTATTGTATATCTTTGATACTCAGCAGGATTCATCCTTTCACTAAACACCCTTTGTTCCTGAAGTTCAGTTCCTTTTGGTTCAACAGTTTGCAGATAGGAATGGTTTGCATTTTCAGGTTTCACTTTGTATTGCACTACACAAGTGGTTAGAAATAAGCTGCAATTCCAATACAGATTGTGCTAGATGCTTGAAACTTCACTCACTCAATTTGTTCTAAGTATTCACTCCATGGTTTGTTCATGGTTAAAGTAGTTAAAATCTGAGGCACACAGAAATGTCATTTTTATCAATGCTTTTGGAGATATCAAGAAAATTTTAAGTTCTGAAAGTGCTACAAAATTTTTTTCAGTATTATTCTGTGATACTCCTCAGGGGTTATCCTTTTACTAAACACACTTTGTTCCCCAGGTTTGGTTCTTCTTGTTCAAACGGGTTGGGTAAAGCAAAATTTGAATTTACAGGTTTCACTTTATTTTGGACTATACATGTGGATGGAAATACACCTGCGAATTAAATACATTTGGTGCTAGATGCTTCAATTATCACACACCCAATCCATTCCAAGTGTCCACTTCGTGGCTTATTCCTGATGAACGTATCTCAAAGCAGAGGCATACAATAATGGCTTTCTCTATCAGTGCATCAGGTCTACCAGGATAGTTTTCATGTACTAAAAGTGCTGCAAAAATCTGTCATTCCAATTCTTTGACACTTGGCCAGGTTCATCCATTCATGAAACACACTATATTCCTAAGGGTTGATTCTCCTTGCTTCAATGGTTTCCATACATAAACAGTAAAATTTTTCAGTTTTCACTTCATTTTTTTATAAAGGTTGATGAAATATAGCTGAAAATCAAATACGGTTGGTGATAGATGCTTGAAATTTCACACACCCAATCCATTGTAAATATTCATTCTGTGCATTGTTTCTGGTGAAAGTAGTTCTAAACAGTATCATGCAGAAATGACTTTCTTTATCAGGGCTTTACAAGCTACCAGGACTATTCCCATGTATAGAAACAACTGCAAAAAAAATATGGCATTCCAATGCCTTTATGCTCGGGAGGATTCATCCTTTCATAAAACACATCTTTTCCCAAGTTTGAGTCCCCTAGGTTCAATGGTTTGCAGAAAAATATAGTTGAAATATTCAGGGAAATGTGAATACTACAAAATACAAGTAGATGGAAATATAGCTGCAAATCAAATAATGTTCGTGCTAAATGATTGAAACTTTACATAACAAATCCATTCTAAGTGTTCACATTGTGGCTTATTCCTGATGAAAGTAGCTCTAAGAAGAGGCATGCAAAAATTCCTTTCTTTATTAATGCTTTAGGAACTACCAAGACTATTTCCATATAGAAAAACAGCTGCAAAAAATATTGTCATTCCAATTTTTTTAACACTTGGTAGGACACATCTTTTCAAAAAGCACACTTTGTTCCCAAGTTTGGGTCTCCCAGATTCAATGTATTGCAGAAAAAAAAATGAAATATACAGGGAAAAGTGAATACTTCATTATACGGGTGTATGGAAATAAAGCTGCAAATCAAATATGGATGGTGCTAGATGATAAACATTTTACATACCTAATCCTTTCCTAGTGTTCACTCTATGGTTGTTTTTTGTGAAAGTAGCTCTAAACAGAGGCATGCAGAAAGAACTGTCCCTTTCAGTGTTTTAGGAGATACCAAGAAAATGCCCATGTACTGAAATTGCTGCAAAATTGTGTCATTTCAATTCTGTGATACTCAGCAGGATTCATCCATTAACAAAAAACACTTTGTACCACATGTTTAATTCTCCTACGTTTAATGGTTTGCAGATAGATTTTTAAATAAATTTCAGTTTTTACTTGTTTTTGCATTATACAGGTGAATGGAAATAGAGGTGCAATTCAAATATGGTCAGTAGTAGATGCCTGAAACTTCACACACAAATTCCTTTTTAAGGGTTCACTCTGTGGTTTGTCTCTGGTGCAATTAACTCTAGCACAGACTCACAAAAATGGCTTTTCTATCAGTGCATTAGGAGCTACCAGGAATATTCCCATATACTGATAGAGCTGCAAAATATTTTTCATTGAATTACTTTGATTCTCGGCAAGATTCATAATTTCAATAAACACACTTCATTCTTCATGATTGGTTTTTCTAGTATCAACACTGTGCACACTAGAACAGATGGAATTTTCAGGATTCATTTCATTTTGTACAATACAGGCGGATGGAAATAAGCTATAAATCAAGCATAGTTTCTGCTAGATGCCTGAAACTACACACACCCAATTATTTCTAAGTGTTCACTCTGACGTTTGTATCTTGTGAAAGTAACTTAAAGCAGAGACATGAAGAAATGTCTTTCTCTATCAGCACATTGGAAGCTACCAGGACAATTCAAATCAGGACAATTCCAATTTTCTGAAAGTGTTGCAAAAATTTTTCATTGAATTTTTTTGATACAAGGTAGGATTCATCCCTTCAATAAACACAGTTTGTTCAACAAGTTTGGTTCCCCTAGAGTACATGGTCTGCAGACAGAAACAGTTTAAATTTTCTGGTTTCTCTTCGTTTTGCATTATATAGGTGTATAGAAATAGAGCTGCAAACTCAACATGTTTGCTATATGCTTGAAAATTCACACACCCAAACCATTCCTAGAGTACAACCTGTGTTTCTTTCTTGGTGACAGTAGCTCAATGGAGATGTATGCAGAAATGGCTTTCTATATCAGCACTTTATGAGCTACCAGAAATAATCCCATGTACTGAAAAACTGCAATATTTTTATTAGATATCTTTGAATCTCGGCAGGATGTATCCTTTCACTAAATACCCTTTGTTCCTGAAGTTCAGTTCATTTTGTTTCAACAGCTCGCATACAGGGATGTCTTGCATTTTCAGGTTTCACTTTGTTTTGCACTACACAATTGGATAGAAATACATCTGCAAGTCAAATATAGATTTTTCTAGATGTGTTCACTCTGGCACTTTTATCTGGTGAAAGTAACTCCAACAGAGGCATGCTTTGGAAGCTACCAGGAGAATTCTGATTTATCTGAAAGTGCTGCAAAAACTTTTTATTCTCTTTCATTGATACTCAAAGGTTTCATCACTTCACTAAACACATTTTGTTCCCCATGTTTGGCTCTCCTATTGTCAATTGTCTGCAGACAGAAACAGTTTAAATTTTCAGAATTCACTTTGTTTTGAACGATACTGGTGAAGAGTAGTAGAGCTGAAAACTCAACATGAGTTAGATGCTTGACCTCACACCCCCAATCCATTCTAACAGTACACTGTGTGTTTTTTTCCTGGTGAATGTAGCTGTATGGATAGGTATGCAGAAATGACTTTATATATCAGCACTTTAGGAGCTACAAGAAAAAATTCAATGTACTGAAAAAGCTGCAATTCTTTTTCATTGGATATCTATGATATTTGGCAGGATTCATCCTTTCACTAAACACATTTTGTTCCTGAAGTTCAGTTCATTTTGGTTCAAATGTTTGCAGACAAAAATGGTTTGTATTTTTCAGGTTTCACTTTTTTTGCACTAAATATGTGGATGGAAACATTTGCAAATCAAATATGGTTGGTGCTAGATTCTTGAAACTTCACACACCAAATTATTACTAAGTGGTCACTCTGTGGTTTGTTACTGGTTAAAGTAGCTTTAAGCAGAGACACACACAGAAATGTCTTTATCAGTGCTTTAGGAGCTACCAAAAACATTCCGATGTTTTGAAAGTGCTGCAAAAGTTTTTCGTTAGATCCCTGTGATACTTGGCAGGATTCATCCTTTAACAAAACACACTATGTTCCCAAATGTTGATTCTCCTAGATTCAATGGTTTGCAGACAGAAGCAGTTAATGTTTTCAGTTCGTTTATTATACAGGTCCTTAAAAATAGGACTTCAAATCAAATACGGATGGCGATAAATGCTTGAAACTTACACACCCAGTCCATTTTAAGTGTTCATTCTGTGGTTTATTCCTGATGAAAGTAGCTCTACACAGAGGCATTCAGAAATGGCCTTCTTTGTCATTGCTGTAGGAGATACCAAGACTATTCCCTTGTACAGAAATACCTGAAAAAAAGTTTGTCATTTCAATTCTTCAATACTCAGTAGGATATATCCTTTCAAAAAACACACTTTTCCAAATATGAGTCTCTGAGTTTCAAGGATTTTCAGAAAAAAAGTTTGAAATATTCATGGAAATGTGAATATTTCATTATACAGGTGGATGGAAATAAAGCTGAATGTCAAATATGTTTCATTCTAGATGCTAGAAACTCACACTCCCTATCTGTTGTTAGTGTCCACTCTGTGGTTTTTTCTTTGTGAAAGTAGCTATAAGCAGAGGAACCCAGATATTACTTTCCATTTCAGTGCTTTAGAAGCTACCAGGACTATTCCCATGTACTGAAAGTACTGCAAAATTATGTCATTTCAATTCTGTAATACTCAGCAGGATTCATAATTTCATGAAACACACTTTGTTCTCCATGTTTGATACTCCAACATTCAATGGTTTGCAGACAGAAACCGTTTAAATTTTAAGTTTTCTCTTTGTTTTGCATTATACAACTGAATGGAAACAGTAGTGCAAATCAATTCATGCTAGATGTATGAATCTTGACACACCCATTCCTGTGTAAGTGTTCACCCTGTGGTTTTTCTCTGATGAAATTAGCTCTATGAAAAGGCTTGCAAAAATGGCTTTTTTACCAGCACATTAGGAGCCACCAGGAATATTCTCATGTACTAAAATTGCTACAAAAATTTTTCATTTAATTTCTTTGATTCTCAGCAAGATTCATAATTTCACTAAACACACTTCATTCCTCATGTTTGGTTTTCTTAGGTTCTACAGTGTGCAGACATGATCACTTGGGAATATCAGGTATGAGTTTATTTTGCATTATACAGGTGGATGGAAATACAGCTGCAAAACAAAGGCAGTTTCTCTTAGATGCTTGAAATTTCACACATCCATTAATTTCTAAGTGTTCACTCTGACATTTAAACAAGGTGAGAGAAACTCCAAGCAGAGGAACACAAATAGGGCTTTCTCTATCAGATCATTGGTAGCTACAAGGTCAGTTCACTCTGATGTTTTTATCTGGTGAAAGTAACTCTAAGCAGAGACAAGAAGAAATGGCTCTCTCTATCAGCACATTGAAAGCTACAAAAACAATACCCATTTTCTGAAAGTTCTGCAAAACTTTTTTACTGGATGTCTTTGCTACTCAGCAGGATTCATCCCTTCTCTAAATACATTTTGATCACAAAGTTTGGTTCTCTTAAGTTCAATAGTCTGCAGATAGAAACAGTTTAAATTTTCAGGTTTTACCTAATTTTGCACCATACTGGTGGATAGAAATAGAGATGCAAACTCAACATGTTTGAGCTAGATGCTTGAAATATCACACACACAATCCATTCTAAAAAATTCCTCTGTGATTTTTTTTCTGGTGAAAATATCTCTATGGAGAGGTATGCAGAAATGTCTTTCTCTATCAGCACTTTAGGAGCTACCAGGAATTACCCCATGTACTGAATATGCTGCAATTATTTTCCCTTTGGATATCTTTGATACTCGGCAGGATTCATTCTTTCCCTAAACACACTTTGTTCCCAAAGTTTACTTCTTTTTGGTTCAATAATTTTCAGACAAGGATGGTTTGCATTTTCAGGTTTAACTTTGTTTTGCACTACACAAATCGATGGAAATACAGCTGCAAATCAAATACGTTTGCTGCTAGAAAATCTGCCATTTTTTTAAATGAAAGCACGCAGGAATTGTTTTTAATAATTTGTTTTAGTATTTAGCAGATGATTACCGATATAATAAAAGAGCTGCATCAGTTTTTATATTGGATTTTTTTGTTATTTGGCAGTGTTCACAATTTCAGTATAATCACTTTGTATCTCAAATTTGGACTTCTAGATTAACAATTTGGCACAGGAACAGTTTGAATTTTCAGGTTTCACTTGATTTGCACTGTTATGGATAACAATGTAGCTAAAAGTCAAACACATTTTGTGCTATAATCTTGAAACTTCACACACACACAATTCTTTCAAATTGTTCACTCTGTGGTTTTCTTCTGGTAAAAGATGCTTTAAGCAATGGCAAGCAGAAACAGCTTTGTCTATCAGTGCATTAGGATCTAGCAAGGACATTCACATGTACTGAAAGAGCTGCAAATATTTTTTCATCGGATTTCTTGGATACTTGACAGGATTCACACTTTCCCTAAGACCACTTTTTTCCCTAGTTTGGTTCCCCTAAATTCAGTGGTTTGTAGGCAGGCACAGTTTGAATATTCAGGTTTAACTTTGTTTTGCATTATACTGGAAGTTTAAAATAGCACTGCAAATCAAACATTGTTGTGATAGCTGCTTGAATCTTGCCATACAGAATCAGTTTTCAGTGCTCACTCTGTAGTTTGTTTCCAGTTAAAATAATTCTAAATATATATATATATATATATATATATATATATATATATATATATATATTTTTTTTTTTTTTTTTTACTAAATCACTTTAGGAGCTAGCTAGCACTGAAAGAGCTGCAATTTTTTTGTTGTTGGATTCCTTAGGTACTTTATAGGACTTACCCATTCACAATACCCACTTTGTATCACAAGTTTGTGATTCCTAGGTTCTCTGGTTTCCACAGGGGGACAGTTTGAATTTTCAGGTTTCACTTTTTTCAAGCTATATTGATGGATGGAAATAGAGCTGCAGATCAAACCCAGTTTGTGACAGATACTTGGAACTTCACACACACAATCAGTTATAAATATTAACTCTATGATTTGTTCTTGGGTCAAATCAGCTCTAAGAGGAACAAAAAACAGCTTTTTCTATCAGCACTTTAGGAGGTACTAGAAAATATCTTGTTTACTAAAAGAACTGCAAAAATTTTCATTTTCATTGTGATTATACTAGGCAAGATTTGTCATTTCACTATACACACTTTTCTCTGCAAATTTGGTTCTCCTAGGTTTAAGGGTTTGCAGACAGAAACACTTTCTTTTTTTCAGGATTCATTTTGATTTTCCCTATACACGTGGATGAAAATAGAGCAGCCAATCAAACACTAAGCAGAAAGATGCAGGAACAGCTTTTACAGAATCATGTTAGCAGCTAGCAGTAAAATCCCAAATTACTGAAAAAGCTGCAATTTTTTTTCGTGTATTTTTTGATATTTGGCAGGGATTGTCCTTTCACTAAACCCACTTTTTAGCCCAAGTTTGAGTCTCCTAGAGTCAATGGTTTGCATATAGAAACAATTTAAATTTCCAGGTATCACTTTTTTTTTTTTAACTAGAGAGATGGATGGAAATAGAACTACAAATCATACACGGTTTGTGCTACATTTTGAAAACTTCACACATACACAATTAGTTCCATGTGTTCACATTGTGATTTCTTCATAGTCAAAGTAACGATAAGCAGAGGCATTAAAGAACAGTTTCAACTATCACTGATTTAATACCTAGCAGAAATATTCCATGAACTGAAAGAGTGCCAACATTTTTTTCATTGTATATGTTTGATAATCAGCAGGGTTTGCTCTTTCCATAATCACACTGTTTACTCAAAATCTGGGTCTCCTATGTACAATTGCTTGCACACAAGAAAATTTGTATTTTCAGGTTTCACTGTATTTTGCACTATTGAGTTCAATGGAAATAGAGCTACAAATAAAACATGGTTTGTACTAGATGCTTGAAACTTCACTCACACAATTTGTTCTAACTGCTCACTCTGTGCTTTTATCCTGGAGAAAGTAGCATTAAGGGGAGGCAGGTAGGACAACTTTCTCTCTTTGCACATTATGAGCTAGCAGGAAAATTCCAATATACCATAAGAGTTGCAAAATTTTTTTGATGGATTTCTTTGATACTTGGCAGGTTTCAACCTTTCACTAAACACACTTTGTTCTCTCAGTTTGGTTCTCCTAGGTTCAAGTCTTTGCAGACAGTAACAGTTTGAATATTCATGTTTCACTTCATTTTTAACTATACTGGTAAATAAAAATAGAGCTGCAAATCAAGCACATTTTGTGCTAGCTGCTTGAAACATGATTTACACAATCAGTTCACAGTGCTCAATCTGTGGTTTGTTCCTTGTTGTAGTATTTCTGAAAAGAAGTACACAGTTCATCTTTTATGAACTTTATTGTGGAGCTAGAAGGAGAATCACAATGTACTAAATGAACTGTAACAATATTTTCTTGGATGTCTTTGATACTTGGCAGGGTTCACCCTTTCATGATTTGAAAACATGTTTGAAACTTCAAACACAAAATCAATTTTAACTGTTCACTCTGTGATTTGTTTTCAGCTCAATTAACTCTAAGCACAGGCATGCAGGAACCACTTTGTATATCAGCGCTTTAGGAGGTAGCAGACAAAATCACATTTACTAAAAGAACTGTAATTTTTTTCATTGGATTTCTTTGATACTCAGCAGAATTCATACTCTTACTAACCACAGTTTGTTCTCCAAGTTGGGTTCTCCTAGGTTTATGAGTTTGCAGACAGAAAGAGTTTGTATTTTCAGGTTTTACTTAATTTACTACTATACAAGTGGTTGAAAATAGAGTTTCAAATCAAACACGGTTTTTGCTACCACTTTGAAACTTGAAAAACACAATCAGTTCTCAGTGCTCACTCAATAGTTTGTTTCTGGTTGAAGTACTTCTAAGGGGAAGCAAACAGAAACAGTTTTTATTAACTTTTGGTAGGAGCCACCATGAGAATCCCAATGTACTGAAAAAGCTGCAAATTTTTTTCTTTGGTTTTCTTTGATACTCGGGAGGGATTAAACATTCACTAAACCCACTTTGTCTCCAAAGATAGGGACAACTACTTTCAACAGGTTGAACACAGGAACAGTTTGAATTTTCAGGTTTCAATTTGCTTAGTGCTATAGATATGGATGGCAATAGAGCTACAATTCAAACATGGTTTGTGCTCGATGCTTGAATTTTTACTCACACAATAAGTTCTAAGTGTTCACTCTGTGATTTTTTTCCTTATCAAAGTATATCTAAGCAGAGGCATGCAATGACATCTTTTTGTATCAGTACATTAGGAGCCATCAGGAAAATTCCCTTGTACAGAAAAATGTTTTGTTGGATATCTTTGATACATGGCAGGATTCATCCTTTCAATAAACAAACTTTTTTCTCCATGTTTGGGTCTCCCAGGTTCAAGGGTTTCCAAACAGGGACAGTTTAAAATTTCTGGTTTCAATTTATTTTGTACTCAACAGGTAACTGACAATAGAGACACAAATCAAAAATGGTTTATACTAGCTCTTTGAAACTTGACATACGTAATCATTTTTACGTGCTTTCTCTGTTTTTTTTTTTTTTTTTGGATGCAGTAGATCTAAGCAGAAGGACACAGGAACAGCTTTCACTAACTCACATTAGGAGATACAGGGAGAAACCAAATGAACTGAAAGGACTGCAACAATTTTTTTCATTTGATTTAGTTGATGCACAGAAGCATCCATCTGTCACTAAACATTAGTCCCCCAAGCTAGGGACTCCTATGTTCAATGATTTTCAAACAGGAACAGTTTGAGATTTCAACTTCACTTTGTTTTGCACTATAGAAATATATGAAAATAGAGCTAAAATCAAACAGTTTGTGATAGATGTTGAAACTTCACACACACAAGAAGGTCTAGAGTATTCACTGTGTAGTTTGTTCTGGGTCAAAGTAGTTCTAAGCACAAACATACAGGAACAGCTATCGATATCAGCACTTGAGCAGCTAGCAGGAAAATTCACATATAATGAAATACTGAAAATTTTTTTGTTGGATATTTTCGATACTCAGCAGTATTCATGCTTTTACTTAACACACTTTTCTCCAAGTTTGATTCTTCTAGGTTCATAGTTTGCAATTTTCAGGTTGCAATTCGTTTTGCACCATACATGTAAATGAAAATAGAGCTGCAAATCAAACACGGTTTGTTCTAGCTGCTTGAATCTTGAAATACACAATCATTTCTTAGTGCTCACTCTGAGCACCATTCCTGGATGAAGTACTTGTAAAATGAAGCATGCAGGATCAGCTTTGACTAACTCGCATTAGGAGATACCAGTAGAATACCAATGCTATGAAAGAGCTGCAACAATTTATTTTATTGAATTTCCTTGATAAAACTCAGTTGGATATACTCTTTCACTAAACCCACTGTAAATTCCAAGTTCAGGTCTCCGAGGTTTAATGAGTTGAACACAGTAACAATTTGAAGTTTTAGGTTTATCTATTCAGGTATTGCACTATAAAGATGAACGGAAATAGAGCTACAAATCAAATATGGTTTGTGCTACCTGCTGAAACTTCACACACACAATCACTAAGTGTTCACTCTGTGGTTTCTTTCTTGTCAAAATAGCTCTAAGCAGAGGCACGCAGAAAGAGCTTTCTCAATAAGTGATTTACGAGCTACCAAGAAAATTCTTATATACTGAAAAAGCGGCAACAATTTTTTTTTGTTGGATTTCTATGATACTAGGCAGGATTCATCTTTTCACCAAACACATTTTATTCTTGAACTTTGGTTCTCCTGGTTTCAAAGGTTTGAAGACGGACAGTTTGAATTTTCAGGTTTCTCTTTGGTTTATACTATACATTTTGATGAAAATAGAGGTGCAAATCAAACACGGTTTTTTCTAGCTGCTTGAAACTTGACATATCTAATCAATTTTTGGTGTTCACAATGTGATTAGTTTCTAATTGAAGTACTTCTAAGTAGAAGCAAGTTGAAAAGGTGATAGTAATATACATTAGAAGCTAGCCAGATAATCCTAATGTACTGAAAGAGCTGCAAGAATTTTTTTTTCCTGGGATTTCTTTGATATTTGTCAGGGTTCACCCTTTCACTGAAAACCCTAGTTTGGATTCTTAAATTCAATGGTTTGAACATAGGAAGAGTTGAAAATTTCAGGTTTCACTTTGTTTTGGCAGTATAGAGATGGATGAAAATCAAGCTACAAATGAAACTCTGTATGGGCTAGATTCTTGAATCTTCCCACACAAAATCTGTTCTGTTTTCACTCTGTAGTTTGTTCCTGGCCAATGCATATCTAAACAGAAGAAAAGAGGAACAGCCTCCTCTATCACCACTTTAGCAAATAGAAGGAAAATTCCAAAATAGTGAAAAAGCTGCAACAATTTTTGTTGTTTTTAGATCTGTTGTATTTGGCAGTATCATCTTTTTACTAAACACACATTGTTCTCCAAGTTTGGAGAAGTTTCAAGGGTTTGCACAAAGAACACTTTGAATTTTTAGGACTTCATTATGAACTATATAGGTGGATGAAAAGAGAGCTGAAAATCAATAATGATTTATGCTAGATGCTTGAATCCTGACTTACCCAATCAGTTCTCCCTGCTCACTTTATGTTTTTTTCCTGATTGATATATTTCTAAGCAGAAGCACACAGGAACAGCTTTTATTAACTTACATAAGGGGCTAGCAGGAAAATTCCAATGTATTGCTGGATTTCTTTGATACTCTGAATAATGAACCCTTTTTTCTAAACCGACTGTGTACCGCAAGATAGGGACTCTTATGTTGAATGAAGTAAATGCAGGAAAATTTTGAGAGAGCTGCAAAAACTTTTTCATCAGTTTTCTTTGATATTTGGCAGCATTAATCATTTCACAGAACACACTGTGTTCCCCAAGTTTGTTTTTTCTAAGTTTAATGGTTTGCTGACAGGAACATTTTGAATTTCACTGATTTCAATTTGTTTTGCACAATAGAGATGGATGGAAATAGAGCTGCAAATTAAACATGGTTTGTGCTAGATGCTTTAAGCTTCACACACACACACACACACACACACACACACACACAATCAGTTCACAGTGCTAACTCTGTGGTTTTTACCTGATTAAGAAATTCTATTCTAAGAAGAAGCACTGAGAAACAGCTTTTATTAACTTGATTTAGGAGCTAGAAGGGGAATCTCAATTTACTAAAAAAGCTACAACAATATATTCATTCAATTTCTTTGATACTAAGAATTGTACACACTTTCACTAAACCAATGCTATAGCCCAAGTTTGTGACTCCTAGTTTCGATGATCTGCATACAGGAACAGGTTGAATTTTCAGGTTTCATAGTGCTTTTCACTATAAAGATAGATGGAAATAAAGCTAGAAAACAAACATGGTTTGTGCTTGATGCTTGAAACTTCACAGAAACAATAAGTTTCCAATTCGCACATTGTGATTTGTTCTTGGTTGAAATAATCCTAAGTAGAAGCACACAAGATCAGCTTTTACTAACTCACTTTAGGAGCTAGCAATAAAATCCTAATTTACTTAAAAAGTGACAAATTTTTTTTTCATTAAATTTATTTCATACTAGGCATGGTACACACTTTCAAAAAACCCACATTGTAGCCCAAGTTTGGGACTCCTATATTCAATGATTTGCACAAAGGAACAGTTTGAATTTTTAGGTTTCACAGTGTTTTGCACTACAGGGATGGATGGAAAGAATTACAAATAAAACAAGGTTTGTTCTTGATGCTTGAAACTTCAGTGAAAAAATCAATTTCCAGTTATCACACTGTTATTTGTTCATGGTTGAAATAATTCTAAGCAGAAGCACACAAGAACAGCTTTTACTAACTCTATTTAGAAGCTAGCAGGAGAATCCCAATATACTGAAAGAGCTGAAATTTTTTTAAAAATTTCTTTGATACTAGAGAGATTTCAACAATTCACTAAACACACGCTGTAGCCCAAGTTTGCAACACGTAGGATCAATGGTTTACACACAGAAGAGATTGAATTTTAGGTTTCACTTTGTTTTGCACTATAAAATTAGACAAAAATAGACATGCAAATCAACAATTGTTTGTGCTAGTTGCTTGAAACTTCAAAAACACAATCAGGTCTACATTTTCACTCTGTGGTTTGTTTCAGGTCAAAGTAACCCTAAGAAGAGGCATGCAGGAACAGCGTTCTCTATCATTGCTTCAGGAGCTTAAAGGTAAACTCCCATGTACTAAACGAGCTGATTTTTAAAAAAATTTTCTTAATACACGTCAGCATTCATCCTTTCCCTAAACACACTTTGTACTCCAAGTTTTGTTCTTCTAGGTTCAATGATTGGCAGAGAAAACAGTTTGAATTTTCAGGGTTCACTTCATTTTGCACTATACCAGTTTATGAAAATAAAGCTGCAAATAAACATTTTTTGCCAGCTGCTTGAAACTTGAAATACACAATCAGTTCTCAGTGCTCACTCTGTGGTTTGCTACTGGTTGCAGTAATTCTAAGTAGAAACATGGAGCAACAGCTTCTACTAAGTTGTTTTAGGAGCTAGCAGGAAAATACCAATGTACAGAAGGAGCTACAGAAAATTATACTTTGCATTACATTGATAGTAAGAAGTGTTCAGCTTTTCACTAAATCCATTTTGTTTCCCAAGTTTTGAACACCTTGGTTCAAAGTTTTGCAGAAAGTTAGAGTTTGAATTTCATGTTTACTTTGTTTTGCACTATAGAGATTGATAGAAATAGAGCTACAAATGAAACACAGTTTGTGCTAGATATTGAAACTTCATACACACAATCAGATCTAAGTGATCACTTTTGGGGTTCTTCTTGTCAAAGTAGCTGTAAGCAGATGCAAGCAGAAACAGTGTTTGCTATAAGCACTTTATGAGCTTTCAGAAAAATTCCATGTACTGAAAGAACTGTAACAATTTTTTGTATGGATATCTTTGTTACACAGCAGTATATATGCTTTCACTAAACACACTTTGTTCTCCATTTTTTTTAAATTCCTCATTCCAGGGGTTTTCAGGAAGGAACAGTTTGAATTTTTTTTAAAAAAGAATATTCTTTTAGGTGTAGATGGACACAACACGATGCCTTTATTTTTATGTGGTGCTGAAGATCGAACCTGGGAGCTGCCCATGCTAGGTGAGCGCTCTACCACTGAGCCAAAATCCCAGCCACAACAGTTCGGATTTTTAGGTTTCAATTCATTTTGCAGTATACAGTTAAATGGAAATAGAGCTGCAAATCAAACACAGTTTGTGCTAGCTGATTGAAACTTGACATACACAATCACTTCTCAGTGCTCGTTCTGTGGTTTATTCCTGGAATAAGTAATTCTAATCAGAAGGATGTAGGAATAGCTTTCACTAACTTGCATTAAGAGATACCAGGAGAAACCATATGTACTGAAAGAGCTGCAACAATTTTTCATTGGATTTCTTTGATACACAGCAGCATTCATCCTTTCTCTATATCCACTTTGTCCCCAAATCTAGGGAATCCTAGATTCAACAATTTGCACACAGGAACAGATTGAACTTCAGGTTTCACTTTGTTTTGCAGTATAGAGATGGATGGAAATAGAGCTACATATCAAACACAGTTTTTGAAATGCTTGAAGATAGAAACACACAATAATATCTAAGTGTTCACTCAGTGGTTTGTTTCTGGTCAAAGTGGTCTAAGAAGATGCACGCAGGAACATCATTCTCTATCAGTGCTTTAGGAACTACCAAGAAAATTCACATATCCTGAAAGAGGTGCAAAAATTTATGTTGGATTTCTTTGGTATTCAGCAGTATTCATCGTTTCACTAAACACACTTTGTTCTCCAAGTTGGGTTCTCCTGGGTTCAACAGTTTGCACACAGGAAGAGTTTGAATTTGTGGTTTAACTTTGTTTTGTTCTGTAGAGGTGGATAAAATAGAGCTGCAAATTAAACACGGTTTTTGTTATCTGCTTGAAACATGACATACACAATCAATTCTCAATTGTCACTCTGGTTTATTCCTCTTTGAGGTACTTCTAAGGAGAAACAGAAAGGAACAACTTTTACTACGTCGCTTCAGGAGCTATGAGGAGGATCCAAATGAACTGAAAGAGCTGCAAGTTGTTTTTATTGGGTTTCTTTGTTACTCAGCAGGATACATCCTTTCACAAATCCCACTTTGTAACCCATGGTTGGAACTTCTAGTGTCAATTGTTTGCACAAAGGAACAGTATAATTTTTTAGGTTTCACTTTGTTATGCACTATATAAAATTATGGAAATAGAGCTACAAATTTAATATGGTTTTTGCTAGTGTTTCTTTTGCTAGTGTTTTTTGCTGGTGTTTTCATTGAATTTCTTTGATAGTAGGCAGTATTCATCCTTCCTTGAAACACATTTTTTTTCTTCAAGTTTGTTTCCTGTAGGTTCAATGCTATACAGAAGAAAACAGTTTGAATTTTCATGTTTCACATAATTTTGCACTATTCAGGTTGATAAAAATAGAGCTGCAAATCAAACATGGTTTGTGTTAGCTGCATGTCATACACAATCATTCCTGAGTGCTTACTATGTTATTTTTTCTTATTGAAGTACGTCTAAGCAGAAATACACAGGAACAAATTTTACTCATTCACTTTAGAAGCTAGCAGGAGAAACCCAATTTACTGAAAGTGGTGCAAAAACTTTTGTTGGATCTTTGATCCTCTGCAGGGTTCATCCTTTCATTAAACCCCAGTTTTTCCCCTTTGTGTCTTCTACTTTTTATAGTTTGTACACAGGTGCAGTTTCAATTTTCAGGTTTTACTTTGTTTTGCATTCTAGAGATGGATGGAAATAGAGCAACAAATCCAACATGGATTGTTCTAGATGCTTGAAAATTCACCGACACAATCAGTTCTCATAGCTCACTCTGGATTGTTACTGGTAGAAGTAATTCTAAACAGAATCACAGAAGAACAGCTTTTTAAAAATTGTCTTAAAAGTTATCCAGAGAATCTTCATTTACTGAAAATGCTGCAATAATTTTTTGTTGGATTTTATAGATACCCAGCTTGAATCACCCTTTCACTAAAGCTACTTTGTATCCAACATTTGGGACTTTTACTTTATTGGTTTGCATAAAGGAACAGTTTGAGTTTGCAGTTTTCACTTGTTTTTCACTATAAAAATGGGTGAAAATAGAGCTACAAATCAAATATTGTTTATGCTAGATGCTTGACACTTCACACACACCATAAGTTCTAAGTTTTAAATCTGTGGTTTGTTCCTGGTTAAACTACCTTAAAGCAGAGACACTTAGAAACACCTTTCTCTTTCTCATGGTAACAGCTTTTAACAATGCATTTTATCAGCTAGCATGAGAGTCTCAATGTACTGAAAGCTCTGCAAGATTTTTTCATTGGATTTCTTTGATACCCAGGATGATTCATCCTTTCACTGAAAACACTATTTTTTTCCAAGTTTTTTTTTCTCCTAGGTTAAATGATTGGCTTACAGGAACAATGTAAAATTTCAGGTTTTACTTTCTTTTGCACTATACAGGTGTATGGAAATAGAGCTGCTAATCAATCATGGTTTGTGCTAGGTACTTGAAACTTGAGATAAACAATCAGTACTCAATGTTTACTCTGTGGATTGTTCCTGAGTGAAATATAACAAATAGAACAAGCACACAGGAACAGATTTTACTTACTTGCTTTAGGAGCTAGCCGAAGAATCCAAATGCACAGAATGTACCGCAACAATATTTTATTAGATTTCTTTGATATGCCCAAGTTTTACACTTTCACTAGCCCCACTTTGTTTTTTAAGATAGAGAAAGAAGAGAGAGAGAGAGAGAGAGAATATTTTAAATTTTTTTGTTGTTTGTTTTAAGTGGACACATCTTTATTTTATTTTTACATGGTACTGAGGATCAAAGTCAGCACCCAATGCATGCCAGTTGAGCTCGCAACCAGTTGAGTAACATACACAGCCCTCACTAGAACCACTTTCTACCCTTAGTTTGTATTCCTAGGTTCAAAGTTTTTAACTCAGGGAATTTGAATTTTTAGGTTTCACGTTGTTTTGCCTATAGAAATTGATGGATATAGAGCTTCAAGTTAAACACAGTTTCTGCTAGATGCTTGAAACTTCACACAAACACAATCAGGTCTCAGCGCTCACTATGGTATGTTCCTGGTTGATGTACTTCTAAGCAGAAGCACAAAGTATAAACTTTTACTTATGTGTTTTATGAGTTATCATGAAAATCCCAATATACTGAAGAGCCACAAAAATTTTTAGGATGGTTTTCTTTTATATTCGGCAGAGTTAATTCTTTCAAAAAACACACTTTGTTCATGAATTTCATTTCTATTAAGTCAAGTGGTTGCAGAAAGAAACACTTTCAATTTCCAGATTTCACTTTGTTTTGCAAAGTACAGATGGATGTAAAGAGAGCTACAAACCAAACATTGTCAGTTCTAAGGATTCACTGTGTAAATTACTGACCAAAGTATCTCTAAGCAGAGGCACACAGGAACAGTTTTCCATATCACTGCTTTAGGATCTAGCAGAAAAAAATTCCTTATACTGAAAGAGCTGCAACAATTTTTTTGATGGCTTTATTTGATACTTGGCAGGCTTCACCCTTTCACTAAAAGCACTTTGTTATTCAAGTTTGGTTATACAATGTTCAAAGGACTGCAGACAGGAACTGTTTAAATTTTCAAATTTCAATAATACTACACAGGTGGATGAAAATAGATTTGCAAATCAATTATTTTTTTTTTACTAACTGCTTAAAACGTGACATCCAGAACCAGCTCTCAGTGGTCACTCTGAGGTGTATTCCTGTAAGAAGTACTTCAAAGCAGAAACAAGCAAAAATAACTTTTATTAACTCACTTTAGAACCTAGCAGGAGAATCCAAATACATTAAAAGAACTGCCAGAATGTTTTCACTTGATTTCTCTGATTCTCAGCAGGCTTTAGATTTTTACTAAACCCATTTTGTAGCCCAAGTTCAGGACAACTACGATAAATAGTTTGCACACCAGAATCGTTTTCATTTTCATGTTTTACTTTGTTTTGCACAATAGAGATACATAGAAATGCAGCTACAAATCAAACATGGTTTGTTGTAGATGCTTGAAACTTCACACACACTATAAGTGTTCACTCTTTGTTGTGTTCCTTCTTAATGTAGCTCTAAACAAAGGAATGCAAGAACAGCTTTCCTTATCAGTGCATTAGTAGCTAGCAGGAAAATTTTTATGTACCTAAGAGGTAATTTTTTTTAATGAATTACTTTCACACTAGGGAGTACTCATATTTTTTACTAAACACACTCTGTTCTCGAAGTTTGAGTCTCCTGAGTTCAAGACTTTTCAGAGGGGAACAGTTTGAATTTTCAGGTTTCACTTCATTTTGAACAAGACAGGTGAGTGAAAATAGAACTGTAAATCAAAAACAGTTTCTGCTTTGTGCTTCAAACTTGACATACACAAACAGTTCTCAGTACTCACTCTGTGGTTTGTTTCTAGTTGAAGTACTTATTAGCAGAAAAATAGAGGAACAGCTTTTACTAACTTGCCCTAGGACCTAGCAGGAGAATCTGATTATACTGAAAGATCTGTAAAAATTTTTAAATTGTATTTGTTTGATACCCCACAAGGATCACACTTTCACTAAACCCAATTTTTAACTGAATTTTGAGACTCTTTGATACCATGCTTTGCACATAGGAACAATTTGAATTTTCAGGTTTCACATTGTTTTTCACTATATAGATGGATGGGCATAGAGCTACAAATCAAAAATGGTTTGGACTAGTGGCAAGAAACTTCATATACAATCAGTTCTAAGTTTTCACTCTGTGATTTTTTTCCTGGTAAAAGTAGCTCTAAACAAAGGTAGCAGGGACATCTTAATTTATCAGTGTGTTAGGAGCTTACAAAAATATTCCCGTATACTAAAAGAGCTGCAGCATTTTTTTTTCATTTGATATCTATGATCCTCAGCAAGATTCATCCATTCACTGAAAAATTTTGTACTCCAATTTTGGTTCTCCTAGGTTAAAAAGTTTTCAGACAGGTACAGGTTGAATTTTCAGTTTTCACTTCTTTTGTACTATAGAACTGGATGAAAATAGAGCCTCAAATCAAACACTGTTTGTGGGAGCTACTTGAAACTTGATATACAAAAAGAGTTCTTGGTACTCACTCTGTGGTTTGTTCCCAGTAGAATTATTCTAAGCAGAAGAATGCAGGAGCAGCTTACACTCACACATTTTAGTAGCTAGAAGGAAAATCCAAATATAATGAAATAGCTGCAAAATTTTTTTCATTAGATTACAGTGATTCTTGGCAATCATCACACTATCACTAAACCCACTTTGTAGCCCAAACTTGGCTCTTGTAGATATAATGGTTTGCACACAGGAACAGTTTTAATCTAGGTTTCACTTTGTTTTGCACAATAGAGATGGATGGCAACAGAGCTACAAATCAAACACAGTTTGGGCTAGATACTTGAAACTTCATAACCACAATCAGTTCTAAGTGTTCACTTTGGTGTGTTAGTAGTCAAAGTAACTCTAAGCAGAAGCATGCAGGAACAGCTTTAAATATCAGAGCTTTAGGAGCTAGCAGGAAAATTCCCATATACTGAAAGTATTACAACAAATTTTTGATGGAGTCCTCTGATACATGGCAGGCTTCATTCTTTCATTAGGAACACTTTGCTCTCCAAGTTTGGATCTCCTATGTTCATGGATTGCAGTAAGGAACTGTTTAAATTTTCAGAATTTTTTTTTCAAACTATTAGAGTTGAATGAATACTAAGGTGCAAATCAAACATGATTTTAACTAGCTCCTTGAAACTTGACATCCACAACAAGTTGTCAGTACTCACTCTATGGTTTATTTCTGGTTGAATTTTTGTAGCAGAAAAATGAAAGAATAGCTTGGGTTAACTCGATTTAGGAGCTAGCAGGAGAATCAAAAAAAAAAAAAAGTAAATAAATAAATAAAAGAGCTGCAACAATTTTTTCATTGGATTTGATTGATTCTCAGCAGGTTTCACAATTAAACTAATGCAACTTTGTAGCCAAACTTGGGGATTCCTTGGTTCAATGGTTTTCACACAGGAACAGTTTGCATTTTCAGTTACACTTTGTTTTGCACTATGGAGATACAGGGAAATACAGCTACAAATCAAAAAGCGGTTTGTGCTTGATGCTTCACACTAAACAAACACAGTAAGTTCTTAATGATCACTCTGTGGTGTTTTCCTGGTCAAAGTAGTTTAAGGAGAGGTATGCTATAACAGCTTTCTCTATCAGTGCTTTAAGTGCTAGCAGGAAATATTATATATATTGAAAGACTTGCATCAATGTTTTCATTGGATTTCATTTATACTATGCAGGATTCTTTCCTTAAATAAACAATCTGGTTCTCCAAGTTTGGTTTTCCTACCTTCAAGGGTTGGCAGACAGAAAAAGTTTGAATTTTCATGTTTCGCTTTTTTTGAACTCAACAGGTAGTTGAAAATAGAGCTGCAAATCAAACAGTTTTTCTATCTGCTTGAAACTTGGTATACACAATCAGACCTCAGTGTTCACTCTGTGTTTTGTTCTTGTTGACGTACTTCTATGCAGTAGCACAGAGGAACAACTTTTGTTCACTCGCTTTAGCAGCTACGAAAAGAAGACAAATATACTAAAATGGTTTCAAAAAATTTTTAGTTTGATATTTTTTGATTTTTGGCATATTTCATAGTTTATAAACACTTCATAACCCAAGTTTTGGACTCCTAGTTTCAACATTTTGTACACAGGAAGAGATTGATTTTTCCAGGTTTCACATCATTTTACAAAATTGAGATGGATGGAAATAGAGATACAAAACAAACATTGATTCTGGTAGATGCTTGTATCTTCGCACACACAATAAGTTCTAAGTGATCACTCTGAGGTTTCCTTTTTCAAGTAGCTATAAGCACAGTCACATAGGAACAGCTTTACCTATCAGCCCATTAAGATCTAGAAGGAAATACTCATGTAATTAAAGACCTGCAAAAATTTTATCTTGAATTTATTAATACTCAGCAGGATTTATCCTTTTAGTAAACCCACATTGTTGTTCAAATTTTGTTCTTCTGTGTTCAATGGTTTTCAGAGGTGAACAGTTTGAATTTTCAAGTTCTACTTCATTTTGAACTATACAGGTGGATGAAATTAGAACTGTTAATCAGACTCTGTTCATGCTAGCTGATTGATACTTGACATGTACAAACATTTCTCAATGCTCATTCTATAGTTATTACCTGGTTGAAGTAGTTATAATCAGAAACACACAAGAACAGCTTTTATGAAATCACTTTAGGAGCTAGAAGGAGAATCCAAGTATACTAAAAGAGCTGCAATAATTTTTTCATTGAATTGCTTTGATTTATGGCAGGCTTCACATTTTCACTAAACCCACTTTGTTGCCCACGTTTAGGACTCCTAGAATCAAAAATTTGCAAATAGGTGCAGTTTGAATTTTCCAGTTTCACTTTGTTTTGCACTATAGAGATACATGGAAATACAGCTAAAAATCAAACTCCATGTTGCTAGATACTTCACACTTCATACACACAATATGTTCCTAGTGTTCACTCTGTGTTGTGTTCCTGGTCAAAGTAGCTCTAATAGGAGGTATGATGGAACACCTTTCTCTATCAGTTAATTAAGAACTAGCAGGAAAATCACATATACTGAAAGAGGTGCAACCATTTTTTCATTGGATTCTTTTGACACTCAGAAGGATTCATTTCTTCCCTGGAAAAAAACATTTTCTCCATATTTGATACTCCAAGGTTCAAAGGTTTGCAGACAAGACCAGTTTGAATTTTCAGGTTTCCCTTCATTTGGAGTATACAGCTGGATGAAAATAAATTTGGAAATCAAACACCTTTTGTGCTAGCTGCTTGAATCTTGATATTCAGCAGGATTTATCCTCTCACTAAACACTCTTTGTACTTAAAGTTTAAATCTCCTAAGTTCAAAAGTTTGCAGACAAGAAATCTTTAAATTTTCAAGGTTCACTTCATTTTGCACAATAGAGGTGGATGAAAATAGAGCTGAAAATCAAACACGGTTTATGGTAGCTATTTGAACCTTCACATACACAATCAGTTCACAGTGCTTACTCTGTGGTTTGTTCCTATTTGAAGTATTTCTAAGGAGAAGCACACAGGAACAGCTTTTACTAAGTCACTTTAGGAGTTACAAGAAAATTTAAATGTACTAAAGAAGCTTCAAATATTTTTATTGGATTTATTTGATACTCAGCATAATTAGTCCTTTCTCTGAACCCTCTTTGTAAGCCAAGTTTGATACTTCCAGGTTCAACAGTTTGCATACAGCAAAAATTTGAATTTTCATGTTTCAATTTGGTTTGTACTGTGGAGGTGAATGGAAATAGAGCTACAAGTTAAACAAATTTCTTTCTAGATGCTTTAAACTTCACACACTCTATAGCTTTAAGGTTTCACTATTTGTATTAGTCCTGGTCAAAGTAGGTCTCAGCAGGAACATGCAGAAACAGATTTCCTTCTCAGCACTTTAGGAACTAGGAGGCAATTTATCATTTACTAAAATAGTGGCAATTTTTTTTGTTGGATTTCTGTGACTCTTTGTCAGATTTGTCCGGTTTTATTTCCTTTTGTACTACACAGGTGGTTGAAAATAGAGTTGCAAATCAAACACCATTTGTGATAGCTTCTTGAAACTTGACATTCCCAATCAGTTCTCAATGCTAACTCTGTGATTTCTACCTGGACAGAATACTTCTAAATAGAAGCATGTAGGAATAACTTCCTCCAACTCACTTTAGGAGCTGGGAGGAGAATCAGTATACTGAAAGAAATTCCAATTTTTTTTTTTTTTTTAGATTTCTTAAATACTAGGCAGGGTTCACCCTTTCACTATACACACTTCATCCCTCAAGTTCGGGACTCGTAGATTCAATACTTTGCACATGAACAGTTTATATTTTCAGGTTTCTCTTTGTTTTGCACTGTAGAGATGGATTGAAATAAATCTACAAATAAATTGTGGTTTGTATAGATGCTTGAAACTTCACACACACATGAGTTCTAAGTAGCTACTCTGTGTTTTATTCCTGGTAAAATTAGCTCTCAGCAGACAATTGCAGAAACACCTTTCTCTATCAGCGGTTTAGGAGCTAGCAGGAAAATTCCCATGTAATGAGAGAGCTGCAAATATTTTTTTCTTTTGATCTTTTTGATACTCGAAAGGTTCATCCTCTCTCTAAGCCCACTTTGTCCTCCAACTTGTGATCTCCTAGATTCATCAGTTTTCAAAAAAAAAGTTTGAATTTTCAGGTTTCACTTTGTTTTGAACTACACGGGTGGATTTAAATATAGGTGCAAATTAAACATGGTTTGTGCTACCTGCTTGAAACTTGACATTCACAATCAGTTCTCAGTTTTCACTCTGTGTTTTTTCATGGATGAAGTACTTCTAACAGAAGTACGCAGGAAAAGCATTTACCAACTTGCTTTAGGAGAAAGCAAGAGAATCTGATACACTAAAAGAGCTTCAAAATTGTTTCATCAGATTATTTTGAGACTCGGAAGACCTCTCATGTTCACTAAAGCCACATTCTACCCCAAGTTTAGGATATCTAAATTCAACAATTGGCACACAAGATTACTTTGAATCTTCAGGTTTTACACTGATTTGCCCTATAGAGGTGAATGACAAGAGAGCTACAAATCAAACACGATTTCTGTTGATGCTTGAAATTTCACAAACACAATTTTTTCGAAGTGGTAACTCTGTGGTTTTGTTCCTGGTAAAAATAGGTCTAAGCAGAGACATACAGGAATAGCTTTCTTTATTTGTCCTTTAGGTGCTAGTACAAAAATTCCCATGTACTGAAATTGCTGCAATAATTTTTTCACTGAATCGCTCTGATACTTGGTAGGATTCATGCATTGTCCATTCATACTTTGTTCTCAATATTTTGTTCTCCAAGATTAACTGGATTGAAGTGAAACCTCATATTTCAAATTGTTACTGTCTACATTTTTCTCTATACAGTTGGATGAATATAGTGCTGCATATCAAACTTGATTTGTGATAGCCGCTTGAAACATGACATACACAATCAGTTCTTAGTGCTCAATCTGGGGTTTGTTTCTTTTTGAAGTATTTCTAAATGGAAGCACACAGGAACTGTTTTTAATAACTCACTTTAGGAGCTGGCAGGTAAATCCTAATATACTGAAAGAGCTTCAGTAGTTTTTTCATTGGATTTCATTGATACTAGGAAGCATTAACTTTTCACTATACCCACTTTGTATCCCCAGTTTTTGGATCCTAGATTCAATGGTCTGCACTCATAAATAGTTTGATTTTTCAGGTTTCACTTTGTTTTGAATAATAGAGATGGATGGAAATACAGCTACCAAAAAAAAAAAAAAAAAAAAACACGTGTTTTTTTTTCCTAGATGCTTGAAACTTCGCACACACTATGAGTCCTAAGTTGTCACTCTTGTGTTTCTCTTCTGTTAAAAGGAGCTCTTAGCACAGAAATACAGGAAGCAGCTTTCTCTATCAGCACTTTACCAGCTAGCCCCAAAATTCCAATGTACTGAAAGTGGTGCAATTTTTTTCTTTGGATTTCTTTGATACATAGTATGAATCATCCTTTCACTAAACAAACATTGTTGTTTAAGTTGGTTCTCCTAGATTCAAAAGGTTGAAGACCGAAAGAATATCAATTTTCAGGATTCACTACTTTTTGCACTGAACAGGTGGATGTAAATAGAGGTGCAAATCAAACATGGTTTGTTCTACCTGCATGATACTATATATACACAATCAGTTTTCAGAGCTCACACTCTGATTTGTTCCTGGATGAAATATTTCCAAAGAGACGCTAACAGGAACATCTTTTAATGAGTTGATTTAGGAGCTAGCAGGTGATTCCCAATGTAGTAAAATAAAATTAATCAATTTTTTCATTGGATTTCTTTGATATACTGCATGGTCTCTCTTTCATGATACCCACATTGTTCCTCAAATTTTGGACTCGAGGTACACCAGTTTCAACACTAGAGGAGTTTGAAAATTGATATTTTACTGGGTTTTGCACTTCAGAGATGAAGGATAGAGAACTGCAAATCAAAAACTGTTTGTGCTAGATGCTCGATATTTTACACAATTAATCAGTTCTAAATATTCACTCTGTGGTTTGTTCCTGGTCAAATTAGCACTAAGTAGAGTCACAAAAGAACATCTTTCTCTATCTGTGCTTAAGGAGTTAGCTGAAAAAAATCACATGTACTAAAATAGCTGCAAATTTATTTTTGGGTTTCTTTGATTCTTGGCAAAATTCACCCTGTCTCTACACACACACTTGTACTCCAAGTTGGGTTTTCTCTTCCAAGGCAGGAAGAGTTTAAAATTTCATATTTCACTTTGTTTTGCACTATAAAAGTGGAAGTAAATAGAGCTGCAAATCAAACATGTTTTGTGCTAGCTGCTTAAACATGACATACACAATCAGTCTTAAATTACTCACTTTGGTTGTTTCAGGATGAAGTAGTCCTAAATGGTAGCATGCAGGAACAGTTTTTACTAACTAATTTCATGAGGTGTATGGAGAATCCCAGTATACTTAAAGGGCTTCAATTTTTTTTTTTATTTGATACCTTTAATACTAGTCTGAGTTCACCATTTCTTTTTGCCCACTTTGTACCACAAGTTTGGGTCTCTTTGAATCAAAGATTTGCTCACTGGAAGAGTTTGAATTTTCAGGATTCACTTTGTTTTGCACTATAGAGATGGAGGGAAATAGAGCTACAAATAAAACAAGTTTTTTTTTCCTAGATGCTTGTAACTTCACACACACAATGAATTCTAAGTGCTCACTATGTGGTTCTTTCATGGTAAAAGAAGCTATTAGCAAAGGAAACAGGAACAGTTATCTGTATCAGTGCTTTTGGATCTAGCAGAATAATCCCCATGTAATGAAAGAACGACAAATATTTTTTTATTGGATCTTTCTGATTCTAAGCAAGATTCATCCTTTCACAAAACCTACTTTTTTCACATCTGGTTCTCTTAAATTAAAGGGTGTGCAGACACAAACAACTTGAATTTTCACTATATTTGCATATAGTGCTGAAAATCAAACACAATTTTAGCTAGCTGTAGAATCTTGACATACACAATCAGTTCTCAGTGCTCACTCTGTGTATTGTTACTGCTTGAAATGATTCTAAATAAAAGCTCATAGGAACAGCTTGTATTAACTCATTTTAGCAACTGGTATGTGAATCTCAATATACTGAAAGAGCATCAACAAGTTTTTTCTATTGCTTTGATAGTCAGCAAGGTTCAACATTTCACAATACCCACTTGATACCCCAAGTTTCGAACCTCTAGGTTCAACGTTTTGCACACAGAAAGTTTGAATTTTCAGGTTTCACTTTATTTTCCACTATAGAGGTGTATGCATATAAAGCTACAAATCAAACATGGTTTATGCTAGATGCTTATAACTTCTCACATAAAATCAGTTCTAAATTTTCAATCTGTCATTTTTTCTTGTTCAAATTGCTCTATGCAGAAGCATGCAGGAACAGGTTTCTCTATCAGCACTTTTGGAGCTAGAATAAAAAATCACATATTCTAAAAGAGGTGCAAATATTTTGTCATTGTATTTCTTTGACACTTAGCAGGATTCAAGCTTTCATTAACCATGCTTTTTCTTCGTGTTTAGTTCTCTTAGAATCAACAGTTTGCATAAAGTAACAGTTTGAATTTTCAGGTTTCACTATGTTTAGCACTATACAGATGGATAAAAAAAGAGGTGCAAATAAAACATGGTATGTGCTAGCTATTTGAAATAGGACATACACAATCAGTTCTAATGCTCACTTTGTGGTTTGCTTCTGGTTTAAGTACTTCTAAACAAAAGCATGACAAAATAGCTTTTACTAACTACTTTTAGGAGTTAGCAGACAAATCCAAATATACTGAAAGAGTTGCATCAATGTTTTTCATTGGATTTCTTTGTTCCTTTCCAGGGTTCACAATTTCACTATACACACTTTTTACCTTCTGTTTTGGAATTCTAGGTTAATGGTTTGGACACAGGAATAATTTAAATTTTTCAGGTTTCACTTGGTTTTGCACTTTACAGTCGGATGACAATAGTGCTGAAAATCAAACACAATTTGTGCTAGATGCTTGACTCTTGAAATACACAATCAATTCTCAGTTCTCTTTCTGTGATTTGTTTTTGGTTGAAGTAGTTCTAAGTGGAAGCTCCTAGAAGCAGCTTTTACTAACTCACTTTAGGAGCTGGTAAGTGAATCCCAATATACTGAAAAAGCCTCAAAAACATATTTCGTTTTTTGGATTTTTTGATAGCACAGTTAAACATTTCACAATACCCACTTGTACCCCAAGTTTGGGACTCCTAGATTCAATGGTTTGCACAAAGAAACAGTTTGAATTTTCAGGTTTTATTTTGTTTGTCACTATAGAGATGGAGGAAACTTGAGCTACAAATCAAACAGGTTTTTTTTTTTTGTGGATGCTTTTAACTTCACACACACACAATCAGTTCTAAGTAAACCCTATGTGGTTCTTCCTCAAAAAAAGAACTCTTAGCAAAGGAACACAGAAAGAGTTTGAATTTTCAGGTTTCAATTTATTTTCCACTATAGAGATGATAGAAATAGAGCTACAAATCAAATATTGTTTTGCTAGATCCTTGAGACTTCATGCAAACAATCATTTTAAAGTTTTCAGTCTGTGATTAAATCCTGGTCCAAGTCACTCTAAGCAGTGGCATGCAGGAACAGCTGTCTATATCAGCATATCACAAGGAGGAGAATTTCCCTGTACTGAAATAGTTGAGAATATTTCTTCCTTAGATGTCTTCGGTACTTGGCAGGATTAATCCATTCACTAAACACACTTTGTATTCCAAGTTTAGTTTTCTTAGATTCAATGGTTTCAAGACTGGAATATTTTGAATTTTCAGGTTTCAATTTGTTTTACATTATGCAGGTAGATGAATATAGAGCTGAAAATCAAACATAATGTGCACTAGCTGCTTGAAACTTGACATACACAATCAGTTTTCAGTGCTAACTCTGTGAATTTTCCTGATTGAAGTTCTTCTAAGCAGAAGAATGCCTGGAATTACTTTTAAAAACCCGCTTTAGGAGGTAGCAGGATAATCAGAATGTACTAAAAGAGCTTCAACAATTTTTTTCATAGAATTTCTTTGATAATCAGCAGGGTTCACCATTTCAATAAATAAACTTTATAGACCAAGGTTTGGACTCCTATGTTCAATGGTTTGTACGTAGAAACAGTTTAAATTTTCAGGTTTCACTTTATTTTGCACAATTGAGAGGGTTGGAAATAGAGCTACAAAACAAACATGGTTGTTTCTAGATGCTTGAAACTTCACTAAAAATAATTCTAAGTGTTTCTCTTCTGCTTTGTTCCTGGTCAAAGTTGCTGCAAGTTTTTTTTTTGTTTTTTTTTTTGGATTGCTTTGATACTCGGAAGGACTCACTTTTTCACTAATCTTATTTGGTAGCTCAACTTTTGGACACCTAGGTTAAACAGTTTGCACAAATGAATGGTTTTATTATTCAGGTTTCACTTTGTTTACACTATAGAGATGGAGGGAAATAGAGTTACAATCAAACATAATTTATTTTCTGTGCTTTAAACATCATGCACACAATCAGTTCTAAGTGTTCATTCTGTGGTTATCTTCTGGTCAAAGTACCTCTAAGCAGAGTCATGCAGGAAGTGCTTTCTTTTTCAGTGGATCAGTAGTTGCAGGAATATTCCTATATACTGAAAGTGCTGCAAATATTTTTTTTTCCATTGGATTTCTTTGATACTTGGTAGGATTCATCTTTTCACTAAACATACTTGGTTCTCCACGTTTTGTTCTCCTATGCTCAATGGTTCTGAAAGAGGAAGAGTTTGAATTTTCAAGTTTCAAGTTGTTTTGCACTATAAAGATGTATGCAAATAAATCATCAAATTGAATATGGTTGATACTCAGTAAAATTCATTTTTTCACTCAAGAAACTTTTTTCCCCATATTTGGTTTTCCTAGGTTCAATGATGTGCAGACAGGAAAAGTTAAAATTTTCAGGTTTCACTTCATTTTGCATTATATAGATAGATGAAAATACAGCTGCAAATAAAGTGCAGTTTTTGCTAGAAACTTCACACACCCAATTATTTTAAAATGTTCACCCTGAGGTTTGTATCTGGTGAAAGTGACTCAAATCAGAGGCATACAGAAATGGCTTTCTCTATCAGTGCATTTTGAGCTTCTAGGAGGATTCTCATGTATTCAAAGTGATACAAAGTTCTTCGTTGGATTTCTTTGATAATTAGCAGGATTCATCCATTCACTATACACACGTTGCTCCTCAAGTTTCCTTCTCCTATAGTCAATGGTCTACATAAAAAAACAGTTTAAATTTTCAGGTTTTACTTCATTTTGAACCATTATGGGGGATAGTAATAGAGCTGCAAACCCAACGTGGTTGGTTTAGTTGCTTGGATCTTCACACACCCAATCCATCCTAAGTGGTCACTCACAAGCTTGTTCCTGATGAAATTATCTCAAAGCAGAGCCACATAAAAATGGCTTTCCCTATCAGCATGTTAGGAGCTACCAAGATAATTCCCATGTACTAAAAGTGCTGTAAAAAAATCTTGTCATTCCAATGTTGTTACTCTGCAGGATTCATCTTTTCATAAAGCACATTTTGTTCACCATGTTTGATTCTCCTAAGTTCAATGTTTGTAGACAGACCAGTATAAATTTTCAGTATTCACTTCATTATTCATTATAAAGGTGGACTGAAATAAGCTGCAAATCATACATGTTTTGGGATAAATGCTTGAATCTTCACACACACACACACACACACAGAGTTGTAAGTGTTCACTCAGTGGATTTTTCTTGGTGAATGAAGATGTAATAAAAATCAAACAGAAATGGCTTCATCTCAGCACTTTAGAAGCTACCATGAAAATTTCCATATACCGAAAGAACTGCATTTTTTTCCCCCGCTGGATTTCTTTGATTCTTGGCAGGATTCATTCTTTCACTAAACACACTTTATTGTCCACACTTTTTTCAACAGTTTGCAGACAGAACCAGTTTAAATTTCCAGTATTCATTTCGTTTTTCATTATACAGGTGGATGGAAATATATCTAAAAATCAAATATGGTTAGTGATAGATGCTTGAAACTTCACACACCCAATCCGTTGCATTTGTTCATTCTGTGATTTGTTCCTGGTGAAACTAACTCTAAGCAGAGGCATGCAGAAAAGGCTTTCTTTACATGTGCTTTAGGAGCTACCAGGACTATTCCCATATACTGAAAGAGCTGCAAAAATTCTTGTCATTCCAACTGTTTTATACTTGGCAGCATACATCCTTTCACAGAACACATTTTGTTCCTTAAGTATCAGTCTCCGGGGAACAATTGTTTCTTCACAAAAACAGTTGAAATATTCTGTAAAAACTGAACATTTAATTATATGGGTGGCTATAAATAAAGCTTCAAAACAAATATATTAGAGCTAGATGCTTGAAATTTCACTCATCAAATCTGTTTAAGTTTTCACTATGCGGTTTGTTCCTTGTGAAAGTAGCTTTAGGCAAAGACACACAGAAATGACTTTCCCATTCAGTGCATTAAGAGCAACCAGGACAATTCCCATATACTGAAAGTGCTGCAAAATTTTGTCATTCCAATTCTTTGATACTAAGCAGGATTCATTCTTTCATGAAACACTCTTTTTTCCCCATATTTCATTGTTCTAGTTTCAATGGTTTGCAGACAGAAAAAGTTTCAATTTTCAGTTTTCATTTCATTTTTCATTATATGGGTGGATGCAAATAGAGATGAAAATCAAATATGGTTGATGCTAGATGTTTGAAACTTCACACAACCTCTCTTTTCTCTGCATTCACTGTTTTGTTTGTTCCTGGTGAAAGTATCTCCAAGCTGAGGCAAAAAGAAATGGCTTTTTCCTCTCAGTGCATTGAGAGCTACATGGATGATTCACATGTATTGAAAGTGCTGCAATAATTTTTTATTGGATTTCTTTGAGACTCAGCAGGACTCATTCCTTTACTAAACAGACTTGGTTCACCATGTTTGTTTCTCCTTGTGTCAATGGTCTGCACAGAGAAGTAGTTCAAATATTCAGGTTTCACTTCATTTTCAACATACAGGTGGATACAAATAGAGCTGCAAACCCAATATGTTTGGGCTAGATACTTGAAACTTCAGAGACCAAATCCTAACTATGTGGTCACTGGATTTTTCCTGTTGAAAGTCGCTCTTTGCAGAGGCATAAAGAAATGTATTTCTCTCTTAGCCATTTAGGAGCCATGACAAAATATCCCATGTCCTGAAAGAGCTACATTTTTTTTCCCATTGGATACCTTTCATCCTTGGCAGCATTCATGCTTTCACTAATTACACCATATTCATCAAATTTGGTTCTTCAGGGTCAACTGTTTACAGTCAGAAACAGAATTTTTATATTTTACTTAATCTCTCTCTCTCTCTCTCTCTCTCTCTCTCTCTCTCTCTCTATATATATATATATATATATATATATATACATACATCAAATCAAACACCATGGTTTGGGCTAGATGCTTGATACTTCACACAGAGAGAGTTGTAAGTGTTTACTTGGTGGATTTTTCTTGGTGAAAGTAGCTCTAATGAGAAACATGCAGAAATGGCTTTATCTATCAGCTCTTTAGGAGCTACCATTAAAGTTCCCATAGACTGAAAAAACTGCAAAAATTGGTTTTGCTGGATTTCTTTGATACTCAGCAGTATTCATCCTTTCACTAAACACACATTATTCATGATGTTTGGTTCTTTTTGTTAAACAGTTTGCAGACAGAACCAGTTTAAATTTTCAGTATTCACTTTGTTTTCATTATACAGGTGGATAGAGATAGAGCTAAAAATCAAATAGGTTTTGTGATAGATGCTTGAATCTTAACACAGCCATTTTGTTCTAATTGTTCACTTGGAGTCTTGATGATGAAAGTATCTCAAAGCAGAGTTACACAGAAATGACTTTTCCTATCAGCATGTTAGGAACCCATAGGATAATTCCAATTTACTAAAATGATGCAAAATCTTGTCATTCCAATGCTTTGGTACTTGGAAGGATTCATATATTCATAAAACACACTTTGTTACCTGAGTTTGATTCTCATAGATTCAATAGTTTTCAGACAGAACAAGCTTAAATTTTCAGAATTCACTTCGTTTTTCATTATAAAGATGGATGGAAACAAAGCTACAAATCAAATATGGTTTCTTATAGATGTTTGAAACTTCACACAACCAATCCATTGTATGCACTCATTCTGTGGTTTGTTCCTGGTGAACTAACTCTAAGCAGTGAAAGACAGAAAAGCTTTTCTTTACCAGCACTTTAGGAGCTACCAGGACTATTCCCATGTACTGAAAGAGCTGCAAAAACTCTTATCATTCCAATTGTTTGACACTCAGCAGAATACATCCTTTCACAAAACATATTTTATTCCCCAAGTATGAGTCTTCTAGGTTCAATTGTTTGCAGACAAAAACAGTTGAAATATTCAGTAAAAACTGAATATCTCAATATTTGGGTGGATTGAAATAAAGCTTCTAATCAAATATATTAGAGCCAGATGCTTGAAACTTCGCACATCCAATCCGCTCTAAGTTTTCACTCTGTGGATTGTTCCTTTTGAAAGTAGCTTTAAGCAGAGACACACAGAATAGACTTTCCCTTTCAGTGCTTTAAGAGCAACAAGGACCATTCTCATGTACTGAAAGTGCTGCAAAATTTTGTCATTCAAATTCTTTGATACATGGCAGGATTCATTTCTTCATGAAACACACTTTGTTTCCCACATCTCATTGTCCTAGTTTCAGTGGTTTGCAGACATAAAAAAATTTCAATTTTCAGTTTTCACTTTGTTTTTTATTATACAGGTGGATAGAAATATAACTGCAAATCAAATATGGTTGGTTGTAGATACTTGAAACTTCATACAACCAATATGTTCTCAGTGTTCACTCTGTGGTTTGTTCCTCATGAAAGTAGCTCTAAGAAGAGGCAGGAAAAAATGGTTTTCTCTTTCAGGGTATGGGGATCTACCTCAATGATTCCCATGTATCAAAAATGCTACAAAAATTATTCATTGGAAATCTTTGATACTTAGCAGGATTCATACTTTAATTAAACACACTTAGTTCACCATGTTAAATTCTCTTAGTGTCAATGATCTGAACAGAGAAGCAATTTAAATATTCAGGTTTCACTTCATTTTGCAACATACTTGTGGATACAAATAAAGCTACCAACCAAACATGTTTGGACTAGAAGTTTGAAACTTCTCACACCCAATCCATACTATGTTTTCACTCTGGATTTTTCCTGTTGAATGCCGCTCTATGGAGAGTCATGAAGAAATGGCTTTCTCTATCAGTGCTTTAAGAGCTATGACAATATTTCCCATGTACTGAAAATACTTCAGTTTTTTTTCTTTGGATATCATTGATACTTGGCAGGATTTATTCTTTCACCAATCACACTTTATTCAACAAGTTTGTTTCTCTGAGTGACGACGGTTTGCAGTGAGGAAAGTTAGAATTTTCAGATTTCACTTCATTTTACACTTTATATGTGGATGGAAATAAGCTGAAAACCAAAAAGCATTTGGGCTAGATGCTTGAAACTTCGCACACAGAGAGAGTTGAATGTGTTCACTCAGTGGATTGTTCTTGGTGAAATTAGCTCTAAGAAGAAGCATGGCAGCACAGCTTTATCTATCAGCATTAAGAGCTACAGAAAAACTTGCATATACTGAAAGAACTACAAAATTTTTTCCACTGGATTTCTTTGATTCTTGACTAGATTCATTCTTTTTACACAGCTGGTTGATATAAAACTGTAAATCAAATACTGTTGGTGCTAGATGTTTGAAACTTCACACACCCAATTTCTTCTAAGTGTACACTCTGTGGTTTATTTCTGGGGAAAGTAGCTTTAATCAGAGGCACGCAGAAATGTCTTTTTTATCAGCCCTTTAGGAGCTACCAAGAACAGTCCCATGTAGTGAAAGTGTTATTTTTTTTATTAGTTTTCTGTGATACTCAGCAAAATTTATACTTTCAATAAACACACATTGTTCCCCATGTATGGATCTGTTTGTTCCAATGGTTTGCAAACAGGAAAGTTTTATTTTTCAGGTTTCACTTCTTTTTTACACTATACACATGGATGGGAATACAGCTGCAAATCAAATACGATTGGTGCTAGATGCTTGAATATTCACACACCCAATCTGATCTAAATGTTCACTCGGTGGCTTGTTCCTGATGAAAATATTTGAAAGCAGAGGCACACAGAAATGGCTATCCCTAACAGTGTGTTAGGAGATAACAGGACTATTCCCATGTACTAAAAGTGCTGCAAAACTCTTGTCATTCCAATACTCTGATGCTCGGCAAAATTCATCCTTTCACAAAACTCACTTTGTTCCCCATGTTTGATTCTCCTAGTTTCAATACTTTGCAGACAGAATAAGTTTAAATTTCAGTTTTCACTTGTTTTTCATTTTACAGGTGAATGGAAATAGAGCTGCAAATCAAATACAGTTGATGATTGCTGCTTGAAACTTCACACACCAAATCCATTGTATGTGTTTATTCTGTGGTTTGTTCCTTGTGAAAGTAGATCTAAGCAGAAACATGCAGAAATGACTTTCCCTTTCAGCATTCCAGGAGCTACCATAACAATTCCCATGTACTGAATGTGCTGAAAAATTTTATCATTCCAATTTTTTGATTCTTTGCAGGATTCATCCTTTCCAAAAACAAACTTTTCCCCAAGTTTCATTACCCTGGTTTCAATGGTTTGCAGAGAGAAAAAGTTTCAATTTTCTGTTTTCACTTTGATTTTCATTATACAGGTGAATGCAAATAGAGCTGCAAATTAAATATGGTTGTTAATAGTTGCTTGAAACTTCACACAGCCAATTTTTTCTCAGTGTTCACTTTGTTGTTTGTTCCTGGTAAAGTAACTCTAAGCAGAGGCATGCAGAAATGGCTTTCTCTATCACGGCATTGGGAGATAAAAGGATGATTCACATATACTGAAAGTACTGCAATATTTTTTTATTGGATTTCTGTGATAATCAGCAGGATTCATCCCTTCACTAAGCACACTTTATTCACCAAGATTGGTTCTCCTATCTTTAATAGTCTAATAGACATAAACAGTTTAAATATTCAGTTTTCACTTTATTTTGCAATATTATGGTAGATAGATATGGTAGATAGGTGCAAAAGCAACATGGTTAAGCTAGATTCTTGAAACTTCACACACCAAATCTTTTCTAACTTTTCACACTGGATTTTTTCTTGTGAAAGTAGCTCCATGGAGAGAGACATGCAGAAATGGTTTTCTGTATCAGTGCTTTAGTCACTACCACAAAAATTCCAATTTACTGAAATATATAATTTTTTTTGGATATCTTTGATACTTGACAGGATCCATCTTTTCACTAATCACACATTATACACCAATTTTGGTTCTTGTAGGGTGAACCGTTTGCAGACAAGAACAGTTAGAATTTTAAGATTTCAATTCAATTAACATTATACATGGTGATGGAAATAAATGGCAAATCAAACAGAGTTTGTGTTAGATTCTTGAAACTTCACACACAAAAAGAGGTGTAAGAGTTTACTCCATGGATTGATGTTGGTCAATCCATGACCAACTTTAGAGCTACTTTGCTCTAAGCAGAGGCATGAAGAAAGGGCTTTATCTATCAGTGCTTTAGGAGCTGCCAGGAAAATTCCCTTGCACTGAAAGAAATGCAATTTTTTTTTTGATGGAGTTATTTGATACTTGGCAGGATTCATCCTTTTATGAAACACACTTTGTTCCCCAATTTCGGTTCTCCTAGGTTTAATAGTTTGAAGAGAGAAACAATTTAAATTTTCACTTTATTTTGCATTATACAGGTGAATGGAAATAGAGATGAAAAATCAAATATAGTCAGTGCTAGGTGCTTGAAACTTTGCACACCCATTCCTTAGTGTTAACTCTGAGATTTGTCTCTGGGGTAATTAATTCTAAGCACAGGCACGCAAAAATGGTTTTCTGTATTAGCGCCTCAGAAACTCCCAGGAATACTCCCATGTATTGAAAGAGCTGTAATTTTTTTTTTAATTTATGTTTTTATACTCAGCAAGATTCATAATTTAACTAAACAAACTTTTTTTCCAAATGTTTGGTTTTCCTAGGTTTAATGGTATGCAGAAAGGACAGTTTGAAATTTCAGTTTTTACTTCATTTTGCACTATATAGGTGGATGAAAATCATCTGCAAATAAAATGCAGTTTCTGCTAGATTTTTGAACTTCACAAACCAAATTATTTCTAAGTATTCACTCTGATGTTTGTATCTGGTGAAAGTAACTCAAAGCAGAGTCACACAGAAATGGCTTTCTCTATCAGCACATTGGAAGCTACCAGGATTACCAGGACAATTAACATTTTATAAAAATGCTGTAAAAATTTTTCATTGAATTTCTTTTATACTTGGCAGGATTTATCCCTTCACTAAACTCACTTGGTTCACAAAGTTTGGGTTTCCTAGGGTCAATGGTCTGCAGACAAAAACATTTTTAATTTTCAGGTTACACTTTATTTTGTATCACACTGCTGGGAAGAAATAGAGCTGCAAACTCAACATGTTTGAGATAGATGTTTGACACATCCCACACACTCTATCAAAGAGTTCACAATGTGTTTTTTTCCTGGAGAAAGTAGCTCTATGGAGAGGTATGCAGCAATGGCTTTCTTCTCTATCAGCACTTTAGGAGCTACCAGATTTGTGTTAGATATTTGAAACTTCACACACATGGAGATGTGTAATTGTTTACTCCATGGGTTATTCTTGGTGAGAGTAGCTCTAAGCAGAGGCAAGCAGAAATGGTTTTATCTAACAGCACTTTAGGAGCTACCAGGACTCTTCCCATGTATGGAAAGACCTGCAAAAACTCTTGTCATTCCAATTGTTTCATACTCGGCAGCATACATACTTTCACAAAACACATTTTGTTCCTTAAGTATTTAAGTCTCCTAGGTCCAATGGTTTGCTGACAAAATCAGTTGAAATATTCAGTAAAAACTGAATATTTCATTATATGGGTGGTTAGAAATAAAGCTTCAAATCAAATATATTAGAGCTAGATGCTTAAAACTTCACACATACAATCTGATCTAAGTTTTCACTCTGTGGTTTGTTCCTTGTGAAAGTAACGTTAAGCAAAGACACACAGAAATGACTTTCCCTTTCAGTGCATTAAGAGAAACCAGGAGAATTCCCATGTACTGAAAGTGCTGCAAAAGTTTGTCATTCCAATTCTTTGAAACTAGGCAGGATTCATTCTTTCATAAAACACACTTTGTTCCACCCATTTCATTGTCCTTGTTTCAATGGTTGTCAGAAAAAAAAATCTATTTTCAGTTTTCACTTCATTTTTCATTATGTGGGTGGATGCAAATAGAGCTGCAAATCAAATATTGATGGTGCTAGATGCTTGAGTCTTCACACAACCAATCTTTTCTCAGTGTTTACTCTTGTTTTCTTTTTTTTTGTTGTTGTTTGTTTGTTTTGTTTTTTTTTTCCCTGGTGCAAGTAGCTTTAAGCAGAGGCTTTCAGAAAAGTCTTTAATTACCAGCACTTTAAGAGCTACCAAGAACATATCCATGTACTGGAAGTGCTGCAATTTTTTTCATTAGATTTCTTTGATACTTAGCAAGATTCATCCTTTAACTAAACACACTTGTTTCCTCATGTGCTGTTCTCCTAGTTCCAACGGTTTGCAGACAGAAAAGTTTGAATTTCCATGTTTCACTTTATTTTGCACTATACAATTTGATGGAAATACAGCTGCAAATCACACATGGTTTGTGCTAGATACTTGAATCTTCATTAAAAAAACATCAAGGGACCACATAAAACTGATTGTATATGGAAAGTTTCAAGCATTTAGCAATAAACATATTTTATTTTAACCTTATGCATCCATGCCTATAGTGCAAAATGATTTGAAGCCTGAAAATTCAAACTTTTCTTGTGTGCAACCCTTTGAAACTAGGAGTGTCAAACTTGGGGAACAAATTGCGTTTATTGAAAGGTGAACCCTGCCGAGTATGAAAGAACTGCCACAAAAAAAGTTTTGCAGCTAGTTCGGTATATTTGGAATCTCTTGCTATCTCCTAATGCAAGTTATTTAATGCTATTCTCGTGTGCTTCTGCTTAGAATTGCTTACACAGAGAACAAACCAGAGCAAGCACTGAGATGTGATTAAGTATGTCAAGATTTAAGCAGCTAGCACAAATCATGTTTGAATTGCAGTTGTATTATAATCCTCCAGTATAGTGCATAATGAAGTAGAACCTGAAAATTTTAACTTTTATGGGATGAAATCAATTGAATCTAAGAGAAATATACTTGGAGTACAAACTGAGTTTAAGAAATAATGCATCATGTGGAGTATTAAAGTGATCCAAAGAAAAATTATGTGCAGCACTTCCACTAAATGGAATTTTCCTGCCATCTTCTAATACACTTATAGAGTAAGCTGATCATGTGTGCTTCATCATAGAGCTACTTTGACCAGGAACAAACTACAGAGTGAATATTAAGTAATGATATTTTGTGTGAAGATTCAAGCATCTACCACAAACAGTGTTTTACTGTAGCTTTATTTAGATTACCCATATAGTGCAAAAAAAGTGAAATCTGAAAATTTAAATTGTTTCTCTGTGCAAATCATTTGCCTAAGAATCCTAAACTTGTGAAACAAAGGGGATTTAGTGAATGGGTGAGCCCAGCTGAATATCAAAGACATACAATAAAAAATTTTGAAGCTTTATTAGTACATTGGAATACTCCTATTTGCTTCATAAGCGAGTTAGTAAATGCTGTTTCTGCGTGCTTCTGCTTAGAATTACTTCAATCAGGAAGAAAGCACGCAGAGAGCAATGAAAACTGATTGTGTCTATCATGTTTAAAGCAGATAGCACAAAGTATATTCGACTTGTAACTCTATTTTCATCCACATGTATAGTGCAAAACAAAGTGAAACCTGAAAATTCAAAATGTTCCTGTCTGCAAACCACTGAATCTAGGAGAATCAAACTTGGAGAAAAAAGTGTGGTTAGTGAAACATTGCTGAGTATCAAGGAATCCAATAAAAATGTATTTGGATATGTTTCAGTATGGTAGATTTTTTTTTTAACTAACTCTTAAATAACTGATAGAGAGAGCTGTTTCTGCACACCTCTGCTTGGAGCTACATATAACTAGAACAAACCACAGAGTGAACTGTTAATACTGATAGTTTTTGTGAAGTTTCAAGAATCTAGCACAAACTGTGTTTGATTTGTAGCTCCATTTCCATCCATCTCTTTAATTCAAAACAAAGTGGAACCTGAAATCAAACATTTCCTGTGTACAAACTGTTGACCCTAAGAGTGGCATTTTTGGAGGATAATATGGGTTTACTAAAAAGGTGAATCCTTCTGAGTATTTAAGAATTCCAAAAAAAAAATTCTTGCCATACTTTCAGTGTATCAGGATTCTCCTGCTACCTCTGAATGAGCTAGTGAAATCTGTTCCTGCCTGCTTCTTCTGGAAGTTCTTCAAACAGGAATAAACCACAGAGAGAGCATGAAGAACTGATTGTGTATTTCAAGTTTTATGTAGCTATCACAAACTGTATTTGATGTATAGTTCTATTTTTATCCACATGCATCATGCAACACAAGTTAAACCTGAAAATTCACAAGGTTCTTGTCTGCAAACCTTCGAAACATGGAGAATAAAACATGGAGAAAAAAGTGAGTTTAGTGAAAAAATGAATCCTTCTGAAAACCAGAGAAATCAACCAAATATTTTTGCAGATCTTTCAGTACATGGGAATTTTCCTGCTAGTTCCTAAAGTGCTAATCAAGAAAGCATTTCCTGTGTGCCTCTTCTTAGAGGTACTTTTATTAGGGACAAACCATAGTGTGAACACTTAAAACTAATTTTGTGTTTGAAGTTTCATGAATCTAGCAGCTCTGCCACTAAATGAAATATTCCTGACATCTTCTAATGAACTGATAGAGAAAGGTGATCCTGTATACCTCTTTATACAGATACTTTGACCCAGAACAAACTATAGAGTGAACATTTAGAAATAATAGTGTGTGTGAATTTTCATGCATCTAGCAAAACTATGTTTCATTGGTAGATCTATTTCCACCCACCTCTATAGTGAATAAAAAAAGTGAAAACTGAGAATTCAAACTGTTCTTGTGTGCAAACCTTCAAACCTAGGAGTGCGAAACTTGAGGAACAAAATGGGTGTCTTGAAATGGTGACCTCTGGCAAATATCAAAGAAATACAACAAAAAAATGTTGCCACTCTTTCAGTACATTGGAATTCTCTTGCTATCTAGTAAAGTGAGATAGTAAAACTATTTCTGTGTGCTACTGCTTAGAAGTACTTACACAAGGAGAAAACCACAGAGTGAGCACTGAGAAGTGATTGGGTATGTCAATATTCATGCCACTAGCACAAACCATGTTTGATTTACAGGTGTATTGTAATCAACCAGTATAGTGCAAAATAAAGTGGAACCTGATAATTGTAACTGTTCCTGTATGCAAACTATTGAAACTATGTGAACTATACTTGGAGATAAAAGTGAGTTTGCTGAAAGCATGTATCATACCAAGTATCAAAGTGATCCAATGATAAACTATGTGCAGCTCTTCTACTAAATGGAATTTACCTGCATCTTCTAATGCACTGATAGAGAAAGCTGATACTGTGTGCCTCTTCATACAGCTAATTTTATCAGGGACGCGCTACTGAGTGAATATTTAGAAAACATAGGGTGTGTGACGTTTCAAGCATCTAGCACAAACCATGTTTTACTTGTAGCTCTATTTCCATCCACCTATACAGTACAAAAAATGGAAACCTTAAATTTCAAACTGTTTCTGTGTGCAAAGCATTGATTCTAAGAGTCCCAAACTTGAGGAACAAAGTGGATTTAGTGAACAGGTGACTCAAACAGAATATGAAAGACATCCAACAAAAAAAAATTTGAAGCTTTTTCAGTGTATTGGGATTCTCCCACCTGCTCCTATAGTGAGTTAGTAAAAGCTGGTTCTACATGCTTCTGCTAAGAAATAATTCAACCAGGAAAGAACCACAGAAAGAACACTGAAAAATGATTGTGTCTGTCATGTTTCAAGCAGCTAGCTTGATTCGTAACTCTATTTTCATTCACTTATATAGTGCAAAGCAAAGTGAAACCTAAAAATTCAAAATATTTCTGTGTGCAAACCTTTGAATCTAGGAGAACCAAACTTGGAGAACAAAGTGTGGTTAGAGACAGCATAAATCTTGCTGAGTATCAAAAAATCAAATCTAAAAACCATTTACAGATGTTTCAGTACAGTAAAATTTTCTTGCTAACTCCAGAAGGACCAATAGAGAAAGCAGTTCCTGTGTGCCTCTGCTTAGAGCTACTTAGAACAAGAACAAACCACAGAGTGAACAGATAATACTGATGGGTTTTTTTGAAGACACAAGAATCTAGCACAAACTGTGTTAGATATGTAGATCCATTTCCATCCATCTCATTATTGTAAAACAAAGTGAAATGTGAAAATTAAAACTACTACTGTGTAAAAACAGTTGAACCTAGGAGTGGCATACATGGAGGACAAAGTGGGTTTACTGAAAGGGTGAAGCATGCTGAGTATTCAAGAAATCCAACAAAAAAAATTTGCAGCTTTCAGTACATCAGGATTGTGCTGCTATATCTGAAAGTGAGTTAGTAAAATCTGTTCCTGTCTGCTTCTACTAGAAGTACTCAAACAGGAATAAACCACAAAGAGAGCACAGACAACAGATTGTGTATTTCAAGTTTAAAGCAGCTAATAAAAATCGTCTTTTATATACAGTTCTATTTTTATCCAACTGTATAGAGCAACACAAAGTGAAACCTGATAATTCCAAAGTTTCCTGACTGAAATCCATTGAAACTAAGAGAAACAAACGTGGAAAAGATAGTGTGTTTCGTGAAAAAATGAATCTTTCTGAGAACAAGAGAAATATCACCCAAAATTTTTGCTGCTCTTTCAGTACATGAGAATTTTCCTGCTAGCTCCTAACGCATTGATAGATCAAGTTGTTCCTGCCTGCCTCTGCTTGGAGCTTCTTTGACTAGGAATAAAACACAGAGTTCACATGGAGAACTGATTGTGTGTTTGAAAATTCAAGTTTCTAGCACCAACCATGTTTGATTTGTACATTTATTTCCATCCATATCTATAGTGCTAACTAAGTGAAACTTGAAATTTCAAATTGCTACTGTGTGCAAATTGCTGAACCTGGAAGTCCCGAACTTTGGCTACAGAGTGGTTTGATTGTAGGGTTAACCTAGCCTAGTAAAAAAGATATCCAAAGAAAAAAAATGTTGCAGCTCCTTCAGTATATTGGGATCCTTCTGCTAACTCTGAAAGTGAGTTAGGTAAAGTTGTTCTTTCGTGTTTCTCTATAGAAGTATTTCAACGAGGAAGAAATCACAGAGTGAGCACTGAAACCTGACTGTGGATGTCTACTTGTCTAGTTTCAAGTAGCTAGCACAAACTGTGTTTGATTGGTAGCTCACTTTTCATCCATCTATACAGTGAAAATGAAATTAAACCTGAAAACTCAAACTGTTCTTGTCTGCAACCCTTAAACCTAGGAGAACAAAACTTGGAGTTCAATGTGTAGTTAGTGGAAGGATAAATCTTGCCATGTATCCAAGAAATCCAATGAAAAAATGTTTGCAGCATTTTCAGTACATGAGAATTTTCCTTCTAGTTACTAAAGTGCTGATAGAGAAAGCTTTGCCTGCATGCCTCTGCTTAGAGCTACTTTTATCAGGAAAAAGAGTGAACACATAAAACTAATTGTTTGTGAAGTTCCAAGCATATAGCACAAACTGTGTTTGATTTCTAGCTGCATTTCAATCCATCTCTATAGTGCAAAACAATGTGAAACCTGAAAATTCAAAGTGTTCCAGTGTGCAAAGTGTTTAACATAGGAGTCCCAAAAGTGGGTTCAAATGTGGGTATAGGAAAGGGTGTACATGGGAAGTATAAAAAAAAAATCAATTTAAAAAAAAATGTTGTGAATCTTTCAATATATTGGTATTCTCCTGCAAGTTTCTTTAGCAAGTTAGTAAAAGCTGATCCTGCATGCTTATTCTTAGAAGTACTTCAACCAGCAATAACCCACCAAGTGAGCACTAAGACCTGATTGTGGACTTCAAGTTTCAAGCATCTAGCACAAACCATGTTTGATTTGCAGGTGTATTGTAATCCACCAACATAGTGCATACAAAATGGAACCTGAAAAATTTAACTGTTCCTGTATGCAAACCATTGAATCTAGGAGAAGTATACTTGGAGAACCAAGTGAGATTACTGATGTGATATATCATGCTGAGTATCAAGATTCAATGAAAACCTTTGTGCAGCTCTTCCACTAAATGGAATATTGCTGACACATTCTAATTCACTGATAGAGAAAGCTGATCCTGCGTGACACTTCTTAGAGCTTTTTTGACCAGAAACAAACTACAGAGTGAATATTTAGAAATGATAGAGTTTTTGAAGTTTCAAGCATCTAGCACAAAACGTGTTTCATTGATAGCTCTATTAACATCCAACTCAATAGTGCAAAAAAAGTGATACCTGAAAATTCAAACTGTTTCTGTGTGCAACCCATTGATCCTAGGAGTCCCAATCTTGGGAAACAAAGTGGAATTAGTGAATGATTAAGCTCAGCTGAATATCAAAGAAAGCCAACAAAATTTTTTAAGGTTTTTCAGTACATTTGGATTCTCCTGCATGCTTCTTGTGAGTTAGTAAAAGCTATTCCCATGTGCTTCTGCTTAGAAGTACTTCAACCAGGAAAAAAACACACAGAGAGCACTGAAAACTGATTGTTTCTATCATGATTAAAGCAGCAAGCACAATGTGTGTTTGATTTGTAGTTCTATTTTCTTCTACCTATATAGTACAAAAATGAAGTGAAACCTGAAAATTCCAAAAGTTAATGTCTGCAAACCATTGAATATGAGAGAACCAAACTTGGAGAACAAAGTGTGGTTAGCAAAATCATGAATCCTGCCAAGTATCAAGAAATTGAACCAAAAAAAGTATTTGTAGATGTTACATTAGAGTGGATTTTTCCTGTTAACTCCTAAATCACAGATAGACAAAGCTGTTCCTGCATGCCTCTGCTTAGAGCTACTTAGAACAACTACAAACTACAGGGTGAACAGTTAATACTGATGTGTTATTTTTCTTAGATTCAAGAATCTAGCACAAACCATGTTTGATTTGTAGCTCCATTTCCATGTATCTCTTTAGTGCAAAACAAAGTGAAACAAAAATTCAAACTGTTCCTGTGTACAAACAATGGAAACTAGGAGTGCCATACTTGGAGGACAAAGTAGATGTACTAAAAGGGTGAAACCTGCTGAGTATTCAAAAAACCCAACAAATAAATTGTTGCAGATCTTTTAGTATATAGAGATTCTCCTGTTACGTCTGAAAGTGTGTTAGTAAAAGCTGTTCCTGCCTGCTTCTACCAGAAGTACTTCAAACAGGAATAAACCACAGAGAGTGCACAGAGAAATGATTATGTATTTCAAGTTTCAAGCAGCTAGCAAAAACATCTTTGAAATATGGTTCTATTTTTATCCACTTGTACAGTGCAACATGATGTGAAACCTGAAAATTCAAAAGGTTCCTGTCTGCAAACCATAGAAACTAGGAGAAACAAACTTGGATAACAAAGTGAGTTTAGTGAACAAATGAATACTTCCAAGAACGAGAGAAATCAAACCAAAAAATTTTACAGCTCTTTCAGTACATGGAAATTTTCCTACTAGCTCCTAAAGCACTGATAGAGAAAACTGTCCCTTTGTGGCTCTTTTTTGGGGCTACTTTGACCAGGAACAAACCACAGAGTTAGCAAGGAGAACTGATTGTGTGTTTGACATTTCAAGCTTCTAGCACCAACAATGTTGGATTTGTAGTTCTATTTTCATCCATATCTATAGTGCTAAACTAAATGAAACTTGAAATTTCAAATGGCTCCTGTGTGCAAACGGTTGAACATAGGAGTCCCAAACTTTGGCTAAAAAGTGGGTTTAGTGTAGGGTGAAACTTGCCTAGTAACTAAGATAGCTAATGAAAAAAAAATTGTTGCAGTCCCTTCAGTACTTTGAGGTCCTCTTGCTAGCTTTGAAAGCAAGTTAGACAAAGCTGAACTTCGTGTTTCTATAGAAGTACTTCAAGCAGGAAGAAACAACAGAGTGAGCACTGAAACCTGATTGCGGATGTCTAGTTTCAAGTAGCTAGCATAAACTGTGTTTGATTGGTAGCTCACTTGTCATCCACCTATAAAATGAAAATAAAATTAAAAATGAAACTCAAACTGTTCTTGTCTGCAACTTTAAAACATAGGAGACCCATACTAGGAGAACAATGTGCAGTTAGTGGAAGTATGAACCTTGCCAAGTATCAAAGAAATCAAATGAAAAATTGCAGAACTTTCTGTACATGGGAATTTTTCTGATAGTTTCTGTAGCAATGATATAGAAATCTATTCTTACATGCCTCTGCTTAGAGCTAATTTGATCAGAAAAAAAGAGTGAAAACAGAACTATTTTTTGTGTGTGAAGTCTCAAGCATTTAGCACAAATCATAGTTGATTTTTAGCTGGATTTCCATCCATCTATATAGTGCAAAACAATGAGAAACCTGAAAATTCAAACTGTTCCAGTGTGCAAACAATTGACCCCAGGAGTCCAATCCTTGGTGTCCAAAGTGGGTATTGTCAAAAGGTGAACAAGCAGATTATCATTTTTTTTCAACAAAAAAATATTGTAAATCATTCAATATATTGGGATTCTTTTTCCAGTTTCTAAAGTGAGTTATTAAAAGCTGATCCTGCCTGCTTCTGCTTTGAAGTACTTCAACAAGCAACCATCCATCGAGTGAGCCGTAAGAACTCATTGTGGATGTCAAGTTTCAAGCAGCTAACACAAATCATGTTTGATTTGCAGGTGTATTGTAATCCACCAGTATTTTGCATAATGATGTGGAATCTGAAATTTTTAACTGTTCCTGAATGCCAACCATTGAATCTAGGAGAGCTATACTTGGAAAACATAGTGAGATTACTGAAGGGATGTATCATGCTGAGTATCAAAGTGACCCAATGAAAAATTAAGTGCAGTTCTTCCACTAAATGAAATTTTCCTGCAATCCTCTAATGCACTGAGAGAGAAAGCTGATCCTGTGTGCTTCTTCATACAGCTACTTTGGCCAGGAACAACCTCAGAGTGAGCATTTAGAACTGATAGTGTGTGTGTGAAGTTTCAAGCATCTAGAACAAACCGTGTTTCATTGGTAGCTCTATTTCCATCCACTTCTATAGTACAAAAAAGTGAAACCTGAAAATTCAAATTGTTTCTGTGTGCAAACCATTGAACCTAGGAATCTCAAACTTGGGTAACAAAGTGGATCTACTGGACGGTTGAGCTCAGCCAAATATAAAAGAAATGCAATAAAAAATTTGAAGATTTTTCAGAACATATGGATTCTCTTGACTCCTCCTAAATTGAGTTAATAAAAAGTTGTTCCTTCATGCTTCTCCTTAGAATTATGGCAACCAGAAAGAAACCACAGAGAGAGCACTGAAAACTGATTGTGTCTATCACATTCCATGCAGCTAGCACAAAATGTGTTTGAATTGTAGCCCTACATTCATTCACTTATGTTGTGCAAAATGAAGTGAAATCTAAAAATTCAAAATGTTTTTGTCTGAAATCCATTGAAACTGGGAGAACCAAAATTGGAGAACAAATTGTGGTTACCAAAAGCATGAATCCTGCCAAGTATCAAGAAATCCAACCAAAAAACTATTCACAAATGATTCAGTACAGTGGAATTTTTCTGCTAGCTCCTAAACCACTGAAGGAGAAACCTGTTCCTGCATGCCTCTGCTTAGTGGTACTTAGAACAAGAACAAACCACAGAGTGAACATTTAATACTGATGGTTTTTGTGAAGATTCAAGTATCTAGCACAATCTGTGTTAGACTTGTATGTCCATTTTCATCCAACTCTTTCATGCAAAACAAAGTGAAACCTGAAGCATTCAAACTGTTCCTGTGTACAAACTGTTGAACCTAATAGTGCCTCACTTGGAGGGCAAAGTGGGTTTCCTGAAATTGTGAACCCTGCCTAGTATTCAGGAAATCCAATTAAAAAATCATTGAAGCTCTTTCAGTACATACAGATTTTCCTGTTACCTTTGAATGTGAGTAAGTAAAAGCTATTCCTACCTGCTTCTACTAGAAGTACTTCAAACAGGAATAAACTAAAGAGAGAACAAGGAGACCTTATTGTGTATTTCAAGTTTCAAGTAGCTAGCACAAACCATCTTTGATATACAGTTCTATTTTTATCCACCTGTATAATGCAACATGAAGTGAAACTGGAAAATTCAAACGGTTCCTGTCAGAAAACCATTGAACTAGGAGAAAACAACTTGGAAAAAAAGTGAGTTTAGTGAAAAAAATGAATCATTCCAAGAACTAGAGAAAACCCACCAGCAATTGTTGCAGCTCTTTCAGTACATGAGAATTTTCCTGCTAGCTCCTAAAGAGAAAGCTGCTCCTGAATGCCTCTGCTTGTATCTATTTTGACCAGTAATAAACCACAGAGTAAGCACTGGGAACTAATTGTGTGTTTGAAAATTCAAGATTCTAGCATGAACCATGATTGAATTGTAGCTCTATTTTCATCAATATCTATAGTACTTTACTAAGTGAAACCTCAAATTTTAAATTGCTCCTGTGTGCAAACTGTTTGTCCTTGGAGTCCCAACTTTTGATTACAAAGTGGGTTTAGTGTAGGGTGACAAAATATATCTAATGAAAATATATCTAATGAAAAAATTGTTGCAGCTCCTTCAGTAATTTGGCATCCTCTTGCTAGCTCTGAAAACGAGTTAGGTAAAGCTGTACCTTCGTGTTATTCTACAGAAGTACTTCAACCAGGAAGAAAACACAGAGTGGGAACTGAAACCTGATTATAGATGTCACGTTTCAAGCAGCTAGCATAAACTGTATTTGATTGGCAGCACTCTTTTCATCCACCTATAGAGTGAAAAATGAAATTAAGCCTGTAAATTCAAATAGCTTAGTAAAAGCTGTTCCTTCATTCTTTTGCTTAGAAGACATTCAACCAGGAATAAACCACCGAGTGACCACTGGAAACTGATTGTGTTTGTCAAGTTTTAAGCAGACACCATAAATTGTTTTTGATTGGGAGGCTCTATTTTTAACCACCTGTATAAAGTAAAACAAACTAAAACCTGAAAATTCAAACCTCTTCATTTCTGCAAATCCTTGAAACTAGAAGAACCAAAATGGGAAAACAACCAGTGTTTCATGAAATGATGCATCTTTTTGAGTATCAATGAAATCAAATGAAATTTTCTTTTTTACAAATCTTAAACTTAGGAGAACCAAACATGGAGAATAATGTGTGTTTAGTGGAAGGATGAATCTTCCCAAGTATCCAAGAAATCCATGAAAAAATGTTTGCAGCACTTTCAGTACATGGGGATTTTCCTGCTAGCTCTAAAACGCTCATAGAAAAACTGTTCCTGAGTGCCACTGATTACAGCTCTTTTGACCATGAAAATACCACAGTGTGAAACTTTAGAACTGATAGTGTGTGTGAAATTTCAAGCATTTAGCAGAAGTCATTTTGATTGTTTAGCTCTATTTCCATCCATCTCTGTAGTTCTAAACATAGTGAAACCTGAGAACTAAAACTGTTCCTGTGCGCAAACCATTGAACCTAGGAGTCCCAAAATTGGGCTACAAGTGTGTTCAGTAACAGGGTGAAACCTGCGAGTATCAAAGAAATCCAACAACAAAAAAAATTGTTGCAGCATTTTCAGTTCATTTTGATTCTCCTACTAGCTCAAAAAGTTAAACAGTAATAACTGTTTGTGCATGCATCTGCTTAGCAATACTCAAACCAGGAACAAACCACAGAGTGAACACTGAGAACTGATTCTGTGTGTGATGTTTTAAGCATCTAGTGCAAACCATTTTAGATTTGTAGCTGTATTTCCATCCATCACTATAGCGCAAAACAAACTGAAACAAATAAATACAAACTGTTGCTCCGTGCAAGCCATTGATCGTAGGAGTCCTAAACTTGGGGTATAAAGTGGGTTTCATGAAAGGGTGAAGCTTGCCAAGTATTAAAGCAATCCAATGAAAAAAAAAATTCAGGTCTTTCAGTTTACTAGGATTCTAATGCTAGCTCTTAAACAACTTAGTGAAAGCTGTTCCTGCATGCTTCTGCTTAGAAAAACTTCAACCTGGGACAAACTACAGAGTGTGCACTAAAATCTGATTGTATATGTCAAATTTTAAGTAGCTAACACAAACTGTGTTTTATTTGCAGCTCTATATTCAGCACCTGTATAGTGAAGAATGAAGTGAAACCAGAAAATTCAAACTGTCCCTTCCAGTAAACCCTTGAACCTAGGAGAACCAGAATGGGAGAACAAAGTGTGTTCAGTGAAAGGATAACTCCTTCTCAGTATCAAAAAATTCCAATGAAAAAATTATTGCAGATCATTCGTGTACGGAAATTTTCCTGATAATTCCTGAAGCAGTGAAATAGAAAGGTATTCTTGAGGGCCTGTGGTTAGAGCTATTTTAACCAGAAAAAAAAACATAGTGAAAAATTAGAACTGATTGTGCAGGTTATGTTTCAAACATCTAGCAAAAACAAGCTTTTTTTATTGGTTGTTCAAAACATTACAAAGCTCTTGACATATCATATTTCATACATTTGATTCAAGTGGGTTTTGGACTCCCAATTTGTAGCTCTACTTACATCCATCTCTATAGGGGAAAACAAAGTGTAACTTGATAATTCAAACTATTCCTTTAGGAGTCCAAAACTTGGACATCAGTGCTTTTAGGGAAAATGGGAATACATCGGAGTATCAAGTAAATCCAATGAAAAAACAGTTGCAGCTTTTATTAGTGCATTGTCATTCTCTAGATAGCTCCTAAAGTTAGTTAGTAAAAGCTGTTTGTGCATGTTTCTACTTAGAAATATTTCAACGAGGAAGAAACCATTTGAATCAGCACTGAAAACTGATTCTGTGTGTGAAGTTTCAAGCATCTAGCACAAACCTTGTTTGGTTTGTAGTTGTGTTTCCATCATCCCTGTAGTACAAAACAAAGAGAAACCAAAAAGTTAAAACTATTCCTTTGTACCAACTGTTGAACCTAAGAGTCTTAAACTTGGGATATGAATTGGGTTGAGTGAAATGTAGAAGCCAGCCAACTATCTGAAATCCAATGGAAAAATAATTGCACCTTTTCCAGTATATTTGCATTCTCCTGCTAGTTCCTAAAAAACTTAGTAAAAACTGTTCCTTCATGCTTTTGCTTAGAAAACCTTCAACCAGGAACAAACTACAAAGTTACCACTGAAAACTAATTGTATATGTCAAGTTTTAAGCAGACACCACAAATCGTGTTTGATGTGAGGCTCTATTTTCAACCACCTATATAGAGTAAAATGAAGTGAGACCTGAAAATTTAAACTCTTCCTTCCTGCAAACAGTTGAACCTAGAAGAACCAAAATTGGAGACCAACGTGTGTTTTTTGAAAGGATGGATCCTGTTGAGTATCAATGAAATCAAATGAAAAAAAAAATGTTTCAGCACATTAATTGCATTGGATTTTTCTTGCTAGCTTCAAAATAGCTGCTAGAGAAAAGTATTCCTGTGTGTCCAAGTTTAAAACTTCTTTGACCAGAAAAGAAATCATAAAGTGAAAATATAAAACTGTGTGTGTGCAGTTATAAGCATTTAGAAACAACCATGTTTGATTTGCAGTTCTATTTGCATTCATATCTATATTGACAAACAAAGTGAGTGAAACATGAAAATTCAACCTAGTCCTCTGTTCAAACCATGGATGGAACCTAGGAGTGCCACCCCTGGGGAACCACGTTGGTTTATTGAAAGGGTGAGCCATGGCAAGTATCAGACTAATCCAACAACAACAAAAAAATTGTTACAGCTCTTTCAGTAAATTGGGATTCTCCTGCAGTCCCCTAATACAAGTTGGTAAAAGATGTTTCTGAATACTTTGGTTTAGAATTACATACACAAGGAAAAAAAAACAGAGTGAGCACTGAGAAATGACTCAGTGTGTCAAGACTCAAGCAGCTAGCAAAAACCGTGTTTGAGTTGCAGGTGAATGTTCTTCCACAATATAGTGCAAAACAGAGACACCTGAAAGGTAAAATTGTTCCTGCTTGAAAACCCTGGAAATTTTGAAAACTAGATTTGGAGAACAAAGTGTTTGTATTAAAAGGATGAATCATTTTTAGTACCAAAGAAATTCAATGAAAAATTTATTAAAGCATTTTAAGTACAGGTGGTTTGTCCTGCTAGCTCCTAAAACAATCATAGAAAAATGTGTTTCTGAGTGCCATTGTTTACAAGTAATTTGACCATGAAAATACCACAGAGTGAAACCTTAGAACTGATGGTGTGTTTTAAGTTTCAAGCATCTATCAGAAACCATTTTTTTTTAACTCTATTTCCATCCATCTCTGCAATGGCAAAAAAAGTGAAACCTGAAACTTTATACTGTTCCTCTGTGCAAACTTAAATTTATGAGTCACAAACTTGGGCTACAAGTGTGTTCAGTGACAGGGTGAACCCTGCTGAGTATAAAAGAAATCCATCAAAAAATTGTTGCAGCATTTTCAGTATATTTTGATTCTCCTGCTAGCTCAGAATGTTAATTAGTAAAACCTATCCTTTGTGAATATGCTTAGTAATACTTAAACAAAAAACAAACCACAGAGTGACAACTGAAGACTTATTCCATTTGTGAAATTTCAAACATCCAGTGTAAACCATTTTTTATTGGTAGCTGCATTTTCATACACCTCAATAGTGCAAAGCAAAGTGAAACCAGAAAATTCAAACTGTTCGTCTGTGCAAACCATTGAAACTAGGAGTCTTGAAAAATAAAGTGGGTACAATGAACGGGTGAACCCAGCCAAGTAACAAAATTCCAAGGAAAAAAAATTGCTGCTCTTTCAGTATATTTGGGTTCTCTTGCCAACTCCTCAAGCAACTTAGTAAAAGCTGTTTCTGCATGCTTTTGCATAGATGTGCTTCAACATGGAATAAATCACAGAGTGCAACATGGAAAAATGATTGTGTATTTAAGTTTTAAGCAGCCATCACAAATCGTGTTTGACTTGAGGCTCTATTTTCAACCATCTATATAGAGTAAAACAAAGTGAAATCTGAAAATTGAAACTGTTCTTTTCTTCAAACTCTTGAAGTTAGAAGAACCAAATTGGAGAACAATGCTTGTTTCATGAAAGAATGCATCTGGTTGAGTATCAATAAAATCAAATGAAAAATATTTTCAGCTCATTAATTGCATTGGTTTTTCTACCGGCTCCAAAATACGTGTTAAAGAAATCTGTTCTTGTGTGCCTCTTCTTAAAACAGAAGTTTTTTTCACAAGAAAAAAAATATATTAGGTGAGGACATAAAACCAATTTTGTGTGTGAAATTTTAAGCCTTTATCAACAACTGTGATTGTTTAAAAGCTCAATTGCATCCAAGTTTTTAGTGGAAAACAATGTGAAGCCTGCAAATATAAACTGTTCCTGTGTGCAAACTGTTTAACGTAAGAGGGCCAAACTTGGGCTACAAGTGGATTTAGTTAAAGAGTGAACCCTGCTGTGTATCAAAGAGATCCAGTGAAAAAATATTTGACAGCAATTTAAGTACCTGGTGATTCTCCTGCTAACTCCTAAGGTGAGTTAGTAAAAGATGTTCTTGCGTGCTTAGGCATAGAAGTACATCAATCAAAAAGAAAACACAGAGTGAGAACTGAGAAATGATTGTGTATGTAAAGTTTCAAAAAGGTAGCACAAACAGAGTTTGATATGTAGCTGTATTTCCATCCATGTTTATAGTGTAAAACAAAGTGAAAACTGAAAATTCAAACTATTCCTTTATGCCAAGCTTTGAACCTACGTGCCCAAAACGTGGGGAACAAAATGTGTTTAATGAAAGGGTGAACCCTGCCAAGTATCAGAGAAATACAATAAAAAAATGTTTCAGGTCTTTCAGTGTACTAGGATTCCATGCTTGTTATTAAAGCAACTTAGTGAAAGCTATTCCTGCATGCTTCTTTTTAGAAGAACATCAACTTGGAAAAGAACACAGAGTGTCCACTGAAATCTGATTCTGTATGTCAAGTTTTAAACAGCTAACACAAACAGTGTTTTATTTGCAGCTCTATGTTCACCACATTTATAGTGCAAACTGTTCCTGTCTACAAACCCTTGATCCTAGGAAAAACAAAATCGAGAACAATGTGTGTTCAGTGAAAAAAAAAATGCTTCTGAGTATCAAAAATTCCAATGAAAAAAATTGTTGCAGCTCATTAAGTACATGGCAAATTTCCTGCTAGCTCCTGAAGCACTTATAGAGAAAGTTGTTCATGTGTGCCTGTGCTTAGAGATATTTTGACCAAGAAAAAAACAAAGAGTGAACACTTAGAACTGATTCTGTGTGTGACGTGTCAAGCATCTAGCACAGAAAAATAGAGCTACAAACAAGATTGTAGCTCTATTTTTATCCATCTCTTTAGTGGAAAACAAAGTAAAATCTGAAAATTCAAACTGTTCCTGTGTGAAAACTATTCAACCTAAGTTCAACTTAGGCTTCAGTGCTTTTATTGAAAGGCAGAACCCTCATGAGTATCAAGTAAATCCAATGAAAAAAAAATGCAGACACTTTAGTGCATTGTGATTCTCCTGCTAGCTCCTAAACTTGGTTGGTAAAGTTTAGGAGCTAGCTTCTGCTTAGAAATACTTCAAACGTGAAGAAATGACAGAATGACCACTGAAAACTGATTTTGTGTATGAAGATTCAAGCATCTAACACTAACCTTGTTTGCTTTGTAGCTGTATTTCCATCCATCCCTATAGTGTAAAACAAAGTGAAACAAGAAGATGTAAACTGTTACTCTGTGCAAACCATTGAACTTAAGAGTCCCAAATTTGGGGCACAAAATGGGTTTTATGAAAGAGTGAACTCTGACAAGTAATAAAGAAATCCAATAAAAAATTGTTTCAGCTTTTTCAGTAAATTAGGATTCAACTGCTAGCTCTTATAGCAACTTTGTCAAAACTGTTCCTGTGTACTTTTGCATAGAAATACTTAAACCAGGAACAAACCAGAGAGTGTCCACTGACATTTGAATTGTGTATGTAAAATATTAAGCAGTAACTTCGAACCATGCTTGATTTGATGCTCCATTTTCAAACACCTATATAGAATAAAATGAAGTGTAACCTGAAAGTTAAAACTGTTCCTATATACAAACCCTTGAATATAGAAGAACGAAAATGGGAGGACAACATATGTTTTGTGAAAGGATGCATCCTGCTGAGTGTCAATGAAATCAAATAAAAAATGATTCAGTTCACTAATTGCATTGGACTTCTCCTGCTATCTCTGAAAGAGGTTATAGAGAAAGCTGTTCCTCTGTGCCTCTACTTACTACCATTTTGGCAAAAAAATAGCATAAAGGGAAAACATGAAACTGATTGTGCGTGTGAAGTTTCAAGTATTTAGCAAAAACTGTGTTTGATTTAAAGCTCTATTTGCATCTAGTGCCAAACAAAGTAAAACCTGAAAATTCAAACCGTTCTTTGTAAAAACCATTGATCCTAGGAGTGCCAAGTTTGGGGAACAAAGTGAGTTTATTGAAAGGGTGAGCTCTGCCTAGTATAAAAGAAATCCAAAAAAATTTGTTGCAGCTGTTTCAGTGCATTTTGATTCTCCTGCTATCTCCTAAAGCGAGTTAATAAAAGCTGTTTCTGCATGCTTCTGCTTAAAAGGACTTACAGAAGGAACAAACCACACAGTGACCACTGGGAAATAATTTGGTATATCAAGACTCAAGCAGCTAGCACAAACCGAGTTTGATTTGCTGGTATATTTTCTTCCACGTGTACAATGTAAAACAAAGTGACAGCAGAAAATTCTAACTGTTTCTGCTTGCCATACCCAGTATGTTTCAGCCTATGAATTAAGGATTGACTATTAAATAGAATGTTCCTGACATCATGTAGCTAGTAGACAGTTGTATATAATAGCATCTGATGATAGGTATTGTTTGTAAGCTGTGGAGAGAATCAGGTTTCTAGTCTGAAATATGAAAGACGTATGTCATATTTTTCAGGTTGGTATTTTTTACTGTACAATTGATTTACCATGAGTGAAGTCCCTCCCTATAACAATGTCTCAGTTGACATGGATAGATTTAAAGCAAATACCAAATGTTATAAGACCCACAGTAAAACCAGACAATGGCACAATATTTAAAAATGTAGAATGAGACATTCAACCAACCTGTTTCCATAGTACCCTTTTAGGAAGAAGATGCAGCTGTGCTACCTCAGGGACAATGGAAATAAAAAAAAAAATAAAAAAACCTTTCTTCCAGTTCACAGTGAATGAGATGCAGCTATAGTGGGGTTTCCTCAAAGAAAAACAATGCTTCTCATACAAACATCAAGTTCAAATAGCAAAAACATAGAGTCAGGTACAAAAGCATGTTTCTTGAGGAAGAAAATCATTCTGAAAACTCATATTAGAAGATAAATGAATGTACAACTGAATCCTTCATGGATAAGGAAGACCTATCATGGATAATTGTTTGTGTATGGCTCCTGAAATCTTGCCACTACTGAAAAGGCATTGGCAAATATTCAAATAAGATATTTATTATCTCTACATGCTTTGAAATGGCCATCTAATGAATTCATGAAGAGACACATGAGAACCACTTTAAAATTCAGGAATTACTTCAGAAGATAAGGTTCTCAGAGGAGAACCCTGCATGAATACATTAATATCAATGCAAGATGAGAAATAGAAGAGATTCATTGCCCAACTTTGGTCTTGTAAAAATCCCTTCAGAGCTTTGGTTACTTGCTATTTTTATGCTCTCTTCAGTTGAATGCTTCGGCTGCCTCAGGGCTCTCTTTTGTGAAGCCTCTGAAGAATTACTTTACAATGTTCTTGAATGGGATGCATGTGTTTCTCAGTGCTAAACCACTAGACTCAACTGTTTTAGGCACTGCTTCAGATTCTTAACACCACTTAAAATCATTAAGTATATTTTATATCCAATAGAAAGTAATATTCTTTGAAAATTTTTTTGAGAATCGTCATTGCATTTTGTACAATTCAAGCAACTTATGGAATAAGAAAAATGACCCTTTAGTTTCAATGTGTTATTCTTTACCAGTAAGTAGACAGGAAAAATTACTTTGAAGTTTTTTTTCTACTTCATATTCACAAAACATTACAAAAATAAATAAGTAAATACATAGATAAAAATAAATATATAAATAAATAAAACATTGCCAGACACTAAACATTTAATTTGTTTTGAAGGGCAGTATTGATGCTAGGAACTTTCAAATTCTCTAGTCCATAGAAAGGCAGCTAGAGCAGTACCCACATAGACATTTGTGAAATGCTATGCAGGAGTATATTTATTTGAAAAATCTAGGATTTAGTATGTAATATAACCTCCACTGAGCTTTTAAGGATGATTGCTTACAAGGAAGAAGATGTGGGGACTTGGGATATGAGAAGGGATTCATGTATCAATTGTGATTTCTAGGTTGTTGAGAGAGATATCTTGGGAAACCTCAGATGTAAGTATGGTGTGAATATCAGAAAAGATCTGTGACTTGAAGCTTAATAAAGAAACATTGCAGTGAATTGTTTTAACATTTTACATACTTCAGCAACAGAAGTTCCTTTGGGAAATGAGGGCACTGCCAAGTGTGGATTTGTTTTACCACATTGGGAATTTCAGTGATAATTTCTTACATTTTTGCTCTAGAGCCTTTTGCACCAAAGTGAGAGTGTGAAGCAAAAATGTTCCTCCCAAGATGCACCAATTAGCCCTACTGCATTTGGCCTTGTGGATATGATGTGGAAATTCCTACCTGCATGCATTCTATACAGGTTACAACTAAAGGAGTTTGCTCAGAACTTATTGGGCCTTGTCTCAACCCAAACCTTATCTAACATTTGGTTTCATTGGTAAAACATTGCTAGGCAAACAATGTCACAATTATCTAATTTCCATGGTCTTGAAACTTTGGACAACCTTAGAAATCTCACTGCTCTTCAACACAAAATCTGACCCAGACTTCATTGACCACAACTCACGAAAATGCTGGGGGTAACAGATACAGTAAGTATTAGCCAGTGAACTAAGGGAATAAGATTGAATTGAGAAGGTGTTGGTCAAGGAATATATGACAAGGCGTTGTATTCTGTATTTGGCTTCCAAAGATCAAGATCATGATATCATGCAGCTTGTAACCTGTTTTGTATTAGGGCAACCTGTTATGAATATGGTTTGGCAGCTATTCTGAGAATTGAGTTTCTAGTCTGAAATTAGAATAATGTATGTCATAGTTATCAGTTGATATTTTTTTCCTGCACATCATCATTTACAACCTGTGGTGTTCTAGCTAGAGCAATATGTTGGAGTTGATCTTAATATTTTTTATAGAAAATTACCAAATGTGATGTGGTAGAGTTTCAACCACAGCAAAAAACAGAAGATAACTCAATGGCTACACAATGCAGAAGAAGTATTTTGGACACCTGTAACCATCTTCTTAGAAGATGATTGAGCTGTGCTGCCTGAGGCACACAGGGAATAAGAAACAATGACTTTTAGATCTTAGTAAAAGAGATCCAGCTGTGGTGGGGTTTCCTCCAAGAAAACCAATGCTTCTCACATCAATATCAAGTTCAAGTACCAAAAGCTTCTAGGCAGGGTGTAAAGGACATTTCCTGACTAATGAAAACATCCCCAGAACTTTTTCTGGCCAATGAATTAATGGACAGCTACTTATCTTGTGAATCGAGAAGACCTACTGTGTATATTGGTTTTTGTATTGATTCTAAAATTTGACCTCTAATGAAAGGTGCTTGTGGATATTTGTAAAAGTTATTTACCAGCTCTAAATACTGTGAAATACTGTCTAATGATTTCCTGAAGAGACTCATGAGCACCCCATTTATTCTCAGATATCACTGAGGAGGGTTATGTTTTCCATAATGAACCATTCATGGATACATCAATATTCAAGAAAAATGAGCAATAAAAAATTCATTGACCAAGCTGTAGTCCTGTATAAAACACTTCAGAGCATTTGTTATTTGCTATTGTTCTGCTCTCCTCAGTTGAAGAATTTCTTTGCCACAGGTCTCTCTTTGTGAAGCCTAAGAGGAATCACTTCAGGAATTGCCTTATATGGGCTACATGTGTTTCTCAGTGATAAAATAATTGCCTCAACTCTGTGAGGCACAGCTTAAGATCACCAACAACACATAAAATGATTAATTACACTGTATGTCAAACAAAAAGTAATGTTGTTTAAAAACTTAGTTGGAGAATCTTTATTGCATCTTATAGATTTGCAGACATTTGTGAAACTAGAACAGTGATCCTTTAGGTTAAAAGTCTTAAGTAGATATGACTTGATATTTAAATTTTTATTATCTAAAATTCACAAAACAATACAAAAATAAATAAATATATAATCAGTCTGTCATTCAATAAGTAACCAATTAAATAAATTTATAAATGCAAAATTCCAAAAGACTAGGCATTTAATGTTTTTAAGGTGCGGTATTAACTCTGTGCATTTTCAACTCCCTGGATTTAAGAAGGGCATCTCGCTCACTGTCCACAATGTATTTAGTCAAGTGAGAAGCAGGGCTACATCAATTTAAAGAAATTTTTAGCTCCGTATGATGTATACTTTCCCCCAAATTTTATGGACGATTACCTATGAAAAAGGTTTGTGAGAACTTGGACTCTATGGAAGGGTTCCAGTATAAATTGTGATTTGAAGGTACTTAAAAAAATTGCTTGGGGAACCTAAAATGTAAGAGTAAACCTAAAATGTAAGAGTCCAGTTAATATCAGAAGACATCTGGACTTGAAACTTACTCAAAAAATGTTGCAGTGAATTAAATTGACATTTTTGGTTTCCCAGTATCAGAAGTTTTCTTGAGAAATGAGAATAAGGCTGAGTGTGAATTTATTTACCACATTAAAATCTCATTGATAGTTTCACACATTATTTGCTATGGAGCCTTTTGCTCCAAAGTGTAAGACTGAAGCACAAATATTCCTCCCACTTTGGAATAATTCAAATATCGGTATGTGGCATTTTGGATATGATGTGGAAAACCTTCTCTGCATAAGTTCTATACATGTTATATCTCAAAGAGATTGTTTCAAAGTTCTTAGCCACTGTCTGAATCCAAAGACTACCTAGCAATCCTTTGATTTTTGAAATATAACATAGTACACTTCTAGTCCAAAAGACTTGAAATTATCCAATTTCCATGACCTTGTACATCTGGGGGGTCTTAGGAACACTGGTTACTAATCACCACTGAATCAGTCTTGGACTTCATTAAACCCAAATCAAAATAATGCAGGAAATAACAGAACCAGTAAGTTTGAGCCTATGAATTAAGGACCTATGATTGAATAGGGATGGTGATTCCATAAGTATCACAAGGCACTGTATCTCTGGCATTGGTTTTAAATAGAATGTTCTTGACATCATGAAGCTAGAAGACATTTGCATCTGATTATTTGTATTGTTTGGAAACTATGCTGAGAATCATGTTTCTACTTTGAAACAAGAAAGATGTATGTCTTATTTGTCAGGTTGGTATTTATTACTGCATATTTGATTTACAATGAGTAATGTCCTTTCCTATAGTAGTATATCTCAGTTGACATTCATAGTTTTAAAGCAAATACCAAATGCCTTGTGGTAGAGTTTGACCCACAGCAAAGCCAGACGATGGCAGAATGTCTAAAGACGCAAACCAACCTGTTTCCATAGTACCCTTTTAGGAAGAAGATACAGCTGTGCTACCTCAGACACAATGGAAAGAAAAAACAACTTTCTTCCAGTTCACAGAAAATTAGATCCAGCTGAGGTAGGGTTTCTTCAAAGAAAAAACATGCTCCTCATACCAACATCAAGTACAAGTAGCAAAAAAAAAAAAAAAAAATAGTGGCAGGCAATAAAAGGATGTGTCTTGACTTAGAAAGTCATTCTCAGGTCTCTTACTGGAAGATGAATGAATGTACAGCTGAAAACTTTATGGATGAGGAAGACCTGTCATAGACAATTGTTTGCATATGCCTCCTGAAATCTTGCCATTACCTAAAAGGCACTGGTGAATTTTTGAATAAGATATTTACCATCTCTAAGAGCTATGAAATAGTCATCTAATGACATCATGAAGAGACTAATGAGACTAAGGAGATTGCTCCAAACTTCTTTGCCCCTGTATCAATCCAAACCTTACCTACCCTTTGGTTTTATTGGTAAAATATGGCTAGGCAAAAAGCCTCACTATTATCTAATTTCCATGACCTGGAACCTGTGGTGAACATTAGAAATCTCATTGCTCTTCAACACAAAATCAGTCACAGTCTTCATTGACCACAACTCACGAACATGCTGGGGGAACCAGATACAGTAAGTTTGTTCCAGTGGACTATATGAATAGGAATGAATAGAAAAGGTGTTGGCCAAGGAATATATGACAAGGCTGTGTATTCTGGATTTGGCTTCGAAACATCATGTTCATGATATCATGTGGCTTGTAAACTGTTGTATATCATGACATCCTTTTTCAGATATTATTTGGGAGCTATTCAGAGAATAAGGTTTCTATTCTGAAATGAGAATGATGTATGTCAGACTTATCAGTTGCTGTATTATTTTTTCCTGCACAGCTTCATTCACCACCTCTGATGTTCTCCCTCAAGCATAATGTGGCAGTTGACCTTCATATTTTTAAAAGCAAACACTAAATTTGATGTGGTAGAGTTTAAACCACAGGGGAAAAAAAAAGAATATAACTGAATGGCTACAAACTCCAGAAGAAGTATTTTGGGCACCTGTTACCATCTTCACAGAAGAAGATTCAGCTGTGTGTCCTCTGACACATTGGGAATAAGAAACAATGTTTTTAGATCCCAGTGAAAGAGATCCATCTGTGGTGAGGTTTATTCCAAGAAAACCAATGCTCTTCCTACCAATATCAAGTTCAATTACCAAAAGCTTCTAGGCAGGGTGTAAAGGACATGTTTTGACTAATGAGAACATTCCCAGAACTCCTTCTGGCCAATGAATGAATGGATAGCTACTTATCTTGTGAATCGAGAAACCTACTGTGTATATTGTTTTTTGTGTTGATTCCAAAATTTGACCTCTAATGAGAGTGTGCTTGTGGATATTTGTAAAAGTTATTTACCACCTATAACCACTGTGAAATAGCTATCTAATGACTTCCTGAAGAGAATCATGATAAGCCCATTTAATCTCAGATATCACTGACGAATGTTAGGTTTTCCATAAAGAACCCCCTCAAGGATACCTCAATATTCAAGAAAAATGAGCAATAACAAATTCATTGCCCAAGCTGTGGTCTTATATAAAACACATCAGAGCATTTGTTATTTGCTATTCTTCTGCTCTACTCATTCAAGGAGTTCTTTACCTCAGGGCTTTTTCAAGAAGCCTAAGGAAAATCACTTTAGAATTTGCCTTAAATGGACAGCATATGTTGCTCAGTGCTAAAACACTTGCCTCAAATGTGTGAGGTAGTGCTTAAGATTATCAACACCACATAAAAGGATTAATTACATTGCATGTCAAACAAAAAGTAATATTGTTTAAAAACTTAGTTGGAGAATCTATTGCATCTTGTAGAATTCCATTCATGAAAGCAAAACAGTGATCCTTTAGGTTCTATGTCTTAAGAAGATATAATATGGTGTTTAAATTTTTATTAGCTAATATTTACAAAATAATACAAAAAATAATAAATAAATATATAATTATTCAGTCAGTAAGTAATTAAGTAATTAAATAAATTTATAAATTCGAAATTCGCAGACACTAGTCATCTAATGTTTTGAGGTGTAGTATTAACTCTGGACACTTTCAACTTTCCTGGATTTAGGAAGGGCATCTAGCAATTTGCTCACCATAGATTTGGTCAAATGAGAAGCAGGGCTACGTTCATTTCAAATAATTTTTGAGTTCAGTATATGATGTATACTTTCCCCAAAGTTTTATCGACGATTTAGTATAAAAAAAAATGTGAGGACTTGGAAAGTATGGAAAAATTCCAGTATAAATTGTCATTATTTTATTGGTTATTCAAAACATTACAAAGCTCATGATATATCATCTTTCATACATTTGACTCAATTGGGTTATGAACTCCCATTTTTACCCCAAATACAAATTGCAGAATCACATAGGTTACACACTCACATTTTTACATAATGGCATATTAGTGACTGTTGTATTCTGCTACTTTTCCTATCCCCTACTATCCACCCTCCCCTCCCCTCCCATCTTCGCTCTCTACCTCATCTGCTGTTGTTCAATTCTCTCCCTTGTTCCCCCACCTTTCCCCTCACAACCTCTTATATGTAATTCTGTGTAACATTGACGGTCTCCTACCATTTCCATATGCTTTCCCTTCTCTCTCCCTTTCTCTCCCCCCACTTGTCTTTGTTTAATTTTAATCTTTTCCTCATGCTCTTCTTCCCTGTTCTGTTCTTAGTTGCTCTCTTTATATCAAAGAAGACATTTGACATTTGTTTTTTAAGGATTGGCTAGCTTCACTTAGCATAATCTGCTCTAATGCCATCCATTTCCCTGTAAATTCTATGATTTTATCATTTTTTAGTACTGCGTAATACTCCATTGTGTATAGATGCCACATTTTTTTATCCATTCATCTATTGAAGGACATCTAGGTTGGTTCCACAGTGTAGCTATTGTGAATTGTGCCGCTATGATCATTGATGTGGCAGTATCCCTATAGTGAGCTCTTTTAAGATCCTCAGGGAATAGTCCAAGAAGGGCGATAGCTGGGTCAAATGGTGGATCCATTCCCAGCTTTCCCAGGAATCTCCATACTGCTTTCCAAATTGGCCTCACCAATTTGCAGTCCCACCAGCAGTGTACAAGTGTACCCTTTTCCCCACATCCTCGCCAACACTTATTGTTGTTTGACTTCATAATGGCTGCCAATCTTACTGGAGTGAGATGGTATCTTAGGGTGGTTTTGATTTGCATTTCTCTGACTGCTAGAGATGGTGAGCATTTTTTCATGTACTTGTTGATTGATTGTATGTTCTCCTCTCTGAAGTGTCTGCTCAGGTCCTTGGCCCATTTGTTGATTGTGTTATTTGTTATCTTATTGTTTAATTTTTTGAGTTATTTGTATATTCTGGATATTAGGGCTCTATCTGAAGTGTGAGGGGTAAAAATTTGTTCCCAGGATGTAGGCTCTCTATTTACCTCTCTTATTGTTTCTCTTGCTGAGAAAAAACTTTTTTAGTTTAAGTAAGTCCCATTTGTTTATTCTTGTTATTACCTCTTGGGCTATGGGTGTCCTATTAAGCAATTTGGAGCCCGACCCCACAGTATGTAGATTGTAGCCAACTTTTTCTTCTATCAGATGCAGTGTCTCTGATTTGATATCTAGCTCATTGATCCATTTTGAGTTAACTTTTGTGCATGGCGAGAGAAAGGGATTCAGTTTCATTTGTTGCATATGGATTTCCAATTTTCCCAGCACCATTTGTTGAAGATGCTATACTTCCTCCATTGCATGTTTTTGGCCCCTTTATCAAATATAAGAAAGTTGTAATTTTGTGGATTGGTCTCTGTGTCCTCTATTCTGTACCATTGGTCCACCTGCCTGTTTTGGTACCAGTCCCATGCTGTTTTTGTTACTATTGCTTTGTAGTACAGTTTGAACTCTGGTATCGCTATACCTCCAGATTCACACTTCCTGCTTAGAATTGCTTTTGCTATTCTGGGTCTTTTGTTTTTCCATATGAATTTCATGATTGCTTTATCTATTTCTACAGGAAATGCCATTGGGATTTTGATTGGCATTGCAATAAACCTGTAGAGAACTTTGGGTAGTATCGCCATTTTGATGATGTTAGTTCTGCCTATCCGAACAGGGTACATTTTTCCATGTTCTAAGATCTTCTTCTATCTCTCTCTTTAGGGTTCTGTAGTTTTCATTATATAAATCTTTCACCTCTTTTGTTAGGTTGATTCCCAAGTATCTTATTTTCTTTGAGGATATTGTGAATGGAGTGGTTTTCCTCATTTCCATTTCAGAAGTTTTGTTGCTGATATACAGGAATGCCTTTGATTTATGCATGTTGATTTTATATCCTTCCACTTTGCTGAATTCATTTATTAACTCTAACAGTTTCCTTGTAGACCCTTTTGGGTCTGTTAAATATATTATCATGTCACCTGAAAATAGTGATAATTTAAGTTCTTCTTTTCCTATTTTTATGCCTTTAATTTCTTTTGTCTGTCTAATTGCTCTGGCTAGTATTTCAAGAACTAAATTGAATAGAAGTGGTGAGAGAGGGCATCCCTGTCTTGTTCCAGATTTTAGAGGGAATGCCTTCAGTTTTTCTCCATTTAGGATGATGCTAGCCTGAGGTTTAGCATATATATCTTTTACAATGTTGAAGTTAGTTCCTGTTATCCCCAATTTTTCTAGTGTTTTGAACATAAAGTGATGCTGTACTTTGTCAAATGTTTTTTCTGCATCTATTGAGATGATCATGTGGTTCTTGTCTTTAAGTCTATTGATGTAGTGAATAGCGTTTATTGATTTCCATATATTGAACCAGCCTTGCATCCCAGGGATTAATCCTACTTGATCATGGTGCACGATTTTTTTGATATGCTTTTGTATTTGATTCTCCAGGATATTATTGAGAATTTTTTCATCCAAGTTCATTAGAGATATTGGTCTGTAGTTTTCTTTCTTTGAAGTGTCTTTGTCTGGTTTCGGGATCAGGGTGACATTGGCCTCATAGAATGAATTTGGAAGAGCTTCTTCTTTTTCTATTTCTTGAAATACCTTGAAAAGTATTGGTATTAATTCTTCTTTGAAGGTTTTGTAGAACTCTGCTGTATACCCATCCGGTCCAGGGCTTTTTTGGCTGGTAGTCTTTTGATGGCTTCTTCTATTTCTTCCTTTGTTATTGGTCTGTTTAAATTGTGTGTGTTTTCCTGACTCAATTTGGGCATATCTTAATACTTAAGAAATTTATCGATATCTTCACTATCTTCTATTTTATTGGAATATAGGGTTTCAAAATACTTTCTAATTATGTTCTGTATTTCTGTAGTGTCTGTTGTGATATTGCCTTTTTCATCCAATATGTTAGTAATTTGAGTTCTCTCTCTTCTTCTCTTCATTAACATGGCTATGGGCCTGTCGATCTTATTTATTTTTTCAAAGAACCAACTTTTAGTTTTATCAATTTTTTCAATTTTTTTTGTTTCAAATTCGTTGATTTCTGCTCTAATTTTAATTATTTCTTGTATTCTACTACATTTGCTGTTGTTTTGCTCTTCCTTTTCTAGGTTTTAGAGGTGTAGTGTGAATTCATTTATTTGATGTTTTTTTTTCTTTTTTTGAGGAAAGAACTCCAAAAAATGAATTTTCCTCTTAAAACTGCTTTCATTGTGTCCCATAGATTCTGGTATGTTGTGTCTGTATTGTCATTTGTCTCTAATAATTTTTTTATCTCCTCCTTTATGTCTTCTGTAACCCATTGATCATTCAGTAACATATTGTTCATTTTCCATGTGATGTAGGATTTTTCCTTCATTCTTTTATCATTGATTTCCAGTTTCATTCCATTATGATCAGATATGGTGTATGGTATTATCTCCATGCCTTTATATTTACTAAAAGTTGCCCTATGGCATAATATATGGTCTATATTTGAGTAGGATCCATGTGCTGCTGAGAAGAAAGTGTATCCACTTGATGATGGTTGATATATTCTATATATGTCGGTTAAGTCTAAGTTATTGATTGTGCTATTGAGTTCTATAGTTTCTTTATTAAGCTTTTGTTAAGAAGATCTGTCTAATGGCGAGAGCGGTGTGTTGAAGTCACCCATAATTATTGTGTTGTTGTCTATTTGACTCTTGAACTTGAGGAGAGTTTGTTTTATGAACGTTGCAGCACCATTGTATGGTGCATACAAATTGATAATTGTTATGTCTTGTTGTTGGATGGTTCCGTTTAACAGTATATAGTGTCCTTCTTTATCCCTTTTGATTAACTTAGGTTTGAAGTTGATTTTATTCGATATGAGTATGGCCACTCCTGCTTATTTCCGAGGGCCATGCGAATGGTATGATTTTTCCCAACCTTTTACCTTCAGCCTGTGTATGTCTTTTCCTATCATATGAGTCTCCTGAAGGCAGCATATTGTTGGATTTTTTTTTAATCCACCTTACTAGCCTATGTCTCTTGATTGGTGAGTTTAGGCCATTAATATTTAAGGTTACAATTGAAATATGATTTGTACTTCCAGTCATGTTTATTTATTTATTTATTTTAGTGTGGCTAGTTTTTACTTTTTGGTTATTTTCCTCCCCCTTTACTGAGATACCTCCCACTGTTAGTTTTGTGCACTATTTTTCAATTCCTCTTCTTGTAGTATTTTGCTCAAAATGCTTTGCAGTGCTGGTTTTCTGGCTGTTAATTCTTTTAGCTTTTGTTTATCGTGAAAGATTTTAATTTCATTATCAAATCTGAAGCTTAATTTTGCTGGATACAGTATTCTTGGTTGGAATCCATTGTTTTTCAGCATTTCAAATACATTGTTCCAGGAACTTCTTGCTTTCAAAGTCTGTGATGAAAAATCAGTCGTTAACCTGATTGGTTTACCCCTGAATGTAATCTGCCTCCTTTCTCTTGTAGCTTTTAATATTCTCTCCTTGTTCTGAATGTTGGCTATCTTCATAATTATATGTCTTGGAGTTGGTCTATTATGGTTTTGAATGTTTGGGGTCCTGTAGGCTTCCAGGATTTGGCAATCCATTCCATCTTTCATCTCTGGGAAGTTTTCTAGAATTATTTCATTTAATATGTTGTCCATTCCTTTGGTTTGAATCTCTATGCCTTCTTCTATCCCGATGACTCTCAGATTTGTTTTTTTTTTTTTTATGACATCCCATATCTCTTGAATAGATTGCTCATGGGATTTAAGCATCTTTTCTGTTTTGACTATATTCTTTTCACGTTGATAGACTTTGTATTCTTTATCTGATGTTCTGACTTCTACTTGATCTAGTCTATTTGTAATATTCTCGTTTGAGTTTTTCATTTGGTTTATAGTTTCCTGCATTTCTAGGATTATTGTTTGATTTTTTTAAAGATCTCTATCTCCTGGTAAAGCTCATTCTTTGCCATTTGAATTTGTTTGTTTAATTCATTTTCAAAATATACTTTTATTGCTTGGACTTGCTGCCTCATGTCTTCTCTAATATTCCTTTCCATCTGAGTTAGATATGCCTTGAGTTCTTTCCCTATCCCTGTTTCTGATGCTTCTAGGTCCTCCTGTAAAATTAAGTTGTCCTGCATTGTTTGTACTCCTTTTTCCCCTTGTTTTTTCATGATGTTCATGTTACTTTCCAGCTCTATTTGATTGCTGTGTTTCTGCTCTCTTCTATAGATTTGTTTTGGTCTTGTATATCTCTGTTGTGTCTCCTTTGTGTTGGTAGACTATGCCTGCTAAAGTGGAATCCACTGGGAAGGAATTCCGACGGCCCAGCTGCAGTGACGTCACCTCTCTGCTATGGCTGGCCCCAGGCTCCTTGCCAGGGTGTCCGAATGGGGGGGGTGGGACTGGACTGTCTCTGGTTGGTTTCAGCTCCCGGTCGCCTGCGGGCGGGTGGTCTCCAGCCGCCCAGTCGCATGGGCAGCGGGTGGGCTGTTGCCGGCAGGCAGGTGGTCTCCAGCTGCCCAGTCACGCTAGCGGGTGGGCTGTCGCCGGCGGGCAGTCTCCAGCCGCCCAGTCGCAGGGGCAGCAGGTGGGCTGTCGCTGGCTGGTGGGTGATCTCTAGCTGCCCAGTCACGTGGTTGGTCGCCAGCGGGCAGGCAGTCTCCAGCCGCCCAGTCACGCGGGCAGCAGGCCGGCTGTCGCCGGCGGGTGGGCGATCTCTAGCCGCCCAGTCGCACGGTCGGTCACCAGCTGGCAGGCGTTCTCCAGCCACCCAGTCACGCAGGCAGCGGGTGGACTGTTGCTGGCGGGCGTGTGGTCTCCAGCCGCCCAGTCGTGAGGGTCTGGCCTATAGTCCCCTGGTTTCTCCTGCTAGTCCTGGTTTCTCCTGCTAGACCAGATTTCCCCTGAGTGATGCCTCTCGGCAGTTCAAACTGTACTCTGGGCCTGCCATTTGTTGGGTGTGGAGGGTGTCTTTTGGGAACCCCAGCACTCTATTGTTTTGATTTTTTCTGCCTTCCCCTCCCCCAGCGCAGGCTAGACAGGTTTCGTTTTCGCTGCTAATGGGAGGGGGAGTTGAAGGTCAGGTGTCTAGTTTTCCCAGCGTCTTTATGCAGGCTTCCTCTGATAATCCCACCCCTGGAATGCCTAGGAAAGATTTTATGGGAATTCCCTACTGTATGGGAGCTGAGCTGAGTAACACACACCTGTTTTATTGTTGCAATCTGTTGGAGAATGGCGGTGGTTACTTCAGCTCTCCAAGATGGTGGCAGCTGGTTTCCTTGGTGGAGTTTCCATTGTGGGGGATAGAACTGTACTGCTTCCTTCCCCGTCTGAAATCCCGAACTCAGCCAGGGGCTTAGTGGGGGCTCAACCGGCAGGATTCCACAGAATCTGCAGCAAAGTATCTCCCTGCTTGCTGGTCACTTCTCTGTGGTGCCCCGCCATCTGTAGCCACATGGCGGGCCGCGCACATAAATTGTCATTTGAAGGTGTTTGAAAGAAATAGGTTGGGAAACCTAAGAGGTAAGAGTCTTGTTGACTTCAGAAGAAGTCTATAACTTGAAGCCTACTCAAGAAATTTTCCAGTGAATTAATTGACATTTTAGGTACCTCAGTATCAGAAGTTTTCTTAAGAAATAAGAGCATTGCTGAGTGTGGATTTTTTTTTAAATCCCATTAGGAATCTCAGTAATAGTTTCACACATTATTTGGTAAGGAGCCTTTTGCACCAAAGTGAGAGACTGAAGCACAAATGTTCCTCCCACTTTGGAACAATTAGACCATCTGCATGTGGCCATGTGGATATGATGTGGAAAACCTCTGCCAGAGTTCTCTACATGTTACATCTCAAAGAGATTTCTCCAAACTTCTTAGTCATGGTCCGAATCCAAAGACTACCCAGCCTCCCTTTTGTTGTTGAAATATGTCATAGTACACTTCTAGTCCAGCAAACTCAAAATTATCCAATTTCCATGACCTGGTACATCTGGAGCACCTTAGGATCTCTGGTTCCTAATCACCACTGAATCAGACTGGAACACGTCATTGACTGGAACTCCCCAAAATGCTGGCAATAATAGCTCTAGTAATTTTGAGCCTATGAATTAAGGACCTATGATTGCAAAGGGATGGTGTTTCCAAAAAGTATTATGAGTCCCTGTATCTCTCACATTGGCTTTTAAATAGAATGTTCCAGACATCATGCAGCTAGTAGACAGTTATATATCACAGTTGTATATGGATATGTTTTGGAAGCTATGTTGAGAATCAGGTTTATAGTCTGAAATAAGTAAAATATATGTCATATTTGTGAGGTTGGTATCTTTTACTGCAAATTTGATTTACCACCAGTGCTGTCCCTCTCTATAGCAATATCTCTCAGTTGACTTTCATAGTTTTAAAGTTAATACCAAATGCTCTGTGGTGGAGATTGACCCACAGAAAAAGAAGAAAATGGAACAATGTCTAAAAATGTAAACAGAGCCTTTCCATCCACCTGTTTGCATAGTACACATTTTGGAAGAAGATACACCTGTGCTACCTCAAGCATAATGGAAATTTAAAAAACAAAAAACAAACAAACAAACAAAAAAACTTTCTTCCAGATCACAATGAATGAGATCCAGCTGTGGTGGGGTTTCTTCAAAGAAAAACAATACTCCTCATACCAACATCAAGTTCCAGCAGCAAAAACTTGGAGGCAGGCACCAAAGCATGTGTCTTGATGTAGAAAATCATTCTCAGGACTCATATTGGAAAATGAGTGAATGGATAGCTGAATCCTTTATGGAATAGGAAGACCTATCACGAATAATTGTTTGGGTATGCCACTACTGAGAAGATGTTGGTGAATTTTTTGAATAAGATATTTACCAGATCTAAGAGATATGAAATGGCCATCTAATGACTTCATGAAGAGACTCATGAGTCCCAATTTATAACTCAGAAATTACTTCAGAAGGTAAAGTTTTCAGAGGATAACCGTGACTGCATACATAAACATCCATGAAAGATGAGAAATAGAAGAAATTCATTGACCTAACTTTGGTCCTGTAAAGAACCCTTCAGAGCTTTGGTTATATGCTATTGTTCTGCTCTCCTCAGTTGAAAGCATTCTCTGCCTAAGGTCTGTATTTTGTGAAGCCTTAGGAGAATTACATTAGAAATGTGCTTGAGTGGGCTACATGTATTTCCCAGTGGTAAAGCACTAGGCTAAACTGTGTGAGGCACTGCTTCAGATCCTCAACACCACTTAAAATAATTAAGTATATTTTATATCCAATGGAAAGTAATAATGTTTAAAAAAATTAGGTGAAGAATTGTTATTGCATCCTGCAAGATTCAAGAGATTTATAAAATAAGAATCATGACCCTTTATGTTTAATATGTTATTTTTTACCATTAAGTAGACAGGACAAAAGACTTTGAAGTTGTTCCTAGCTTATATTCACAAACCATTACAATAAATAATAAATACATAGATAGATAAAAGTAAATATATAAAAATGATTGCCAGACACTAAGCATCTAATTTGTTTTGAAGGGCAGAATTAACTCAGGGCACATTCAAATTATCTAGTCCATCAAAACGACATCTACACCTGTGCTCACATTGAATTTAATGAAATGATATTCAGTAGTACATTTATTTTAAAAATTCTTGGACTTCTCTATGTAATATTGCCCCCACTGAGGTTTTTAGTATGATAGCTTAGAAAAAAGAAGATGTGGGGACATGCAATATGAGAAGGGGATCTTGTATCAATTGTGATTTCTAGGTGGTTTAAAGAGATAGATTGGGAAACCTCAGATATAAATATGGTTTGTATATCAGAAAAGATCTGTGACTTGAAGCTTATCAAGAAATAATGTAATGAATTGCTTTAACATTTCACATACCTCGGGTTCAGAAGGGTCTTTGGGAAGTGAGAGCACAACCCAGTGTGGATTTGTTTACCACATCAGGAATTTCAGAGATAATTTCTTACATTTTTTGCTATAGAGACTTTTGGATGAATGTGAGAGTGTGAAGCAAAAATTATCCTCCAAAGATGGACCAATTAACCCTACTTAATATTGTCTTTTGTATATGATGTGGAAAGCCTTCCCTGCATGTGTTGTATACAGGTTAAAAATAAAGGAGATTGCTCAGAACTTCTTGTCTGAATCCAAATCTTACCTGGCATTTTGTTTTATTGGTAAATATTAATTGGCCAACAGCCTCTCAATTTTCTACTTTCCATGACCTGGAACCTTAGAAATCTCATTGCACTTCAACAAAAATTAGACTCAGACTTCACTGACCACAACTCATAAAAATTATGGGGATACCTGCCACAGTCCAGCTGTGCAAAATAACCAGGAGGTGACAAGCAACTCAAAGGCTGAAGCGGGAACTGCTTTATTGCAGGGGAAACTCAGTGGGAACTGAGTGGGCACTCAAGGCAGGGAGAACCAATTTATTGTGGAAGAGCAGAAGTATATATCCCTAACTGATTATACACAGCTTGACTCAATTCACATCATCTAGATACAGCAGTCAGCCAATAAGGAATCCCCATAATCTTAATGTCTCCGTGGCTTTGCCTCACAAACTACTCCTCCTGGCAAACTGCAAGGCACGATCTTGACTTGATTTGAGGTCCCCAACATCTCCCCCCTTTTGTTTTATTAAACAACAAGTATGTGGTTTAGGGACTGTGCCTGTTTTAGGTTGTCCAATACTGCATATTGTCCTTACCCATCATTAGATGTTCTGACCTCAAATCGTCATCCTTCTGGCTTAGGTTGGTACCAATTTAATTGGACCTTATCCATCTTTGACTACCGGCCCAATATACTTAGCCATAATTGTGGGTCTGTGTAATCGATACAAACACCATAAACAACCAGCCACAAGCAGAAGGAGGAGAATACAAAATGCCACAATACCAAGCCATTGACAGCTCCAAGTGAGAAGCGCTTGGAAAAATTGTACCACCTATGACACTGTCAGCAAAGATACCCTGGTACTATTACAATTTGTTGTATCAAAAGATTAGTTCATAATGCACATAGTTGATACATAGTCCAGGAAAGTTCTGTAGGCAGCTTAAAGCAGAGGAATCCATTAACATATCTATTTCTTCTTAAAGTAAATCAACTCTTTGATTGAGCATTCCTTGTTGAGGTACATTATTCATTGATGCATCAGTTTACACAGTTTGTGTGATAGTTATCACAGTACTAGCAGCAGAAAAGGCAACAGCTGTGATGATGGCAGCTGTAATTCCGAAGACTCTTTTGGTCTTCAGTAATACTGAAAATTCTTCTAATTTCGTTTTCACTGGCCCTGGGATGAAGGTAGGATTTCTGGCAATGATGGCTATAGAAAATTATGTAGTATTCCAGCAGGCACTAAGAAAACAATTTTTGAACAATTTAGTACATTATCCTGAACATAATTATTAGATATAATGAAAAGGAAAGGTGAAAGTAAACAAACAGGAGTAGGTTAAAACATTCTGTTAGGCTTTTATGTGGAACATCTTACTCGGTTGTAGTAAGCCAAATTACTTTGCTAAATTGCTTTCAGCCTAATCATATGCTATTTCTTAACACAGTGCCTGTTGTAACTACTACCAATTAATTGAATTAAGCATAACAGGTTATCTTTTTAACATTTGAAATAGGCCTCAATGGTGCTTATTATTCATTAGCCTCCAGGTGTGGGAGAACCATTGTCGCAGATGTAATGATAGTTAAACTGGAGTTCTGGATATCAGCTGTTATGGATTTGAGATATGTGAACCCTGTATTTATAAAGTTCAGAAGGCTTAAGAATGGCGGGTTGTTTCCCCCTCCCCCCCCCTTTTTTTTAAGAGGGCAGAGAATTTCCATAAGGGGAGGGATGACAATATGACCATTCCCCATCACAAATGTCTCAGGGGCACTGGGCAAGTCCTCTGCTCCCGGCCGCAGCATCCTGCTACCAGGGCCTCCACATGGCGGGGGCCAGAGAAGGTCCATTGGCTGCCACTGCTGCCACCTGGAAAGTCCCTGCTGTGCTGTGAACAGCTTGCCCACTCAGACACCCTCTGGTGACAAAAAGGGGTTAGTAGCAGCCTCCTGTTGTAACTCCTCCCCTGATAGCCCTTCCTCCTCTGAACTTTCTTCCTCTTTCTGACTAGAGTTCCTGGGCCTTTATCAATGTATGCCCCAACTCTTCTTGGTTTTACTGGGATGCCTCCTTCCTTTAGCAATTTACTTAACACCCTTTCGGTTTGATTTTTACTAACTTCTTTTTTGAATTTTTTTATTGGTTGTTCAAAACATTACAAAGATCTTGACATATCATATTTCATAAATTAGATTCAAGTGGGTTATGAACTCCCATTATTACTCCAAATACAGATTGCAGAATCACATCAGTTACATATCCACATTTTTACTTAATGCCATATTTGTAACTGTTGTATTCTGCTAACTTTCCTATCATCCACTATCCCTCCTCCCCTCCCCTCCCATCTTCTCTCTCTACCCCATCTCCTGTAATTCATTTTTCTCCTTGTTTTTGTGCCCATTCCCCTCACAAACTCTTATATGTAATTTTGTATAACAATGAGGGTCTTCTTCCATTTCCATGCAATTTCCCTTTTCTCTCCCTTTTCCTCCCACCTCATGTCTCTCTTTAATGTTAATCTTTTCTTCCTGCTCTTCCTCCCTGCTCTGTTCTTAGTTGCTCTCATTATATCAAAGAAGACATTTGGCATTTTTTTTAGGTATTGGCTAGCTTCACTTAGCATAATCTGCTCTAATGCCATCCATTTCCCTGCAACTTCCATGATTTTGTCATTTTCAGTGCTGCTTAATACTCCATTGTGTATAAATGCCACATTTTTTATCCATTCTTCTATTGAAGGGCATCTGGGTTGGTTCCACTGTCTAGCTATTGTGAATTGTGCTGCTATGAACATCAATGTGGCATTATCCCTTTTAAGGTCTTCAGGGAATAGTCCAAGAAGGGCAATACCTGGGTCAAATGGTGGTTCCATTCCCAGCTTTCCCAGCAATCTCCATACTGCTTTCCAAATTGGCCGCACACATTTGCAGTCCCACCTGCAGTGTACAAGAGTACCCTTTTCCCCACATCCTCGCCAGCTATCATTGTTGTTTGACTTCATAATGGCTGCCAATCTTACTGGAGTGAGATGGTATCTTAGGGTGGTTTTGATTTGCATTTCTCTGACTGCTAGAGATGGTGAGCATTTTTTCAGGTACTTGTTGATTGATTGTATGTCCTCCTCTGAGAAGTGTCTGTTCAGGTCCTTGGCCCATTTGTTGATTGGGTTATTTGCTATCCTATTGTTTAATTTTTTTAGTTCTTTGTATACTCCTGATATTAGGGCTCTATCTGAAGTGTGAGGAGTTAAAATTTGTTCCCATGATGTAGGCTCCCTATTTACCTCTCTTATTGTTTCTCTTGCTGAGAAAAAACTTTCTAGTTTAAGTAAGTCCCATTTGTTGATTCTTGTTATTAACTTTAATTCTATGGGTGTCCTATTAAGGAATTTGGAGCCCGACCCCACAAAATGTAGATTGGAGCCACCTTTTTTTCAATCAGATGCAGAGTCTCTGATTTGATTTCAAGCTCCTTGATCCATTTTGAGTTAACTTTTATGCATGGTGGGAGAAGGGGATTCAGTTTCATTTTGTTGCATATAGATTTCCAGTTTTCCCAGCACCATTTGTTGAAGATGTTATCCTTCCTCCATTGCATGCGTTTAGCCCCTTTATCACATTATAAGATAGCTGTGACTTTATGGATTAGTCTCTGTGTCCTCTATTCTGTACCATTGGTCTACCCGCCTGTTTTGGTACCAGTACCATGCTGTTTTTGTTACTATTGCTCTGTAGTATAGTTTGAAATCTGGTATTGCTATGCTGCCTGATTCACACTTTCTGCTTAAAGTTGCTTTTGCTATTCTGGGTCTTTTATTTTTCCATATGAATTTCATGATTGCTTTATCTATTTCTACAAGAAATGCCATTGGGATTTTGAATGGCATTGCATTAAATCTATAGAGAACTTTTGGTAATATCGCCATTTTGATGATGTTAGTTCTGCCTATCTATGAACAGGGTATATTTTTCCATCTTCTAAGATCTTCTTCTCTTTCACTCTTTAGGATTCTATAGTTTTCATTGTATAAATCTTTCATTGTATAAACCTCGTTTGTTAGGTTCATTCCCAAGTATTTTATTTTTTTGAGGATACTGTGAATGGGGTGTTTTTCCTCATGTCTGTTTCAGAAGTGTTGTCGCTGATATACAGAAATGCCTTTGATTTATGTGTGTTGATTTTATATCCTGCCACTTTGCTGAATTCATTTATTAACTCTAGTAGTTTCTTGGTAGACCCTTTTGGGTTCTCTAGGTATAGAATCATATCTGCCACAAATAGTGATAATTTAAATTCTTCTTTTCCTATTTTTATGCCTTTAATTTCTTTCATCTCTCTAATTGTTCTGGCCAGTGTTTCGAGATTTTTAGTAACTTCTGATCCCATATTTCCTTAACAAAGACAACACAGCACACTTAGATAAAACGAAATAAAAACACACTCTATCAATATTTTCTGTTTTCTTGAAATGGCCATCCATCTTCTTGCTCTATCTGTTCCACAGGGGTGAGCAAGTTTCCTCCTGTCCTATCTATTTCTAGAGACAGGCAGCTTACCTTTTCACTTACCTCTGAGCATTCCGGAGTTCCCCGTATGGGACACCATTTGCCACAGTCCGGCTGTGCAAAATAACAGAAAGGTGACAAGCAACTCAAAGGCTGAATCAGGAACTGCTTTATTGCAGGGAAACTCAGTGGGAACTGAGTGGGCACTCAAGAGAGTGAGAGCCGCTTTATTGCAGAACAGCAGAAGTATATATACCTAACTGATTACACACAGCTTGACTCAATTTGCATCATCTAGATACAGCAGTCAGCCAATAAGGAATCCCCATCATCTTAATGGCTTGGTGGCATTACCTCACAAACCACTTCTCCTGGCAAACTGTCAGGTGCCATCTTGACTTGATTGGCTGTCCCCAACAGATACCAGTTACAGTAAGTTTGAGCCAGTGGACTATGAGAATAGGATTGAATAAAGAAACTGTTGGTCAAGCAATATATGACAAGGCTGTGTATTCTGGAATTTGCTTCCAAACAGCATGTTAATGATATCATGCAGCTTCTAGACTATTGTATATCATTGGCATCCAGTTACTGATATTGTTTGGGAGTTATTCTGTGAATTAGGTTTCTAGTCTGGACTGAGAATGATGTATGTCATAGTTATCAGTTGGGTTTGTTTTCTGCACAGCTTGATTCACCACTTATGATGTTCTCCCTTGAGCAATATATGACAGTTAACCTTTATACTTTAAAGCAAATACAAAATGTCATGTGGTAGAGTTTCAACCACAACAGAATCCAGAAGATAACCCAATGGCTATACACTGCAGTAGAATATATTCAGCCCTCCTAAGCCTATCTTAGTAGAAGAAGATTCAGCTGTGCTGCCTCAGTCACATTGGAAATAAGAAACAATGGATTTTAGATTCCAGTAAAAGAGATCCAGCTGTGGTGGGCTTTCTTGAAAGAAATCTATTCTCTTCATACCAACATTAATTTCCAGTACCAAAGCTTATAGGAAGGGTTTAAAGCATGTGTCCTGACTAATGAAAACATCCACAGTACTCTTTCTGGCCCATGACTGAATGGACAGCTACTTATCTGTGAATGGTAAAGACCTACAGTGTATGCTGTTTCTGTATTCATTCTAATATTTGACCTGTAATGAGAGTATGCTGCCGGATATTTTTAAATGCTATTTACCAGCTCTAAGTGCTGTGAAATAGTTGTCTAATGACTTCATGAAGAGACTCATGAGCACCCCATTAAATGTCAAATATCGCTGTTGAAGGTGAGGTTCTTCCGTGGAGAAGCCTTCAAAAATATATCAATATTCAAGAAGGATGGCCAATAACAAATTCATTGCCCAAGCTGTGGTCCTGTATAAAACATTTCAGAGCATTTTTATTTGCTATTGTTCTGCTCTTCTCAGTTTAAAGAGTTCTTTGCCTCAGAGCTCTTTTTCAGAAGCCTGAGGAAAATTGCTTTTGGAATTGCCTTAAATGAGCTGCATGTGTTTCTCAGTGCTAAAACAATTACCTGAAAACTGTGATGCACTGCTTAAAATAATCAACACAACATAAAATTATTAATAACATTGTATATCAAACAAAAAGTAATATTTTTTATGAACTTAGGTTGAGAATTTCTATTGCAACTTCTAGGTTTCCAGCCATTCATAAAAGTAGAACAGCAATCTTTTAGGTTCACTGCCTTAAGTAGAAATGACTTGGTGTTTAAATTTTTGTCAGCTCTAATTCACAAAAACAATATATATATAATTATAATTATATATATTATATATATATATATATACACACACACACATATAATTCACAAAAACAATATATATATATATATATATATATATATATATATATATATATATATATATATATATATATATATAAAGTCATTCCCTGGATTTAGAAAGGGCATCTGGTACACCAGGAGCACCTTAGGAACTCTGGTTGTTAAACACCACAGAATCAGATTCTAACTTCACTGACTGCAACTCACAAAAATGCTGGCAATAAGAGCTCCAGTAAATTTGAGCCTATGAATTAAGTACCTATGGTATAAAAGGGATGATGTTTACAAAAAATGTGATGAAGGCCTCTATCTCTGGCATTGGCTTTTATACAGAATATTTCTGAAATCATGCAGCTAGTAGTCAGTTGTATGTCTTGGCATTGTATTATGAGAATTATTTGGAAGCTGTGCTGAGAATTAGGTTTCTAGTCTCAAATAAGAAAGATGTATGTCATATTTGCCAGGTGGGTGTTTATTACTGCACATTTGATTTACCACCAGAGATGTCCCTCTCTATAGCAATATGTCTCATTTGACATTCATAGTTTTCACACAAATACCATGTGTTCTGTGGTGAAGATTGAATGACAGTAAAACCAGATGATGGCACATTGTCTACACGATGTAAAAGGAGACATTAAGCCCACTTGTTTCCATAGTACACTTTTACAAAGAAGATTCAGCTGTGTTACCTCAAGCACAATGGAAATAAAAATCAAATTTCTTCCTGATCACAATGAATGAGATAGAGCTGTGGTGGGTTTTTTTCCAAGTAAAATAATGCTCCTCATACCATCATCAAGTTCAAATACCAGAAATTTAGAGGCAGGCACAAAACTATGTATCTTGACTTAGGAAAACATTCTGAGGACTCACACTAGAGGATGAGTTAATAGGCAGCTGATTCCTTTATGGATAAGAAAAAAAAACTATTGTACATATTTTTTTGGGGTATTTCTCCTGAACTATTGCCACTACTGGGAAGATGTTGGTTAATTTTAGAATAAGGTATTAACCAGCTTTAAGACCTATGAAATGGCCATTTAATGACTTCATGAAGAGTCTCATGAGCACCACATTCTATCTCAGGAATTACTTTTGTAAGTCAGGTTTTCAGAGGAGAAGCCAGACTGTGTCCATAAATATCCAAGGAAGATGAGAAATAGAGGAAATTCATTGCCCTAATTTGGGTCCTGTAAAGAAAACTTCAGAGCTTTTGTTTTTGCTATTGTTTTGCTCTCCTCACTTGAAAGCATTCTCTGACTCAGGGCTCTCTTTTGTGAAGGCTCAGAAGAATCAGTTTAAAAATGTGCTTGAATGGGCTGAATGTGTTTCTCAGTGCTAAAGAACTAGGCTCAAATGTGTGAAGCGCTGCATCATATCCTAAGCACCACTTAAAATCATTAAGTATATATATATTTTTATCCAATGGAAAGTAATAATGTTTTAAAAATTAGGTGAAAAATTGTTATTGCATCCTGTATGATTCAAGAGATTTATGAAATAAGAACAATGACCCTTTAGAGTCAATATGTTATTTTTTGCCATTAAGTAGACAGGATGAAGAACTTTGAAGTTATTTTCTAGTTCATATTCACAAAACTGAACAAATATAAATAAATAAATTGATAGATAAAATATAAATATAAAATAAATAAACCATAAGAAGACAATATGCATCTAATATTTTTTGAAGGGCAGTATAAACTCTGGACACTTTCAAATTCTCTAGTCCATAGAATGGGCATCTAGACCACCTTGACTTTAGTGAAATCTTATGCATGAGTACATTTATTTGAAAAAAAAAATATTTGACTTTGTGTATAATATAACCCTCACTGAGATTTATAGGATGTTTACTTATAAGGAAGAAGATGTGAGCTCTTGAGATACAATAAGTGGTTTCTGTATCAATTGTGATTTCTAGGTAGCTGAAACAAATAGCTTGGGAAAACTCATTTGTAAGTATGGTGTGAATATCAGAAAATATCTGTGATTTAAAGCTTACTTAATAAAAGTTTCAGTGAATTGCTTCAATATTTTCGTACTCAGTATCAGAATTGTCTTTGGAAAATAAGACCATGGCCCAGTGTGGATTTGTTTGCCATATTGGAAATTTCAGTTATAATTTCACATATTTTTTGAAGTAGAGCTTTGGTACCAAAGTGAGAGTGTGAAGCAAACATGTTTCTTCAAAGATGCACCAATTAGCCCCATTGCATATGGCCTTGTGGATATGATGTGCTAAACCCTCACTGCTTTTTTTTTCTATTCATGTTACACCTAAAAAAGATTTTTCTGAACTTCTTAGTCTTTGTCTCAATCCAAATATTACCTATCCTGTGGTTTATTGGTTAAATATTGCTAGTCCAACAGACTCACAATTATCTAATTTCCATGATGTGGAACATCTGGAGAACCTTAGAAATATGCTTGATCATCAACAAAAAAAATCAGACACTTACTTCATTGACCACAACTCACAAAAATGCTGGGGATACTAGTTACATTAAGTTTGAGCCAGTGAAATATGACAATAGGATTGAATAGAGAAGGTGTTGCTCAAGAAATCTATGACAAGGCTGTATATTCTGGAATTGGCTTCCAAACAGTAGATTCATAACATCATACAGCTAGTAGACTGCTCTATCTAATGGCATTCTGATACAATTATTTTTGGGAGCTATTCTGAGAATCAGGTTTCTAGTCTGAAGTGAAAATGATGTATGTCATAGTTATCAGTTGGTGTATTTTTGCTGCACAGCATCATTCACAACCTGGGATGTTCTCCCTCTAGCAATATGTGGCAGTTGACCTTCATGTGTTTTAAAGCAAATACCAAATGTGATGTGGTAGAGTTTCTACCACAGGAAAAAAACAGAAGGTAACTCAATGGGTACATACTGCACAAGAAGAAATTCAGCCCACCTGTGCCAATATTCTTAGAAGAAGATTTAGCTGTGGTGCCTCAGGCATATTGAAAATAAGAAATATTGGCTTTTAGATCGCAGAAAAAGAGATCCAGCTGTGGTGGGGTGTCTACAGAAAACCAATGCTCCTCATCACAACATCAATTGAAAGTACCAAAAGCTGCTAGGCATGGTGTAAATGACATGTCTTGACTAAAGAAAACATCCCCAGCACTCCTGCTGGCCAATGTATGAATGAAAAGCTACTTATCTTGTGAATGGAGAAGATCCACAGTGTATATTGGTTTTTGTATTCTTTCTAAAATTTGACACTAATGAGTTTGTGCTGGTGGCAATGTGAAAAAGTTTTTTTTACCAGCTCTAAGTGCTGTGAATTAGTTGTCTAATGACTTCATGAAGAGACTCATGAGCACCTCATTAAATCTCAGATATCAATGCAGATGTTGAGGTTTTCTGTGGGGAACACTTTATGGATACATCAATATTCAAGAATGATGAGCAATAACAAATTCGTTGCCCACAATGTGGGCCTGTATAAAACATTTCAGAGCATTTGTTATTTGCTATTGTTCTGCTCTTTTGAGTTGAAAATATTCTTTGCCTCAGGGCTTTCTTTGTGAAGCCTAAGGAGAATCACTTTAGAACTTGCCTTAAATTTCCTACATGGGTTTCTCAGTGCTAAAAGGCTTGTCTCAAATCTGAGAGGCATGGCTTAAGATCATCAACAAAACATAAAATGATTAATTGCATTGTATATCAAACAAAAAGTAATATTGTTTATAAACTTAGTTGGAGAAGCTTTATTGCATCTAGTAAGATTCCATAAATTCATGAAAGAAGAGCAAAGATCCTTTAGTTTCAATGTCTTAAGTACATATGACTTGGTGTTTAAATTCTTATAAGCAGAAATTCACGGAAAAATACAAAAATAAATAAATTAATATACAATAAATAAGTCTGTAAGTAAGTAAATTATAGAATAAATTTATACATCTAAAAGTTGCAGAGACAAAATCATCTAAAGTTTTTGAGGCGCAGTATTATCTATGGGCACTTTCAACATTCATGGATTTAGGAAGATATCTAGTACACTTCCCACCATGATTTTAGTCAAATGAGAAATTAGGGCTATGTACATGTCAAAGACACTTGGAGTTCTGAATATTATGTATACTTTCACCCAAGTTTTTTGGATGATTTCCTATTTAAAAAATGTGAAAACATGGACTGTGTAGAAGGGTTCCTGTACAAATTTTAATTTGTGGGTGCTTGGAAGAAATAGCTTGGGAAAACTCAGATGTAAGAGTTGTGTTAACATCAGAAGACATCTGTGACTTGAAGCTTACTCAAGAAAAGTTGTAGTGAATTTAATTGAGATTTTAGGTACCCAAGAATCAGAAGTTTTCTTGAGACATTAGAGCATTTTCGAATGTGGATTTGTTTACCACATTAGGAATCTCAGCGATAGTTTCACACATTATTTGCTATGGAGCCATTTGCACCAAAGTGAGAGACTGAAGCACAAATATTCCCCCCACTTTGGAGCTATTAGAACATCTGCATAGGGCCTTGTGGATATGATGTGGAAAGCCTTATCTGCATGAGTTCTATACATGTTATATCTCAAAGAGATTGCTCCAAACTTTTTAGCAACTGTCTGAATCCAAAGACTACCTAGCCTCCCTTTTATTGTAGAAATGCGCCATAGTATAATTCTAGTCCATCAGACACAAAATTATCCAATTTCCATTGTAAGAGTAAAAGAAATTGAAGTTAAAGTGTAAAAGACCGGGCATTGTAAAGTTTCTAAGCTACAAGGCCTGAGTTAAAAAGTAAAGGACCAGTTATTGTTAAGTTCGTATGCTACACCCAAAACCTGAAATTCCTGTAGCTGTTAGGACAATACCCGGAACTGCCCAGTAAATATTCCCCCTGACCATCTGGTTGTTTAATAACCTGGGACCCTGTGCGGCTTGGCACATAGGCATTGCAGGGCCTGAACCAATCAGTTTAAATGTGTACCCCAATTTAGAAATGACCTATCACCTCCACCCGACCTGTTCCTGCCAATGAATGTACTAATCATGTCTAAGAATTGTTGTTTGATTTCCTGTGGTATATGATGATTTATTAATGGAGATTGTGATGTATGTAAAGTCCCCGCCCTCCCCAAAAAGTGTACTTAAGCACTGCTCAACCCCTGCTCGGGGCTCTGGGCTGCTCTCCCTTCTTGAGTGAGCATGGAGCCCCAGTGAGCTGGATTGGATCCTCAATAAACCCCTTTTGCTGTTGCATGAGCCGGTCTCTTGGTGGTCTCTTTCTCCGACGTTCCCTGGACCCTTACATTTGGTGCATTGGCCGGGAATTGTGCAGCGCCAGACAAGGAGACCCCAACGGACCCCTCTGGGGGTAAGTAAGGTGCCTCTTTTCCTTTTTTCTTGGGATCACTCAGAGCTTTTTGTTCAGGTTTTCGGTTTCGGTTGGCAGAGTGGCTGCCAGCGGAGAGCGTAAGTTCCCCCTGGCGGTGGTGGACAGACGTGTCCTGAAGCCACAGGCCACGTCCCCCAAGGGATGCCTTGGAGGACTTGGGGAGGGATGGATGTGCCCTCATCAGGTGAGGGATGGATGGATGTGCCCTCATCAGGTGACTCTGCTGCCAACCCGTCAGGTCTTGCTGGCTACTTTTTCCTCTGTCTGTCTTTGTGGCAGGTTTTGCCAGTTACTAGGTTCTAATCTTTCCTTCTGAACTTGTGTTAAACATTTACTGTGTGTCCGTGTTTGTATCACTTTTGTATTGTCCCTGTCTCTGTTTGAGTAACTCTTATTATGGGACAAAGCCATTCCACGCCTCTGTCCCTGACTCTTGAACATTGGACTGATGCCCATTCAAGGGCCCAGAATCTTTTTCAGTGAAATGCCGGACCTGGCAGACACTCTGTGCTTCAGAATGGCCCACCCTCAGAGTTGAATGATCCCCAGGAGGGTCCTTCCACCTCCCTCTAATCCACAAAGTCAGAGATATTGTCTTTAAGCCGGGGCCACGTGGCTATCTAGATCAACAGCCATATATTTTAACCTGGCTGGACCTCTGTGAATTTCCTCCCACATGGGTGAAGCTTTTCCTTGTCCCAAATCCTAAACCAATCCCTTCCCCCACGATCCTATCACTCAAACCTTCCACTCCTCCCCCTCGAACCTCCGTTCTCCCTGAGTCACAGGATTTAACATTACTGGACTCTACCCCCCCCCCATCCTCTATCCATGCTCCCAAATCCCCAACTCATCCTAGGTGACCCTCCCGCTGCTGACTCAGCCTCTCTGCCACTAAAGGGAATTGGACCAGATCCAAGCCCTCCTGGGGATTTCCCCGCGGTAGCAGCAGCAGCCCCTCCCCCACCAGAGGTAACCGGGCCAGCTAAGAGAACCCACCAGCGGTGACTAATGGAAAACTTGGATGCCCCTGTGATGCTTCCTCTTCTTCCCTATGGGACCACAATAGATTATGGGCATGGGGAGGAGATGCAGGCTTACCAATACTGGCCTTTCTCCTCCTCAGATCTATACAACTGGAAAAATAACAATCCCCCTTTTTCTGAGGACCCCACCTGACTTACAGGTTTAGTCCAGTCGCTGATGTTCTCACACCAGCCCACTTGGGATGACTGCCAACAACTTCTGGGGACTCTCTTCACAACAGAGGAATGAGAGGATCCTCTTGGAAGCCAGAAAGAATATTCTTGGACCACATGGGCGACCAACCCAAGTCCCCAACATCATTGAAGCTGGCTTCCCCTTAAACTGACCCAACTGGGACCCTAACACCTTTGAAGGTAGGGAGCATCTGTCCACTTATCGCCGGGCTCTTATAGTGGGTCTCTGAGCAGCCGCCAGTTGGCCAACTAATTTGGCCAAGGTAAGAGAGATTATCCAGGGACCCAATGAATCTCCCTCAATGTTTCTGGAGAGAATTATGGATGCATATAGGAGATACACTCCCTTTGATCCTCAGGCAGAGGACCAAAAGGCATCTGTTGCAATGGCTTTTATTGGACAGGCTGTCCTAGATATTAAGAAAAAATTGCAATGTTTAGATGGATTACAAGATATGACCTTAAGAGATTTAGTTAAAGAAGCTGAGAAAGTATATTATAAGAGAGAAACTGAGGAAGAGAGGGAACAGAGGAGGGAGAAGGAGAGGGAACAAAAGGAAGATGAAAGGAGCAAAAGGCAGACTAAAGCATTGGCTAAGGTCCTGGTCACAGCCACGGATAGGCCAGAAGTCAGAAAGCAGGGAGAGAGGAAAGGACACCTGGGTCCAAGCCAAAGGCTGCCCCTGGCCTCAGATCAATGTGCCTACTGTAAAGAAAAGGGATGCTGGGCCAAAGAGTGCCCTCAAAAGAGGCAGTCATGCCAGCCTGCCATGTTGACTCTAGAAGATGACTAGGAAAGTCAGGGCTCGGATCCCCTCCCCGAGCTCAGGGTAATATTTGACATGGAGGAGACCCCAGTGAACTTTGAAGTGGATACAGGAGCAGTATATTCAGCCCTTAAGACCCCAATGGGCCCTCTATCTAATAAAAGATCCTTAGTTCAAGGGGCTAATGGCAGTAAATATCAGGCTTGGACAACAAAGAGGACTATGGACCTGGAAAAGAGAAAAGTCCATCACTCCTTCCTAGTAATCCCAGAATGCCCTGCCCCATTAATGGGCAGGGATCTGCTCACCAAACTCTGAGCTAAAATAACTTTTAACCCTGATGGTCCCCAAGTGGAATTTCTAAATCCTTCAGTAAAAAACCCATAGTCACAGCTTTGACTATGTCAGTAGAAGATGAACATCAACTCTTCACGGCCCCTGGGACAGATCAAACAGGCAAACTACCCCAGAAATGGATAAAAGATTATCCTGATGCCTGGGCAGAAACTGCTGGGTTAGGTCTAGCCATAAAACAACCTCCAATAGTAGTAGAATTAAAAACCTCTGCCTCTCCAATCAGTGTTAAACAATATCCTCTAAGCAAAGAAGCTAAGGATGGGATAAGGCCCCATATTCAGAAATACCTGGCTCTTCGGGTCCTAAGACCCTGTCAATCATCCTGGAATACCCTCCTGCTACCAGTAAGAAAACTAGGAACTGGGAACTACCGTCCTGTTCAAGATCTAAGAGAGATCAACAACAGAGTGCAGGACATTCACCCCACGGTACCCAATCCATATAATTTGCTTAGCACTCTTAATCCAGAGCGAAAATGGTACACTGTGCTGGACTTAAAAGATGCTTTCTTCTGCTTGCCCCTGCATAAGGACAGTCAGTTGCTGTTTGCTTTCGAGTGGGTAGACCCAGAAACAGGAACATCAGGCCAACTAACCTGGACTAGACTCCCACAGGGGTTCAAAACTCTCCCACTCTCTTTGATGAAGCTCTCCACAGGGACCTCAAGGACTTCAGAACTACACACTCCGAAGTTACCCTACTCCAATATGTGGATGATCTGCTGCTGGCAGCCAACACCAAGGAGAACTGTGAGTCTGGGACCCAAGCACTATTATCCGAGCTTGCTCAGCTCGGATATAGGGCTTCTGCCAAAAAGGCCCAAATTTGCCAACAAGAAGTAATTTTCCTGGGTTATTCTCTTAGGGGTGGCAGACGATGGCTCACTGAGCCCAGAAAATGAACAGTTGTGCAGATACCACCCCCATCTAATAAAAGACAACTCAGAGAGTACTTGGGACTGCTGGCTTTTGCAGGTTATGGATTCCTGGGTTTGTGTCTCTGGCTGCCCCTTTATATCTGCTGATAAAGGGGGATGCCCAATTCCAATGGACCCCTGAACACCAACAGGCTTTTGATAATATCAAAAAGGCACTGCTATCTGCTCCGGCCTTAGAACTCCCAGATGTAGAAAATCCCTTCACTCTCTACATCGAGGAGAAGAAAGGAATAGCACAGGGAGTGCTCACTCAGACTTTGGGACCTTGGAAAAGGCCGGTAGCATACTTATCAAAAAAACTGGACCCAGTGGCTAGCGGGTGGCCCCATTGCCTAAGAGCTATAGCAGTGGCAGCCCTTCTAATAAAGGATGCTGATAAATTAATGTTGGGACAGAAGCAGACCATTATAGCCCCCCATGCCCTGGAGAGCATCATCAGTCAGCCTCCAGACAGGTGGCTATCAAATTCCAGAATAACCCAATACCAGAGCCTCTTGCTTGACAAAGACAGAATAACACTGGGACCCCCTGCTCCACTCAACCCAGCTCCACTGCTGCTGGAAGAATCATCAGGACCTCTCGCTCATGATTGTCAACACATACGGGCAGAGGAGACCAGTGTACGACGAGACTTAAAGGATCAGCCACTGCCTTGCCCTGAGGTCCTATGGTTTACGGACTGGAGCAGCTTCCTCCAAGATGGTAAGCGGCAGGCTGGAGCAACAGTAGTTAGCAAAACTAATGTTATCTGGTCCTCTGGCCTCCCAGAAGGGACATCAGCTCAAAGAGCAGAACTAGTTGCCCTTACAAAAGCACTGGAGCTAGCAACAGGCAAAAGGGCCACCACATACACTGATAGCCGCTATGCATTTGCCACTGCTCATGTGCAAGGGGCTATTTACCAGCAAAGGGGGCTATTAACCTCCACCTGGAAGGAAATAAAGAACAAAGATGAGATCCTCCACCTTCTCTCGACAGTAAAAGGCCCTAAAGAACTAGCTATAGTGCACTGTCAGGGGCACCAGAAGGGGAACGACCCCATGGCAGTTGGAAACAGACGGGCAGATGAGGAAGCTAAGTTGGCAGCCCTAAGCAGAGTGACCCTGTTAACTGTTTCCATGCCGAGGGAACAACAACAAGGAGACTTGGCTGGACAGGAACATTCAGGCAACTTATCGTCTGGGGACACAGACACAGAACTCTGGGATCCTACAGAGCCAAATTTACAATTTCAAAAAGCCCAACTCTACGTCAAAGATGTACACCAGCGTACCCATTTAGGCTCAAAGAAGTTACAGGAACTCTTAAAAGACAAAAGAAAGGACTTATTGTTGACTGACTCACAGAGGAAAGAAATAGCTGAGCAGGTGACCAGAGCTTGTCAAGTCTGCCAATTAGTTAATGCATACCCATCCAGGCTTCCTATAGGGAAGCGCTTACGAGGGACCAGACCCGGACAATTCTCAGAAGTTGACTTTACTGAAATTAAGCCAGCAAGGTATGGACTTAAGTATCTCCTAGTCTTTGTAGGTACTTTTTCAGGATGGGTCGAAGCCTTCCCCACGAAGAAAGAAACGGCTCAGATGGTGGTCAAAAAGATTCTAGAAGACATCTTTCCAAGATTCGGATTGCATAAGGTAATGGGGTCTGACTGGCGTTTGTGGCCCAGGTAAGTCAGGGATTGGCCAGGACCCTGGGGATTAATTGGAAGTTGCATTGTGCTTATAGACCCCAGAGCTCAGGACAGGTAGATAGGATGAATAGAACCATCAAAGAAACCTTAACGAAATTAAGCTTGGAGACCGGCATAAAAGATTGGACTATGCTCCTACCTTATGCACTGTTTCGTGCAAGAAATACCCCCTCCACCTCTTTGTGTCACCTCACCCCCTATGAGATTCTCTATGGTGCCCCTCCTCCAATAAGGGACCTAACCCCAACCCTGAGACTTAATGATTCCTTTCACATCCCCTTGCTTAATAGGCTTAAAGCCCTTGAACAAACCCAGGGATACCTGTGGAAACAGTTGGCCACTGCCTATCAGCCTGGAGACGAGGGGACCCCACACCGATATCAAGTGGGAGACTTCATCTACGTGAGAGGACATCAGGTGTCATCCCTGGAACCCTGCTGGAAAGGACCATACCAGGTGCTGCTTATAACTCCTATGGCAGTGAAAGTGGATGGGATCGCTTCCTGGATCCATGCCACCCATCTTAAGTCTGTGCTCTGACCAGACTCCGGCTGGAAACTGGAACAGACTGGTAACCCTCTCAAGTTGCACGTCTGTCATGTGGGTAGGACTATGGATTCTTCCCCTGACCACCAGCAGTCCTAATCCCCATCAGCCTGTTCAGCAACAGTGGCAAGTTATAAATCCCACTGGACAAGCAGTGTGGTCTATTTCACATACAGCCCCCTTATGCACTTGGTGGCTATCTCTCCACCCAGACATTTGTCAACTAGCCATAGGCCTCTCTGACTGGGACCTCCCTGACATAGAGGACCCCACACAGATTCCACTTGACCCCAAACCATGGCAACATTCCCCACAGGGTCACCATATGCATTATGGATGTCATCGCCCTCATCATAGGTGTAGACTAGCCAGTCTTGATTATTATGTGTGCCCAGCTGATTTCCAAAGCCGCAAATAGGCCTGAAACTGTGGAGGGCCCAGTGACTTTTATTGAAAATCTTGGGGTTGTGAACAAACGGGAGCTGCATGGTGGAAACCAAACTCCCCAGACAGCATGATTCAGGTAGGGCGAAATGACACCTGGATACACCCTAGGAACTGTTTAACTAGCCAAGTGTCAAGCACTCTCTGTGAAAAAAATAGTCTATGTAACCCCCTCAATATAACTTTCACTTCCAAAGCAAGGGGCTACCTCAGGATGACATGGCTTATGGGAAATACCTGGGGAATGCGATTCTATGCCCCACTTATGACTTTGGCGTCTGGTTCACCATCTGACTTAAGCAGGAAGAAAATCCCACAGCAATAGGGCCCAATCCCTTCAATCCAGGAATTAAGTATCCCAGACCTCCCATGCCTAGAACTACCAGATACCCTCTGCCATCTCATTCCTCCCAGTTTCCGTCTTTGCCTACTTCCCCAGTCCGGAGTATAGCTGACTCCTCCCCCTGGGAATTGATTAAAGGAATCTTCACGGTACTGAACTCCACACAACCAGATCTCACCCAATCCTGTTGGCTATGCCTCTCTGCCATGCCCCCCCTATTATGAAGGGATAGCAGTTAATGGGACTTATGCTGTGAAGACACAGAGTTCCACCTGTAGTTGGGGAGAAATTCCAAAATTAACTCTCCCAGAAGTAACCAGGGCAGGTTTATGTCTAGGGTCCCCACCCAAAAGTAAACAACACATATGTACCGAGACAGGAGAAATCAATGACATGCAGGGCTTTCTAGTCCCTGAAAAAGGAACCTGGTGGGCGTGTGGCTCAGGATTAACTCCTTGCATTTCAGCCCAGGTGTTTGACAGCTCTGTAAACTATTGTGTAATGGTGCAAATACTCCCCAGGGTGATTTATCATGATGCAGAATCCTTTGAAGGTCTACTAGGGGGACAAACAACCCGTTTCTGCTGGGAACCAGTGTCCCTTACTCTAGCCATCCTATTTTGGATAGGAGCAGCTGCAGGAGTAGGTACAGGAGCAGCCACTATGATCCGGGGGTCACATCAAATGGCCCAATTAGAAACAACAATAGATCAGGATTTGAAGATATTAGAGACCTCTATCACAGCTTTGCAGGAGTCTTTAACCTCTCTCTCTCTCTGAGGTTGTTTTGCAGAACAGGCAGGGGTTAGATCACTTCTTTATGAGGGAAGGAGGACCCTGTGTAGCACTAAGGGAAGAATATTGTTTTTATGCTGACCATACTGGAGTTGTAAAAGAATCCATGAGTAAATTAAGAAAATGCCTTGAAGAGTGCCAGAGAGAAAGAGAAACTCAACAAGGGTGGTTTGAGTCTTGGTTTGCCCAGTCCCCCTGGTTAAGTACACTCCTATCAGCCCTAGCTGGACCCTTGATTATTCTTATGCTGTTACTGACTGTGGGACCCTGTTTGCTTAACCATATAGTTTCTTTCCTCCAGGCTCAGATTGGACAGGTGAAACTCATGGTAATCAGACAGCAATATTCTCCACTGGCAGTAATGGAAAATGAGACCCCTCAATAATTATGATCTATCACTTTTAAGATTAAAAGTAGTCAGAAAAAGAGTGGGGAATGTAAGAGTAAAAGAAATTGAAGTTAAAGTGTAAAAGAACGTGCATTGTAAAGTTTCTAAGCTACAAGGCCTGAGTTAAAAAGTAAAGGACCAGGTATTGTTAAGTTCCTATGCTACACCCTAAACCTGAAATTCCTGTAGCTGTTAGGACAATACCCAGAACTGCCCAGTAAATATTCCCCCTGACTATCTGGTTGTTTAATAACCTAGGACCCTGTGCGGCTTGGCACGTAAGCATCGCAGGGCCTGAACCAATCAGTTTAAATGTGTACCCCAATTTAGAAATGACCTATCACCTCCACCCGACCTGTTCCCGCCAATGAATGTACTAATCATGTCTAAGAATTGTTGTTTGATTTCCTGTGGTATATGATGATTTGTTAAAGGAGATTGTGATGTATGTAAAGTCCCCGCCCTCCCCAAAAAGTGTACTTAAGCACTGCTTAACCCCTGCTGGTGACTCTGGGCTGCTCTCCTTTCTTGAGTGAGCATGGAGCCCCAGCACGCTGGATTGGATCCTCAATAAACCCCTTTTGCTGTTGCATGAGCCGGTCTCTTGGTGGTCTCTTTCTCCGACGTTTGCTGGACCCTTACACTATGACCTGGTACATCTGTAGCAACTTAGGACCTCTGGTTGCTTATCACCACTGAATTATTCTTCATTGACCGTAACTCACAAATATGCTGGCAATAACAGCTCCAATTAGTTTCAGCCTATGAATTATGTACCAATGCTTGAAAAAGGAAAATGTTTCCAAAAAATATTAAAAGGCACTGTATCTCTGGCATTGGCTTTAAACAGAATGTTCATACATCATGCAGCTAGTAGACAGTTGTATATCATGGCATCCTATTATGGGTATTGTTTGGGAGCTATGCTGAGAGTCAGTTTTCCAGTCTGAAATAAGACAATTATATGTCATATATGTCAGGTTGTTTTGTACTGTACATTGGAATTACCACCAGTGATGTCCCTCTCTATCACAATATGTCTCAGTTGACCTTCATAGTTTTAAAGCAAATACCAAATGCCCTGTGTTGAGTTTGACACTAAGATGATGGAACAATGTCTACACAGTGTAAAAGGAGACATTCACCCCACCTGTTTCCATAGAATATTTTTAAATACAAGATTCAGCTGTGCTACCTCAGGCAAAATGGAATTTTTTTTTAAAAAAATTCCAGATCACAATAATTGAGATCCAGCTGTGTTGTGGTTTCTTCAAAGAAAAACAATGCTCCTAATACCATCAAGTTTAAGGAGCAAAAACATAGAGGCAGGAACAAAAGCATTTGTTTTGACTTAATAAAACATTCTGAAGACTCATAGTGGAGAATGAATGAGTAGACAGCTGATTCCTTTATGGATGAGGAAGACCTATCATTTATAATTGTTTGTGTATTCCTCCTGAATTCTTGCCACTACAGAGAAGATGTTGGTGATTTTTTGAATAAGATATTTAAAAGCTCTATGAGCTCTGTCATGGCCATCTAATGACTTATTGAAGAGATTCATGAGCACCAATTTATATCTCAGGAATTACTTTCGAAAGTAAGGTTTTCAGAGGAGAACCCAGCCTGTGTACATAAATATTCAAGCAAGATGAGAAATAGAAGAAATTCATTACCCTAGATTTGTTCCTTTAAAGAACCCATCAGAGCTTTTGTTATTTGTTATTCTGTTGCTCTCCTCTGTTAAAGGCATTCTCTGCCTCAGGGCTCTCTTTTGTGAAGCCTCTGGAGAATCACTTTACAAATGTGCTTGAATTGGCTGCATGTGTTTCTCAGTGCTTAAGCCTTAGGCTCAACTCTGTGAGGCATTGCTACACATCCTCAACACCACTTGAAATCCTTTTAGTATATTTTATATCCAAAGGAAAGTAATACTGTTTAAAAAAAAGGTGGAGAATTTTTATTGTATCCTGTAAGTTTCAAGAGATTTACAAAATAAGAATAATGACCATTTAGTTTCAATGTATGATGAGGGCCACAACCAATTTAAGATGGCACCTGGCAGTTTGCTAGAAGGAGTGGTTTGTGAGCCAATGCCAGCGAACCATTAAGATGATGAGGATTCCTTAATGACTAACTGTTGTGTCTAGATGATGTCAATTAAGTTAAGCTGTGTGTAATTAGTTGGGTATATGCACCTCTGCAATCCAGCAGAGAGGCAGATTCTGCTACCTTGGGTGCCTGCTACTTTGAGTTCACTCAGTTCACACTGAGTTCACTGGCAATAAAGTAGTTCCTGTTTTGACCTTCAAGTTGCTTATCACCTCTCAGTTATTTTGCCCACCCAGAATTCAGGAGCCCAACTGGACTTCAGCAAATGTGTTGTTTTTTTACCAGTAAGTAGACAGAAAAAAGTACTTTGAAGTTTTTTTTCCAGCTCATATTCACAAAAGAGCAGTAGTATAAATATAAAAATGATAAAATACAAATATGAAATAAAAAAAATCTTTGGCAGACACTATGCATCTAATTTGTTTTGAAGTATAGTATAAACTCTGGGAACTTTCAATTTTCTGTATATTAGAAAGGGCATCTAGACCAGGGCTCACCTTGACTTCAGTGAAATCTTATGCAGGTGTACAATTGTTTGAAAAAATAACAAATAACAAAAATAACAAGAATAACAAATAACAAAATATGAACCCTGCAAGGTTTTTAGGATGATTGCTTAAAAGGAAAAAGATGTGGTTTCTTGGGATATGAGAAGGGGTTCCTGTATCAATTGAAATTTCTATGTGGTTGAAACAGGTAGCTTGGGAAACCTCAGATGTAAGTAGTGGGTGAATATCAGAAAAGTTATGTGACTTGAAGCTTACTCAAGAAATATTGCAGTGAATTTCTTTAACATTTTACTTGAAAGGATAAAAGAAATTGAAGTTAAAATGTAAAGGACCAGGTTTTGTAAAGTTTCCAAGCTGCACTCAGAGCCTGAAATTCCTGTGGCAGTTAAGACAATTCCCAGAACTGCCTGTTAGATGTGTGTCAAAATCTTCCCCTGACCACCTAGTTACTAAATCACACCTTCCCAGAAACCGTGCAGCTCAGCATGTACACATCTCAGAGCTTCAACCAATCAGTTTAAATATATACCTATCTTAGTACTAACCAATCACCCCCCACCAACCTGTTCCTGCCAATGAATGTGCTAATCATGTTTTAGAGTTGTTATTTGATTTTCACGTGGTATATAATGATTTGCTAAAGGAGGCTATGATGTATGTAAAGCCCCTGCCCTCTCTGAAGAATGTATATAAACTCTGCTCAAGTGGTTCTCGGGGCTCTTTGTTCTCTGCTCTTCTGAAGTGAGCTCTGAGCCCCAGCATGCTGGACCCCCCAATAAACCCTTTGCTGTTGCATGAGATGGTCTCTTGGTGGTCTTTTCCTCCATCATTCACCCGACCTTTTCATCTGGAAGCCCCAGCTGAGATATCCGGCAGCGGTGGACGAAAGACCCCAATGGACTCCTCTCGAGGTAAGTAAAGCGCCTCTTTCTGGTTTCAGGTTTCAGGTTAGGGCTTGGCAAAGAGGCTGTCGGTGAAAAGCGTGAGCTCTCTCCGATGGTGGCTGATAGACGTGTGACAGAGCCACAGGCCACATACCTGGGGGACACTCCAGAGGACTCAGGAAATCGAGGAACAGTAGTTTCCTGGACTCGGTTATATTTTGCTTCAGGATTCGGTTTGCCAGCCCATCAGGTTTTGCCGGCTACTCAGTTCTCTTCATTTTCTCATGTTGAGTTTATTTTCTGTCTTTATGGTCTAGCACATCAGGTTTTGCCAGTTACTCAGTTCTAATTTTTGTATTGGACTCATGTTAAATTTTTACTGTTTGTCTTTGTCTGTGTCGCATTTGTGTCATCACTGTCCCTGTTTGAATATCCCCCATTATTTGACAAAGCACTTCCAAGCCTCTGTCCCTAACCCTTGATCATTGGACTGATGTCCACCCAAGGGCCCAGAATCTTTCTTTTTCAGTAAAACGCCGGACCTGGCAGACTCTCTGTACTTCAGAATGGCCCACCCAGAAGGATCCTTCTACTTCCCTCTAATCCGAAAAGTCAGAGATATTGTCTTTCAGCTGGGGCCACGTGGCCACCCAGATCAATAGCCATATAGCTTAACCTGGCCGGACCTATGTGAATCTCCTCCCACACAGGTGAAGCCTTTCCTTGTCCCTGCCCCCACTCTGACCCCTTCCCCCACGATCCTATCACTCAAACCCTCTGCTCCTCCCCATCCTCCCCCTTCTTCCCTCCATTCTCCCTGAGTCACAAGATTTAACTTGACTGGACTCTCCTCCCCCTCCTTATCCTCTACCCTCACTCCCCAACCCCCAACACACTCCAGATGACCCTCCCGTCACTGACTCATCCTCTCCACCACTGGAGGCAATTGGGCCAGACCGGAACCCTCCAGAGGACTTCCCTGCAGCAGCAGCAGCCCCTCCTCCCCTGAAGGAAGCTGGCCAGCTAAAGGAACCCGCTGAGGATGAATAATAGAAGCTCCTGTGATGCTTCCTCTCTGTCCCTACGGGCCCATGATAGATGATGGCCATGGAGGGGAAATGCAAGCCTACCAATACTGGCCTTTCTCCTCCTCAGATCTATATAACTGGAAAAATAACAATCCCCCTTTTTCTGAGGACCCCACCCGACTCACAGGTTTAGTTGAGTCGCTGATGTTTTCACATCAGCCCACTTGGGATGACTGCCAACAACTCCTGGGGACTCTCTTCACAACAGAGGAATGAGAGAGAATCCTCTTGGAAGCCAGAAAGAATATTCTTGGACCAGACGGGCGACCAACCCAACTTCCCAACATCATTGGAGCTGGCTTCCCCTTGAACCGACCCAATTGGGACCCCAACACCTTTGAAGGTAGGGAGCATCTGTCCACTTATCGCCGGGCTCTAATAGCGGGTCTCAGAGTGGCCGCCAGAGGGCCGAATAATTTGGCCAAGGTAAGAGAGATTATCCAAGGGCCAAATGAGTATCCCTCTATGTTTCTGGAGAGGATTATGGAAGCATATAGGAGATATACTCCTTTTGATCCTCAGGCTGAGTACCAAAAGGCATCTGTTGCCATGACCTTTATAGGGCAGGCTGCCCTAGATATTAAGTTACAACGTCTAGATGGATTACAAGATATGACCTTAAGAGATTTAGTCAGAGAAGCTGAGAAAGTATATTATAAGAGAGAAACTGAGGAAGAGAGGGAACAGAGGAGAGAGAAGGAAAAGGAACAAAAGGAGGATGAAAGGAGCAAAAGGCAGACTAAAGCATTGGCTAAGGTCCTGGTCACAGCAGCAAATAGGCCAAAAGTTAAAAAGCAAGGAGACAGGAAGGGATACCTGGGCCCACGCCAAAGGCTGCCTCTGGCCTCAGATCAATGTGCCTATTGTAAAGAAAAAGGACACTAGGCCAAAGAGTGCCCCAAAAAGAGGCAGCCACGCCAGCCCGCCATGCTGACTCTGGAAGAGGACTAGGAAAGTTGGGGCTCAGATCCCCTCCCCAAGCTCAGGGTAACATTTGAAGTGGAAGGGACCCCAGTGAACTTTCAAGTGGATACAGGAGGAGTATACTCAGCCCTTAAGACCCCAATGTGCCCCCTATCAAATAAAAGGTCCCTAGTTCAAGGGGCTAATGGCAGTAGATATCAGGCTTTGACAACTAAGAGGACTATGGACCTAGGAAAAGAAAAAGTCCACCACTCTTTCCTAGTAATCCCAGAATGCCCGTCCCCATTGATGGGCAGGGATCTGCCCACCAAACTCTGGGCTAGAATAACCTTTAACCCTGATGGTCTCCAAGTGGAGTTTCTAAATCCTTTAGTAAAAACTCCCATAGTCATGGCTTTGACTATGTCAGTAGAAGATGAACATCAACTCTTCACGCCTCCAAGGACTGATCAAACAGGCAAACTACCCCAGAAATGGATAAAAGATTATCCTGATGCCTGGGCAGAAACTGCTGGGTTAGTGTCGCGACCCCTTGCCCGCAAGGAAGACGCAACACTCAGGAATCTTCTCTCAGCAGTTTATTCAGGTCCCTTGATATTTATTATTCTTTCTTCTTCTCTCTTTCCCGGATGCCCTCCCAGCCTTAATAAAGCATCCCAAGCCCCAATGCAAAGCTGCCGCGTGGAACTTTCTCACAGGGTGGTGAAAAATCATGTGCCAACTCTCTCAGATAAGGAGTTGTTTGTCACATACCACAGCGGAGCCAGCGCCATCTCGTAATGGCGACCATAGTCTGCAGAAACGGCAGAAGCGGCTCACCACAGTTCCCCCTTTCTGTTTTATTAAAACAATACAGGCGAGAGTAGAGGTCCTATCCCACTGTGCAGAAGTGGCTGCATAGTATGGCTCAGTCCTAAGGAGGGCCCTTCCCCAGATCCGAGGCCATATCAGCCGACGCCTTTTTTCATGGGGCGGGGCGTGGACGCGTCTAACCCGCATGCAATAGGACATGCTCTCCTTGAGGTCCACGTCAAGGATCACTCAAGTGCAGTGCCTTGCCTCGCATCCTGTATCGTGACGATGGTGGACGAAGGGGGATAGCTGAGGCTGAACTGTGGCTGTATTAATGACAAACAAGTTGACAGCACCCTGAAAGAAAGGCACGGACTTTAAAGCGATAGAAAAGCACTAGTGTGGAAACCCATCTGCGTGCAATGGCAGCAAGACCGGCAGAGTGCAAGGGCTTTCCAACACTAAGAGAATAACAAGGAAAGTCATGTCGATCCCAGTGCAATGTTATAATAACTTGGGGTGCAACGACCATGACAAAGGTTTACTGTTTAAGATGCGCAAGCCAGACTTGAGGTGAGTTGCCATTTTCTAAAGCTGCAAGAGCTTGTATGATCATAGCCTTTTCTTGTGCATGGCGAGTTTTAAGGCGACAAAGAAACCACAAACAAAGTATAATACTGAAGCAACACATTGCACCAAAAATGCCTACTCCCACCCACTCTTTGAAGAAGGAAAAAGCAGAAGATATCCAATCGGTGAATTGACCCAAAGTCACTGGTTCAACACGGGTACTATTCAAAACAGCAATCTGAGTTAGTTGAGACTGGATCATGTCTTCCGCTGCCATGGACCAATTTCCGGCCAAATATTCACCAATGATGCGGGAGGCATTTCTGGAATCATTAAATCTGACAGAGGTTATGCATAAATGTGCACGTTGATCAACACAACCCAAAAGCACTAAGTCAGCCAATTCTTCTACCTGAGCTTGAAGTAAATCTATCCTTTGGTTGGCAGCTAAAATCCCTGACAAAATATGTTGATTAATTGAATTTTGGGATTCAAGTATGGTGGAAGTTTGTTGAACAACTTGATTAATGGTGGCAGCAGTTTGTACTTGACTGGCCATGGCTACTCCAGCTGTAACTGCTGCAGCAGCAGACACTGCCACAGCTGTCACTATAGCTGCCGTAATTCCAAAATCTCTGCGGACTCTAAGTAGTTCAACAATGGGGAATTTATCTGGGTCCGCAGTGACTGGGATTGGGACAAAGGTTGGAATTTTCATAACCACTGCTACAGTCCAAGAACCATTCCAACACTCAGATAAGAGACAGGTAACACTAGAACAATCCAGCATCCCCGATGAGGTATTATTAGCCAAAAGGAGCAAGAATGGGGATTGGACGCAGACCATTGCAGGAGGCAATGTGGCATTATATAGCAAAGAGTTGAGCGAAACAGATGTGAGCCTATTACCTCGTTCACTTTTCCTAACAGTGCCAGAAACATTAGCCAGCCAGGTTTTGGCTCCTAGCAATTGAGCCAATGCAGAAATATCAGCTGAAGCCCCCTTCTCATTGGAAATCAGCCATTGAAACCAGGACCAACCTACTCCTGTAGAGGAGTTGGCACTATGGTTAAAATTATAAACATACCTCTTAAGAGAGGGGGAAAAGGAGAAACCCTTAGCAACTTGAAGTTTCTCCCAAGAATGATCCTGACAAGGCGTAAATGTTGGGGGGAAACCAAGATTAGGGGTACAGTAAGGAGAGGCCTTGAAATGAGTGGCATTGTAAGTACTATTAAAAGAAGGAGGTACTGGGATTAGTACCTTGGAGATCATAGCCAAGGTAGTTATGTTTAAAGCAGAGCTATTTACAGGGGTCCCTGAACCTGATTGCTTCCCCGAAACTACTTGGCTCAGTACAGCATTAATAATACTCCCTGAGACCTGATTGGACCGCAATGGGTCCTCCCAGTTAGTCAAATTTTTGGTCTTAAGGCTAATGCAATTAGCGTTTCCAAGGCTGAAACAAAAAACTCCTGTGAGATTAACCTGAGATCGATTAAAAATGCTTTCCACGTCCCCTCTAGGAGAGGCACAGGGAGCAGACATCTCACATGAGGTAGAGAAAAGAGTGGGGAGGACACTAGAACTACCATGAACCGGCATCGGCATTGGCCAAGCCCGTGCCACTGCCCACCACTGCATTGGTGTCGTCTGTGCCATCGGCACCAGCACCAGAACCAGAGCACGTAGCAGAGTGAAGATCCTCATCACAGGGTTGCTGTGGTATCTCTTGTTGCTGGTCGGTTGATGTCAAGACTCTTCTTGTCAGGCGTTCAGGGACCCACAATGGTTCCGTGCGATCCTGGGGAAAAACACATACAGATCCTCGTGCCCATGTCAGCACGGGGTCGGGGCCGTTCCATTGGCCTGTAAGAACATCCTTCCACTTAACATAACCAATCACAGAGGGCTGAGGGGACACATGTCTATCAGCCACAGAGCGACCATGAATATCCAAATTTAAAAAATTAATGGTAAAGAGAGCTAAGGACAGGCGTTCTTTAGGAGTGTGTTCAGCTCCTATTCCCCCTTTTTGTTTTTGTAAAGTTTCCTTTAAGGTGCGATGAGCACGCTCAACAATGCCTTGTCCTTGAGGATTGTAAGGCAGACCATGAGTAAGTTGCACTCCCATGGTAGAACAAAAGGATGTAAATTGTCTGCCAGTATAAGCAGGTCCATTATCAGTCTTAAGGGATGCAGGAGCACCCCATGCTGTCCATGCTTCTAGGCAATGAGTGCCTTCTCTCCCGACAAAGCAGAGGCATGAATAACTCCAGAGCACGTATCAACAGAAACATGTACATACTTGAGGTTACCAAAGTCAGGTATGTGCGTCACATCTATTTGCCAGACAACCAATGGTTTTAATCCCCGTGGGTTCACTCCATAAGTAGGGGGATGAAGAAATGTGACACAATGAGGACATTGTAATACTATCTGACGAGCATCCGCTCTTGAAATGGAAAAACGCCTGCGCAGCGTTAAAGCATTAACATGGAAATTTTGGTGAAATAATTTAGCCCCCTCTAAGGAGGAAGCCAAGCATATCAACTGGCCTCTAGTGGCTGAGTCCGCACAGGCATTACCCTGTGATAACGGACCAGGAAGAGAAGTATGAGCCCGTATGTGCATTGGATAAAAAGGAGCAGTGCGGCTACAGATAAGTTGTTGAAGCTGATTAAAGTAAGCAGATACATTATGGGCATTACTAATAGCTCCCACAGCCTCCAGGACTTTGAGTGCTTGTACCACATAAATGGAGTCCGAGATAAGATTAAAAGGAAAAGAACACTGTTTAAAAACCTCAATAACAATTTGCAGTTCAACCCATTGTGGATTACCAGGAGCAAATTGATGCTGAACAGGGGGAGAATCATTAATTACATAAGCTCCCATTCCAGACTTGGAACCATCAGTGAAAATATTAACAGCCCCCGGAATTGGATTGGGTGAAGTTACCTTAGGGAAAATGATGGGATGTTCTTTAACAAAATGGAGTAATGGATGGGAAGGGTAATGATTGTCAATATCCCCTTGAAACGAGCAACATAGAATAGCCCAGTTGTCTAGAGTAGCACACAAAACATTAAGTTGAGCCTTAGTATAGTGTATAATAAAAGAAGAAGGTGATTGTCCGAAAAATTGAATGCTTTGGTGAATCCCTTTAAGTGCTAACGCTGCAACAGCATCAGGATAGTATTCTAAAGATTTTCCTGGGGATATATGTGGATGGATCCATAGTAAAGGCCCATCTTGCCACAGTACTCCAGTAGGCTGCCGCATAGTGGCAAGCACACATAACTGGAAAGATTTATCACTTTGGAGCCTGCATAGAGTAGCATGTTGTATAGCTTCTTCTACTGTTATAAGGGCCGCTCTAGCCTCTTTGGTGAGGCTACGAGGAGAAGCAAGATCTGGATCACCCTTAAGGGTAGCATACAAAGGCTGGAGCACACCATTAGGAATATGTAAATATCCCCTTATCCAATTAATATCTCCCAACAGTTTTTGAAAATCATTTAGAGTTTGGAGATCTTGAGTTCTTATGGTGATTTTTTGTGGTTTTAGTTTATCATACCCAATTATTGCTCCCAAATACTCAATAGAATTCCCCGTTTGAACCTTTTCAGGTGCAATATGTAGCCCATATTGAGCTAACAGCTTTACTAAGTCTTTATAGGCCTCATTAACTATCTGCTCTAACTTAGGGGCCAATAACACATCATCCATATAATGAATAATCTTGATGGAGGGATACTTATGTCTGAGAGGTGCGAGTGCCTTCCCCACATACATCTGGCACATCGTGGGACTATTAGCCATTCCCTGTGGCAACACTACCCACTCAAACCTAAGATCTGGCTCCTCGTGGTTACACGAGGGAAGGGTGAAAGCAAAACGTTGTGAGTCTTTAGGATGCAAAGGAATAGAAAAGAAACAGTCTTTAATGTCAATAGCAATAATATGCCAGCCCTGAGGAATAGAGGAGAGCAGAGGTAGCCCTCTTTGAATGGGCCCCATAAGTTGCATTTGAGCATTAACTGCTCGTAAATCATGCAGTAGGCGCCACTTTCCTGATTTTTTCCTAATAACAAATATGGGAGTATTCCATGGAGAAGTAGAAGGTTGGATGTGACCCAAGTTTAGTTGTTCTTTAATTAAATTATGGGCCGCTGCCAATTTAACCGAGGGAAGAGGCCACTGAGGCACCCAAACAGGCTCCTCGGTGAGCCATGTTATGGGTATTTGAGCCCCAGTGGCCCCTAGGAAAAACCCAGACCAAATCTGTTAAGCTTTTGATGACCTTGCACAGGATGCCTACACCCCTGTAGGTGTTTTCCTAGTCCTAGACCTGGCCTATACCCCATATTTTGCATAATCTGTTGAGACACCGGAGAATAGTCATTACTAAGAGTGAACCCCATGTCTTTCATCAGATCACGACCCCATAAAGAGATAGGTAAATCAAGTACATAAGGCTGAAAGGTGCCATTGTGTCCTTCTGGGTCCTTCCAAGATAGATGTCTACAGCTGATTTGAGGGGCCTGGGCATATCCCAAACCTCTTAGTGATTGATCTGAGAGCTGTACCGGCCACCCCTTTGACCAGTCCTTTTGTGCTATTATGCTACGATCTGCTCCAGTATCTAGCAATCCCAAAATTGATTTGCCTTCTATAGTTAAGTTTAAAGTAGGACGGTCATTCATATCTAAGGACAAATAAACAGAATTCCCTCCAGTGACTCCAATCTCATCACTTGTCCTTGAAAAGGAATCAGCAGGAAAGCGGGTATGCAGACTGGGTAGAATTAGCAATTGAGCAATCCGGTCTCCTGGGGAAATGGACACAATACCCCTTGGAGCTTCCACCATAACCTTTACTGATCCTACAGTATCAGGACTAATGACTCCAGGAAAGACATGAAGACCTTGTAATATAGAGGATGCACGTCCAATTAGCAAGCCTACAGTGCCAGGTGGTAAAGGCCCTTTGAAGTCAGTTTCCACCAATTGGACTCCCATCTTAGGTGTTAGTACGAGTCTGGATGTGGAACAGAGGTCCAATCCCGCGGCACCTGTAGTGGCTCTCCGCGTCTCATGGGATGGCGTAGAGATGGCCATGTCTCGGGTTTGGGTGTGACATTCTCCATTGCCCCATATATTTGTGGGCCCTGGGGTCGGGGGCCCCTTCGGCCGTTTTTTGGCCCAGCTGAAACAGGCTGTCCATAGATGTCCCTCACTGATCTACACTCTTTTGCCCAATGCTTTCCCTTTTTACATTTTGGACACAGCCCCGGTTGACGAAGGCCATTGAAAGGGCCACCGCGAGGGGGTCCAGTAAAATTATCTTTTTTAGGACATTCACGTCTGAAATGACCAGGTTGACCACAATGGAAGCATGTTCCGGCACCAGGACTGCCCCCTTTTGCCATCCGAAGGACAGCAGCTGCAAGACCTGCATTAGTTAAAGGTCCTCCAATCTCTCTACACACTTTCATCCATGCTTCTATGCCCTTATTTTTATAAGGAGTGATTGCTGCTTTACATTCCTTGGTGCACTGCTCAAAGACCAATTGCTTGATAAGGGGCATGGCTCTATCAGGATCCCCAAAAATCTTTCCAGCGGCATCCACCATCCTTGCTACAAAATCTGAAAAGGGTTCTGTAGGGCCTTGTAGAATCTTGGTCAAATTACCAGACACCTCTCCTCTATTTGGAAGCGACTTCCATGCCCGAATGCAAATGTTGTTAATTTGATCATATGCCTCAAGAGGAAATCCTGTCTGTTGATTTGCAAATCTACCCTGCCCTAAGAGCATATCCTTGTCCCAATGGGGATGTCCCGCCGCATGGTTTTGGGCGGCCTGCTCTATTGCGCCCTCTAGCACGAATGCTCTCCAGTCCAGATATTTACCCGGGGAAACGCAAGCCCGAACAAGGCTAGCCCAATCAGAAGGAGTCATACAGTATCTAGATAGATTCTCCACCTGAGTCAGTGTGAAGGCGGCATCCACCCCATAAGTGCGCACAGACTCCGCCAGGGTCTTTACAATTTTAAAATCTAAGGGTTCATGGACTCTTCCCCTGTTGTCATCCTGAAAAACTGGATAAGCAAGACCCATCTCAGCGTGAACAGCCCTCCATGTTTGGGCATGGAAAGCTCTCCCCGTAGTGCCCCCACCATACGGCGGAGGATCCGGGGGATCGTTCTTCCTGAGCCCTTGTTTCCTTTTGTTCCCTTCTCCTATAGCTAAACTCCCTAGCTGACAAGACAGCCTCCCGAGCTCTTCCTCCTCATCCTCCTCCTCCTCTGACCCACTTTCGCATGGGGGTGTACGCAGCGTACTGAGATCTGGATACAACCGTCTCCTCCCCCGTGTCATGCTCCGCACACTCCCCTCTTCCCGAGTCACTTCGCTTTCTGCCGTCTCCGACTTTTCCTCATGTAATCGCTCTAAAACCTCCTGTCCTTTAGCAAGTGCTTCCTGGCATCTGCCATCCGTAAGGCAACCACGGACCATTTTCCAAAGGGGTATCACCCCACCCTCTAACATGCCGTGCTCAGATGCAAAATCAAGATCTTTGCCTAATTTATCCCAACTAGGCACAGTAAGGCTGCCCGAAAATGCAAACCACGGTGCAGCGATATCTACCTTTTGTAAAAATCTCTGTAATGTACTATGCTTCACTTCCAGTCCCTTGGAACGTAACAGGCCATCTAGGGCCAGAAGAAGCGGACTTGAAGATGTGGCACCCATGACACAACGACAAAAAAAGCACAAACAACAAAAGCACACTGACACAACAAAAAAAACACAGAAGACGGAAGCGAAAGTACACGGTGCAGCTGCAATAAAATGCAAGGCTTCCTCTTTCATTACAGAAGAGCTGCCCCGCTTTAGTCGCAGATCCCACTTACCTAGGGACTAACCCCGCTTTGAACGCGGATCCCCCTTACCTGGGGACTGACCCCGCTTTGATCGCGGATCCCACTTACCTGGGGACTAACCGGTGCACCACCCCTGACTACTGAGAGTTCTGATTTCCCGGGTCTCGGCACCACTTGTCGCGACCCCTTGCCCGCAAGGAAGACGCAACACTCAGGAATCTTCTCTCAGCAGTTTATTCAGGTCCCTTGATATTTATTATTCTTTCTTCTTCTCTCTTTCCCGGATGCCCTCCCAGCCTTAATAAAGCATCCCAAGCCCCAATGCAAAGCTGCCGCGTGGAGCTTTCTCACAGGGTGGTGTACAGGGTGGTGAAAAATCATGTGCCAACTCTCTCAGATAAGGAGTTGTTTGTCACATACCACAGCGGAGCCAGCGCCATCTCGTAATGGCGACCATAGTCTGCAGAAACGGCAGAAGCGGCTCACCACAGGTTAGGTCTAGCCATAAAACAACCTCCAATAGTAGTAGAATTAAAAGCCTCTGCCTCTCCAATCAGTGTTAAACAATATCCTCTAAGCAAAGAAGCTAAGGATGGGATAAGGCCCTGTATTCAGAAATACCTGGCTCTTGGGGTCTTAAGGCCCTGTCAATCGGCCTGGAATACCCCCCTGCTGCCAGTAAGAAAGCCAGGGACTGGGGACTACAGTCCGGTTCAAGACCTAAGACAGATCAACAACAGAGTGCAGGACATTCACCCGACAGTACCCAATCCATATAATTTGTTTAGCACTCTGAATCCGGAGTGGGAATGGTACACTGTGCTGGACTTAAAAGATGCTTTCTTCTACTTGCTCCTACATAAGGACAGTCAGTTTCTGTTTGCTTTTGAGTGGACAGACCCAGAAACTGGAACATCTGGCCAACTAACCTGGACTAGACTCCCACAGAGGATCAAAAACTCCCCCACTCTCTTTGATTAAGCCCTCCACAGGGACCTCAACTACTTCAGAACTGCAAACCCCGATGAACCCTACTCCAATATGTTGATGATCTGCTACTGGCAGCTGACACCAAGGAGAACTGTGAGTCTGGGACCTAAGCACTATTATCCGAGCTTGCTCAGCTCGGATATAGGGCTTCTGCCAAAAAGGCCCAAATTTGCCAGCAAGAAGTAATCTTCCTGGGTTATTCTCTTAGGGGTGGCAGACGATGGCTCACTGAGCCCAGAAAATGAACAGTTGTGCAGATACCGGCCCCATCTAATAAGAGACAACTCAGAGAGTTTCTTGGGACTGCCGGCTTTTGCAGTTTATGGATTCCTGGGTTCGAGTCTCTGGCTGCCCCTTTATACCCGCTGATAAAAGGGGATGCCCAGTTCCAATGGACCCCTGAGCACCAACAAGCCTTTGATAATATCAAAAAGGCGCTGAAAGCCCCTGCCCTCTCTAAAGAATGTATATAAACTCTGCTCAAGTGGTTCTCGGGGCTCTTTGTTCTCTGCTCTTCTGAAGTGAGTTCTGAGTCCCAGCATGCTGGACCCCCCAATAAACCCTTTGCTGTTGCATGAGATGGTCTCTTGGTGGTCTTTTCCTCCATTGTTCGCCCGACCTTTTCATACATACCTCAGGATCAGAAGTTTCTTTGAGAAATGAGTGCATGGCCCAGTGTAAATTTGTTTACCATATTTGGAAATTCATTGATAATTTCATACATTTTTTGCTATATATGTTTAGCACCAAAGTGAGAGTGTGAAGTAAACATGTTCCTTCCAACATGGACAAATTTAGGTGTGCCACTGGTGTAGTGGTATCATGAAAGATTCCCAACATGGAGCAATTAGTCCTACTGCATGTGGCTTTCAGATTATGATATCTTAAGCCCTCCCAGTGTGTGTTCTATACAGGTTAAAACAATAGGAGATTGCTTGGAACTTCTTTGCCCCTGTCTCAATCCAAAATTTATCTAGACTTTGGTTTTATTGGTAAAAAAGGCTAAGTCCACAGCCTCTCAATTATCTAATTTTCATGACCTGGAATCTCTGGAGAACACTAAAAATCTTATTGCTCTTCAACAGAAAATCAGACTCAGACTTCATTAACCACAACTCATGAAAATGCTAGGGGTAGCAGTTACAGTAATTTTGAGGCAGTGGACTATGAGAATAAGATTGAATAGGGAAGGTGTTCATCAAGAAATATATGAAAAGGATGTGTATTCTAGAATTGGTTTCCAAACAGCATGTTCATGATATCACAGAGCTTGTAGATTTTTTTTTCCTGCAGAGCTTCATTCACCACCTGTGATGTTCTTGCTGGAGCATATGTGGAATTTAACCTATATTTTTAAAAAGCAAATACCAAATGTGATGTGGTAGAGTTTCAACCACTTCAAAAAATAGAAGATACTTCAATGGCTACACACTTCACAAGAAGATATTCAACCCACCTGTGTCCATCTTCATATTAGAAGATTCAGCTGTGCTGCCTCAGGCATAAAAGAAATAAGAAACAATGGCTTTCAGATCCCAGAAAAAAGAGATCAAGCTGTGGTGGGGTTTCTTTCAAGAAAACCAATGCTCCTCATACCAATATCAAGTTCAAGTACCCAAAGCTTCTAGACAGGAAGTAAAGGATGTGTCCTGTCTAATGAAATCATCCCCTGCACTGCTTCTAGCCAATGAATGAATGGACGGCTACTTATCTTGGGAATGGAGGAGACCTGCAGTGTATATAAGTTTTTGTATTCATTCTAAAATTTGAACTCTACTGAGAGTGTCTCAGTGGATATTTGTAAAAGTTATTTACCATCTGTAAGCGCTGTGAAATAGCTGTCTAATGACTTCATGAAGAGACTCATGAGCACCTTATTTAATCTCAGATATCACTGATGATGGTGAGGTTTTCCGTGAAGAAACCTTCATGAATACATCAATATTCAAGAAGGATGAGCAATAACAAATTCAGCACCTAAGCTGTGGTCCTGTATAAAACACTTCAGAGCATTTCTTATTTTCAATTGTTATGCTGTCCTAAATTGAAGGAGTTCTTTGCCTCAATGCTCTCTTTGTGATACCTAAGGAGAATCACATTAGGAATTGCCTTAAATTGGCTGCATGAGTTTCTCAGTGCTAAAACACTTGCCTCAACACTTTGAGGCACAGTTTAAGATCATCAACACTACAATAAATGAGTAATTACATTGTATACCATCAAAAAGTAATATTGTTTTAAAAATTAGGTGGAGAAGTATATGATGTATACTTTCCCTCAAGTTTTTTGCACAATTGCCTATAAAAAATATGTGAGGACGTGGACTGTATGGAAGGGTTCCTGTATAAATTGTGATTTGTCAGAGCTTGAAAGTATTATCTTGGGAAACCTCAGATGTAAGAGTTTTGTTAAGGTCAGAAGACATTTGTGACTTGAAGCTTACTCAACAAATATTACAGTGAATTAAAATGATATTTTAGGTACCCCAGCATTAGAAGTTTTCTTGAGAAATGAGAGCATTGATGAGTGTGGATTTATTTACCACAATAGGAATCTCAGTGTTAATTTCACACATTATTTGATATGGAGCCTTTTACACCAAAGTGAGAGACTAAAGCATAATTATTCTTCCCACTTTTGAACAATTAGACCATCTGCCTGTGGCCTTATGGATATGATGAGGAAATCCTTCTCTGCATTTGTTCTATACATGTTATATCTCAAAGAGATTGCTCCAAATTTCTTAGCCATTGTGTGAATCCAAAGACTTCCCAGCCTCCCATTTATTGTTGAAATATTCCATAGTACACTTATAGTCCAGCAAACTCAAAATTTTCTAATTTACATGACTTGGTACTACTGGAGCAGTTTAGGAACTCTGGTTGCTAATCACTACTGAATGAGACTCGGACTTAATTGACAACTCACAAAAATGCAGGCAATAACAGCTCCAGTATGTTTGAGCCTATGAAATAAGCACCTATGATTGAAAAGGGATGGTGTTTCCAAAAAAAAACTAGACATGGCCCAATATCTCTGGCATTGGCATTTATATAGAAGGTTCCTGATATTATTCAGCTAGTAGACAGTTGTATAACATGGCATCTAATTATGGGTATTGTTTGGAAACTGTGCTGAGAATCAGGTTTCCAGTCTGGAAAAAAAATGTATGTCATATTTGTCAGCTTGGTATTTTTTACCAATTTTTATTTTATTTTTTACCATTTTTTTTACAACCAGTGATGTCCCTCCATATAGCATTATGTCCTAGTTCACTTTTTTAAAGCAAATTCGAATTGCCCTGTGGTGGAGTTTGACCCACAGTAAAAGCAGATGATAATGCAGTGTCTATACAATGTAAAAGAAGACATTCAGCCCACCTGTATCCATAGTAAACTTTTAGGAATAATATACAGCTGTGCTACCACAGCACAATGGAAATAAAACACAACATTAGCACCACTTTATAACTCAGAAATTACTTTGGAAGCTAAGGTTTTCAGTGGATAATGCTGCCTGCATGCATAAATATCCAAGTATGATGAGAAATAGAAGAAATCCCTTGCCCTAGCTTAGGTCCTGTAAAGATCCCTTCAAAGCTTTGGTTATTTGCTGTTGTACTGCTCTCCTAAGTTGAAGGTATTCTCTGCCTCAGGGCTCTCTTTTGTGAAGCATTAGGAGAATTACTCTCAAAATGTGCTTGAAAGGTCTGCATGTGTTTCTCAATGCTAAAGCACTAGGCTCAAATCTGTGAAACACTGCTTCAGATCCTCAACACCATTTTAAATCATTAAGTTTATTTTATATCCAATGGAAAATAATATTGTTTAAAAACTTAGGTGGAGATTTGTCATTGAATCATGTAAGATTCAAGAGATTTATAAAATAAGAATAATGACCCTTTATGTTCAAGGTGTTATTTTTCACCAATAAGTAGACAGGACAAGGCACGTTGTAGTTTTTCCCTAGCTCATATTCACAAAACATTACAAAAATAAATAAGTAAATAGATAAAATATAAATATATAAATAAAGAAAGAATTGCCAGACACTAAGCATCTAATTTGTTTTGAATGGCAGTGTTAACTCTGGGCACTTTCAAATCCTCTAGTCTATATAAAGGGCATCTACACCAGTGCCTACCTTCAATTTAGTTAAATGATATGTAGGAGTACATTGATTTGAATAAATCTTGGACTTTTGTGTGCAGTTGAACCCCCACCATGTTTTAAGGATGATTGCTTAGAAGGATGAAGATGTGGGGACTTGGGATATGAGAAGGGGTTCCTGAATCAATTGTAATTTATCAATGGTTGAAAGACATAGCTTGGGAAACCTCAGAGGTAAGTATGGTGTGAATATCAAAAACGATATGTGACTGGAAGCTCACTCAAGAAATGTTGCAGTGAATTGCTTTAACATTTTACGTACCTCAGGATCAGAAATGTCATTGGGAAATGAGAGTATGGCCCAGTGTGGATTTGTTTACCACTTCGAGAATTTCAGTGATCATTTTATACATTTTTTTTCTATAAAGCCTTTTGTACAAAAGTTAGAGTGTGAAGCAAAAATTATCCTTCCAAGATGGACCAATTATTATTACTGTATGTGGCCTTTTGGATATGATGTGGAGAGACCTCTCTGCATGTGTTCTATACAGGTTACAACTAAAAGAAATTGCTCTAAACTTCTTGATCCCTGTCTCAATACAAAACTTACCTAGCCTGTGGTTTTATTGGTGAAATATGGCAAGTCCAACAGACTCACTATTATCTAATTTCCTTTATTTGGAACCTCTGCAGAAGCTTAGAAATCTTGTTGCTTTTTGCCACAAAATCAGACTCATACTTCATTGACCACAAGTCACAAAAATGTTGGGAATGCCAGCTACAGTAAATTTGAGCCAGTGGACTATGAGAATAGGATCGAATAGAGAAGGTGTTGGTCAAGAAATATATGTCAAGGCTGTCTATTTTGGAATTGGCTTCCAAACAGGATGTTCATGATATCATGCAACATGTAGATTGTTGTATATCATTGTATAATATTTTTGATAGTGTTTGGTAGCTATTTTGAGAATCAGGTTTCTAATCTGAAATAAGAATAATGTATGTCATAGTTATCAGTTTTTTTTTCTGTGCAGCTTGATTCACCATCTGTGATGTTTTCCCTCGAGAAATATGTGGTTGTTGAACTTAATTTTTTTAAAGCATATACCAAATGTGCTGTGGTAGTGTTTGAACCACAGCAAAATCCAGAGGATAGATTAATGGCTACACATTGCACAAGAAGACATTCAGCCCACCTGTGCCCATCTCTTTGGAAGAAGACTTAGCTGTGCTCCCTCAGGCATTTTGGAAATAAGAAACGATGTCTTTTAGATCCCAGTAAAAGAGATCCAGCTGTGGTTGGATTTTTTCAAAGAAGACCAATGCTCCTCATAACAACATCAAGTTCAAGTTCAAAAAGCTTCTAGGCATTTGTACAGGATGTGTCCTGACTAATGAAAACATTTCCAGCACTCATTCTGGCCAATGAATGAACGGACAGTTACTTATCTTATGGATGAAGAAGACCAACACTTTATGTGTGTGTGTGTGTGTGTGTGTGTGTGTGTGTGTGTGTGTGTGTTTCATTCTTAATTTTGGCCACTCCAGAGAGTCTGATGGTGGATATATTTAAAAATTATTTACCAGCTCTAAGAGCTATAAAATGGCTGTCTAATTACTTCATGAAGAGACTCATGAGCACCTATTTAATCTCAGATATCACTGTTGAAAGGGAGCTTTCCAATGAATAACCCTTTATGGATACATCAATATTCAGGAAAGATGAGCAATAACATGTTCATTGCCAAAGCTGAGGTTTTGTATAAAATACTTCAGAACATTTGTTGTTTGCTATTGTTCTTCTCTCCTCAGTTGAAGGAATCCCTTGCTTTAGGGCTCTCATTGTAAAACCTATGGAGAATCTCTTCAGGAATTACCTTATATGGGCATTATTTGTTTTTCAGTGCTAAAACACTTAACTGAACACTGTGAAGCACTGCTTATGATCATCAACGTCACATAACATGTTTAAATACATTTCATATAAAACAAAAAGTAATATTGCTTAAAAAATTAGGTGGAGATTCTTTATTGAATATTGTAGGATTCCAGATATTCATGAAATTAGAACAGTGACACTTTACATTCAATATCTTAAGTAGATATGACTTAGTTTTTAAACTTTTATCAGCTAAAATTCACAAAAAATACAAAAATAAAAAATAAATATATAAGTCAGTGAGTCATTAAGTAAGTAAGTAACTAAATTCATAATTCCACAATTGTCAGAGTCTAGACATCTAATAATTTTGAGGTGCAGTATTAACTCTGGGCACTTTCAACTTCCCTGGATTTAAGAAGGGCATCTAGCACACGGCCCATCATGACTTTAGTCAAATGAGAAGCAGGGCTACTTCCACTTCAAATAATCTTGGAGATCAGTATATGATGTATACTTTTCCCCAAGTTTTTTGGATGATTGCCTATAATAAAAATATATGAGGTCTTAAACTGGATGAAAGGGTATCTGTGTAAATTGTAATTTGTAGGTACTTAAAAGAAATAGCTTTAGAAACCTCAGATTTAAGAGTCGGGTTAATGTCAGAAGACATTTGTGACTTTAAGCTTACTCAAGAAATATTGCAGTGAATTGAAATGACACTTTAGGTACAGCAGCATCAGAACTTTTCTTGAGAAATGAGAGCATTTCTGAATGTAGATTTGTTTACCACCATAGGAATCTCAGTGATAGTTTCACACATTATTTGGTAAGGAGCCTTTTGCACCAAAGTGAGAGACTGAAGCACAAATGTTCCTCCCACTTTGGAACAATTAGACCACTTGCATGTGGCCATGTGGATATGATGTGGAAAACCTTCTCTGCATGAGTTCTCTACATGTTACATCTCAAAAAGATTGCTCCAAACTTCTTAGCCACTGTGCAAATCCAAAGACTACCTAGCCTCCCTTTTATTGTTGAAATATGCCATAGTACACTTCTAGTCCAGCAAACTTGAAATTATCCAGTTGCCATGGCCTGGTACATCTGGAGAACCTTAGGATCCCTGGTTGCTAATCACCACTGAATCAAACTCAAACTTCATTGACTGCAACTAGCAAAAATTCTGGCAATAACAGCTACAGTAAGTTTGAGCCTATGAATTAAGGACCTATGATTGAAAAGGGATGTTATATCAAAAAAAAACATAACAAGGCCCTGTATCTCTGCCATTGGCTTTTAAACTGAATGTTGCTGACATCATACAGCTAGTAGACAGTTTTATATCATGGCATTTTATTATGGGTATTGTTTGGAAGCTATGCTGAGAATCAGTTTTCTAGTCTGAAATAAGAAATATGTGTTTCATATTTGTGAGGTTTGTATTTTTACTGCACATTTGATTTACCACCACTGATGTCCCTCCCTATAGCAGTATATCTCAGTTGACATTCATGATTTCAAAACAAATTCCTAATGACTTATGGTGGAGTTTGACACAGAGTAAACAATGTCAAAATGTCTAAAAATGTAAAAGAACAAACTCATCCCACCTGTTTCCATAGTACCTTTTTAGGAAGAAGATACAGCTGTGTTATCTCAGGAAAAATGAAAATAAAAAAAAATAAATAAAAAAAAACAAGTTTGTTCCAGATCACAATGAATGAGTTCCAGCTGTTGTGGGGATTCTTCAATGAAAAACAATGCTTCTCATAACAAGATCAAGTTCAAGTAGCAAAAACTTGGAGGCAGGCACAAAAGCATGTATCTTGACTTAGCAAAACATTCTCAGGACTCATACTGGAGGATGAATTAATGTACAGCTGTTTCATTTTAAATGAGGAAGACATATCATCAATTTTTTTGTATTCCTCCTGCAATCTTGCCACTACTGAGAAGGTTTTGGTGAATTTTTGAATGAGATATTTATCAGCTCTAAGAGCTATGAAATGCCCATCTAATTACTTCATGAAGAGACTTATGAGCACCAATTTATAACTCAGGAACACTTTGGGAGGTAAGGTTTTACGAGGAGAACCCTGGCTGTGTACATAAATATCCAAGAAGGATGTACAATAGAAGAAATTCATTGTCCTAGCTTTGGCCCTGTAAATAAGTCTTAAGAGCTTTTATTATTTGCTATTGTGTGGCTCTCCTCAGTTGAAGGCATTTAATGCTTCACAGCTCTCTTTTGTTAGACCTCAGGAGAATCACTTTAGAAATGTGCTTAAATGGCTGCATGTTTTTCTCAATTCTAAAGCACTATGCTCAACTCTGTGAGACACTGCTTCAGATACTCAACACAACATAAAATCATTAAGTATAGTTTATATCCAATGGAAAGTCATATTGTTTAAAAAACTAGATGAAGAATTTTCATTGCATCCTGTAAGATTCAAGAGATTTATGAAATGAAGCCAATTATCCTTTAGTTTCAATGTGTTATTTTTACCATTAAGTAGACAGAACAAGGGACTTTGAAGTTTTCCCAAGCTCATATTCATAAAATAATACAAAAATCAATAAATAAATAAGTAGTTAAAAGATAAACTTAAAATAAATAAAGCATTGGCAGACACCAAGCTTCTAATTTGTTTTGAAGGGAAGTATAAATTCTGGGAGCTTTCAAATTCTTTAGTCCATATAAATGGCATCTAGGCCAGTGCCCTCCATGACATTAGTGAAATAATATGCAGGAGGACATTTAATTGAAAAAAAATCTTGAACTGTTTTATGTAATATAACCCCCACTGAGGTTTTTAGAATGACTGCTTATTTGGAAGAAATGTGGGTACTTGGTATATGAGAAGGAGTTCCTGTATCTTTTGTGCTATTTAGAAAGAGACAGCTTATGTTGAAAGAGATAAATAGATATGGTTGAAAGAGATAGCTTGGGAAAGCTCAGATACAAGCATGGTGTGAATATCAGAAAAGATCTGTGACTTGAAGCTTACTGTAGAAACGTTGCAATGAATTTCTTTAGCATTTTATATATGTCAGGATCAAAAGTGTTTTGGGGAAATAAGAGCACGGCCCAGGGTGGACTTGCTAATCACATTGGAAATTTCATTGACAATTTCACACATTTTTGCTATAGTGTCTTTTGCAACAAATTGAGAGTGTGTGTGAAGCAAAAATATTTCTCCCAAGATGGACAAATTAGCCCTAGTGCATAGGACCTTGTGGATATGATATGGAAAGCCCTCCCTGCATGTGTTCTATACAGGTAACAACTAAAGGAGATTGCTCTGAACTTCTTGGCCCCTTGCACCACAGCTTGGGCAATGAATTTGCTATTGCTCATCCTTCTTGAATATTAATGTATCCATGATGGGTTCTTCATGGAAAACCTCACCGTCATCAGTGATATCTGAGATTAAATGGGATGCAATTGAGTCTCTTAAGGAAGTCATTCAAAAGCTATTTCACAGACCTTAGAGATTGTAAATAACTTTTACAAATATCCACCTGCACATTCTCATTAGAGGTCAAATTTTAGAATAAATACAAAAACCAATATACACTGTAGGTCTTCTCCATAAACATGATAAGTAGATGTCCATGCATGCATTGGCCTTCAGGAGTGCTGGGGATGTTTCATTATTCAGGACACATCCTTTCCACCCTGCATAGAAGATTTGGTACTTGAAATTGATGTTGTTATGAGTAGCATTGGTTTTCTTGGAAGAAACCCCACCACAGCTGGATCTCTTTTGATGGGACTTAAAAGCCATTTTTTTTATTCTAATGTGCCTGAGGAAGCACATCTGAATCTTTTTCTAAGAAGATGGGCACAGGTTGGCTGAATATCTTGTTGTGCAGTTTGTAGACATTGAGTTATCTTCTGGTTTTTGCTGTGGTTGAAACTCTACCACATCACATTTGGTATTTGCTTTAAAAATATGAAGGTCAGTTGCCACATATTACTCAAGGGAGAACATCACAGGTGGTGAATCCTAGCTCTGCAGGGAAAAAAAAATCAACTGATAACTATGACATACTTCATTCTCATTTCAGTCTAAAAACCTGATTCTCAGAATAGCTCCCAAACATTATCTGTAACAGGATGCCATGATATAAAACAATTTACAATCTGCATGATATCATGAACATGTTGTTTGAAAGCTAATTCCAGAATACACAGCCTTGTCATATATTTTTTGACCAACAACTTTGCTATTCAATGCTATTTTCATAGTTCACTGGCTCAAAATTTTTGTAAATGGTATCCCCAGCATTTTCCTGAGTTGTTGTCAATGAAATCTGAGTCTGATTTTGTGTTTAAGAGCAACGAGGTTTGTAAGCATCTCCAGAGGTTGCAGGTCATGGAAATTAGATAATTGTGAGGCTGTTGGCCTAGCCGTATTTTACTCATAAAGCCATAGGCCAGGTAATGTTTGGATTGAGACATTGGCCAAGAAGTTCAGAACAATCACCTTTAGTCGTAACCTGTGTAGAACACATGCAGGGGCATTTTCACATCATATCCACAAGGCCACATGCATTAGGGTAATTTGTCCATCTTGGGAGGAACATGTTTGCTTCACACTGTCACTTTGGTGCAAAAGGCTCTATATCAAAAAGTGTGTGAAATTATCACTGAAATTCCACACTAGGCCATGCTCTCATTTCCCAAAGGCCCTTCAGATCCTGGGGTACGTAAAGTGTCAATGCTATTCACTGTAACATATCTTGAGTAATCTTCAAGTTACAGATCTTTTCTGACATTCACATCAAGTTACATCTAAGGTTCTCCAAGCTACCTCTTTTAACTCTCTTGAAATCACAATTGTTACAGGTACCCTTTCTCATATCCAAAGTGTCCATATCTTCTTCCTTCTATGTAATCATCCTAAAAACATCAGTGGGGTTATATTACCTAGGCAAGCTCAAGGTTATTTCAAATAAATATAACTCTGCATCTCATTAACTGAAATCATGGTGAGAAGTGGGTGAGATGCCCTTTCTATGCACCAGAAAATTTGAATTTGCCCAGAAAAAAGATTGCTTTCAAAACAAATATGAAGTTTAGTGTCTTCCAATGTTTTTTTATTTATTTATTTGTTTATTTATTTATTTATTTATCTATTTATTTATCTTTCTTTTTATGTATTTATTTTTGTATATTTTTGTGAATATAAGCTACAAAAAACTTCAAAAATCTTAATCCTGTCTAATTAATTCTAGAATATAACACATTAAACCTAAAGGGTCATTGTTCTTTGAATCTTACATAAGGCAATGATGAATCCTCACTTGATTTTTAAATCCATACTATTTTTCATTAAACATAAAATATAAGTAATGATTTTAAGTGATGTTGAGGATCTGAAAAAGTGCTTCACACAGGTGAGGAATGTGCTTTAGCACTGACAATCACAGGAAGCCAATGCAAGCAAATTTCTAAAGTGATTCTCCTGAGGCTTTATAAAGTAGAACCCTAATTCAGAGGATGTCTTCAACTGAGCATAGCAGAAAAATGGAATACAATAAACGCTCTGAAGCATTCTTTATAGGACCAAAGCTAGGGCAAAGGATTTCTTCTATTGCTTATCTTTTTTGGATATTTATCTATTCAGGCAGGGTTCTCCTCTGAAAACTTTACCTTCTACAGTGGTACCTGAGATTCAAAGTGGTTCTGATGAGTCTCCTCATGAAATCATTAGATGACCATTGCATAGATTTTATAGCTGGTAAAAAAAAAAAAAATATATATATATATATATATATACACACATATATATTTTTTTTTCCCAAAATCCAACACCACGTTATAAACAGTGGCCAAATCTCTGGTGGAATGCCCAAACAAATATCCACAATAGGTCTTCCTCATCCAGAAAATAAGCAGCTCCCCATTCTTTCACCTTCCAGTTCGAATCCTGAGAAAGTATACTTTAGTCAGGGCACATTTTTTTCTAGCCTGCTTTGAAGTTTTTGGTATTTGAACATGATGTTGGTATGATGAGCATTGTTCTTCTTTGAAGAAACGTCTCCACAGCTGGATCTCTTTCATTTTGATCTGAAAGACATTTTTTTCCACTTGTAGTGATCCTGTGGTAGCACAGCTGAATCTTATTCCTAGAAGTGTACTATGGGCAGAGGTGGGCTAAATGTCTCCTTGTACTTTGTGTAGCCATTTAAATATTCTCTGGTTTCTCAGTGGTTCAAACTCCAACAAAGGGCATATGGTATTTTCTTTAAAAAAATATGAAGATCAACTTAGACATTTTGCTAGAGGAAATGACATCACAGTTTTTAAATCAAGATGTGCAGGAAAAAAACACCAACATGACAACTATAACATACATCTTTCTTTTTCTTATTAGAATTCTGATTCTCAACATAGCTTCCAAAAAATACCCATAATACCATGTCATGATATACAACAATCTACTCACTGCATGATGTCAGAACATGCTGTTTAAAAGCCAATTTCAGACATACATGGCTTTGTCATATATTTTTTTGAAACACCTCTTTACAGTTAAAAGTTCTTGATTCATAGACTCAAACTTTCAGTATCTGTTACCACCAAAATTTTTGTGAGTTGAGGTCAAAGATGTCTGAATCTGATTCAGTGGTGAGGAGCAACAAGAGTTCCTAAGGTGCTCCAGTGGTTCCAGGTCATGGATATTGGATAATTTTGAGTCTTGTGGCATAGACATATTTCACCTTGAAACAGGAGGCTAGGTCGTGTTTACATTCAGACAGCTGAAAAAAGTTTGGAGCAATCTCACTGAGTTTTACATCTATAGAACTCATATGCTGAGAGGGTTTTCCACAAGGACATATTCAGTCAGTCCAAATTGTCCAAAGTGGGAGAAACATTTGTGCTTCAGGGTCTCACTTTGGTGCAAAAGGCTCTATAGCTAAAAATGTGTGATATTATCACCGAGATTTTTAAAGTAGTAAACAAATCCACACTCAGACATGCTCTCATTTCTCAAGGACAATTCTGATGCTGAGGTAACTAAAATGTCAACAAAATTCACTGCAACATTTTTTGAGTAAGCTTTAAGTCACAGATGTCTTCTGATGTTAACAAAACTCTTACTTCTGAGGTTTCCCAAGCTATGTCATTCAACCACTTACAATTACTATTTACACAGGAACCCTTCTTCAAAGTCCAAATCCTCACATATACTTTTTCTAAGCAATCATTCTGAAAACCTGGGTGAAAATATCCATTATCTACTGAACTTTAGAATTCTTTACAATGAATATATCCCTGCTGCTCATCTGACTAAAGACAAGGTGGGCAGTGGCATAAAAGGCCTTCCAAGAAACCAAGAAAATTGAAATTGCCCATAGTTTATACTGCATTTGAACTCATGAGATGCCTAGTCCCTGCCAATGTTGCATTGATGGATTATTTTTTATTTTCTTACTACTTATTTACTTATATAATGATTTAGTTAATTTTTTTATTATTTTTTGAATTTGAGCTAAAATTTTGTGAAGCACCTATGTAGTATCTACTTAAGAGTAAAAAATACATTGAACCTAAAGAGTTACTGTTCTATTTTCATGAATGCCTGGAATCTTACATGATGCAATGTAGATTCTCCACCTTACTTTTAAATAATATTACTTTTCATAGGATATACAATATTATTAATAATTTTAAGTGGTGTTGAGGAATTAAAGCAGTGCCTCACAGAGTTGAGGCAAGTTCTTTTTAGCACTGAGAAACACATGCAGCCCATACAAGGCAATTCCTAAAGTAATTCTCCTGAGGCTTAATAAAAGAGAGCCCTGATGCAAAGAACACCTTCAACTGTGGAGAGTAGAACAATACCAAATAAAAAAATGCTCTGAAGGGTTTTACACCACAGCTTTAGCAATGAATTTCTGTTATTGCTCATTCTGGTTGAATATTGATGTGTCTAGGCTGGGTTTTTCACTGAAAACCTCACCTTCCACAATGATTTCTCAGACTAAATGGAGGGCTGATAAGTCTCTTCCTGAAGTCATTAGACAGCCATTTCATAGCACTTAGAGCAGGTAAAAATCTTTTACAAATATTCACCAGCACCCTTTCAGTAGTAGCCAAAATTTAGTAGGAACACACAAAAATATATACATGGTAGGTATTTTCCATCCACAATATAAAAAGCTGTCCATTCGTTCATTGGCCAGAATTTTTTTTTCAGGACACATCTTTACAGCCTACCTTGAAGCTGTTGGTATTTGAACTTATGTTGGAATGAGGAGAAATGGTCTTCTTTTAAGAAACTCAACTACAGCTAGATCTGTTTTATTGGGATCTCAAAGACATTGTTTTATATTTCCAACATGCCTGAGGCAGCACAGCTAAATCTTATTGCTAGAAGTGTACTATTGGCACTAGAGGGGCTGAATATCTTCTTGTGTAGTGTATAGCCTTGAGCTAGTTTCTGTTTTTGTTCTGTGGTTCAAAGTCTACCCCAGGACATTTAGTATTTGCTATAAAAATATGATGGTCTAAACACCAAAATAAAAATAAAAATAAAAATAACCCAATTGATAAATGGGCCAAGGAACTGAAAAGACACTTCTCAGAAGGTGATATGCAATCAATCAATCAATGTATGAAAAAAATGCTCAACATCTCTAGCAATCACAGAAATGTAATTAAAAACTAAACATTTATCTCACTCCAGTCAAAATGGCAGCTATTGAGAATACAAACAACAATAAGTGTTGGTGAGTGAAATGCGCAACCACACATTGCTGGTGGGACTGCAAAATCGGGCAGCCAATAAGGAAAAAAACTATGTAGATTCCTTGGAAAACTAGGAATTGGACCACCTATTGACCCAGCTATCCCACTCCTTGGTTTATACCTAAAGGACTTAAAAACAGTGTACTACAGGGACACAGTCACATCAATGTTTACTGCAGCACAATTCACAATAGAAACACTTTTTGATACAAATTCTTCTGTTTTTAAGGACAGTAAAATAAAGTGGTAGGCTTTATAGCAGCCCTTTTATATAGACAATTACCAACAAAGAGAAAAAGCAAAAAACAATTTTAATCATCTAGTGATTTAGGAATGGGCAAGAGATACATTTAGAAACAAATTAAAAATCCTGATATTGTAATTCCACTCTAACTATGGTTTGCATGTTGGTGCCAGATACAAAAAATCAGAAAAACTTCTAGAAATTTTTACAGTGGTTTGAGAAAGTAACTGATAATATATCAGATTTGAATCAGAAAAAAAAAACTGATTAGTGTGACATACATCTTTCTCTTTTCAGACTAGGAAGCTGATTCTCAGCACAGCTCCCCAAAAATACCCATAACAAGATAATGTGATATATAAAAGGCTACTAGATTCATGAAGTCACCAACATGCTGTTTTTAAGGCAATGCCAGAATACATGGCCTTGTCATATATTTCTTTGCCACCAGCTTCTTTATTCAATCCTAGGTTCATCATCTACAGGCTCAAACTTTCTGTAGCTGTTATTCTCACCATTTTCATGAGTTTGGTCAAAGAAGTCTGAGTCTGACTCTGTGGTGAAGAGCAAAGTGTGTTCCTAAGGTGCTCCCAAGGTTCCAATTCATAAAAATTAGATATTTTTGAGGCTATAGGCCTAGATATATTTCAACAATAAAACCAAAGGTTAGGTAAAGTTCAAATTGAGACATGAGCCAAGAAGTTTGAAGCAATCTTCTTTGGTTGTAACACCTATAGAATTCATGCAGGAAGAGCTTTCCTCATCGTATCCACAAGGCCACATGCAGTAGGTCGAATTGGACCAACTTGAGAGTAACATATGTGCTTCAGGATCTCACTTTGGCAAAAAAGGCTCTGTAGCAAATATTGTGTAAAATTATCACTGAAATTTCTAATATGGTAAACAAATCCACACTTGGCAAGGCTCTTATTCCCCAAAGACATTTTGGTATTTAAAATATCAACCCAATTTATTGGAACATTTCTTGAGTAAGCTTCAAGTCACAGATGTTTTGTGACATTCACAGCACACTTACATCTAAGGTTTTCCAAGCTATCTCATATATATATATATATATATATATATATATATATATATATATATATATATACACACATACATATATATAATTTTATTTTTTGCATATAGATGCTCAGTTGTTCTAACACCACTTGTTGAAAAGACTGCCTTTGGTCCATTGCAATGCCTTTGCTACTTTGTCAAAGATCAGTTGACTATATTCTTTTTTTTTTTTCTCTTCTCTCATTATTATTTGGTCATTTTTATTTATTTTATTTTTTTTAATTTTTTATTGTTGGAGAGTAACTAAGAACAGAGTAGGGATGAAGAGCATGAGAAGAAGATTAACGTTAAACAAGCTATCTCTTTAAGCACGTAAAAATCACAACTGTTACAGGAACAATTTCGTATACCCCAATTACGCACATCTTCTTTCTTCTAAGCAATCATCCTAAAAACCTCGGTGGAGGTAATATTACCAACATAAGTCCAAGATTATATCAAATAAATGGCTCCCTCCATATAATTTGACTAAATTTGTGGTGGGCAGTGGGCTTGGTGCCTTTCCTATAGACCAGGAAAGTTGAAAGTGAACAGAGTTAATACTGCCCTACAAAACAAATTAGATTCTTTGTTTGTGCCACTTTTGGTTTTACTAATTTATTCATGTACCTATTTATTTATTGATTGATTTGTTAATATGAGTTTGAAAAATTTCAAAACTTTTGTTCTGTCTACTTAAGGGTAAAAAATAATACATTGAACATAAAGGGCCATTGTTTTAATTTTATGAATCTCTGGAATCTTACAGGATACAATGATGATTCTCCACCTAATTTTTAAAACAATATTATTTTTTGTTGTATACACAATGTAATTGGTAATTTATAGTGGTGCCGAAGGTCTGAATCAGTGCCTCACAGATTTTAGGCTAGTGCATTAGCACTGAGAAACACATGCATCCCATTCAGGACAATTTCTAAAATGATTCTCCTGAAGCTTCAAAAAAGGAGCCCTGAGGCTTCCACCATGATAGCCAAACAATAGCAATAAAAAATGCTCTAAAGAGTTTTATGCCACAAGTTTCCATTATTACTCATACTTCTTGAATATTGATGTGTTTTGGCAGTTATCCATTAAAAACTTCACCTTCCACAGTGATATTTGAGATAAAATATGTTGTTCATGAGTCTTTTCATAATGTAATTAGATGGCCATTTCATAGAGCTTAAAACTGGTAAAAATTATTTTAAAAATATACAACAACAACAACAACAACCACTCAGAAGTGGCCAAATTTTAGTAGAAATACATATATATATATATATATATATATATATATATATATATACATATATATATATATATATATATATATATATATATATATATATATACATATATATATAAATCCACTAGTTAAGCAGTTGTATATTCATTCATTGGCAAGCATGAGTGCTGGGAATATTTTTATTAGGAAGGATAAATCCTTTGCAGCCTGCCGCAAAACTTTTGGTACCTGAATTTGATGTTGTTATGAAGGGCATTGGTCTTCAATAAATAAGATCCACAAAGCTGGATCTTATTTATTGAAGATATAAAAGACATTGTTTTCTATTTCCAATATGCCTGAGGTAACACAGCTGAATCTTCTTCCTAGAAGTGTACTATGGGCACATGTGCTCTGAATGTCTCAAGAACAGTGTGTTGCCATTGAGCTATCCTCTGTTTTTTGCTGTGGTTCCCTTTCTACCACAGCACACTTGGAATTTGCTTTAAAAATATATGAAAGTAAACTGGAATATCATGCTGAGAGAGAACATTACAGTGATGAATGTAGCTGTGCAATAAAAAAAACACCAACTGATAACTAGACATACATCTTGCTCCTTTCAGACTAGAAACCTGATTCTTACCAAAGCTCTCAAACAATACACACAAGAGGATGCCATGATATAAAACACTCTACTAGTTGCATGATGTCACAAAAATGGTGTTTGAAAGCCAATGTCAGAACACATGGCCTTGTCATACATTTCTTGGTTAACAACTTCGTTATTCAATCCTAGGTGTGTCATAGATAGTCTCAAACTTACTGTAGCTGTTATACTCAGCATTCTCTTGAGTTATTTTCAATGAAGTCTGAGTCTGATTCTCTGGCCAGGTGCAAAGAGTGTTCCTAAGATGCTCCAGAGTTTCCAGGTCATCAAAATTATATAATTGGGAGGCTATTGGCCTAGATATATTGCAACAATAATACCAAAGGCTATCTAACATTTGGATTGAGGCAGGGGCCAAGAATTTGGAGCAATCTTCCTTAGTTGCAACATCTATAGAACTCTAGAAGGGTAGCCTTTCCACATCATAAAACAAGGCCAAATGCATTAGGTCCAATTTGTTTAATGAGGGAGGAATATTTCTGCTTCAGAATCTCTCTTTAATTCAAAAGGATGAATGGCAAAAAATGTTTGAAATTATCCATGAAATGTCTATTGTTGTAAACAAATCCACACTGGGCTGTGCTCTCATTTTCTAAAGACACTATTGATCCTGGGGTAAGTAAAATGTCAACAAAATTTATTGCAACATTACTTGAGCAAGGTTCAAGTCACAGATCTTTCCAGAAATTTATGCAATACATACTATTGAAGTTTCCCAAATTATCTCTTTCAACCACCTAGAAATCACAATTGATACAGGAACCATTTCTCATATCTGAAGTCTCCAGATCTTCATCTTTCTAAGAAATCATCCCAAAACTACTGAAGAGGTTATACTTCCTAATTAGGTACAAGATTCTTTCAAACAAATGTATACCTGCATCTTATTTCAATGAAGTCATGGTGGGCAATAGACAAGATACCCTTCCTACGCACCAGGGAAATTTAAAGTGCCTTTCAAAACAAAGTAGATGCTTAGTGTCTGCCAACATTGGTTTTATTTAATTATTTATCTATCCTTTTATTTATTTATTTATTTTTGTTTTCTTTTGTGAATATGAGCTAGAAAAAATTTCAACAAACTTTATCCTGTCTACTTAAGGTCAAATAATAGCGCATTGAATTTAAGACTCATTGTGCTAATTTCATGAATGTCTGGAATCTTACAGAATGGAATGAGAATTCTCTACCTAATTTTTTAACAATATTACTTTTGTTTGATATAAAATATACTTAATGATTTTAAGTTGTGTTGAGGATCTGAAGCAGTGCCTCACACATTTGAGTCAAGTGCTTTAGCACTGAGGAACGCATGCAGCCCATTCAAGTAAATTTCTAAAGTGATTCTCCTGAGGCTTCACAAAAGAGAGCCCTGAGGCAGAGAATGCTTTCAACTTAGCAGTGCAGAACAATAGCAAATAACAAAAGCTCTGAAGGTTTCTTTACAGAACCAAAGCTAGGACAGATTTTTTCCTATTGCTCATCCAGCTTGGATATTGATGAAGTAGTCAGGATTATCCTGTGAAAATCCAAACTTCCAGAGTGAAACCTGAGATTTCAAGAGGTGGTCATGAGTCTCTTTATGAAGTTATTAGATGACCATTTTATAGTTTTTAGAGCTGGTAAATATATTTTCCAAAAATCTACCAGTAGTGACCTAATTTTAGGAGGAATACCCAAACTAATGTCCATGATTGGTCTTCTTCATTCAGAAAAAAAAAACAAAAAACTGTCAATACATTCATGTTCCACTTTGAGTCCTGAGACCTTTTCCTTAGTCAAGACACATCCTTTGGAGCCTGGCTATAAGTTTTTGTTACTTGTACTTGATTTTGGTATGAGGTGCATTAATCTTTTTTGAAGAAACCCCACCACAGCTTAATCTATTTTGTTAACTAGAAAACATTTATTTTTCTATGTAAATTGTGACTGACGTATCACAGGTGAATCTGTTTCCTAGAAGTGTACTATGGCACAGGTATGGCTGTATATCTCCTTGTAAATTTGTAGCCTTTGAGCTATCCTCTGGTTTTTCTGTAGATCAAACTTCACCACAGGCCATTTGTATTTGCTTTGAATAAAATGAATTTCAACTATTACAAATTGCTAGAGGGAGTTACATCACAGGTGTTAAATCAAGATATATAGAAAAAAATATTAACCTGAGAACAATGGCATATATCTTTCTTGTTTCAGTCTAGAAACATATTTCTCAGCAGAGCTCCCAAACAATACCCATAAAAGGACACTTGATATACAAAATTCTACTAGCTGCATGATGTCAGGAACATGCTGTTTAAAAGACAATGCCAGAGATACATGGCCTTGTCATATATTTCTTGGAAACGGCTACTCTTTTCAACCATAGGTTCTTTATTCAAAGGCTCAAAATTAGTAGAGCTATAATTGCCAGCATTTTGAGAGTTGTGCTCAATGAGTTCTGAGTCTGATTCAGTGGTGAGAAGCAACTGGAATTGCTAAGGTGCTCCAGAGGAAACAAGTCATGGAAATTGGATAATTTTGAGTCTGGTAATGTAGAAGTATAATACGGAGTATTTCAACAATAAAATAAAAGGCTAGATAGGGTTTGGGTTCAGACAGTGGCCAATAAGTTTGGAGCAAACACGTTGAGTTGTAACATCTATAGAACACATGCAGGGAGGGCTGTGCACATAATATCTACAAGGCCACATCCATTGGGGTCAATTGGCCCAAAGTGGGAAGAACATTTGTTCTTCAAGCTCTCATTTTGGAACAAAAGGCTCTATAGCAATAATGTGTGAAATTGTCAGTGAGATTCATAATGTGGTAAACAAACCCACACTTGGCCTTGCCCTCACTTTTCAAGGACACTTCTGATGCTGGGGTACCTAAAATGTCAATGCAATTCATTGCAACATTTCTTGAGTAAGCTTCCAATCACAGAATCTTCTGATGTTATCATGACTCTCAATTCTGAGGTTTCCCAAGGTATATCTTTCAATGACATAGAAATAATAATTTATAGAGAAATCCTTCCCCAAAGCACAAGTCATCACATATTTTACTTCTAAGCAATCATCCTAAAATCCTGGAGGAAATTATTCAACCTACTTTTCCTCAGGAAGCTTTGAAATGGAAGTACCCATGCTTCTCATTTAAATAAAATCATGGTGTGAAGTGGGCTACATGCCTTTCCTAATAAAAATGGGAAGCTCAAAGAACCCAGAGTTAATACTGCACTTCAAAAATATTAGATATCTAGTCTCTGTCAATGTAGAATTGATACATTCATTTAATACTTACTTACTTCCTTGTTGGTTAATTTTTGTATTGTTTTTCATAAGTTGAGCAAAAGAAAATTTCACACACCTCTGTCATATCTACTTAAGAATAAAGAATAAGACATTGAACTTAAAGGTCACTGTTCTACTTTTATAAATGTCTGCAATTTGACAGGATGCAATGAAGATTCTCCACCTAATTTCTTAAACAATATTAATTTTCATTGGATATACAATGCAATTAATAATTTTAAAATGTGTTGAGTATCTGAAGCAGTGCCTCACATATTTGAGGAAAGTGCTTAAGCACTGAAAACACATGTAACCCACTCAATCCAATTCCTAAATTGATTCTCCTGAGGCATCAAAAAGAGAGCCCTGAGGCAGAGAATATTTTCAACTCAGTAGAGTAGAACAATAGCAAATAACAAATGCTCTGAAGGGTTTTATAGATTACCACAGCTTGTGCAATTAATTTCTGTGATTGCTCATCCTTCTTGAATATTGGTGTATCCAGGCAGTGTTCTCCACTGAAAACCTCACCTTTCACAGTGATATCTGTGAATAAATTGGGAGCCCATGAGTCTTCTCATGAAGTCATTACATGCCCATTTCAATGCAAATCACAATGAATTTAGAGGCTAGGTATGGTTTGTATTCAATAGTGGCCAAATTTAGTAGGAATACAAAAACTAATATACACAGTAGTCTTAACTATCCAAAAGATACACAGATGTCCATTTTAATCTGGTGGCCTAGGCATATTCTAGGTTGGATTTGGATTCAGACAGTGACCAAAAGACTAGAGAAATTTCTTTGAGTTGTAACACCTCTAGATCTCCTGAAGGGAGAGTTTTCCACATTATATCTAAAAGGTCATATTCAGTCAGTCCAATTGGTCGAAATATGGAAGAACATTTGTGCTTGAGGCTCTCACTTTGTTGGAAAATTCTCTATAGAAAATAATGAGTAAAATTTTCACATTTCTAAGGTGGTAAACATATCCATACTTGGCCATGCTCTCATTTCTCAAGAACACTTCTGATGCTGCAGTACCTAAAATGTCAATGAAATTATCTGCAACATTTCTTGAGTAAGTTTTAAGTCACATATTACTTCTTACTTTTACATCTGAGGTTTCCTAAGCTATCTCTTTCAGCCACCTACAAATCACAATTTGTACAGGAACCCTTCCTCAAATCCCAAGTCCTCACATATTCTTTTTCTAAGCAATCATCCTAAAATTGGTGTATCCAGGCATGGTTCTCCACTGAAAAACTCAACTTTCACAGAGATATCTGCGAATGAATTTGGAGCTCAAAGTCTTCTCATAAAATAATTAGAAGCCAATTTCAAAGTCCTCAGAGCTGGTATATATCTTTTACAAATGTCCACCAGCACCCTTTGAGTAGTGGCTAAATTTTAATAGAAATATAAAACAAATATACATGATAGGTCTTTTCAATCCACAAGAAAAATAGATGTTCATTATTTCATTGGCCAAAATGATTGCTGGGAATGTTTCATTAGTCAGGGCATATCATTTACAGCCTGCCTTGAAGCTTTTGGTATTTGAACTTGATGTTGTTATGAGGAGAATTGGTCTTCTTGGAAGAAACCCCACCACAAGTTTATTTCTCTTATTGTGATCTAAATGACACTTTTGTCTATTTCTAATGTGATGAAGGCAGCAGAGCTGAATCTTCTTCATGGAAGTATACTATGGGCACAGGTGGGTTGAATGCCTCTTTGTGAAGTGTGTAGCCTTTGACATATCCTCTGGTTTTTGCTGTCATTCAAGCTTTACCACAGTGCATTTGGACTTTGAGTTACAAACATATGAATGTCAAATGGTACATTGCACTGGAGGGAGAATACCAGAGGTGCTGAATCAAAATGTGAAGGAAAAAAACAAACAAACAAACAAACAAACACCAACTTATAACTATGGCATACATCTTTCTCATTTAACACTATAAACCTGATCTCCAGCATAGATTCAAAACAATACCAGTAATAGGATACTGTGATCTACAGCAGTATTCTAGCTGCATGCTGTCATGAGCATTCTGTTCAGAAGCCAATGACAGAATACACTGCCTTGTCATATATTTCTTGGCCACCACCTTCTCTATTCAATTCTAGAATCATCTTCCACAGGTTCAAAATTACTCCAGCAGTTACTCCATGCATTTTGTCAGTTGTGGTCTATGAAGTTTGAGTCTGATTCTGTGGTGAGGATCAATGAGAGTTTTTAAGTTTCTCCAGAGGTTCCAGGACATGGAAATTAGATAATTGTTAGGGTGTCCACCTACCCATATTGAAACAATAAACCTGGATGCTAGGTAAGGTTTAGATTGAGAGAGGGGATAACAAATGGGGAGCAAATCCCTTTAGTTACAAAATCTATAGAAGTAACATAGGAAGGGGTTTCCACATCATATGCACAAGGCCACATGCTGTTTGTCCTATTGGTATAATGTGGGAGAAATATTTGTGATTCAGGCTCTCACTTTGGCACAAAACTGTATAGCAAATAATGTGTGAAAATATAATTGAAATTCCAAATGTGGTTAAAAAAATCTACAATGGGCCATGCTCTCTTTTCTGAAAGGCAGTTTTGATCCTGATGTTAACATGACTCTTACATCTGAGGTTTCCCAAGCTATCTCTTTCAACCACCTACAAATAACTATATGTACTGGAACACTTAATAAAACCCAAGTCCTCAAATATTTTTTTTCTATGCAATCATTCTAAAAAGCTGGGGGAAAGTATTCATTACCTATGAACCACAAGATTCTTTGCAATGGAAATACCCCTCTTTCTCATTTGATTAAAGTTATGGTTGGCAATAAGCTTGAGCATCTTCCTAAAAATGATGAAGTTGATAATGCCCAGAGTTAATACTGCTCTTCAAAACATTAGATGTCTCTTCTCTAGACAGGTTGGATTGAGGGATTTTTTTTATTTATTTCCTTCCTTCCTTTATTTCTTCCTTCATTCCTGCCTTCCTTATTCTTGGAATAACTTTAAGTTTACAGCTAGCAGCTAGCATGTATCAGCATTTCATAGTGTTTTAAAATCTAAACATATTTAGGCCTGATAAGAATGCCTGCAGATGGAATGCTGGGCTCTAGTGAGCCATTAGTGAAACCACATTCTTAGCATTTGTGGTTAACATTGCCAAGTTGCCAGACCAGAAAAGTGATATCCATCAGCTTAAAAATGGAACATCTAACTTAGAAATCACCTCCTTTAGGGACAGAGACCTTTTCTGATGATACCAATATTTAGAAATCCTCATAGTGTGGTTACATTAGGCATTGGATAGTTGTCTTGTTGATGCTATCTTTCTTCTGTATGATCGATGGGTATGCCCAACTCGAAACCTATAAAAATTTTATGCATTCCAAAAATATACTGAGTTACTGGATGACAACCTAAGGTGTGTCTCCAGCCTGTTCTCTCACCAGCTCTCAGAGTTTGGGTGTTGATTCCACTTCTCTACACCCCGTGAAAAAGTAGCCAAGCAATTAATTGACTAGAAGCACAATTTATATATATATATATATATATATATATATATATATATATATATATATATATAGTTTTGTGAATTTGAACAAAACAAATTGTGAATTTGAGCAAAAAAAAATTCAGGACAAACTAAAGTATGCTCATTGATCCTCACCTTAGAATCAGATTTGAACTTCATAGACCACAACTAAATATCATATCTACTTAACATCAGAATAAGATTTTGAATCTAAAGGGTCATTGTTTAATTTTATAAATGTCTTGAATCTTACAGGATGCAATAAAATAAAATATTCTAAAGGGTTTTATACAAAACCACAGCTTAGGCAATGAATTTGTCTTATGGCACATTCTTTTTGAATATTAATGTATCCAGGCAGGTTTCTCCCCTATAACCCCAGAATTCACAGTGATATCTGGGATTAAATGGGGTTATCATGAGTCTTTTCATGAAGTCATTAGAAGGCCATTACAGAGGGCTGAAACCTGGTAAATATAGTTCACAAATATCCACCAGCACCATTTCAGTATTGGCCAAATTTTAGTAGGAATAAAAAAAACATATAAAAAGGTAGGTCTTCTCATTCACAAGATAAGCAGCTGTCAATTCATTAATTGGCCAGCATTAGTACTAGGAATGTTTTTATTAGTCAGGACACATCCTTTATAGCCTGCCTCACCGCCTTTGATAATTGAAATTTATGTTGGTTTGAAGAGAATTTGTCTTCTTGGAAGGAACCCCACCAGAGCTCTATCTCATTTATTGTGTTCTAAAAGACATTTTTTTTTTTTAATTTCCAATGTGCCTGAGGGAGCACAGCTGAATCTTTTTCTAGAAGTGTACTAAAGACACAGGTGGAATGAATGTCTGCTTTTACAATGTATAGCCATTTAGCTATCCTCTGTTTTTTCTGTGGTTCAAACTATACCACAGCACATTTAGTATTTGTGTTAAAATATATGAAGTTTAACTGAGACATGTTGCTGGAGTTAGAATATCACAGGTGGTGGTGAATCAAGCTATGCAGAAAACAAAAGGACCAAAAGATAAGTATGATATACATCTTTTTCACTTCAGAATAGGAACCTTATTCTCAGCATAGCTCCCAAAGAATACCTATAAAAGGATGCCATGATATACTACCATCTATAATCTGCATGATATCAAGAACATGCTTTTTGGAAACCAATGACAGAATACACAGCCTTGTTATATATTTCTTGGCCAACACCTTCCCTACTCAATCCTAAGTTTCTCATCCACAGGCTCAAACATACTGTAGACCTTATCCTTAGCATTTCCTTGAGTTGTGGTGAAAGGATTGTGAGTCTGATTCTATAGTGAGGGTCATCAAGAATTCTTAAGGTGCTCAAGAGGTTCCAGGTAACAGTCATTAGATAATTGTGAGGCTGTTGAGTTAACCATATTTAAAAATAAATTAAGAATTAGTAAAGGTTTGGATTGAGACAGGGCCCAAGAAGATGGGTATCAATATTTGTTAGTTGTAACATCTATAGTACTCATGCAGGGAGGGCTTTCCACATCATATTCACAAGGCCAAATGTAATTAGTATCGTTGGTCCAATGTGGGAAGACTTTGGGCTTCAGGCTCTTACTTTACTGCAAAAGGTCTTATAGTAAATAATGTGTGAAATTATCACTGAGATTCCTAATGTGGCAAACAAATCCACACGGGTCCATGCTCTCATTTCCCAAAGACACTTTTGATCCTGGTGTATGTAAAATATCAATGCAATTCAATGAAACATTTCTTGAGTAAGCTTTGAGTCACAGAACTTATCTGACATTCACACCACATTTACATCTGAGGTTTTCCAAATCATATCTTTAAACTACCTAAAAATCACTATTGTACAGAAACCCTTTCTTATATCCCAAGTCACCACATCTTCTTCATTCTATGCAATTATGCTAAGAACATCGTTGGTGGTTATATTACCTACACAAGTCCAAGATTCATTCAAATAAATGTAACCCTGAATCTCATTTGACTAAAGTTATGGTGGGTAGTGGGCTAGATCCCCTTCCTATATACCCAAAAATTTGAAAGTTCCCAGACTTAATACTGCCCTTCAAAACAAATTTGATGCTGAGTGTCTGCCAAAGTTGTTGTTGTTTTTTTAATTTATTATTTATCTACCTTCTTGTTTGTTTATTTTGTAGTATTTTTTTGAACATGAGATAGAAAAAACTTCAAGGACATTTGTCTTGTCTAATTAAGAATAAAATATATCACATTGAACGTAAATGGACTTTGTTCTAATCTCATGAATGTCTGGAATTTGACAGAATGCAATGATGATTCTGCACCTAATTTCTTATACAATATTACACTTTTTCTTATATAAAATATAATAAATGATTATCAGTGGTGTTGAGGATCTGAAGCAGTGCCTCTCAAATTTGAGGCAAGTGCTTTAACACTGAGAAATATATTCAGCCCATTAAAGCAAATTTCTAAAGTGATACTCTTTAACCTACATATAAAGGCCCTGAGGAAGAGAATACCTTCAACAGTGTAGAGCAGAAAAACAGCAAATAACAAATGCTCTGAAGGGTTTGCTACAGGACCAAAGCTAGGCAAAGAATTTCTTCTATTGCTCATCCTGCTTGGATATATATGTATGCAGGCAGTGTTTTCCTCTGAAATCCATACCTTCCAGTGAACCTGAGATTTAAAGTGGTTCTCAGGAATCTCTTCATGAAGCCATTTGATGGCCAATTTATACCTCTTAGAACTGGAAAACGTCTTTTTTCAAAAATCCACCCAAACGTTCTCAGTAGTGGCAAAATTTCATACCCAAACAAGCATCCATAATAAGTGTTCCTCATCCAGAAGAAAAGCAGCTGTCCATTCATCCATCTTCTAGTATAAGTCATGAGAATGTCCTCTTTAGAAAAGACACATCCTTTAGAGCCTGTCTCTATGTTTTTGGTACTTTAACTTGATATTGGTATGAGGATCATTTTTCTTCATTGAAGAAATCCCACCACAGCTGGATCCCTTTTATTGTGATATGAAAGACTTTTGTTTTTCTATTTTCATTGTTCCTCTGGTAGCACATATGAATCTTCCTTCTAGAAGAGTACTATGGGTGAAGGATGAATGAATGACTTTTTGTACTTTGTGTAGCCATTAAGATAACCTCTGTTTTGGGGGTTGGTTTATTTATTTATTTATTTATTTTGTTATTGTTGTTGTTGTTGTTAAACACCACCACAAGACATTTGGTATTTGCTTTAAAAAATAAGAAGGTTAACTGAGACATATTAAAGAGAGAGTGCCATCACAAGTGATAAATCAAGATGTGCAGGAGAAAACACCAACCTGAGAACTGTGAAATACATCTCTACTGTTTCAGGCTAGAAACCTGATTCTCAGCTAATTTTTAATCCTGATTTTAGCTCCTAAATAATACCCAAAATAGGATATAGAACAGACTGCTAGATGAATGATGTCAGGAACATTCATTCTGTTTAAAAGTCAATGTAATATAGTTCTTGGAAACACCTTCTCTTTTCAATCATATGTCCTTTATTCATAGGCTCAAACTTACTGGAGCTGTTTTTGCCAGCATTTTTGTGAGTTGCAGTCAATGAAGTCCCAGTCTAATTCAGCTGTGAGTATCAACAGGAGTTCCAAAGTTTCTCCAGAATTACTAGGGCAGATAATTGGGTAATTTCAAGTCTGATGGCCTAGAAGTGTACTCTCACATATTTCAACAATGAAACAGGAGGCTATATAGGGTTTGGATTCAGACATTGGCCACAAAGTTTGGAGCAATCTCTTTTGGTTCTAACATCTGGGAAATTCATGCAGGTAGGGCTTTCCACATCATTTGTACAAGGCCACATGCAGTCAGCCCTATTGGGCCCAAATGGGAGGAACTTTTGTATTTCAGGCTCCCACTTTGGCACAAAACCTTTATAGCAAACAATGTGTTAAATTATCATTGAGATTCTTATATGGTAAACAAATCTACACTGGTCCATGCTCTCATTTCCCAAAGACCCTTCTGATGCTGGGGTACCTAAAATGCCAATGCAATTCATTGCAATGTTTCTTATGGATACTTCAAGACACAGATCTCTACTGATGTTAATGCAACTCTTGTATCTGAGGTTTTTCAAGCTATCTCTTTCAACCACCTACAAATCACATTTCATAAAAGAACCTTTTTAAAAGCCCAAGTCATCAATATTTTTTTTTCTAAGTAATCATCCAAAGAACCTGGGGTAATATTTATTATCTACTGAACTCCAGGACTCTTTGCAATGGAAGTACTCATTCTTCTCATTTGACTATAGGTGTGGTGGGCAGTGGGCCAGATGCCCTTCCTAAAACTAGGGAAGTTGAAAGTGTCCAGAGTTAATAATGCATTTCAAAATATTTAGATGGCTAGTCTCCGTCAATGTTGAATCATCAATACAACATTGGATTTATTTATTTATTTATTTACTTATTTATATTCTTATTTATTTATTTTGTCTTGTTTTCAATTTGAGGTTAAAAAAAATGAAACACAAAAGTCATATCTACTTAAGAGTAAAGAATAAGATATTGATCCTAAATGGCCTCAGTTCTATTTTCATGAATATCTGGGATCTCACTGGATGCAATGAAGATTCTCCACCTAATTTCATAAACAATATTAATTTTCATGGGATATACAATGTAATTAATTATTTTAAGATGTGTTTAGGATCTGAAGCAGTGCCTCACAACTAGTGCTTTATCACTGAGAAACACATGCAGCCCATTCAATCCAAATTAAGTGATTCTGCTGAGGCTTCACAAAAGAGAACCCTGAGGCAAAGAATAGCTTTAACAGAGGATAACCGAAAAATGGCAAATAACAAAAGCTCTTAAAGGTTTGATACAGTATTATAGCTTGGACAATGAATTTCTGATTTGCTCATCTTTTTAAATATTGATGTATCCAGGCAGGGTTCTCCAGTGAAATCCTCACATTTCATAATGATATCTGAGATTAATTGGGGTGCTTATGAGTCTCTTCATAAAGTCATTAGAAAGCCATTTCTTATCACTTAGAGCTGGTAAATATTACTTAGAAATATCCACTAGCCCCCTCTCAGAACTGGCAAAAAGTTAGTAAAAATACAAAAGAAATATACACTATAGATCTTCTCCATAAACAAGATAAGCAGCTGCCCATTCATTCATTGGCATAATGAGGGCTGGGATTCATTTCCTTAGTCAGGACACATCGTTTTCAGCCTGCCTCAAAGTTTTGGTACTTGAACTTGACTGTTGGTATGAGTAGTATTGGTCTTCTTTGAAGTAACTCCATCACAGCTGGATCTCTTTTATTGAAATCTAAAAGATATATATATATATATATATATATATATTTTTTTTTTCCAATGTTCCCGAGAAAGCACAGATGAATCTGTTCTTATAGGTGTTCTATAAGCATAGGTGGGCTGATCCTAAGGTATGTAAAATGTCAACTCAATTAACTTCAATGTTTTTTGAGTAAGCTTCAAGTAAGAGATCTTTTCTAACATTAAAAACACACTTACATCTGAGGTTTACCAAGATAACTTTTTCAACCACCTAGAAATCACAATTGATACAGGAACCTTTCTTATTTTCCAAGTCCTCACATCTTCTTCCTCCTAAGAAATCATGCTTAAAATCTTGGTGTAATTATACTACATACCCAAGTCCAAGAATCTTTCAAATAAATGTTCCTCTGTATCCCATTTGAATAAAGTAATGTTGGGCATTGGGCTACATGCCTTTTGTATGGACCATAGAAGTTAAAAATGCCCAGAACTAATACTGCCCATCAACACAAATTAGTGGCTTAGTTTCTGCCAATGTTGGTTTATTAATTTATTTTTTTAAATATCTATTTTTTTATTTTGGTTTTATTTTTTTGAATATGAGCTAGAAAGCACTTCAAAGATCTTCATGCCTCTAACTCAGTAAAACATAAGACATATAACCTAAAGGTAATTGTTTCAATTTCATAAATGTCTGGAATCTTACAGGGTGCAATGATGATATTCTACCTAATTTTTAAACAACATTAATTTTCATTTGATATAAAATATAATTAATGATTTAAGTAGATTTAAAGATCTGAAGTAGTGCCTCTCACAGGTTAGGCAAGTACTTTAGCACTGAAAAACACATGCAGCCAATTCAAGCAAATTTCTAATGCGATTATTCTGATGCTTCACAATGGAGAGCTCTGAGGCAGAGAATGACTTCATATGAGGAGAGCAGAACAATAGCAAATTACGAAAACTTTGCAGGGTTTTTTAGAGGACCAAAGTTATGGCAATGAATCAATTTTATTGTTCATGCTGCTTGGATACTTATTTATGCAGGCAGGGTTCTCCTCTGAAAACCTTACCTACCAAATTGATATCTGAGATTTAAAGTGCTGCTCATGATTCGCTTCATGAAGTCATTTGATGGAAATTGCTTAGCTCTTAGAGCTGGTAAATATATATATATAAATTCACCCAACATCTTCTCAGTAGTGGCCAAATTTCAGGAGTAATACCAAAGCAAATATACAAGATGGGTCTTCCTCATTTAGAAAAAAAAAAACACTTGTCCCTTCATTCATCTTCCAATATGTGTCCTGTGAGTGTTTTTTTTTAGTCAAGACACATACTTTAGAGCCTGCCTCTAAGTTTTTGGTACTTGATCTTGATGTTGGTATGTGGAGCATTGTTCTTCTTTGAAGTAACCCCACCAAGGCTGGATGTCCTTCATTGTGATCTGGAATATTTTTTTATATATTTCACTTTGGCCTGGGGTAGCACTGCTCAATCTTCTTACTAGAAGTGTACTATGGGCAGAGCTGGGCTGAATGTCTCCTTGCACTTTGTGAAGATATTGAGCAATCCTCTGGTTTTTTCTGTAGTTCAAACTTCAGCACAGGGCATTTGGTATTTGATTTAAAGTTATGAATTTCAGCTGAGACATGTTGCTAGAGAGAGTGTCATAATAGGTGGTAAATCAATATGTGCAGAAAAAAACAACAACAAGACAACTATGACATATATCTTCCATATTTCACACTAGAAAATTATTCTAAACATAGCTCTCAAACAACACCCATTATAGGATGTTCAATAGTATACTAACTTCATTAGGTCAGGAACGTGCTGGCTAAAAGCCAATGCAAGAGATACATTGTCTTGTCATATATTTATTGGAAACACCTTCTCTTTTCAATGATCTGACCTTTATTCATAGGCTAAAACATACCGGAGCTGTTATCGCCATCATTTTTGTGTGTTGTGGTCAATGAAGTCTGAGTCTGATTCTGTGATGAGGAGCAACGGGGATTCCTAAAGTTCTCCAGAGCTGTCAGTTCATGGCAATTGGATAAAATTTTGAGTGTGGTGGCCTAGGCATATTTCAACAATGAAAGAGAAGGTTAGGTAGGGTTTGGAATAAGATATTGTCCAAGAAGTTTGGAGCAATCTATTTGAGTTTTAACATCTATAGAAATCATGCAGAGAGGCTGTTCAAAACCATATTCACAAGGGCACATTCAGTCGGTCCAATTGGTACAAAGTGGAAGGAATATTTGTGCTTCAGACTTTGAATTTAGTGCAAATGACTCTATAGGAAATAATGTGTAAATTTATCACTGAGATGCCTAATGTTGTAAACACATCCACAATCAGCCATGTTCTCATTTCTCAAAGAAATTCTGATGCTTGGGTACCTAAAATGTCAACACAATTCACTGTAACATTTCTTGATGAAACTTCAAGTCACAGATATCTTCTGATATTAACACCACTCTTACATCTGAGTTTCCTCAAGCTATCACTTTCAACCACTTACAATTCACAATTTAAACATGAACCCTTTCTCAAACCCCAATTCCTCAAATATATTTGTTTCTAAGCAATGATCCTAAAAACTAGGGGAAACTATTCATTACCTACTGAACTCTAGGATTCTTTGCAATGGAAGTAGCACTGCTTCTTATTTAACTAAAATCATGGTGAGCAGTGAGGTAGATGCTCTTACTAAAAAACAGAGATGTTGAAAGTTCCCAGAGTTAATACTGCACTCTAATAACATTACATGCCTAGTCTCTGCCAAGGTTGGATTGATGGATTTATTTACTCACTATCTATCTATCTATCTATATGCTAAAAAATATTCAAACACTTACATCATACCTACTTCATTGTAAATAATAAGATATTGAACCTACATAGTAACTGTTCTACTTTCATGAATGTCTGGAATCTTACAGAATGCTCAGAAAATTTTACACATAATTTTTTAAACAATATTACTTTTTATTGGATATACAATATAACTAAGAGTTTTACTTAAACTGATACTTTTGTGGCTTCACAAAACAGAGCTCTGAGGCAAAGAAAACATTCAGCTGAGGAGACAAGATCAATTCCAAATAATAAATGCTCTGAAGAGTTTTATACAGGATCTCAGAATGTTCAAATAATTTGTTATTATTCATCCTGCTTGAATATTGATGTATCCAGGTAGGGTCCTCCACTGAAAACCTCACCTTCAAGGTGATATCTGAGATTAAATGAGCTATTCATGAATCTCTTCTCTAAGTCAATAGATGGCCATTTCATAGCACTTAGAGTTTTTAAATATCTTTTGCAAATACCCACCAGCAAACTCTCACTAGTGGACAAATTTTAGTGAGAATACAAAGACAAATATACATTATAGGTCTTCTCCATCTACAAGTTAAGCAGCTGTCCATTCATTCATTGGCCAGAATGAGTGATATTGATGGGAATGTTTTAATTATTGAGGACACACCAAAAGCCTTCCTAAAAGCTTTTGGTACTTAAACATGTTGTAGCTTTGGGAAGTATACATCTTCTTGAAAGAAGCCAATGACAGTTGGATCTTTTTTATTGGGATCTAAAAGACATTGTTTTCCATTTCCAATATACCTGAGACAGCACTGCTGAAGCTACTGCCTAAAAGTGTACTATGAGTACAGGTGGTCTGAATGTCTCCTTGTGCAGTTTGCAGCCATTTATATAAACTCTAATTTTTTTCTGTGGTTCCAACTCTACCACAGTGCATTTGGCATTTGCTTTACAAAATATGAAGGTCAAATGAGACATAGTGCTGGAAAAATAATATCACGTGGTGAATCACACTGTGCAGGAAAAAAAACAGCAACTGATAACTATTACATAGATCTTCTCCCTTCAGATAAGAGACTTCATCCTCAGCATTGCCCACAAACAACACTTATAACACTATGCCATAATATACAACAGTTTATTTGCTGTATGATGCCATCAACATGCTTTTTAAGAGCCAATGCCAGAATACACGGCCTTGTCATGTATTTCTTGGCCAACACCTTCTATAATCAGTCTTGGTGCATCATCCACAGACTCAAACTTGTTTTACCTGTTTTTCTCAGAATTTTCATGAGTTGTGGTCAGTGAAGTCTGAGTATGACTTTGTGGTAAGTAGCAAGAATTGTTCTTAAGGTTTTATAGACATTCCAGGTCATGAGAATTAGATAATTGTGAGACTGTTAGCTTGCGGGTATTTCAAGTATAAAAGCAAAGTCCAGGTAAGGTTTGGATTAAGATAGGTAACAAGAAGTTGGGAGCAATCTCTTTTAGTTGTAAAATCTATGGAACTCATGCAAGGAGGGCTTTCCACATTATATCCAGAAGGGCTCTTGTAGTAGGTCCAATTGGTCCAATGTTGGAGGAAAATTTGTGCCTTGGGATCTCACATTACTGCAAAAGTCTCTACAGAAAAAATGTGTGAATATCATTGTAATGTTAATGTGTTAAACAAAGACACACTTTTCTCTTTTTGCATTTACCACAGACACTTCTGATTCTGAAGCACGTAAAATGTCAATGCAATTCATTAAACATTTCTTGAGTAAGCTTCAAGTCACACATCTTTTCTGACATTAAGACCACATTTACATCTGAGGTTTCCCAAGGAAACTTTTTCAAACACCTAGAAATCTCAGTGATACAGGAACCCTTTCTCATATCCCAAGTCTCCACATCTTCTATTTTCTAAGCAATCATCCTAAAAAAAACTCTGTGAAGGTTACATTACCTACACAAGTCCAAGATTCTTTCAAATAAATGTAGTGCTGCATCTCGTCTGACTAAACTCATGGTAGGCAGTAGACTAGATGCTCTTCTTATGGACTGGGGGAGTCAAAAGAGCCCAGAGTTAATACTACCCTTCAAAACAAATTAGATGCTTAGTGTCTGTAAATGTTGCTTTTATTTTTTATGCATTTATCTATCTATTTATTATTGGAAGTTTTGGTAAATATGAGCTAGAAAATACTTCAAAGACTTTCATCCTGTTTACTTAATAGTAAAAAAAAATACATTGAACCTAAAGGATCATATTTTTTTCTAATTTCATGAATGTCTGAAACCTTAAAGAATGCAATGATGATTCTCCATCTAATTCTTAAGACAATATTACTTTTAGTCATATATAAAATACAATTAATGATTTTAAGTGGTGTTGAGGATGTGAAGCAGTGTGTCATACAGGTGAGACAAGTGTTTTATTATGGAGAAACACATGAAGCACATTCAAGCACATTTCTAAAATAATTCTCCTGAGGCTTTACCAAAAAAAAAAAATCACTGAGGCAGAGAATTACTTCACCTTAGGAGAGCAGAACAATACCAAATACCAAAAGCTCTGAAGTGGTCTCTACAAGAACAAAGCTAGGATAATGATTATTTTCTATTGCTAATCCTGCTTGAATACTTATGAGTGCAGGCACGGTTCTTGTCTACAAACTTTACTTTGTACGTGAGATTTAAAGTGGTGCTCATAAGTCTCTTCATGAAGTCATTAGATGACCAATTCATAGCTATTAGAGCTGGTAAATATATTTTTTCAAAAGTCCACCAGAAACTTCTCAATAGTGGCCAAATTTTAGGAGGAATACCCAAACAAATATCCATGATAGGTCTTCCTAATCAGGGAAGGAGAAGCTGTCTATTCACTCTTCTTCCATTATGAGTCCAGAAAATGAATACCTTTGTCAAGACACACAATTTAGAGCCTGCCTCTAAGTTTTTGGTACTTGAACTTGATGTTGATATGAGGAGCATTGTTATTTTTGAAGAAACACCACCACATCTAGGTTTCTTTTATTATTATCTGAAAGACCTTTTTTTCTACTTCCAATGGGCCAGAAGTAGCACACCTGAATCTTCTTCCTAGATGTGTACTCTGGGAACAGGTGGGCTGAATGTCTTTTTGCATTTATTGTAGCCATTGAGCTATCCTCTGTTTTTTTTCTCTGTTAAAAATCCATCACAGGACTTTTGGTATTTGCTTGCAAAAATATGAAGATCAACAGAGACATATTGCTAGAGGGAGTGACATCACAAGTGGATAAACACAAAACTGAAAATTTTCACATACTTCATTCTCATTTCAGAGTAGAAACCTGGTTCTTAACATAGCTCCCAAACAATACTCATAAAGGGATATGGTGAGATACAACATTTTACTAGCTGCATTATTTCAGAGACATACTGTTTTAAATCCAATGTCAGGAATACATGGCCTTGTCATATGTTTTTTGAAAACACCTTCTTTATTCAATCATAGGCTCAAACTTACTAAAACTGTTATCACCAGCATTTTTGAGAGTTGAAGCCAATGATGTCCGAGTCTTATTTAGTGGTGAGGAGCAATGGGAGTTCCTAAGGTGCTCATGTAGACTTTGAAACACAGCAAAATATGCTTTAAAACATATGATTGTCAACTGGGACATGCTGCTGGAGGGATAACATCACAGATGGTGAAACAAGCTGTGTAAGAAAAAACAAAACAACAACAACAAAAAAAACTGATAACTATGACATACATCTTACTCATTTCAGACTAGAAACCTGATTCTCAGCATAGCTTTCAAACAATGCCCATCACAGTACACTGAAATATACAAAAGTCTACTAGATGAATGATGTCACAAACAGGCTGTTTGGGAGCCAATGCCAGAATACATGGCCTTGTCATATATTTTTTGGCCAAAAATTGCTCTATTCAATCTTAGTTCATCATGCTCAGGTTGAAACCTACTGTACATGCTATACCCAGCATTTTCATGAGTTGTGGTAAATGAAGTCCCAGTGTGATTCTCTGAGGAGCAATGAGATTTTCTAAGGTTCCTCAGATTTTTCAGGTAATGAAAATTAGATAATTCTGATTCTGTTGGCCTAGGCATATTTCACAATTAAAATAAAGCTCTAGGTAAGTTTGTATTGAGACCTGGGCTTAGAAGTTGGAAGCAATCTTTTTTAGTTTTAATATCCATAGAACTCATGCAGGGAGAATTCTCCACACCATATCCATAAGGCCACAGGCATTAGGTAAAATTACTCCAAAGTGAGAGGGACATTTGTGCTTCAGGCTCTTCCTTTGGTGCAATAGACTCTATAGAAAACAATGTGTGAAAGTATCACTAAAATTTCTAATGTGGTAAAAAAGTCCACACTAGGCCATGTTCTCATTTTCAAAAGACATTTCTCATCTTTGGTTATGTAAAATGTCAATGCAATTCACTGCAACTTTTTTTGAGTAAGCTTCAAGTCACAGTTCTTTTCTGACTTTCACATGACACTTACAGCTGAAGATTTTAAAGTTATCTCTTTAAAGCACATAGAAATCATGGTTCATACAGAAATCCTTTCTCATATTCCAAATCCTCACAACATCTTCATTCTAAGCAATCATCCTATAAACCTCGGTGGGGGTTATATTACCTACACAATTCCAAGATTCTTTCAAATAACTGTACCCCTGCATTTCATTTGACTAAAATCATGGTTGGCCGTGGGCTAGATGTCCTTTCTATAGACAAGGGATGTTGAAAATGCCCAGAGTTAATACTACCCTTCAAAACAAATTAGATGCTTAATATCTGCCAATGTTTGTTTGATTTATTTATTGAGTGAAATATCTATTTATTTAAATATTTTGTATTGTTTTGTAAATATGAGCTAGAAAAAAACAACAAAGACTTTGTCCTGTCTGCTTAAGTGTAAAACATAACATATTGTACCTAAAGGGTCATTGTTCTAATTTTATGAATATTTGGAATCTTACACGATGTAATGATGATTCTCAACCAAATTTTTAAGACATTATTACTTTTAGTTAAATATAAAATATAATCAGTGAGTTTATGTGGTGGTGAGTATCTGAAGCAGTGCCTCACACAGGTGAGGCAAGTGCTTTAGCACTAAGAAACACATTCATCCCATTCAAGCACATTTCTGAAGTCATTCTCCTGGGGCTTCACAAAAGAGAGCCCTGAGGCAGATAATGCCTTCAACTGAGGAGAGCAAAAACATAGCAAATAACAAAAGCTCTGCAGGGTTCTTTAAAATACCAAAGTTAAGGCAATGAATTTTTGTATTGTTCATTCTGCTTTGATATTTATGTAAACATGTATGGTTTTTATCTGAAAACTTTACTTACCACAGTGATACCTCAGATTTAATGTGGTGCTCATGAGTTTCACCATGAAGTCATTAGATGGCCATTTCATAACTCTGAAAGCTGGTAAACATTTTTTAAAATATCCACCATCACCTTCTTAGTAGTGGAGGAATACCCAAACAAATATCCATGATAGGCCTTCCTTATCCAGGAAAGAAGCAGCTTTTCATTCCTTCGTCTTCCAGTATGAGTCCAGAAAATTATGACCTTAGTCAAGACACATCTTTCAGAGCCCACCTCTAAGTTTTTGGTACTTGAACTTGATGTTGGTATGAAGAGCATTTTTTGAACAAACCCCACCAAAGCTGGACGTCTTTTGTTGTGATCTGGAAGGATTTTATTTTATTTTTATTGTGCCTGAGGTAGCAGAGCTGAATCTTCTTCCTAGAAGTGTACTCCTGGAAGAGTTGGGCTGAATGTCTGCTTGTACTTTGTGTAGCCATTAAGTTATCCACTTTTTTTTTTTTTTTTTTTTTTGGTTCACACTCCACCACAGAGCATTTGGTATTTTCTTTATATAGTATGAAAGTCAACTGAGACATATTGCTAGGGGGAGTTACATCACAAGTGGAAAATCAAGATGTGCAGCAAAAAACACCAAAATGACAACTAGGAAATACATTTTTCTTATTTCATACTAGAAACCTTATTTTTCACCTAGCTTCCAAACAATAGCCATAATTGGATACTGTGATATACAACAGTCTACTAGCTACATGATATCAGGAACACACTTTTTAAAATCCAAGGCCAGAGTTACATGGCCTTTTCATGTATTTTTTGGAAACATCTTCTTTTTTCAATCATAGGTCCTTGATTCATAGATTCAAATTTACTGGAGCTGTTATAGCCTGTATTTTTGTGAGTTGAAGTCAATGAAGTCTGAGTCTGATTCAGTGGTGAGAAACAATGGGATTCCTAAGATGCTCCAGAAATACCAGGTTATGGAAATGAGATAATTTCAAGTCCATTGGCCTAGAAGTGTACTATGGCATATGTATATAATGAAACAGGAGGCTAGGTAGGGTTGGATTCAGACAGTTGCCAAGATGTTTGGAGCCATCTTTTTGAGTTGTAACGTCTATAAAATTAATGCAGAGAGGGCTTTCCACATCATATCCACAAGGCCACATGCAGTTGGTCCAATTGGTGCAAAGTTCGAGGAAGACTTAGGTTCAGGCTCTCACTTTGGTTCAAAAGGTTCTAGAGCAATTAATGTGTGAAATTATTACTGAGATTTCTAATGTGGAAAAAAATCCACATTCTGGCATGCTCTCATTTTTCAAGAACACTTCTGATTCTGTGGTAATTAAAATGTCAATGCAATTCACTTCAACATCTCTTGTGTAAGCTTCAAGACACAGATGGCTTCTGACATTAACACTACTCTTAAACCTTATGTTTCCCAAGCTATCTCTTTCAACCCCCTATAAATCACAATTCATACAGAAACACTTCCTCAAACCAGAGTCCTTCCATTTTTTTTAAGCAATCATCCTCAAAACCTGGGGGAAAGTATTCAATATATACTTAACTGCAGGATTCTTTCCAGTGGATGTACCCCTGCTTCTAATTTTACTAAAGTCATTGTTGGCATTGGGTTAGATGTCCTTCCTAAAAACCAAGAAGGTTTAAAGAGCCAAGAGTTAATACTGCAGTTTAAAACCATTAGATGCCTAGTCTCTGCCAATGTTGGATTTATGGCTTTATTTATCTATTTAAGGCTTGCTTTATTTATTTATTTTGTGTTGTTCTGTGAATTTGAGCTAAAAGTTTTGAAACAGTTATGTCATATCTTCTTAACAATAAAAAAGAAGATTTTGAACCCAAAGGGACACCGCTCTACTTATATGAATGTCTGGAATTTTACAGGTTGCAATGAAAATTCTCCACCTAATTATTAGAACTGTATCACTTTTTGTTTGTTATAAAATGTAATTAATAATTTTCTGTGTTGTTGCATATCTGAGAGAGTTTCTCAGAGATTTGAGGCAAATTCTTTAGGACTGAGAAACACATGCAGCCCTTTCCAGCCAATTCCTAAAGTAATTTTCCTGAGACTTCACAAAAGAGAGCCCTGAGTCAAAGAATACTTTCAACTGAGGAGAGCAGAAGAATATCAAATAACAAATGCTCTGAAGGGTATTATACATGACCATAACTTGGGCAATGAATTTGTTGCTGCTTCTTCCTTGAAAATTGATGAATCAATGCAGGGTTCTCCACTAAAATCCTCAGCTTCCAAAGTTTTACCTGAGATTAAATTGGGGTGTTCATGGTTTTTTTCATGCATCTTAGATAGCCATTTAATACTTCCTAGAGCAGGTAAATATAGTTTTTTAAATATCCACCTATAGAAGCACCCTCTCTGTAGTAGCCAAGTATTAGTAGACAGACAGGAATAAATATACATCATTGGTCTTCTCCACCCTCAAGATAAGTAGCTGTCCATTTGTGCATTGGCCAGAATTAGTGCCAGGACAATTTCAATTCAGCACACATCCTTTACAGCCTACCTCAAAGCATTTGGTAATTGAAATTGATGTTGGTATGAGGAGCATAGGTCTTCTTGGATGAAAACCAACCACAGCTTGATCTTTTGTATTGGGATCTAAAGTACATAGTTTTCTTTTCTCAATGTGCATGAGACAACATATCTGAATCTTCTTCCTAAAAATGTACAATGAGTACAGGTGGGTTGAATGTCTTATTGTGCACCATGTAAAAATTGAGCTATTCTCTGGTTTTTGCTAAGGTACAAAGGTTACCCCAGGATATTTGGTATTTGCATTAAAAATATGAAGGTCAACTGAGACATACTGATACAAAGTGAATGTCACAGGTGGTGAATTAAGATGTGCAGGAAAAAAAAAAAAAACAAATGATAGGTATGACATACTTCTTTCTCATTTCAGACTAGAAACCTGATTCTAAGCATAACTCCCAAGCAATACCCATAACAAAATGCTGTGATTTACAAATCTACTAGGTGCATGATGTAACAATCATGCTGTTTGGATGCCAATCCCAGTACACACTGCCTTGTCATATATTTCTTTGCCAACAACTTCTCTATTCAATCATAAGTTTATAATCCATAGGCTCAAACTTACTGTAGCTGTAATTCCCAGCATTTTCATGAGTTGTGTTCAATGAATTCCAAGTCTGATTCAGTGGTGAGAAGCAACAGGAGTGCTTTAGGTGCTCCAGAGGTTTCAGGTAATGAAAATTAGAAAAAATTAGAAAATTTAAATTTAAAATTTAAATTTTAAAGCTGTTGTCTTTAAAACTTTTCCAGAATAAAACCAAAGGCTTTTAAAGTTTGGATTGAGACAGGTCCTAAGAAGTGGAGAACAATCTCTTTTAGTTGTAACAAGTATAGTACTCATGCAGGGAGGGCTTTCCACGTGATATTTACAAGGCTATATGCAATCAGTCTAATTTTTCCAATGTAGAAGGAACACTAGTGTTTCAGGCTCCAACTTTGGCACAAAAGGCTCTAGAGCAAACAATGAGTGATATTATCACTAAAATTTCTAATGTGGTAAACACACCCACAAGAGGACATGCTCTCACTTCCCAAAGACATTTCTCATCCTTGGGTATGTAAAATGTCAACACAATTCACTGCTACTTTTTTACTCATCTTCGACTCACATATCTTTTCCTAATATTCACATGACACTTACATCTGAGGATTCCCTAGCTATCTCTTTCAAAAACCTAGAAATCTCAATTGATACAGAAATGCTTTCTCATATTCCAAGCCTCACATCATCTTCCTTCTAAGCAATCATACTGGAACCTCGGTGGAGGTTATATTACCTACAGAAGTCCAAGATTCTTTCAAATAACTGTACCCCTGCATCCAATTTGATTAAAATCACAGTGGACATTGGCTAGATGCCATTTTAATTGACCTTGAAATTTGAAAGTGCCCATATTTAATACTGCCATTCAAAACAATTTAGATGCTTAGTGTCTGCTAATGTTGTTTTTATTTATTCATGAGTGACCTATCCATTTATTTATGTATTTTGTATTGTTTTTAAATATGAGCTAGAAAAAACTTCAAAGACCTTCGTCCTGTCTGATTAATGGGAAAACACACACACACACACAATCAACCTAAATGGTCATTTTTCTAGTTTCATGAATGTTTGGAGACTTACAGGATTCAATGATGATTCTCCACCTAATTTTTTAGACAATATTACTTTAAGTTAAATGTAGAATATAATTAATGAGTTTAAGTGGTGTTGAGTATCTGAAGCAGTGTCTCAGACATGTGAGGCAAGTGCTTTGTCACTGAGACACACATGCAATCCATTCAAGCACATTTGTGAAGTAATTCTTCTGAAGCCTAACAAAATAAAGCCCTGAGGCAGAGAAGGCCTTCATAACAGGAGAGCAGTAAAATAACAAATAAAAAAAGCTCTGAAAGGTTTTTCAGGATCAAAGCTAGGGCAATGAGGTTTTTTCTATTGCTCATCCTGCTTGGATAATTATGTATGCATGCAGGGTCTTCTCTGAAATCTTTGATACACAATGATCCCTGAGATTTAAAGTGGTGCGCATGAGTGTCTTCATGAAGACATTAGATGGCCATTTCATAGCTCTTAGAGCTTGGTAAACATCTTTTTCAAAAATCTCCCAACAACTGCTCAGTAGTGGCCAAATTTCAGGAGACATACACAAACAAATATCCATAATAGGTCTTCCTCATCCAGAAAAAACAAAACAAAACAAAACAAAAAAAAAACAGCTGCCATTCATTCATCTTGCAGTATGAGTCCAGAGAATGAATACCTTAGTCAAGACACATCCTTTTGAGCCTGCCTCTGTTTTTGGTATTTGCTCTTGATGTTGTTATGAGGATCACTGTTCTCCTTTGAAGAAACCCCACAACAGCTGGATCTCTTTTATTGTAATCTGGAAGCATATTTTTAAATTACATTGTGCTTGTGGTAGCAGAGCTGAGACTTCTTCCTAGAAATTTACTCTGAGCACTTGTGAGCTAAATGTCTTCTTATACTTTGTGTAGCCATTGAGTTATCCTATAAGATTTTTACAAATAAATGTACTCATGCATATCATTTCACCAAAATCAAGGTGGCCACTGGTCTAGATGCCCTTTATATGGAATAGAGAATTTGAAAGTGCCCAGAGTTAATAGTGCTCTTCAAAAAAAAAAAAAAAAAAAAAATTAGCTTGTGTCTGCCAATGCTGTGTGTGTGTGTGTGTGTGTGTGTGTATAATCTATCTATTTATTTATATATTTTTGTGTACTTTTGTGAATATGAGCTAGGAAAAACTTCAATTCTTTTTGTCCTGTCTACTTAAGGGAAAACAAAACAAAACAAAAACATTGAACCTAAAGGGTCATTGTTCTTATTTCATAAATGTCTTGAATGTTACAGGATGCAATGACAATTCTTCACCTAATTTTTTAAACAATATTACTTTCCATTGAATATAAAATATACTTAATGATTTTAAGTAGTGTTGAAGTGCCTCACAGAGTTGAACCTAGTGCTTTAGCACTGGGAAACACATGCATATTCAAGCATATTTCTCAAATGATTCTCCTGATGCTTCACAAAAGAGAGCCCTGAGGCAGAGAATGAGTTCAACTAAGGAGCACATAACAATAGCAAATAACAAAAGCTCTGAAGGGTTCTTTACAGGACCAAAGCTAGGACAATGAATTTCTTCTATTTATCATCTTGCTTGGATATTTATGTATGCTGGCAGGGTTCTCTTCTGAAAACCTTATGTACCAAAGTAATTCCTGAGATGTAAAGTGGTGCTCATGAGTCTCTTTATGAAGTCATTACATGGCTATTTCATAGATCTTAGAGCTGGTAGGTATCTTATTCAAAAAATTACCAACACCTTCTCAGTTGTGGCAAATATCAGAAGGAGTACCCAAAAAATTGTCTATGTTAGGTCTTCCTCATTCATAAAGGAATCATCTCTCCATTCATTCATTTTACAGTATGAGTCTTGAGAACTTTTTCCTAAGTCAACACATGGCCTTTTGTGCCTGCCTCTAAGTTTTGGCTACTTCAACTTGAAGTTGGTATGAGAAGCATACCAACTTTGAAGAAACTCCATCACAGCTGGATCACATTCATTGTGATCTGGAAGATTTTATTATTTCCATTGTGCCTAAGGTAGCACAGTGAATCTTCTTTCTAAAACTGTACTATGGAAACAGTTGGGCTAAATTTCTCCTTTTTATTACATTTATTTTTATTAGTTACACAAGAAAGAACAATGATCTTGACATATCTCCTTTTATTTTGCACTATCATCTGGATTTACTGTGGGTCAAACTTCACCACAGGGCATTTGGTATTTACTTTACAACTATGAAAGTCAACTGAGACATATTGCTATAAGGAGGGAGATCACTGGTTGTAAATCAAAAGTGCAATAAAAAACACCATCTTGACAAATATGACATACATCTTTCTTATTTCAGACTAAAAACTTGATTCTCAGCATAGTATTCAAACAATATCCATAATAGGATGCTGTGTTATACAATTGTCTACTAGCTGCCTGATGTCAGGAACATTCGGTTTAAATTCAATGCCAGAGATACAGGGCCTTGTAATATTTTTTGGAAATACCTTCCCATTTCAATCATATCTCCTTAATTTATAGGCTCAAACTGACTGGAGCTGTTATTGCCAGCATTTCTGTGAGTTGCATTCAATGAAATATGAGTCTGATTCAGTGGTGATTAACAACAGTAGTTACTAAGGTGCTCCAGATGCACCAGGTCATAGAAATTGGATTAGTTCCAATCTGGTGGACTAGAAGTGTACTATGGCATATTTCAACAATAAAAAAGAAGCTAGGTAGTGTTTGGATTCAGACAGTGGCTAAGAAATTTGGAGCAGTCTCTTTGACATGTAACATGTACAGTACTCATGCATAGAAGGCTTTCCACATCATATCCACAAGGTCACATGCAGATGATCCAATTGTTCCAAAGTGGGAGATACATTTGTGCTTCAGTCTCTCACTTTGTTGCAAAAGGGTCCATAGAAAATAATGTGTGAAACTATCACTGAGATTCACAATGTAGTAAACAAAGCAACACTCAGCAACTTTCTAATTTTTAAGAAAACTTCTGATGCTGAGGTATCTAAAATGTCAACACAATTCACTGCAACATTTCTTAAGTAAGCTTCAAGTCAAAGATTTTTTTCTGACATTCAAAACACACATCTGAGATCTCCCAAGATATTTCTTTTAACCACGTAGAAATCACAATTCATACAGGAACCTCTTCACATATCCCAAATCCCAACATCTCATATTCAAAACCTCTGTGGAGGTTACATTACCTACACAAGTCCAAGATTTGTTTAAATAATGTACCCCTGCATCTCATTTTACAAAAGTCAATTTGGGCAGTTGGCTAGAGGCCCTTCCTGCAGAAAAGAGAAGTTGAAAGTGCCCAGATTTCATACTTCCCTTCAAAAAATTAGATACTTAGTGTCTGCCAAAGTTGGAACTCTCCATTTATCTATCTAATCATTTAGTTATAATTGTAATGTTTTTTATATGAGCTTGATAAAATTTCAAAGACTTTCCTCCTGTCTACTTTACATGAATAAATAACACATTGAAACTAAAGGGTCATGGTCATAATTTCTTGTATGCCTGAAATCTTAAAGGATGCAATAACATTTCTCTTCATAATTTTTTAAAGAATATTACTTTCCATTGGATATAAAATATAATTAATGATTTAAGTGGTGTTGATGATCTGGAGCAGAGCCTCACAGATTTGAGTCAAGTGCTTTAGTACTGAGAAATCCATACAGCCCATTCAAGTCAAGTTCTAAAGTGATTTTCCTGAGGCTTCACAAAAGAGAGGCCTAAGGGAAAGAATGCCTTCAAATGAAGAGAGTAAAATAAGAGAAAATAACAAATACTCCAAAGAGTTTTATAAAGGAACACACATTGGGCAGTACATTTCTGTAAGTGCTCATCCTGCTTGAATATTGATATATCCACAATAGGTCTTCCTTATCCAGAAAAGAAGCAGCTATCCATTTATTTATCTACAAGTACAAGTCCTGAGCATATTTTCCTTTATCAAGACATATACTTTAGAGCCTGCCTCTAAGCTTTTGGTACTTGAACATGATGTTGGTGTGAGAAGAATTGTTCTTCTATAAAGAAACCCCACCACAGCTGGATCTTTTTTATTGTGACCTGAAAGACATTATTTTCTATTTCCAATGTGCCTGAGGTAGCACAGATGAATTGTCTTCCTAGAAGTGTACTCTGGGCAAAGCTGAGCTGAATGTCTTATTGTAATTTGTGTAACTATTGATCCACCTTCTGGTTTTTCAGTGGTTTAAACCCCACCACAGGACATTTGCTATATGCTTTAGAAATATGAAGATCAACTGAGATATATTGCTAGCAGAAGCAAAATCACAGGTGGTAAATGAAGATCTGCAGGAAAAAACACCAACCTGACAACTAAGATATACATCTTTCATATTTCAGACTGAAGACCTGTTTCTCACCATATCTACCAAGCCATACCCATATTTGGATGCCATGATATACAAAAGACTACTAGCTGCATGATGTCTGGAGCATGCTGTTTAAAAGCCAATGCCAGAGATACATGGCCTTGTCATATATTTCTTGGATACACCTTCTCTTTTCAATCTTTAGTTCTTTATATTAGGCTCAAACTTACCAGAGCTATTATTGCCAGGATTTTTGTGAGTTGCGGTTCAAGACTGATTCAGTGATGATGAGCAATGGAGTTCTTAAGGTGCTCCAGAATTACCAGGTCATGGAAATTGGATACTTCTGATTCTATTGGCCTGGGAATATTTTAACCATAAAACAGGAAGCTAGGTAGGTTTTGGATTCAGACAGTGAACGAGAAGTTTGGAACAATCTCTTTAGATGGTAACATCTTTAGAATTCATGCAGGGAGGTCTTTCCACATCATGTCCACAAGGCAACATGTAGTCAGTCCAATTGGGCCAAAGTGGCAGAAATATTTGTGTTTCAAGCTCTCACTTTGGCATGGAAATCTTGATAGCAAATAATGTCTGAAATCATCACTAAGATTTCTAACGTGGTAAATAAATAGACACTTGGCCATGCTCTCATTTCTCAAGGAAACATGATGCTGGGTACCTAAACTCTAAATGCAATTCACTGCAACATTTTTTGAGTAAGCTTGAAGTCACAAATGTCTTCTGACATTAGTATGACTCTTACATCTGAGGTTTCTCAAGCTATCTCTTTCCACCACTTACAAATCAACATTGATAGAGAAACCCTTCCTCAAAGCCAAATCCTCAAATTTTTAAGCAACAATTGGAAGAACCTCTGCAAAAGTATTCTTTATCTCCTGGACTCCAAAATTCTTTTCAATAGAAGTACCCCTGCATCTCAGTTGAGGAAAGTCATGGTGGGCAGTTAGCAAAATGCCCTTTTTAAAATCCAGGAAATTTGAAATTGCCCAGAGTTAATATTGCACTTCAAAAACAGTAGATGCCTAGTCTCTGCTAATGTTGGATTGATGGATTGATTTATTTAATTACTTACTTATATATCTGTTTATTTTTGTATTGTTTTTTAATTTGAGCTACACAATTTTGAAACACTCAGTTCATATATACTTAAAACCTCAGTTTCAAAACAATATATAAGTATAAATGGGGTGCTCATGAGACTCTTTATGAAGTCATTAGATGACCATTTCATAGTGATTAGAGCTGATAAATATCTTTTACAAATATCCACCAGCACCCTCTCAGTATTGGTCAACTTTTAATTCAAATACAAAAACCAATATACAAGGTAGAGCTTCTCCATCCACAAGAAAAGGAGCTGCCCATTTATTCATTGGCCAGAATTAGTTATATGAATGTTTTCATTTGTCAGGAGACATCTTTACAGCCTTTATCCAAGCTTATGGTACTTGAATTTTATGTTTGTATGAGGAGCATTGGTCTTCTTGGAAGAAACCCCACCACAGCTGGATCTCTTTTATTGGGATCTAAAAAACTTATTTTTCTATTTACAATGTTCCTCAGGCATCACTGCTGAATCTTCTTCCTAGGAGTGTACTTAGGGCACAGGTGAGCTGAATGTCTCCTTGTTCAGTGTGTAGCCATTGAGTTTTTCTCTTTATTTATTTATTTATTTATTTTTGCTGTGGTTCAAACTCTACCACATTGAATTTAGTATTTGCTTTAAAAAATATGAAGGTCAACTAGGACATGGTACTGAAGGGAGAACATCACAGTTGGTGAGTCAAGCTGTGAAGGTCAAAATCACCAACTAATGAACATGACATGCATCTTCCTCATTTCAAACTTGATACCTGATTCTCAGTACACCTCCCAAACTTTACCCATAGCAGGATGCCGTAATACACAACAGTCTGCTAGCTTCATGATATCATGAACATGCTGTTTGGAAGTCAATGCCAAAATACAAAGGGTTTTCATATATTTTTTGGCCAACAATGTCACTATTCATTCCTAAATTTATCATCCACAGGCTTAACCTAACTTAAACTGTTATACCCAGCATTTCCGTGTGTTGTGGTCAATGAAGTCTGAGTCTCTTTCTGTGGTGAGAAGCAGCGAGAATTCCTAAGGTTCTCCAGATGTTTCAAGTCATGAAAATTAGATAATTTTGTGGCTGGTGGCCTGGCCATAATCAACAATAAAAATTGAAGTGTAGGTAAGGTTTGGATTGAGACAGTGGCCAAAAACTTGGGAGTAATGTCTTTTAGTTGGAACATTTAGGGAGCTCATGGAGGGAGGGCTTTCCCCATCATATCTACAAGGCCATATGAAGGCGGTCTCATTGGTCAATCCTGGGAGGAACACCTGTGCTTCACGCTCTCATGATGTCTTTCTATGGTCCATGAATGTTGAAAGTGCCTAGAGTTAATACTGCCCTCAAAACAAATTAGATGCTTAGTGTCTACTAATGTTGGTTTTGTTAATTTATTCATTCATCTAACTATTTATTTATTTAATTTTGTATTATTTTGTGAATATTAGCTAAACAATCTTCAAAGACCTTCGTCCTATCTACTTAAAGTTAAAAAATAACACAATGAAGCTAAAGGGTCATTCTTTCATGAATGTCTGGAAACTTAAGGGATGAAATGACAATTCTCCACATAATTTTTTTAAAAAAATATTACTTAAAACTCTATAGTCAAAAAATAGAACTGATCAGCAAAACATTAACCTAGGTCTGTATGAGCTCAAAAAACAAAATAGAACTTCATGATATGGCAAAGGGCAATAATAAAATAGATATTGAAAAAAGCATCCTGGTTCTGTTGCAGATGTAAGAATAGCCAAACTGGAGTTTTGGATATCAGTTGTTATGGATTTGAGCCAAATCATCTTCTTTTTGGTCTGTAGAAATCGCTTTAGTTAATCTTTCTGGAATCCAAATCGGCTGCTGTTCTCCCTGTGGAAACACATAAACAGACCCCCGACTCCAGACAATCACTGGGTCAGGACCTTGGTTAATCTCTCTGGAATCCTAATCGGCTGCTGTTCTCCCTGTGGAAACACACAAACAGACCCTCAACTCCAGACAATTACTGGGTCAGGACCTTTCCATTGTCCTGTTAGAATATCCTTCCAAAGTACCTTGGGCTTATGCACAGTTTTTGGACACATATGCCTTTCTGCAGCACTAAGTCCTGATGAATCCAAATTTAAAAAGTTTAGAGTAAAAGGGGTTATTTTAAGTTTATCTTTGGGGAATATATACCCCTTCCCAATTCCTTCTTTTTGCTTTAATAAGTACATTTTAATAGTTTGATGAGCTCTTTCAACTATGCCTTGTCCCTGTGGATTGTATGGGATTCCTGTTATATGAGTAATGCCAAATGTTGAGCAAAATTGTTTAAAAGAGGTAGAAGAATAACCAGGGGCATTATCTGTTTTTAACTGTTTTGGAACACCCACAGTGGCAAAATTTTGTAAGCAATGAGCTATAACATCTTTAGATTTTTCTCCGGCATGAAGGGAGCCCATCAAAAATCCAGAAGAAGTATCAACTGTAACATGCAAATGTTTTAATTTTCCAAATTCTGGCAAGTGTGTGACGTCCATCTGCCAAATATGGTTAGGTATCAATCCTCTAGGATTGACTCCAAGATTAACTTGTGGTAAAAAGGTCACACAATTTTGACATTGTTTTATTATTTGTCTAGCTTGTTCCTTAGTTATTTTAAAACGCTTTTGTAAAGTATTAGCATTGACATGGAACTTTTTATGAAAATTTATAGCTTCTTCTATTGTAGAGAAAATATGTATGTCATGTGTAGTTTTATCTGCTAAATCATTGCCCAAACTAAGGGCTCCAGGCAATCCTGTATGTGTCCTGATATGTCCTATAAAGAATGGATCTTTTCTGTCCCAGATTAGACTTTGTATAGTGGAAAGCAAAGAGAAAACAGTAGAAGAAGGGGAAATCCTACCAGCATCTTCAAGAGATACTATAGCATTAACTACATACTGACTATCAGAAAATAAATTAAATACAGAATCTTTAAACATCACAAAAGCTTGTAAAACTGCATTAAGCTCTACCTTTGAGCTGATTGTTTGGGTACTAAAAATGTAAAAGTTTGATCAGGGGTAACTACTGCTGCTGTACCATTATTTGACCCATCAGTGAATATATTTGGAGCATTCATGATAGGTGTTTTTCTTGTCATTTTTGGAAAAATTACAGGATGCAATGACCAAAAAGACAATAAAAGATTAGATGGTAAGTGGTTATCAAATGAAACATTAGATTTGCACATGATTATTGCCCAAGTATTTAACTCATTAGCTAACTCATCAATTTGATTCATAGTATATGGAGTAATAATTTTATTGGGAGAAATTCCAAACACTCCCTTTGCTGCTTTTATTCCTTTGAGTATTAATTGTCCTACAGCCTCAGGATACCTAGTAAGAATAGTGTTAGGAGAATAAGATAAATGTATCCATAATAATGGACCTTCTTGCCAAAATACTCCTGTAGGAATATTTTTTGTTGGTAGTACAATAAATAATAAAGGCAAACTTATATCATTTCTATCCAAATGCATATTTTCCATATATGTTTCAATGATTTTTAATGCCTTTCTTGCTTCAGGCGTTAACATTCGGGGTGAATTTGGATCTGATGCACCTTTTAGGATATCAAATAAAGGTCCCAACTCTCCTGTTGGTATACCGAGATAAGGCCTTATCCAATTTATGTCTCCTAATAACTTTTGAAAGTCATTAAGTGATTTGAGTTGATCTACTCATATTTGAATTTTTGGTGGACGGACCATGGTTGAGGATAATAGAACTCCTAAATAATTAATTGGAAAATTTAATTGTACTTTATGTATTGCTATCTCTAGATTATAATTTTTTAATAAGTTTGTAAGTGTGGCATAACATTCTAGCAATGTGTTTTTATCTTTGTGTGCTAATAATACATCATCCATATAGTGAAATATTTGTAGTTCAGGATTTTGATTTCTAAGTGGCTGGATTACTTTGTTAACATAAATTTGACACATAGTTGGGCTGTTAGCCATCCCTTGAGGAAGTACTTTCCATTCATATCTCTGATCAGGACCTTCATGATTCAGTGCAGGGATAGTAAATGCAAAACGTGGACTATCCTCAGGATGAATTGGAATTGAAAAAAACCAATCTTTAATATCTATAACTAAAACATACCAGGTTTTTGGCAAAGCAGACAACTGAGGAATCCCTGATTGAGCAGGTCCCATAATAACCATCTCATTATTAATGGCTCTTAAATCTTGCAATAATCTCCATTTACCAGATTTCTTTTTGATGACAAAAATGGGAGTATTATGGGGAGATACAGAAGGTTGTATATGTCCTTCTGCTAATTGTTTTTTGACCAGGTCATGGGCTGCTTGTATCTTTTCTTTAGTCAGGGGCCACTGAGGAACCCATACTGGTCTTTCTGATTTCCAAGTAATTTTTATTGTCTCAGTGGCCCTTTCTGAAAATCCAACCCATGTCTCTCTGTTCCTTGATCTATTTGTATTGGTGCTGCTATACCTTGTTCTTGTTTTTCTAATCTTTTTCCTTTCCTAAAACCTTGTCTAGTCATAATAGTGGGTGCATTTTGGTTGATGTTATTTGTTAATGTCAAACCTAATTGATCTAGGACATCTCATCCCCATAAATTTACGGGAAGATGATCCAATACATATGGCTGTATAGTTCCTTCACATCCTTCAGGATCCTTCCAATCTAATACCATTGCACTTCTATGGGGATTAGTTGCCACTCCTAGGCCTCGAAGCGTTTGAGTGGCTTGTTGTAATGGCCAATGTTTTGGCCATTCTTGAAGAGAGATGATGCTAAGGTCTGCACATGTATCCAATAGCCCATTAAATTCATGTCCTTGAATATTTAGTTTTAGCATGGGGTGAGAATCTAAATTTAAAGAAAGCATAGCCCAATCTACACCTGTGGAGCCTAATCCCTTGGAACCTCTTTCCACAGTACGACTGGAAAATTTATCATGTAGGCTGGGTATTATTAGTAACTGTGCTATTCTATCTCCTGGTGAAATTACTGATATACCCTTTGGAGAACTGGCTATAATTTTTATTTCACCTTCATAATCGGGATCAATTACCCCAGGACTTATCATAAGTCCTTTTAGAGTAGAAGAGCTGCGTCCCAATAATAAGCCTACTGTTCCTTTGGGAAGAGGTCCTTTCACCCCTGAGGGAATGATTTGAACTCCCATCTCTGGAGTTAGTACTGCTCTGGCGGAGGTGCAGATGTCCAACCCTGTGCTCCTTCTGGTTTGTCTGATGAGGGATCTGATGGACAATGTGTCCTGGGCACTACCCTGATGGGGTTTCTGGGTTCCTCCAGTGCTCCGTATATTTGTGGTTTTGGGCCCCGGAGCATTGGGCCCCCCTGTCCATTTTTTGGCAATGGAGCCCGATGCCTTTCTCCATGATATCATGGATAAACACCTGGTCCTTGTTCGTTTTTTGATAATGGAGTACCCTCTATGGTGGTTTGAGAATGGCATTCATTAGCCCAGTGTCTCCCTCTACGGCATCGTGGGCAAATACCTGGTATTCTACTCCTTTGATACCTAGTTTTGTTAAACCCTCCTCCAATGGGGCAATTCCTTTTAAAATGTCCTGTTTGTTCACAATTGTAGCATGTTCTTGGCCTGGCATCTAAAGCCTGTTTTACTGCAGCTGCCACAATTTGCCCTTGTTAATTAATGTCTCTGGCATCTAAAGCCTGTTTTACTGCAGCTGCCACGACTTGCTCTTGTTCATTAATGTCTCTACATAATTTAATATATGTGTTTAAATCTTCATGTTTCCATGGTCTAATGATATCTCTGCACCAACGATTCGCTTGCTCATAAGCCAGGTGTTTTAGTAATGGCATTTCTTGTTCTGTATTCCCAAAAACTCTGGTAGCTCTTTGAATAAGCCTATCTACAAATTCAGCATAAGGTTCATTAGCTCCTTGTATTACCTTAGATAATTGACCTTGTAAACCTCCATGTCCTTGTAAAGTCTTCCATGCCTTAATTGCATCTACAGCAATTTGTGCATATACACCAGGATCATATGCAATTTGTTGCTGCTGATCCTCATAAGGTCCCTTTCCTAACAACATATCTAGATTTCTCTGAGGATAACCAGCTGCTGCATTTAGCCTAGCCGTCTCCTTGCAAAATTCCTCATTGGCAACCTTCCATAACAGGTATTGTCCTCCATTTAGCATAGCTTTACACATATTAGCCCAATCTGCTGGCGTCATGTTCAAGTTGTTAATGGATTCGACCATGCTTACAGTGAAGGGTGCTTGAGGACCATAGGTTGTTACAGCCTCTTTTAGCTGCTTCACTGTTTTGAAATTTAAAACTTGGTAAAATCGCTGCCCTCCTGCCTCAAATACAGGGCATGTTAATATTTGAGATCTTGTCTCAGGATCCCCACTATCAACTGCGGGGGTTGGGGGCCTCCCAGCATATGGAGGTGGCCTTGTTAGTTGGACACTTATGTCCTCTGGTGATAGAAAGGTGTTAGTAGCAGTCTCCTGTTGTAACTTTCCCCCTGATGGCTTTTTCTGTTTTACACTTTCTTTCTCTGTCTGACTAGCTTGAGAGACTTTCTCTTTTACTTGAATCATTATGTCTTCTCCTTCCTCTACCATTGTCTGAACTGAAGGCTTTGGACTAAGCAAACAAGATACGAACGTCCACAATGGCAATGTGCCAACTGGCAGAGTCCCTGGGCTTTTCTTTTCTATTCTTTTTAAATCTTCACCATGATGGTTCCATTGTGATATATTTAACAACTCCTCCTTAAAAAGCCATGGCTACATTTTTGTATTGTATCAACGTATGCCCTGACTGTTCTTGATTTTACTGAGATGCCTCCTTCCTCTAACAATTTACTTAACACTCTTTCAGTTTGTTTTTTGCTAATTTCTGATCCCATATTTCTACTATAATACAACCCAACAAGATGACGCCAAACAAAACCGAGACAGAATGAAATAAAAAGGGAACAACAAAAAGTCACTATAGCCTTTCTATCCTCCTGACATGTGCATCCGTCCTTTCTCCCTATCTGTTCCTCAGATGTAAATAGTTTTTCCTCAGATGTGAGCGGTTTTTCTTCCGTCTCACTCATCTCCAGGGACAGGCAACTTAAAACAAAAGTGAAGCAAAATAAAAGAGGAATCTTAAAATGGCTACCCATCCTCTCACCCTGCCCTCAGGGGCGAGCAGTTTCACTTACCCTCAGTCGCTCCCCGTGCGAGCCACCAAATGCCGCAGTCTGGCTGGGCACAATCAGGAGCCACTTGTCAAAAGAAACTAACTTTATTTTTAGAACCACACACGACAAACAAAACAGCCTCTCAGGAAAAACCCTCAGAGCCTCAACTGCCACCACCGGCTTTCCACAAGCCTCTCTCTCCCCCACAAGCTTCTCTCCACCTCCCACAATCCTCCCGCTCTTGAGGCCGATTGGCTGGGTCACGTGGGCGGAGCCAAAAAAGTCCCCCAGTGAGCAGCTCCGTGGTCTGAAAGGGCAGGGAAACAGCCCAATGAGCATCACCGCAGAGGAGCCAATCAGCTAGATGTTGCTGGGGCCGCTGTGAGCCAATCATCAGCCGGCAGCTGGAAGTTTGCTGGCAGCTGGAAGTTTGCTGGGGCCCCTTCGGCTGTGGCTCTCAACAGCAGTTGCTGCATGCCTGGCCCTAGAGATACTTTGACCAGGTACAAATCACATGGTGAAAATTTGGAACTCTTTTTGTGTTTGAAGTTTCAAGCATGTAGCACTCATTGTGTTTGATTTGTAGCTCTATTTCCATCCAACTCTATAGAGCCAAAAAATTAAAACCTAAAATTCAAACTTTTGGTGTGTTCAAACCATTGAACCTAGGAGTGCAAAACTGGTTACAACCTGGGTTTCTGGAAAGATTAACCATGAATGTAATAAAAAAGTTCAATGAAAACTTTTTTGCAGCTCTATTAGTACATAGGAATTTTATACTAGCTGCTAAATTGCTGATAGTGTAAGCTATTCCTGTGTGCCTTTGCTTTGAGCTACTTTAACCAGGAAGAAACCTCAGAGTGAGCACTGAGAACTGATTTTGTCTGTGTAGGTTCAAGCAGCTATCACAAATTGTTCTTGATTTGTATCCAGGTTTTCATCTATCTGAACAGTGCAAAATGAACTGAAACCTGAAAATTAAAAACAACAACAACAAAAAAACTCTTCCTGTCTTCAAACCATTGAAACAAGGAAAACAAAGCTTGGAGAACAAAGTGTGTTTTGTGAAAGAGTAAATCATGCCAATTACCAAAATACACATTGAACAAAGTTTGAAGCTGTTTCAGTACTTAGAAATTGTATTGCTAGCTTCTAATGTACTCTTAGATAAAGCTGTTTTTGCATACCTGTGCTTACAGCTACATTGACCAATAAAAAATAATAGAGTGCACAATTAGAATTGAATGTGTGTGTGAAGTTTCAAGAATCTAGCACAAACTGTATTTAATTTGCAGCTCTATTTCCATCCATCCCTATAGTAAAAAACAAAGTAAAACCTGAAAATTCAAACTGTTTCTGTTTGCGAATCATTTAATACAAGATTACCCAGCATGGTGTAAAAAGTGGATTTAGTGAAATTGTGAAACCTTCCAAGTTTCAAAGAAATAGAACAAAATATTACTGTAGATTTTCAAGTATATTTGAATTCCCCTGCTAGCTACTAATGTGAGTTAGTTAAAGCTGTTTCTAGTTGCTCTTGCTTAGAAGTTTTTCAATCAGAAACCAACCATACAGTGAGCACTGAGAACAGATTGTTTATGTCAAGTTACAAGATGTTAGCACACACTCTGTTTCATTTGCAGTTCTATCTTCAACCTCCTCTATAGTGCAAAATGAAGTTGAACCTGAAAATCATAACTGTTCCTGTCTGCAGCCCCTTAATTCAAGGAAAATAAAACTGGAAAAACAAAGTATGTTAGCAAAAAAATAAATTGTGTGGAGTATCAATTATCTCTAATGAAAAAAAAATTGCAGCTCATTCTGTACATCAGAATTTCCCTGATAGCTTCTAAAGAAATGATAAAAAAAGCATTTCCTATGAACCTCTGCTTTAAGCTTCTTTAACCAGGAACAAACCACACAGTGAGCCCTGAGAACTGATTTTGTATGTCAAGATTCACACAGTTTGCACAAAATGATTTGATTTGCAGTTCTATGTTCATCCACCAATATAGTGCAAAATAAATTGAAACCTGAAAATTCAAACTGTTCCTTTGTGTAAACCATTGAATTTGGGAGTCATAAACTTGGAGTACAAAGTGGGTTTAGTGAAAGTGTGAACCCTGCCGAGTATCAAAAACTCCAATGAAAAAAATGTTGCAGCTCTTTCAGTATATTGGAATTCTACTGCTAGCTTCTAATTCGAGTTAATTTAAGCTTTTTCTGTCTGCTTTTGCTTAGAAATTTTTCATCCAAAAACAAACCACAGAATGATCATTCTGAGTACTGATTCTGTATGTAAATTTTCAAGCAGTTTCCACAAACTGCTTTTGATTTGAACCTCTATTTTGACACCCCCCCCACCCCCCCGTATTGGACAAAATGAAGTGAAACCTAAAAATTCAAACTCTTCTTTCTACAAACACTTGAACCAAGGAGAACCAACCTTGGAGAAAAAAAATGTGTTTAGTGAAAAGATAAAACTTGATGAGTCCAAAAATTCCACTGAGAAAATAATGAATCTTATCCAGTACATGGGATTTTACATGCTAGATCCTAAAGCTCAAATAAAGAAAGCTGTTCCTGCCTTAGTCTACTTATACCACTTTGACTAAGAAGAAACAACAGAGTGAAGACATAGAACTGATTGTGTGTGTGAAGTTTCAAGCATCTAGCACAAACCCTGTTTGATTTGTAGCCCTATTTCCATTAATATTTACAGTGCTAAACAAAGTGAAACCTGAAAATTCAAACTGTTTTTGTGTGGATACTGTTGATCCTAGGAGTCCCAAAATTGGGGTACAAAGTGTGTTTAGTGAAAATCTGAACCCTTCTGAGTATCAATGAATTCCAACAAAAAATTGCATGGTTTTGCTTAGAACTTTTTCAACTTGGAACAAATCAGAGAGTGAGCACTGAGAACTCATTGAGTATGTAAAGATTCAAACAGGTAGCAAAAGCCATGTTTGATTTGAAGCTCTATTTTGATCCTCCTGTATTGTGCAAAAGGAAGTGAAACCTGAAAATTCAAACTGTTCCTGTCAAAAAACCCTTGCACCTAGGAGGACCAAAATTGGGGAACGAATTGTGTTTAGTGAAAGGATAAATCCAGCCAAATTTCAAAGAATTCCTACAAAAAACTTATTTCAGAAATTTCATTGCATATTAATTTTTCTTCTAGCTTCTAAAAACACTGATATAGAAAGCAGTCCCTGTGTGCCTCTGCTTGGAGACATTTTGACCAGGAATAAATCAGAAGGTGAAGACTAAGATCTCTTTGAGTGTTTGAAGTTTTTAGCATCTAGCACCAACCATGTTTGATTTGTAGCTCTATTTCCATCAATCTCTATAATGCCAAACAAAGTGAAACCTAAAAATTCAAAGTTTTGCTGTGTTCACACAATTGAACCTAGGTGTATCAAACGTTGGTTACAATGTGGTTTCTCTGGAAGTAATAATCGTGCCTAGAATCAAACAAATCCAATGAAAAAAAAATTGCAGCTCTATTAGTACATGGGAATTTTTGCCTAGCTGCTAAAGTGCTGATAGTGTAAGTTGTTTCTGCGTGCCTCTGCTTTGAGCTGCTTTGACCAGGAAGAAACCATAGAGAGCTGATTTTTGTGTTTGAAGGTTAAAGAGCTATCACAAACATTTCTTGATTTTTATCTCATGTTTTATCCACCAGTATAGTGCAAAATGAAGTGAAACCTGGAAGTTGAAACTGTTCCTTTCTGTAAACCTTTTAAATGAGAAAACCAAAACTTGAAGAACAAAGTGTGCTTAGTGAAAAGTTAAATCATGCTGATTACCAAAATGTATGGTGAACAAAGTTTTCAGCTGTTTCAGTACTTAGATTTTTTATTGCTAGCTTCTAATTTGCTCATAGAAAAAGCTGTTCCTGCATACCTCTGCTTACAGCTACTTTGACTAAGAATAAATAACAGAGTGTACAATCAGAACTAATTGTGTGTGTGAAGTTTCAAGCATCTAGCAAAAACTATTTCATATGTAGCTCTATTTTCATCCATCCCTATAATGCAAAACAATGAGAAACCTGAAAATTCAAACTGTTCCTATGTGCAAAGCATTTAACCCAGGAGTATCAAACTTGGTGTATAAAGAGGCTTTAGTGAAATTGTGAAACCTGCCAAGTGTCACAGAATTTTAACAAAAAAAGAAAATTGCAGATTTTTAAGTACACTGGAATTTCCCTGATAGCTTCTAATGCAAGTTAGCAAAAGCTGTTTCTGCTTGCTTTTGCATGGAAGTTGTTCAATCAGAATCCAACCACACAGTGAGCAGTGACAACAGATTTTTTATCTCAAGTTTTAAGCAGTTAGCACAAATCGTGTTTCATTTGCAATTCTATGGTTAACCTCTTTTATAGTGCAAAATGAAGTTAAACCTGAAAATTATAACTGTTCCTGTCTCCAAACACTGAAATCAGGAAAAAAAAAAAAACCTTAAGAACAAAGTGTGTCAGCAAAAAAACGAATTATGTAGAGTATCAAATATCTCCAATGGAAAAAAAATAAAAAGAAACATTGCTATTCATTCAGAACTTTGGAATTTTTCTGTTAGCTCCTTAACTACTGATACAGAAAGCAGTTCCTGCATGCCCCTACTTGCAGCTTCTTTGACTAGGAACAAACCACTCAGTGATCCCTGAGAACTGATTGTGTATGTCAAGTTTAAAGCAGTTAGTAGAAAACGATTTGATGTGCAGTTCTATGTTCATCTACTGACATAGTGCAAAATGAACTGAAACGTGAAAATTCCAACTGTTCCTTTGTGGGAACCCTTGAACTTGGGAGACATACACTTGGGATACACAGTGGGTTTAATGAAAGTGTGTAACCTGCCAAATATCAAAGAATCCAATGAAAAAAATTGTTGCAGCTCTTTCAGTACAAAAGAAAGCATTTTCCTGATAGCTTCTATTTTGAGTTAATTTAAGAATTTCTGCCAAATTTTGCTTAGAAATTTTTCAACCAAAAACAAACCACAAAGTGTACTCTGAGTACTGATTGTCTATGTAAATTTTTAAGCAGTTTCCACAAACTGTGTTTGATTTGAACCTCTGTTTGATCCCCCTGTATTGGACAAAATGAAGTGAAACCTGAAAATTCAAACTCTTCCATCTGAACCTTGCAGAATGAACCTTGGAGAAATAATGTGTTTATTGAAAGTAAAAAGCCTGCTGAGTATGAAAGAAATCCATTGACAAAATGATTGTAACTCATGCCGTACATGGGCATTTGCATGCTAGCTCCTAAAGCTGTTCCTGTATACATCTTCTTAGACCTCTTTGACTAAGAACAAACAACAAAGTGAACACTTAGAAATAAATATGTGTGTGAAGTTCCAAGCATCTAGCACAGATGCTCTTTGATTTGTAGCCATATTTCCACCAATTTTTATAGTGCAAAACAAAGTGAAACCTGAAATTTCAAACTGTTCTTGTGTGCATACTTTGAATCTAGGAGTCCCAAAATTGGGGTACAAATTGGATTGATGAAAGTCTGAAACCTTCAAACAATTCCAACAAAAATATTGTTGAAGCTCTTTCAGTACATTGGCATTCTCCTGCTAGCTTCTAATGTGAATTAGTAAAAGCTGTTTCTGCTTGCATTTGCTTAGAACTTCTTCAACCATGAATAAACCAAAGAGTGAGCAATGAGAACTCATTGAGTTTGTCAAGTCTCAAGCAGGTAGCAAAAACCATTTTAGATTTGCAGCTCTATTTTTATCCACCTGTATTGTGTAAAAGGAAGTGAAACCTGAAAGTTCAAACTGTTCCTGTCAAAAAACCTTTGCACCTAGGAGGACCAAAATTGGGGAACAAAGTTTTTCATTTTAGCTGCATTTCCATCCGTCTCTATAGTGCAAAACAATGTGAAACAAGAAAATTCAAACTGTTCTTGTGTGCACACTGTGCAACCAAGAATTCCCAAACATGGTGTCCAAAGTGGATATACTTAAAAGGAGAACCTGCAAAGTATCAAAGAAATCTAGCAAAAAAATATTTTTTGCAACTCTTTCAATATAATGAGATTCTTCTGCCAGTTTATAAAGAGAGTTAGTAAAAGCTGGTCCTACCTTCTTCTGCATAGAAGTACGTCAACCAGCAACAAACCACTGAGTGTGCACTGAGAACTGATTGTGGATGTCATGTTTCAAGCAGCTAGCACAAACTGTGTTTATTTGCATGTGTATTTCAATCCACAAGTATAGTGCAAAAAAAGTGGATCCTGAAAATTTTAACTGTTCCTGTATGCAAACCATTGAAACTAGGAGAAATAAACTTGGAGAAAAAAATGCATTTACTGAAGATATGTGTCTTGCCAAGTATCAAAGTGATCTAATTAAAATTTATATGCAGCTCTTCCAGTAAATGATTTTTTTTTTTTGCCTTCTTCTAAGGGAATGATAGAGAAAGTTGATCCTGTGTGCATCTATTTAGAGGTACTTTGACCAGGTTCTAACTGAAGAGTAAATATTTAGAATTGAGAGTATGTGTAAAGTTTCAAGCATTTAACACAATCCGTGTTTGATTGTAGCTCTATTTCACACCACTTGTATAGTGCAAAAAATAAAAGTGAAAGCTGGAAATTCAAACTGTTTCTCTGTGCAAACTATTGAAGCTAGGGGTCCCTAAATTGGAAAACCCAGTGGATTGTGTGAATGGGTGAGCCCAGCCAAATAACAAAGAAATCCAATGAAAAAATTTTGAAGCTTTTTCAGTATATTGGGATTCTTCTGCTAGTTCCTAAAGCAAGTTAATAAAAGCTGTTCCTGTGTGATTCTGCTTAGAAGTATTTCAACATGGAAGAAAAAACACAGAGATGACGGAAAAGTGATTGTGTCTATCAAGATTCAAGTAGCTAGCCTAAAGTGTGTTTGATGTGTACCTCTATTTTCATCCACCTATATAGTGCATAACGAAGTGAAACCTTAAAATTCAAAGTGTTCCTGTCTGCAAACCATTGAATCTAGCAGAACCAAACTCAGAGAACAAAGTTTGCTTAGGAAATATATGTAGCCTGCTGAGTATCAAAGACATTCAACCAACATAATATTTGCATATATTTCAGTACATGTGAATTTTCCTACTACCTCCTAAAGCACTGATGGTAAATGCTGTCCCTGCATGCCTCTCTTTAGAGATACTTAGGACAAGAAAGAAACCACTAAGTGAAGAGTTATTACTGATTCTTTTTGTGAAGTTTCAAGCATCTAGCACAATCCGTGATTGATTTTGTAGATCAATATCCATCCATTTCTTTAGTACAAAAGAAAGTGAAACCTGAAACTTCAAGCTGTTCCTGTGCACAATTCGTTGAAAGCAAGAGTGCCATTCTTGGTTTACAAAGTGGGTTTCCTGAAAGGGTGAAACATGCCGAGTATTAAAGAAAACCAACAACAAAAAAATTGTTGCAGCTTCTTCAGTATATTGGGGTTCTTCCTCTGTCTCTGACAGTGAGTTAGTAAAAGCTGTACCTGTATGCTTCTTCTAGAAGTACTTGAACAGGAATAAACCACAGAGAGAGGACAAAGTACAGATTGTGTATTTCAAGTTTCAAGCTGCTAGCAAAAACCACAGCTAATATATAGTTCTAGTTTTATCCACCTGTATACTACAACATGAAGTGAAACATAAAAATTCAAAGTGTTCCAGTCTGCAAGCTATTGAAACTAGGAGAAAAAAACTTGGAGAACAAACTTAGTTTAGTGGGAAAAATAAAAATAAAAAAAGGAATCACTGCAAGAACAATAGAACAATAGCAAAAAATTTTTGCAACTCTTTCAGTACAGGGGATTTTTCCTTATAGCTCCTAAATGCTGATAGAAAAGCTGTCTCATTATGCCTCTGCATGGAGCTACTTTGACCAGAAATAAACCACAGAGTTAGCACCAAGAGTTGTGTGTTTGAGGTTTCAAGCATCTAGCACAAACCATGATTGATTTCCGGCTTTATTTCCATCCATATCTACAGTGCTAACGTAAGTGAAACCTGAAATTTCATATATTACCAGTGTGCTAACTTAAGAACCAGGAAGTTTCAAACTGTGGATACAAAGTAGGTTTAGTGTAGGGTGAACCACCCCAGTAACAAAGATATCCATTGAAAAAATTGTTGCATGTGCTTCAGAATTTGGGTTTCTCCTGCTAGCTCTGAAAGCAAGTTATTAAAGTTGTTCCTGTGTGTTTTTGTATAAATGTACTTCATCCAAGAAGAAATCACAGAGTGAGCCCTGAAACCTGATTGTCAATATTAAGTTCTAAGCATCTAGCACAAACCATGTTTGATTGGCAGCTCTCTTTTCATCCACCTATACAATGAAAAATGAAATTAAACCTGAAAATTCAAGCTGTACTTGTTTGCAATCTTTAAACTTAGGAGAACCAAACGTGGAGAACAACATGTTGTTAATAAAAGCATGAATTCTGCCATGTAACAAAGAAATCCAATTTAAATTTTTTTTTTTCTAGCACTTTTACTACATGGGAATTTTCCTATTAGCTTCTAAACACTGATAGAAGAAAGCTTTTTTTTGTGTGCCTCTGCTAAGAGCTTCTTTGATCAGGAACAAAATACATAGTGAACAACTTAAAACTAATTGTGTGTGTGAAGTTTCATGCATCTAGCCAAAACCATGTTTGATTTTTAACTGCATTTCCACCTGTCTCTATAGTGCAAAACAATGTGAAGCAAGAAAATTCTTACTGTTCCGCTGTAAAAACCGTGGAACCTAGGAACCCTAAATATGGGATCTAATGTTTGTATAGTGAAGGGGAGATCCTGTGGAATTTCAAAGAATTCACACAAAAAAAATTATTTCAGCTCTTTCAATATATTTGCTTTCTCCTTCCAGTTTTTTGATTGAGTTAGTAGAAGCTATTTATGGCTGCTTCTGATTAAAGTCCTTCAACCAGCAATAAATTACCAAATGAGCACTCAGCACTTATTGTGGATGTCAAGTTTCAAGCAGCTAGCACAAACCTTGTTTGATATGCAGGAGTATTTTAATCCCTCAGTATAATGCAAAATGAAGTTGATCTTGAAAATTTTAAAAGTTCCTGTATGTAAAGCCTTGAAACTAGGAGAACTATATTTGGAGAACAAAGCCATTTCACTGAAGGTATGTATCATGCCCAGTATCAAAGTGATTCAATGAAAAATTATGCACAGCTCTTTCACAAAATGAAATTTTCCTGCCATCTCCTAATGTACTGATAGAGGAAAGCTAATCATTCATGCCTGTTTTTAGAGCTACTATGAGCAAGAACAAAATACAGAATGAACATTTAGAAATGATAGTATGTGTAACGTTTCAAGTATCTAGCACCAACCATGTTTTATTTGTAGCTATATTTCCATCCACCTCTATAGTGCAAAAAAAGGTGAAAACTGACAGTTCAAAATATTTCTGTGTTCACATCATTTTATCTTGGAGTCCCATACTCGGGGAATGTATTTAGTGAATGGGTGAGCCTGGGTGAATATCAAAAAAATACAGCAAAAATTTTTGAAAATTTCCTGTACAGTAGGAGTCTACTACCAGCTCCTAAAGTGAGCTAGTAAAAGGTGTTCCTGTGAGCTTATGCTTATAAGTACTTTTACTAGAAAGAAACCAGAGAAAGAGCACTAAAAACTAAGTGGGTCTATAAAGTTTCAAGAACTTAACACAAAGTGTGTTTGATTTGTAGCTCTAATTTAATCAACCTATAGAGTGCAAAAACGAAGTGAAACCTGAAAATTCAAACAGAGAACTGATTGTGTGTTTGAGGTTTCAAACATCTAGCACAAACGATGTTTAGTTTGTAGCTTTATTTCCATCACTATCAATAGTGGTAAAGTAAGTGAAACCTGAAAATTCAAATTCATTCTGTGTGCAAACAGTTGAACATGAGAGTTCCAAACTTTGGCTACAATATATGTTTAGTGAAGGCTGAACTCTGCCTAGTAACAAAGATATTCAATGAAAAATTTGTTGCAGCTGCTTTAGTAATTTTTGATCCTCCTATGAGCACTGAAAGCAAGTTATTAAAACTATTCCTGCATGTTGTATAAGAGTCCTTCAACAAGGAAGAAACCACAGAGTGAGCATGGAAACCAGATTGTCAATGTCAAGTTTCAAGTAGCAAGCACTAACTGTATTTGATTGGCAGCACTCTTTTTATCCTCTTATACAGTGAAAAATAAAATTCAATTTGAAAATTCAAACTGTTCTTGTCTACAATCCTTAAACTTAGGAGAACAAAACTTGAATAACAATGTGTGGTTCGTGAAAAGATAAATCCTGCCAAGTATCAATGAAATCCAATAAATCAATATTTGCAGCACTTTCATTAAAAGGGGATTTTCCTACTAGCTCCTAAAGGTCTGAAAGAAAATGATTTTTCTGCATGCCTCTGCTTAGAACTTCTTTGATCAGGAACAAGCCACAGAGTGAACACTTAAACCTAATTGTGTGTGTGAAGTTTCAAGCATCTAGCACAAACTGTGTTTGATTTTAGCTTCATTTCCATCCATCTCTATAGTGACAAATGAAGTGAAACAAGAAAATACAAACTGTACCTGTGTGCAAACTGTGGAACCAAGAATCCCCAAACTTGGTGTCCAAAGTGGATATAGTTAAAGGAAGAACCTGCCGAGTATCAAAGAAATCTAACAAAAAAATATTTTTGCAGAATTTTAAATAAAATGGGATTCTCCTGCCAGTCTCAAAAGCGATTTAGCAAAAACTGATCCTACGTTCTTCTGCTTAGAATATATCAACCAGCAACAAACCACCGAGTGTGCACTGAGAACTTGTTGTGGATGTCAAGTTTCAAACAGCTAGCACAAATCATTTTTGATTTGCAGGTGTATATTAATCCACCAGTATAGTACATAACAAAGTGTATCCTGAAAAATTAATTGTTTCTGTATGCAAATTATTGAAACTAGGAAAAATAAACTTGGAGAAACAAATGAGTTTACTGAACAGATGTGTCTTGCCGAGTGTCAAAGTGATCCATTGAAAAATTATGTGCAGCACTTACAGTAAATGAATTTTTTTGCCTTCTTCTAAGTCAATGATAGAAAAAGGTGATAATGCATGCATCTACTTAGAGCTACTTTGACCAGGATCTAACTGCAGAGTAAATATTTAGAATTGATAGTGTGTGTGTGAAGTTTCAAGCATCTAGCACAAACCTTGTATGAATGTAGCTCTATTTCCATCCACTTGTATAGTGCAAGAAAAAGTGTAAGCTAAAAATTCAAACTGTTTCTCCGTGCAAACCATTGAAGCAAGGAGTCCCAAACTTGGAAACCCAACTGGATTTCTTTGATACTCGGCTGTTGAGCCCAGTCGAGTATCAAAGAAATCCAACGAAAAAATTTTGAAGCTTTATTGGTATATTGGGGTTCTTCTGCTAGCTTCTAAAGCAATTTAGTAAAAGCTGTTCCTGTGTAATTCTGCTTAGAATTAACGTGGAATAAAACACACAAATATGACTGAAAAGTGAGTGTGTCTATCAAGATTCAAGTAGCTAGCCCAAAGTGTGTTTGATGTGTAGTTCTATTTTCATCCACCTATATCGTGCAAAAAGAAGTGAAACTTTAAAATTTACAGTGTCCCTCTCTGCAACTGTTGAATCTAGCAGAACCAAACTCAGAGAACAAAGTGTGCTTAGCAAATGTATGTATCCTGCTGAGTATCAAAGATATTCAACAAATATAATATTTGCAGATATTTCAGTACATGTGAATTTTCCTACTAGCTCCTAAAGCACTGATGGTAAAAGCTGTTCCTGCATGCCTCTCTTTAGAGCTAATTAGAACAAGAAGAAACCACCAAGTGAAGATTTTATACTCATTATTTTTGTGAAGTTTCAAGCATCTAGCATAATCCGTGTTTGATTTGTAGCTCAATTTCCATCCATCTCTTTAGTACAAAAGAAAGTGAAAGCTGAAAATTCAAACTGTTCCTGTGCACAAACCATTGAAACTAGGAGTGCCACACTTGTTGTACAAAGTGGGTTTACTGAAAGAGTGAAACCTGCTGAGTATTAAAGAAAACCAACAAAAAAATTGTTGCTTCTTATTTAGTACATCGGGACTCTTCTTCTGTCTTTGACAGTGAGTTATTATAAGCTGTACCTGGATGCTTCTGCTAGAAATACTTCAAACAGGGATGAACAACAGAGAGAGCACAAAGAAGTGATTGCGTATTTCAAGTTTCAATCAGCTAGCATAAACTGTCATTAATATATAGTTCTGTTTTTGTCCACCTGTATACTACAACACGAAGTGAAACTTGAAAATTCAAAGTGTTCCTGTCTGCACACTGTTGAAACTAGGAGAAACAAACTTGGAGAACAAACTTAGTTTAGTGGGGAAAAAAAGGAATCACTGCAAAAACAATAGAAACCCAACAAAAATTTTTGCAACTCTTTCAGTACAAGGCATTTTTTCCTGATAGCTCCTAAATAGTGATAGAAAAGCTGTCTCATTATGACTCTGCATGGAGCTACTTTGACCAGAAATAAATCACAGAGTTAGCACTGAGAACTGATTGTGTGTTTGAGGTTTGAGCATCTAGCACAAACCATGTTTGATTTCTGGCTTTATTTTCATCTATACCTACACTGCAAAAGTAAGTGAAACCTGAAATTTCATATATTAAGTGTGTGCAAACGGAATAACCTGGGAGTCCCAAACTATGGCTACAAAGTAGGTTTATTGTAGGGTGAACCGGCCTAGTAACAAAGATATCCCATGTAAAAATTGTAGCTGCTTCATTAATTTGCATTCCTCCTGCTAGCTCTGAAAGCGAGTTATTAAAGTTGTTCTTGCGTGTTTTCTTCGAGTACTTCTTCTAGGAAGAAACAACAGAGTGAGCACTGAAACCTGATTGTGGATGTCAAGTTTTAAGCATCTAACACAAACCGTGTTTGATTGGCAGCTCTCTTTTCATCCACCTATACAGTGAAAAATGAAACTAAACCTGAAAATTCAAACTATTCTTGTTTTCAATCTTTAAACTTAGGAGAACAAAACTTGGAGAACAATATGTGCTTAGTGAAAGGAAGAATCCTGCTAACTATCAAAGAATTCTAATCAAAAAATGTTTGCATCACTTTCAGTACATGGGAATTTTCCTGATAGCTTCTAAACACTGATAGAGAAAGCCTTTTTTGCGTGCCTCTTGGAGCTTCTTTGATCAGGAACAAAACGCACAGTGAACAATTTAAAACTAATTGTGTGTGTGAAGTTTCAAGCATCTAGCCAAAACCTTGTTTGATTTTTAACTGCATTTCCACCCGTCTCTATAGTGCAAAACAATGTGAAGCAAGAAAATTCATACTGTTCCTGTGTGCAAACTGTGGAACCTAGGAACCCTAAACTTGATGTCCAATGTTGGTATAGTGAAAGGGAGATCCTGTTGAATATCAAAGAAATCAAACAAAAAATTATTTCAGCTCTTTCAATATATTTGGTTTCTCCTGCCAGTTTTTAATGAGTTAGTAAACACTCTCCTGCCTGCTTCTGATTAAATTCCTTCAACCAGCAACAAATCACCAACGAGCACTGAGCACAGATTGTGGATGTCAACTTTCAAGCAGCTAGCATAAACTGTGTTTGATTTGCAGGAGTATTTTAATCCACCATTATAGTGCAAAATGAAGTCAATCTTGAAAATTTTAAAAGTACCTGTATGCAAACGATTGAAACTAGGGGAACTATTTTTGGAGAACAAAGTCAATTCACTGAAGGTATGTATCATGCCCAGTATCAAAGTGATCCAATGAAAAACTATGCAGAGCTCTTCCACAAAATGGAATTTTCCTGCCATTTTGTAATGCCCAGATAGAAAAAGCTGATACTTCATGCATGTTCTTAGAGTTATTATGAGCAGGACCAAAATACAGAGTGAACATTTAGAAATGATAGTATGTGTAAAGTTTCAAGCATCTAGCACAAACTGTGTTTGATTTGTAGCTTTATTTCCATCAACCTATATTGTGCAAAAAGGGTGAAAACTGACAATTAAAGATTTTTATGTGTGCAAATCATTTTATCTAGGAGTCCCAATCTTGAGGAAGCAAGTGTATTTATTGAATGGGTGAGCCCAGCTGAATATCAAAAAAATTCAAAGAAAAAATTTTGAAGCTTTCCTTTACATTGTGATTCTCCTGCCAGCTCCGAAATTGAGTTAATATAAGCTGTTCCTGCGTGCTTCTACTTAGAAGTACTTCAACTAGAAAGAAACCACAGAAAGAGCACTGAAAATGAGTGGGTTTATCAAGTTTCAAGAACTTAACACAAATGTTGTTTGATTTGTAGCTCTAATTTCATCCACCTACATAGTGCAAAATCAAAGTTAAATCTGAAAATTCAAACAGAGAATTGATTATGTGCTTGAGGTTTCAAACATCTAGCACAAACCATGTTTGGTTTGTAGCTATATTTCCATCAATATCTATAGTGGTAAAGTAAGTGAAACATGAAAATTCAAATTGATTCTGTGTGAAAACTGTTGAACTTGAGAGTCCCAAACTTTGGATACAATAGATGTTTAGTGAAGGCTGGACTCTGGTAATACTTTTTTTTTCTCGCTCCTAAGGTCCTGATAGAGAAAGCTTTTTCTAGATGCCTCTGTTTAGAGCTACTTTGTCCAGGAACAAACTACAGAGTGAACATTTAGAAAAGATAGTGTGTGAACTTTCAAGCATCTAGCTGAAAGCATTTTTTTTTTAGCTCTATTTCCATCCACATCTGTAGTGCAAAAAGGGTGAAACCTGACAAATAAAACTGTTCCTAGGTAAAAACCATTGAATCTACGAGTCCCAAACATGGGGAAACAAGTGGATTTAGTGAATAGCTGAGCCCAGGACAATTTCAAAGTAATAAACCAAAAAAATCTGAAGCTTTTTCAGTATGTTGGGATTCTCTTGTCACTTCTCAAAGTGAGTTAGTAAAAACTGTTCCACCGTGCTTCTGCTTGGAAGAACATAAACCAAGAAGAAACCACAGATAGAGCACTGAGAACTGATGTGGTCTATCAAGTTTCAAGCACTTAGAACAAAGTGTGTTTGATTTGTAGCTTTATTTTCATCCGCCTGCATAGAGCAAAATGAAGTGAAACCTGAAAATTCAAACAGAGAACTGATTGTGTGTTTGGGGTTCAATAATCTAGCACAAACCATTTTGGGTTTTTAGCTATATTTCTCTTCACATCTATATGGCTAATGTAAGTTAAACCTGAAAATTCTAATTGTTCTTGTGTGCAAACTGTTAAACTTGTGAGTCTCAAACTTTGGATACAATGTATGATTAGTATAGGCTGAATCCTGCTTAGTAACAGAGATATCCAACTAAAAAATTTTTGCAAGTGCTTCAGTAAATTGGAATCCTTCTGCTATCTCTGGAAGTGAGTTATTAAAGCTGTTCTTGTGAGTTTTTATATAAGAGTACTTAAACCAGGAAGAAACCACAGAGTAAAATTTGGAATGCTGAATTTAAGCAGGTAGCACAGACCATGTTTGATTTGCAGCTCTGTTTTTTTTTCCACAGTATAGTGCAAAATGAATTGAAAACTGAAAATTCAGATTTTTTCTTATCTGTAAACTATTGAACCTAGGATAACCAAACTTGAGGAACAAAGTGTGTTGAGTGAAACAGTGAATCCTCTCAGGATCACAAAATTCAATGAAAAAAAAATATTTGCAGCTCTTTCAGTATATGGGAACTTTTTTCTTCCTCTTAAAATACAGATAGACCAAGAAGTTCCTTCAAGGCTCTGCTTAGAGCTAAATTAAATAGGAATAAACTAAGAGTGAACAGTGATTACTGATTGTGTGTGTGTGAAGTTTCAAGAATCTAGCACAAACTGTGTTTGATTTGTAGCACTATTTCCATCCATTGCTATCCTGCCAGCACAGTGGAACCTTATAATTCAAACTGTGCAACTGTGCAAACCTATGTACTTAATAGTGCAAACTTTTGGTACCAAGTGTGTGTTCTTAAAGGGTGATCCCTGCTGAGTATCAAAAAAATCCAACGAAAAAATTGTTGCAGCTGTTTCAGTACATGGAAATTTTACTTTTAGCTTCTAAAACACTGTTAGATAAAGATGTTCATTTATGCCTCTGCTTAGAGCTACTTTAATCAGGAAGAATGCACAGAGTGAAAACATAGACCTCATGATGTGTGTGTCATTACAAGCTTCTAGAACAATCTTGTTTGATTTGTAGCTCTATTTCTTCCCATCTCTTTAGTGTACACAAAGTAAAACCTAACAATTCAAACTTTTCCTGTTTGAAAACAGTTTAATCTAGGAGTCCCAAACTGGAGGTACTAAGTGGGTTTAGGGAGTGGGTGAATTCCCCTGAGAACCAAAGAAATACAACGAAAAAAAAAATTGCAGCTCTTTCAGTACATTGGAAAACTTTGGCTAGCCCCTAAAACGAGTGAGAAAAAAATTATTCCTGCATGCTTTTGCAAAGAATACTTCAAGTAGAAACAGAGTGAGCACTGGGAACTGATGGTGAATGTAAAGATTCAAGCATCTAGCAGAAACTGTGTTTGAGTGGCAGATCTATATTCATCCACCTGTATAGTGCAAAATGAATTAAAATCTGATAATTCAAGCTGTTCCTATGGGAAAACCCTTGATCCTAGGAAAAACCAAATTTGGAGAGCAAAGTGAGTTTAGGGGAAGATGAAAAGTGCCAAAGATTTAAGGAATCCAACGAAAAAATTGTTGCAGCTCTTTGAGTATATTGGAATTATCTATTTCACTCCTAAGGTGAATTAAAAAAAAAAAAACACTGTTCCTGAATACATCTGTTTAGATCTACTTAAAGGAAAGTTGAAAATTCAAATGTTACGTGTCTGCAAACCATTGAATCTAGGAGAAGCAAACTTGGAGAATAATGTGAGTTTAGTAAAATTATGAGTCATGCCGAGTATCAAAGCAATCCATTGAAAAATTTTGGCAGCACTTTCCATATATTTGAATTTTTCTGTTACCTTCTAAAGCACTGACAGAGAAGGTTTTACTGTCATATTATGCTTAGAGCTACTTTGTCCAGGAATATACCACAGAGTGAACACTTAGACCTAATTGTGTGTGTAAAACTTCAAGTTTCTAGCACAAACCGTGCTTTTTAGTAGCTCTATTTCCATTAAACTCTATAGTGAAAAACAAAGTAAAACCTGAAAATTCAAACTGTTCCTGTGTGTGAAACTTTGAAACTAGGAGTCCCAATCTTGGGGTAAAAATTATATTATTGAAAAGTCAACTCAAAGAATTCCATTGAAACTATTGTGGTAGATCACAGTTAGAATAAGCTGTACCTGCTTACTTCTGCTTAGAATTCCTCCACTAGGAACAAAGCCCAGAGAGTGAGCAATGAGAACTAATTTTGTATGAAAAGTTTAAGAAGCTAGCAAAGATGGTGTTTGATTATCAGCTCTATTTTTATTCACTAATATAGTGTAAAATAAAGTGAAACCTGAAAATTTAAACTGTTCCTATCTGCACACCATTGAACCTAGGAGAACCAAACTTTAAAAACAAAGTGTGTTGAGTGAAAGGGTGAAATCTCCTGAGTATAAAGAAATCCAATAAAATAATTTTTGCAGTGCTTTCAGTATATGTGAAATTTTCTTCTCGCTCCTAAAACACTGATAGACCAAACTGTTTAACCTAGGATTTCCAAACTGGAGGTCCTTAGTGGGTTTAGGGAGTGGGTGTACCCTAACGAGAATCAAAGAAATCCAATGAAAAAAAAAATTCTTCCAGCTCTTTCAGTACATTGGCATTCTTCTGCTAGCTCCTAAACTGAGTTATTAAAAATGATTTCTGCATGCTTCTGCTAAAAATACTTTAAACAGAAACAAACATATTGAGCCCTGAGAACTGATGGTGAATGTGAAGTTTCATGAAGCTAGCAGAAACTGTGTTTGAGCTGGAGATCTATATTCATCAACCCGTACACTGCAAAATTAATTGAAGTCTGAAAATTCAAACTGTTCCTGTCTCAAAACCTTTGAACCTAGGAAAACCAAACTTTGAGAGAAAGTATGTTCAGGGGAAGATGAAAAGTGCTGAGGATCCAAGAAATCCAATGAAAAAACATTGTTGCAGCACTTTGAGTGTATTGCAATTATTGTACTAGCTCCTAAAGAGAAGATAAAGAAAAAACTGTTCCCACATACAGCAGCTTAGAGCTACTTTGACCAGGAACAAACAACAGAGTGAACACTAAGAACTGATTGTGTGTGTGAAGTTTCAAGCATCTAGCATAAACTGTATTTTATTTGTATCTCTATTTCCATCCATCTCTATAATTCAATATGAAGGGAAACCTGAAAATCCAAATAGTTCTTGTGTGCAAACCATTGAAGCTAGGAGAAGCAAACTTGAAGAACAATGTGGGTTTAGTAAACAGATGAGTTACACTGAGTATCTAAGTGATCCATTGAAACATTTTGGCAGCTCTTTCTGTAAATGTGATTTTTTCTGCTAGTTTCTAAAGCACTGGCAGATAAAGTTTTGCTGTGAGATTCTACTTAGAGCTACTTTGACCATGAAAAAACCACAGAGTAACCACTTAGACCTAATTGTGTGTATGAAATTTCAAGCTTCTAGCCCAAACTGTGCTTAATTTGTAGCTCTATTTTCATTCAACTCTATAGTGAAAAACAAAGTGAAACCTGAAAATTCAAACTGTTCCTGTGTGCAAACTTTGGAAACTAGGAGTCCCAGTTGTGTGGTAAAAATTATATTTAGTGAAAGGATCAACTCTGCCGAGTATCAAAGAATTCCAATGAAACCATTTTGGTAGATCACAGTACGTTGAGATTCTCCTGCTAATAACTACAATGAGTTTGAATAAGCTGTACCTGCTTGCTTTTGCTTAGAAATACTTCCACCAGGAACAAAGCACAGAGTAAGCAATGAGAACTGATTTTGTATGCCAAGTTTAAAAGGTAGCACATGTTCGATTTGCAGCTCTTTTTTCCCCACCAATATAGTGCTAAATAAAGTGAAACCTGAAAATTCAAACTGTTCCTATATGAAAACTGTTGAACGTAGGAAAATCAAACTTGAAAAACAAAGTGTGTTTGGTGAAAGGATGAAATCTTCTGAGTATCAAAAAATGCAATAAAAAAATTTTACAGTGCTTTAAGTGTATGTGAATTTTTCTTCTCACTCCTAAAATACTGATAGGCCAAGCTGTTCCTGCAAGCCTCTGCTTAGAGCTACATTAACTAGGAAAAAACAAAGAGTGAACAATGAGAACTAATTGTGTTTGATGTTTCAAGAATCTAGCACAAACCATGTTTGATTTTTAGCACTATTTCCATCCATCACTATAGTGCCAACAGAGTGAAACCTGATAATTTAAATTGTTCCTCTTTGTAAACATTTGTACTTAGGAGCGAAGAATTGTGGTACTAAGTGTGTATACTTAGAGGTTGAGTATCAATAAAATCCAATGAAAAACTTATTGCAGCTCTTACATCACATGAAAATTATTCTTCTACCTCCTAAAATGCTGATAGAGAAAGCTGTTCATTCATGTCTCTACTTAGAGCTAATTTCATCAGGAAAAAAACATGGAGTCAACCCTTAGACCTCATTTTCTGTGTGAAATCATAAGCTTCTAGAACAATTGTATTTGATTTATAGCTCAATTTCTACATATCTCTAAGTGCACAACAAATTAAAACCTAACAATTCAAACTGTTTCTGTGTGCAAACAGTTTAACATAGGAGTTTCAAACTAGAGGTACTAAGTAGATTTAGAGAGTGGGTGAACCCTACACAGAATCAAAGAAATCCAATGAGAAAAATTGTTGCAGCTCTTTCAGTATATTCACCTACTTCTGCTAGCTCCTACAAAGAGTTAGTAAAAAGGATTCCTGCAGTCTTCTGCTAAGAAAACTTCAAGCTGAAACAAACAGATCGAGCACTGGAAACTGATTGTGAATGTCAAGTTTTAAGCAGCTAGTTGCAGATCTATATTCATCCACCTGTATAGTGCAAAATGAAATAAAATCTGAAAATTACAACTGTTCCTGTCTGAAAACCCTTGAACCTAGGAAAACCAAACTTGGAGAGCAAAGTGTGTTCAGGGGAAGAGGAAAGGTGCTGAGGATGCATGATTACAATGAAAAACTTTTGCAGAGTTGGTCTCCTGGTAAAGAAAGTGAGTCACAAACACCCGAGTCTCTCTCACTTTGTCATCAAGCCAGAGGGGCAGAGCAGAGCCGACGCCTGCACCTGGAACAGGCCCAGCGACCCACAGGCATGGTAGTCACATCACCTCAATTGGAGTAGGGGCCGAGCAGAGCCGCCGCCTGCATCCAGAACAGGCTCAGTGACCAGCTGGCGTGGAAGTCATATCACCACAATTGGAGTAGGGGCAGAGCAGAGCCACTGGACGTGCCCAGAACATGCCCAGCGGCCCACCGGCGTGGTGGTCACATCACCCCAAGTGGAGTAGGGGCAGAGCAGAGCCGCCTCCCACGCCCGGAACAGGCCCAGCGACCCACCAGCATGGTAGACACGTCACCCCAAATGGAGTAAGGGCAGAGCAGAGCCGCCGCCTGTGCCTGCAAGGTAGGAAGACCTGTGACTGACCGGCAAACAGGCCCAGGGGTCCGCAGGCATGGTAGACACATCACACCAATGGAGGAGGAGCAGAGCAGAGCTGCCGCCCGCGCCCGCAAGGTAGGCAGACCAGCGACTGACCGGCAGAACAGGCCCAGGGGCCCGTCAGTGTGGTAGACAGATCACCCCAATTGGAGGAGGAGCACAGCCACTGCCTGCCCCTGCAAGGGAGACTTTTCAACTATACAGAGCAATATAAATATATAGGGGGAAAATTTCAATAACACAACAGTTTCACCAAGCAGAAAGAAATGCGAGCAGTATGAAAAGACAAGGAAAGAAAGGACAAAAAGCAATGCAGGTCAACTCAACTTTAGAAGAGATAATAGCTGCAGCAGATGGAATGTCAGATAAAGAATTCAGGATATACATGCTTCAGATGATCTGGAGTCTCAAGGAAGACATTAGACAGCAAAATCAGACAATGAAAGATCACTTCGACAATGAATTACACAAACAAATCCAGGCAGCAAAACATCAACTATACAGGGAGATAGAGGTTATAAAAACCAAACAAACAGGAATCCTAGAAATGCAGGAAGCAATAAACCAACTTAAAAACTCAATTGAGAATACTACCAGCAGAGTAGAACACTTAGAAGATAGAACATCAGACAATGAAGACAAAGTATTTCAACTTGAAAAGAACAGCTCAGCAAGACTGTTAAGAAACCATGAGCAGAACATCCAAGAAATATGGGATAACATAAAGAGACCAATCTTAAGAGTAATTGGGATACAGGAAGGTATAGAGGTCCAAACCAAAGGAATCAGCTATCTATTCAATGAAATAATACAAGAAAACTTCCCAGACTTGAAGAATGAGACCTAATCCCAAATACTAGAAGCCTACAAGACGCCAAGTGTGCAAAATCATAAGATATCCACACCTAGACACATTATAATGAAGATGCCCAACTTACAGAATAAGGGGAGAATTTTAAAAGCTACAAGAGAAAGGAAGCAAATTACATTTAGGGGTAAACCAATAAAGATAACGGCTGATTTTTCACCACACACTCTGAAAGCCAGAAGATTCTGGAATAATATATTTCAAACACTAAAAGAAAATGGGTTCCAACCAAGAATTGTGTATCCAGGGAAATTATGCTTCAGGGTGGAAAATGAAATTAAAACCTTCCACGATAAACAAAAGTTAAAAGAATTTGCAGCTAGAAAACCATCTCTTCAAAACATCCTCGGCAAAACATTACAGGAAGAGGAAATGGAAAATAACAATGAAAACCACCATTGGGAGGTAGTACAGTAAAGGGGGGGAAGTAATCAAAGAGGAAAACAAACCATGTTTAGTAACAGAAATAAACAAATATGGCTGGGAGAACAACCCATATCTCAATAATAACCCTAAATGTTAATGGCTTAAACTCACCAATTAAGAGACACAGGCTAGTAGAATGGATCACAAAACAAGACCCAACAATATGCTGCCTACAGGAGACACATTTGATAGGAAAAGACATACATAGACTGAAGGTGAGTTTGGGAAAAATCATATCACTCATATCTACTTCGGAAACAAGCAGGAGTGTCCATACTCATATCAAATAAAATAGATTTCAAGCCAAAGTTAATCAAGAGGGATAAAGAGGGACACTACATACTGCTCAAGGGAACCATACATCAACAAGACATAACAATCATAAATATATATGTCCCAAACAATGGTGCAGCTATGTTCATCAAACAAACTCTTCTCAAGTTCAAGAGTCTAATAGACCACCATACAATAATCATGGGAGACTTCAACACACCTCTCTCGCCACTGGACAGATCTTCCAAACAAAAGTTGAATAAGGAAACTATAAAACTCAATAACACAATTAATAACCTAGACTTAATTGACATATATAGAATATACCACCCAACATCAAGAAGTTACACTTTTTTCTCAGCAGCACATGGATCCTTCTCAAAAAAAGATCATATATTATGTCACAGGGCAACTCTTAGACAATATAAAGGAGTAGAGATAATACCATGCATCTTATCTGATCATAATGGAATGAAACTGAAAATCAACGATAAAAGAAGGAAGGAAAAATCATGCATCACTTGGAGAATGAACAATAGGTTACTGAATGATCAATGGGTTATACAAGACATCAAGGAGGAAATTAAAAAAATTCTTAGAGATAAATGAAAACACAGACACAACATATCGGAATCTATGGGACACATTGAAAGCAGTTCTAAGAGGAAAATTCATTGCTTGGAGTTCATTCCTTAAAAAAAGAAAAAAAAAACAACAACAAATAAATGATCTCATACTTCATCTCAAAATCCTAGAAAAAGAAGAGCAAAACAACAGCAAAAGAAGTAGAAGGCAAGAAATAATTAAAATCAGAGCTGAAATTAATGAAATCGAAACAAAAGAAACAATTGAAAAAATTGACAAAACTGAAAGGTGGTTCTTTAAAAAAATAAATAAAATCAACAGACCCTTAGCCATGCTAATGAAGAGAAGAAGAGAATATACTAGCATATGGGATGGAAAAGGCAATATCACAACAGACACTTCAGAAATACAGAAGATAATCAGAAATTATTTTGAATCCTTATACTCCAATAAAATAGAAGATAGTGAAGGCATCAATAAATTTCTTAAGTCATATGATCTGCCCAGATTGAGTCAGGAGGATATAGACAACCTAAACAGACCAATATCAATTGAGGAAATAGAAGAAACCATCAAAAGACTACCAACTAAGAAAAGCCCATGACCGGATGGGTATACAGCAGAGTGAGGAACCTTTAAAGAGGAACTAATACCACTACTTTTCAAGCTATTTCAGGAAATAGAAAAAGAGAGAGAACTTCCAAATTCATTCTACGAGGCCAACATCACCCTGATTCCTAAACCAGACAAAGACACTTCAAAGAAAGAAAATTACAGACCAATATCTCTAATGAACCTAGATGCAAAAATCCTCAATAAAATTCTGGCAAATCGGATACAAAAACATATCAAAAAATTGTGCACCATAATCAAGTAGGTTTCATCCCTGGGATGCAAAGCTTGTTCAATATACGGAAATCAATAAATGTTATTCACCACATCAATAGACTTAAAAATAAGAACCATATTATCATCTCGATAGATGAGGAAAAAGCATTCAACAAAGTACAGCATCCCTTTATGTTCTAAACTCGAGAAAAACTAGGGATAACAGGAACATACCTCAATATTGTAAAAGCAATCTATGCTAAGCCTCAGGCTAGCATTATTCTGAATGGAGAAAAATTGAAGGCATTCCCTCTAAAATCTGGAACAAGACAGGGATGCCCTCTCTCTCCACTTTTGTTCAACATAGTTCTCGAAACACTGGCCAGAGCAATTAGACAGACGAAAGAAATTAAAGGCATCAAAATAGGAAAAGAAGAACTTAAATTATCACTATTTGCGGATGACCTGATAATATATTTAACAGACCCAAAAGGGTCTACAAAGAAACTGCTAGAGTTAATAAATGAATTCAGCAAAGTGGCAGGATATAAAATCAACACGCATAAATCAAAGGCATTCCTGTATATCAGCGACAAATTCTCTGAAATGGAAATGAGGACAACCACTCCATTCACAATATCCTCAAAAAAAATTAAAAAATACTTGGGAATCAACCTAACAAAAGAGGTGAAAGTCTTATACAATGAAAACTACAGAACCCTAAAGAGAGAAATAGAATAAGATCTTAGAAGATGGAAAAATATACCCTGTTCTTGGATAGGCAGAACTAACATCATCAAAATAGCGATATTACCAAAAGTTCTCTATAGGTTTAATGCAATGCCAATCAAAATCCCAACAGCATTTCTTGTAGAAAAAGAGAAAGCAATCATGAAATTCATATGGAAAAATAAAAGACCAAGAATAGCAAAAACAATGCTAAGCAGGAAGTGTGAATCAGGCAGTATAGTGATACCAGACTTCAAACTATACTACAGAGCAATAGTAACAAAAACAGCATGGTACTGGTACCAAAACAGGCGGGTGGACCAATGGTACAGAATAGAGGACACAGAAACCAATCCACAAAACTACAACTATCTTATATTTGATAAAGGGTCTAAAAGCATGCAATGGAGGAAGGATAGCATCTTCAACAAATGGTGCTGGGAAAACTGGAAATCCATATGCAACAAAATGAAACTGAATCCCTTTCTCTCGCCATGCACAAAAGTGAATTCAAAATGGATCAAGGAGCTTGATATCAAATCAGAGACACGCCGTCTGATAGAAGAAAAAGTTGGCTACGATCTACATACTGTGGGGTCGGGCTCCAAATTCCTCAATAGGACACCCATAGCACAAAAGTTAATAACTAGAATCAACAAATGGGACTTACTCAAACTAAATTTTTTTTTCTCAGCAAAAGAAACAATAAGAGAGATAAATAGGGAGCCTACATCCTGGGAACAAATCTTTACTCCTCACACTTCAGATAGAGCCCTATTATCTAGAGTATACAAAGAATTCAAAAAATTAGACAATAAGATAACAAATAACCCAATCAACAAATGGGCCAAGGACCTGAACAGACACTTCTCAGAGGGGGACATACAATCAATCAACAAGTACATGAAAAAATGCTTACCATCTCTAGCAGTCAGAGAAATGCAGATCAAAACCACCCTAAGATACCATCTCACTCCAGTAAGATTGGCAGCCATTATGAAGTCAAACAACAAGTGCTGGCCAGGATGCGGGGAAAAGTGTACTCTTGTACATTGCTGGTGGGACTGCAAATTGGTGTGGCCAATTTGGAAAACAGTATGGAGATTTCTTGGAAAGGTAGAAATGGATCCACCATTTGACCCAGCTATTCCCCTTCTCGGTCTATTCCCTAAAGACCTATAAAGAGCATGCTACAGGGACACTCCGACATCGATGTTCATAGCAGCACAATTCACAATAGCAAGACTGTGGAACCAACCTAGATGTCCTTCAATAGACGAATGGATAAAAAAAATGTGGCATTTATACACAATGGAGTATTACTCTGCATTAAAAAATGACAAAATCATAGAATTTGCAGGGCAATGGATGGCATTAGAGCAGATTATGCTAAGTGAAGCTAGCCAATCTCTAAAAAACAATGCCAAATGTCCTCTTTGATATAAGGAGAGTAACTAAGGACAGAGTAGGGACCAAGAGCATGAGAAGAAGATTAACATTAAACAGGGATGAGAGGTGGGAGGGAAAGGGAGAGAGAAGGGAAATTGCATGGAAATGGAAGGAGACCCTCAGGGTTATACAAAATTACATACAAGAGGAAATTAGGGGAAAGGGAAAAAAAACACAAGGGGGAGAAATGAATTATAGTAGAGGGGGTAAAGAGAGAAGAGGGTAGGGGAGGGAGGGGAAGGGGGATAGTAGAGGATAGGAAAGGCAGCAGAATACAACAGACACTAGTATGGCAATATGTAAATCAAATCAATGGATTTGTAACTGATGTGATTCTGCAATCTGTATACGGGGTAAAAATGGGAGTTCATAACCCACTTAAATCAAAGTGTGAAATATGATATATCAAGAACTATGTAATGTTTTGAACAACCAACAATAAAAATTAAAAAAAAAATTAAGAAAAGGTTCTTCAATGAGCTTCAGATTTGTAAATTTTATTTTTAAGTTTATGTAATATATCTAATAAATATGCACAATTTTGCATTAATTGAAATGATTTTGTAATCTTTGATAACATACCTCCTCTTCTTGTCTAAATAAAACTAAATTTAAATTAAAAAAAAAAGAAAAACTTTTTGCAGCTCTTTGAGTACATTGGAATTATCCAATTAGATCCCAAAGTGAAGATAAAGAAAAAACTGTTCCTGCATACATCAGCTTAGAGCTACTTTGACCAGGAACAAACAACAGAGTGAACATTTAGAACTGATGTGTGTGTGAAGTTTCAAGCATCAAGCACAAACGGTGTTTTATTTGTATCTCTATTTCCATCAATGTTTATAAAGCAAAATAAAGGGAAATCTGAAAATTAAAATGGTTCTTGTCTGCAAACCGTTGAGTTTAGGAAAAGCAAACTTGGACAACAATATGAATTTAGTAAATGAATTAGTCATGCTGAGTATCAAAGCGATCCATTGAAAAATTTGGCAGACATTTCTGTACATGTGAATTTTCCTGCTAGTTTCTAAAGCACGGAAAGAAAAGGTTTTGCTGTGAGATTCTGCTTAGAGCTACTTTGACCAGGAACAAACCACAGGGTGACCACTTGACCTGGTTGTGTGTGTGAAATTTCAAGCTTCTAAAATGAACCTTCTTAGATTTGTAGCTCTATTTCCATCTCTTTCTTTAATGCAAAACAGTGTGAAACCTAACAATGCAGACTGTTTCTCTGTGCAAACCATTGAATCTCGGTGTCCCAAACTGAGGGCACAATGTGGGTTTAAGGAATGTTTCAACCCTGCTGAGTATCAAAGAAATCCAAAGAAAATAAATCTTGCAGCTCTTTCAAAAACTAGGGATACTACTGCTAGCTCCTAAAGAAAGTTATTAAAAACAATTCCTGCATGCTTTTGCTTAAAAATGCTTCCATCAGGAAAAAAAAAACAAAGAGAGAGCACTGAGAATTGATTGTGTGTGACATGTAAAAAGCAGCTAGCACAAAGAATTTTTATTTGCAAATTTGAACTATATAATGCAAAGCAATGTGAGACCTGAAAATTCAAAGTGTTCCTGTCTGCAAACCTTTGAACCTAGGAGAACCAAACTTGCAGAACAAAGTGTGTTTAGGGAAATCATGAATCCAGCTGAAAATAAAAGAAAAGAAATAAAAAAAAATGTGTTGCAGCTGTCTCAATATATTGATTTTTCCTTCTAGCTCTTAAAGCACTGATAGAGAAAGCTATTCCTCCCTACCTCTGCTTGGAGCTTGTTTGAACAGGACAAACCAGAGAGTAAACATGTAGAAGTGATTGTGTGTGTGAAATTTCAAGCATCTAGCACAAACCGTGTTTGAATTGTAGCTCCATTTCTATCAAACTCTATAGGGAAAAACAAAGTGAAACCTGAAATTTCAAACTGTTCCTGTGTGCAAACCCTTGAAACTAAGCCTCCCAATCTTGGGGTAAAAAAATATATATATTTAGTGAAAGGTTAAACTCTGCTGAGTATCAAAGAATTACAATGATACTATTTTGATGGATCTCAGTACGTTTAGATTCTCCTGCTAAATCCTACAATGAGTTAGAATCAGCTCTACCTGTTTGCTTCTGAATAGCAGTACTTCCAACAGGAACAAAGCAGTAATGAGAACTGATTCTGTATCCCAAGTTATAGAAGCTAGCACAGACCATGTTTGATTTGCAGCTCTATTATTTATCCAACCGTATAGTGCAAAATAATGTGAAACTTGAGAATTTAACTGTTTGCTAACTGCAAACCGTTGAAACTAGGAAAACCAAACTTGAAAAACAAAGTATGTTCAGTGCAAGGGTGTATCCACCCGAGTATCAAGAAATCTAATAAACAATTTTTTGCAGTGCTTTCAGTATATGGAAAGTTATTTTTTTTCTCACTCCTAAAACATATATAGTCCAAGCTGTCCCAAAAGGCCTCTGCATAGAGCTACATTAACCAGGAAAAAACAAGGAGTGTACAGTGAGAACTGCTTGTGTATGTGAAGTTTCAAGAATCTAGCCGAAACCTTGTTTCATTTGTAGCACTATTTCCATCCATTGCTATAGTTCCAACAGAGTGAAACCTGATGATTCAACCTGTTCCTCTTTACAAACATTTGCACCTAGGAGTGCAAACTTCTGGTGCTAATGTGTACACTTAAAGGGTGTACCCTGCTGAGTATCAAATAAATCCAAAGAAATCTTGTTGCGTCTCTTTCAGTATATTGAAATTGTACTGCAAACCGTTGAGTTTATCTCTCAGCTCCTACAATGCTGAGAGATAAAGATGTTCATCCATGCCTCTGCTTACAGCTACTTTCGCCAAAAATAAACCGCAGAGTAAAAACTTAGACCTGACTGTGTTTGTGAAATTTTCAGCATCTAGAACAAACTGTGTTTGATTTGTAGCTCTATTTCTACCCATCTCTATAGTGCACAACAATGTAAACCCTACCAATTCAAACTTTTTCCTGTATGCAAACAGTTTAACCTAGGATTCCCAAACTGGAGGCACTAAGTGTGTTTTGGGAGTGAGTAAAACATACCAAAAACCAAGAAATCCAAGAAAAAATTGTTGGACCTCTTTCAGCACATTAGAATTCTTCTGCTAGACTCCTAAAATGAGTTAGTAAAAATGATTCCTATGTAATTCTGCTAAGAGTACTTCAAGAAGAAACAAATAGAGTAAGCACTGAGAACTGATGATGAATGTCAATTTTGAAGCAGCTAGCAGTAACCATGTTTAACTTGCAGATCTATATTCATAACCTTTATAATGCAAAATTTATTAAAATCTGAAAATTCAAACTGTTTCTGTCTGAAAACACTTGAACCTAGGAAAACCAAGCTTAGAAAGCAAAGTGTGTTCAGAGGAAGATAAAATGTGACAAAGATCCAAGGAATTCAATGAAAAAAACTATTTCAGCTTTTTGAGAATATTGGGATTATCTGACTAAAAGGCCAAAAGCCATGTAAATAACCTGGTACACATTTAATAACCTGTTGTTACTGATGTTTACCAGTGATGATTCCTTGCTTCCCTGAATGCTGAAATATAACACTAGAGAAGCATGCCTAGGCAAGTGTAGAGTGGAAAGTGGAAGCCTTTATTAAAGGATAGCAAAAAAGACTTTCCTCCCAGAGAAAGAAGGGGACCCAAAAGGTGGAATCTTGGAAGGGGGCAGCCTTTTCTTTTTTTTACACGTTCTTTGTTTCCCTCTATCCTGCAGTGATAGAATGCAGGTGGTAAGGCCAAAAGGTGGGAGATTGGTGGACTGAAGGAGTAATTTGAGAAGGAAGGGCCTGGGGTGGTTTGATTAGCACCTCCCTGTTTGCTGGGAGCTACTTATTTAACTGTTCTTTAGGATGGGTTCTAGGCTTTGGGGGCCTTAGCATTTCAATTTCCTCAGGTGTTGCTTTCATTTCCAGGACTCCATTCTCAATAATGGTCTTCGTTTTCTTTATCTTACTCAATATTAGACCCAATTTACTTAAATACACTAACTACCTATCTTTTAAACTGGCTTCACTGTTTTACATTAATACTAACCAGTAGCTTTAATACATTTTTAATGTCCGTTTGGACTGAATCAATAACCCTGGAATGAATGAAGCAGAGAATCTAGTTTTATCCCCAACTGTGTTTTCAGTTACCAGTGTCTGAGTTAAGATTCCCCATTGAAGAATTTACTGTGGGTTGTGTTCTCATTCCAACCTCCCATATTTGTTCAGTCCTTAGTTTTAGAACAGATACCAAAGTCTCTTGATGTATTTAGAAAATATCAGTTTCTGAGCCTTGCCTTGTAGAGATCAGTTTGAACTATAAGTGTGTAGCCTCTAAGGGGAGTAGTTGGATGCTGTGAAGCTAGAAGGAATCTTCTGATGTTCCTTTCATCTAAAAGAAAGCTAATTTTGGGGGACCATACCAGGAATTCAATTCAGAGTCCTTCAACCACTTAGTCACATAGTCACCCTTTTTACATTTTATTTAGAAACAGTTTGTTAGTGCCTCACTATTGCTGAGGCTACTTTGAACTCTCCATCCTCCTGCCTCAGACACCCAAGCCCCTGGGATTACAAGCATTTTCACCATTCCTGACTGAAAGTTTTTTTTTTCTTTTTAAAATAGTGTGAATAAAGCTAAAATGAAAATGGAACTGTTGTTATTTCTTTGAGAAAAGTTTCCCAATTCCTTTAAATGCATACTGAAAGAATTCCCCATGCAAAGACACTTCACCGGGAGAATTTCAATTTTATTGCAAAAAGCTGTGTGCTTATATAGAACTAGGGGGGAGATGGTAGGGCTTAGATAAATGGCAGGCAACCCGTTTATTGGCAAGTTCTTCCAGATATCAGCTCTGGAGCCCAGGAATTAGTTCTCATTGGAGCTGAGGTTCCCTGCCAGAGAGATTTGAAATTGGCGCCAGCAGGAGAGTTCACACGGGCGGGAACTTTTCGTGCCACTGCAGAAAAGAAGAAGGTCGGAAGAAGAGGTCCTTAGGCGCCATGTTGGAATTTTTTCTCTGGGGTATGGCTGCCGTTTATACATTTTCCAACATTCCTCCCTTTTTGTTTTCTTAGCAAGTGGGGCATCGTTGGTCAGATCTGGCTGCTTCCTGCTGTGTGGGGATGCTGTGGGGCCTAGAAAGGGAAGTGGAGGAATGCTCAGGGGGCAGGTCTGGGGATATCATGGCAGCCAGAAATAAAACCCAGTGGCTATAGACAGCTATTTCCATAGGGGTGAAGTCTATTAAAGTTCCCTGAAGCCACAAGTTGTCGATGGCATGGAACCAGTCCTGGATGGAGGAGATTGTTGGTATCAGCCACTGGTCCTGTAACAGAGACTCTAGTTAATACTGGAAGCGTTGCCTGGACATGGCGTCACCAGCACGTGAAGAAGATCAGAGTGAATAAAAACAGAATGAAGATAAAAATTAAAGCAAAGGTCAATTTTTGGCAGAAGTTCCATGTTGGGGGACTGACAGAGAAGAGGCCAAGGGCCATGAGGAGGCTTAAAAGGACATAAAGACTCATGAATCCAGGATGGCAGATTAAGAGGTTCTCCGAGCTCCTTGTCTCCCACTGTCTGATGTCCGTTGCATTCCATCGTGCCTGGTAGTGAGCTTCAGCATTGAGTGAACTGTTCTCTTGGAGATGTTGGGGGTTCATCAGTCATCAGAGGCTGGTAGTGCCTAAGCAGAAGCTGGTTGAAAGTTTGATTAGAAATTTTCTGCAACTGGGTTTGAAGGAACTTCATTATGCAGGGCAAGAGAGCACAAAAAAGGAGCATCCCAATAAGGGGCCCCAAGATAGGTAGTAAGTACGTGGCAAGAGAGGAGTGGAAGAACCCCATTATGGGATTAGAGGAGGTGGGTTTGAGCCATTGGGTCAGTAATTCCTGCAATTTAACAACATATTTTCTATTAGCCCAGACTCATTAACATAATAGCAACATTCCTCTCTGAGGAACAGGCATATATCCCCTTTTTCTGCAGTGAGAAGTTCAATTGCCCTTTGGTTCTGTAAAGCCACTTGTGCCAATGAAGTAACCTGCCGCTGCAAGGAGCCCAGAGACTCAGCAGTGGTATCAAGTGCTTCCTGCAGTTTTTGTTGCAGGTCATTGGATGCCCATAGAGCATGGCCTATAGCTCCACCAGATTGTCCAAGACTCGCCACTGAGGTTGTTAAAGTGAGGCCTACCAGAACCAGCAGAAAGACTGCCCTATGGGTGCGGGAAGGTAGGGCCAACTGTCGGAATTTGGTGGGAGTATACAAAGACAGCTGAGGAACTACAGTAACCAAGAAACAGGTGCCAGAGACATTGATCATTGAGGTACTTAAAGACCTGTTACACCAGAGGAAATGTCCAGGTTGCATAAACGCATGGCTCGATGGGGTGCTATAGCTCAAGGAACAAATGGGTAAAGGATTCATTGTTGGCAGGTGGAAACAGATGAAAGGAAATGAAGTATTGGTGGAATAACTTTCCCATAGTGGGATACATGTCACATGTAGGGGTTGTCCTTTCTTAGAGAAATTGTAGGTTTTTGCTGAAATATTTCCTGCTGCTAATGGGACCGCTGCTAGAAGTGGATGACTAAGTGAAGCACAGAGAAAGCACTGAGAAGTAGGCACAGAAAGAGGGGTGGAGTTTAATAATCAAAGAGTTTGGTGTAGCAAATTGAGCCATGTGGGAGGGGGACCTGAGGGGGTTGAAGGCTCTGAATCCTCTTTGGATGGGCTATGGATAAGATCTCGAAGTTTGGTTTCTGACTTCTTGATGTGTTCGACTACCTGGATGGTTGCCTTAGGTGGTGTAATCAGGGTGCGGCCAACAGTCATCCACCCTGTGGGTCTGACTGAGGTTGTCCGAGTATAGACAGCAAACTCAACATAGTCCCAACGTTTGGCCTTGGGGTCAGGTATATCTAAAGTATACCATCCATTGTTATCAGATGAAGAGCCTTTATGCCATTTTAGGTAACTAGAAGTCCACCCTTCAGGGTAACCAAATGAGTGGTAAGAATAGCTACCACGTTCATCATGGAACCTGCATGACAAATAGGGGCACCCATTATATATCTCAGGCCACCAATGACAATAGTCTTTGGTTTGATCAAAAAGGAAGCAAATGAAAGGCCAGTTCCAGCTACCAGGGAAGAAAGTCCTGGAAGGTGACAATTTTAGGGAAATAGAGGTACAGTTGTGGATGAAGCAAGTAGTTGCATCCACTGTGCGGACCTTCTGCATGCCATGTTCTGAGTATCATTCCTGAAGAGTGAATAAATACATGGTAGGAGAGGAGGGTAAAGACCAGTCCCGACAGAGCACAGAAAATAAGCAGAGCACAAAAAACAAGCAGAGAGAGAAGACTAGGGTGTTGGGAGAGCTCATTGTGCCTTCTTTAAGAGGAATTGGGCTTCGGGGAACACCGTGTGAGCCGCAACTTAAAGTGATGAGATGGGTGTGGAGAGCAGGAGTAAAGGGGAGGTTCAAGAGGTGACTCTTGGAGTTCCTCTGGGGAGGTCCTGTCGTCAGCAGGTGGGGCCTCCTTGTGAAATGGCTTCAACCTAGAAATGTGAATCCAGGGAGTGAGACAGTTGTCTGGTAAGGAGAGTTTGGTGGCGGTGGGTGTACAGAGAATGACAGGATAGGGGCCTTCCCATTTTGGGGCAAGAGGTCCTTTCTCCTCTAGGGTATTATAATAGACTAGACTCCCAGATGTTAAGGGAGGAGTGTTTGGAGAGGAGACTGGGTCTGGAAGAAGCCAGTCCTGATATTTCCTGAGTTCCAAGCAGAGATGAAACAAGAGAGGCAAAGACAAATCTCGGGTGAGAGGTCCTTGTGAAACGACCAACCCTGGGGGTATAAGAGGTCTTCCATACATTATCTCAAAGGGAGACAGTAAAGGTGGTTTCTTAGGGAGAGCTCTGATTCGAAGCAAACCCAAGGGAAGGAGTTTGACCCAGTCTAAGTTTAATTCCATTGTCAATTTGGTAAGGACTTCCTTTAGAGTACGATTTACCCTTTCCACTTTCCCTGAAGCCTGGGGGGAATATGGACAGTGGAAATGCCACTTGAAGGAGAGGGCTTGAGAGACCTTTTGTGTGATCCTAGAAATAAACTCAGGGCCATTGTCAGATTGTAAGGAAGTGGGCATACCAAACCTGGGAATGATGTCTGTCAGTAAGATTGAAACTACAGTGGAAGCCTTTTTATTGGAAGTGGGAAATGCCTCAACCCAACCAGACAAAGTGTTCATAAAGACAAGGAGGTATTTAGTGCGCTATACTGTGGGCATGTTGGTGAAGTCTACCTGCCAGTCAGCAGCAGTAATGTGTCCCTGGGCTTGGTGGGAGGGAAACTCTTTGGGCCTTAAAGTAGTATGAGGGTTGGTCCGCTGACAGATCTGACAATTAGAGGCTATATTTTGTAGCATGGCTTTGTCAGAGGGGGTGAGGGAGAAGAAGCTCTGTAAAAAGAGGGTCAAAGACTGAAAATTGGAATGGAATAGAGTATGAAGGAACTCGAAAAGATCCTTGTTCTTACTGGAAGAAGTAGGGGCTTCAGATGAGCTGAAAGTGGCCATTATATGTCCCCCAGGGGGGCCATAATTGGAAGTGGTAGCAGCCATTCATGCCGCCTGGTCAGCTTTAGCATTGCCCTCAGTGATAAGAGAGCTGTCCTTCTGATGGGACCTACAATTGACAACTCCCAACTGGGTGGGTAAGTGGGAGGCCTCTATCAGATTGGTTATAAGAGCCGAATTAGTGATCGCATTACCTTTGGTGGTAAGTAGGCCTCGCTCCTTCCATATTGCAGCATGGGATAATAAAATATGGAAGACATATTTTGAGTCAGTATAAAGGGTGAGGGATTTGCCTTGTGCTAGAAGGCAGGCACGAGTGGCTGCTATAAGTTCAGCCTGCTGGTTGGTAGTTCCTGAAGGCAGAGCTTTGGCCTCTATAATCTCAGTGGCTGAAACTACAGTGTATCCAGAGTAATGAGTGCTGTTCTGCCTAAAGGGACTGCCATCAGTGAACCAGATAAGGTCAGGCTTGGTGAGTGGTCCCTCAGAAATGGAAGAATGACAGGGGAGGAAATCATCTAAGGTTTCCAAGCAATTATAAGTTGGTGTGTCAGACGTGGGAGTCATTGGGAGCAGTGAGGCAGAGTTCAGTGCAGAGCAGGGGAGGAACATAATATTAGGGTTTTCCAGAAAGGAAGTGAGGAGTGACAGAACTCTGGATGGAGGAAGGGTTTGAAGGCCCTTATAAGCTAAAAAATCCTTCAAGTGATGTGGGCAGTGGATAGTTAAAGTGGCCCCAAAAGTCAGCTTAGAGGCTTCTTTGTGTAAAATTTGTCCAGCAGCCAGAGCTCTTAAGCAAGGGGCCCACCCACGAATGGTAGGGTCTAGTTTCTTGGACAAATACACCACAGGTGCAAATGTAAGCCCATACTTTTGACCTAAGACCCCAAGTGCTTGCTCCCCCCTTTTCATGGACATATAGATGAAATGGTCTTGAAAGATCAGGAAGGTGAAGGGCGGGTGCCTTTAAGAGGAGTTGCTGAAGCCTGCGGAAGTGGTAGTTGGGGGAGGAGGCAAGAGATTCACTAGGGGGTCACATTGCTAGGTCATACAGGGGTTTGGCTAGAAGAGAATAATTTGGGATCCAGGCACTAAAATAACCTGCTAGTCCTAGGAATGACAGTATTTCGGCTTTCGTATGGGGCACCGGAAGATTAGAGAGGAGTTGCCTCCTATCCAGTGTTATTTCCTTTTTCCCGGGTGTAAGGTGAAAACCAGGTAGGTAATAGAAGACTGGGAAACCTGGGCCTTGTGGGGAGACACCCTATATCCCTTGTCTGCTAGGAAATTAAGAAGCTGGGCGGTGTGGGATTGAGAGTGTTCCCAAGAGGGACTACATAGAAGAAGGTCATCGACATATTGAAGGAGAGTAGAGTCAGGAGAGGTGGGGTGAAAGGATGTGAGGTCCTGGGAAAGAACTTGGCCAAAGAGATGGGGGCTATCCCTGAATCCCTGTGGGAGGACAGTCCAGATAAGCTGACGAGAATGGCGGGTGTGCTGGTCAGTCCCCATAAAAGCAAAGATATCCTGAGATTCTGAGGACAAGGGAATAGAAAAGAATGCATCTTTCAAATCTAGGACTGAGAAGTGGGTAGTAGTGGCAGGGATCTGAGAGAGGAGGTTTGTAAGGGTTGGGCACTAGCAGGTGGATGGGGACCACAGAGGAGTTGACAAGGCGAAGGTCTTGAACCAGACTGTAGGACCCGTTAGGTTTCTTAACTGCCAGAATGGGCGTGTTGAAAGGAGAGTGTGAAGGCCTAAGATACCCCTTTTATAATAAATCCTGGATGATGGGTTCTAATCCGAGGAGGGCTGTTGTTGTAAGTGGATATTATGGTTGACTAATATATCTTAAAGGGTCCCATAAGACAATATGAATAGGACTGCATTTAACCATAGAGGGGGTAGTTGTGTCCCAAACCTCAGGGTTAACTGGTTTAGATTGTTGTGGAAGAGTGTGTGAAGGAGGTGTATCTGCCTCTAGGAACATCATGAGGAAATGAGAGCTAGGAGAGGTGTGGGGTGATATGTGAATGGTGACTTTCAATAGTGAGAGTATGTCTCTTCCCAGAAGGGGAATGGGGCAATGGCTCATAACGAGAAAGGAGTGTGTGAAGGACAAAAGGGATCCCTGCATATAACATGATAAGGGAGGGGGGTCAAGGGAAAATCTGTTTACCTCCTACACTGACAATAGGAGCTTTTGAGGGTGTGGTAGAACCCAAATACTCCCTCAAGACTGAAAAAGTGGCACCAGTATCCAAGAGGAAGGTAATGAAGCGTCCATCCACCAGGAAGGTGACCCTAGGCTCTTGCTTCTTGATGGTAATAGTTGGGAGGGAAGGCCCAGGGCTCCATCAATCCTCCTCTGCCAAGCCCAGGAGAGGCTGGGGTTGCCGGGCAGCTGACCAACCTCCCTTCCAAGTTGTTGGGCAGTCTGCCCCCCAGTGTCCCCTATAATGGCATTTTGGGCAGGGGGTGGAGGGTGTCCTCAGCGAAGGACAATCCCTGGCCCAATGTCCCTCCTTACCACATTTGAAGCAAGCTCCAGGGGGTGTCTTATTAGGACGGCATGGTGATGACCTTCTCTGAATGACCTGGGCCAACATTTGGAATTTGGCATTTTCAGCCCTCTGCCTACGGCATTCACTTTCATCCTCTCTACCATGGAAGACCTTGAAAGCAACCATGAGGATTTCTGTCTAACGAGTAGCAGGGCCCTGCTCAAGCTTTTTAAGCTTGGCTTTAATGTCAGGGTAGCTTTGGGCCAGAAAATATGTCATTAAGACATGACGGCCATCAGGGGTTTCTGGGTCGAGGTTTGTGTACTGTTGAAGGGCCTTGGTTAGTCTATCCAAGAATTCTGAAGGTGTTTCTTCCTTCCTTTGAATGACCTTCTGCACCTTTTGAAAGTTAACAGCCTTGCAGGTGGCCTTTTTCAGGCCCGCCAAGAGGCAGGATGTAAAAAGGTCACAAGACTGTAAGCCTCCTGAGGTGTTGTAATCCCATAGGGGATCCTGCTCTGGGACAGCATGAGGGCCCATGGGGTGATTGGGATTGGTCCTACGATTTTCATCAGCATGGGCTTGGGCTAGCTCCCAGACCCGTCACCTTTCCTCGGGGAGAAGTGTATTGGCCAAGAGCATGTAGATGTCATGATGAGTGAGGCTATATGCTTGCAGGACCCATTGAAATTCCCGAATGTAAGTGGTGGGGTCAGTGGTGAATGAGCCTAACTTCCTCTCTAGCTGAGTAATGTTTGACATGGAGAAGGGCATGTGGACTCTGATGACACTCTCAGGAACAGCTACCTCATGAAGGGGTGCGATTGTCTTGGGGGTGGGAAGGAGTCCTTTAGACCTGGTAACAGGAGGACTGGAAGAGGCAGGCGGCAGACAGGAAGGAGAGGGAGGGGAAGGTAGTGTCTCTGCAGAGGAGGAGGTGGAGCAGGCAGAAGAGGGTGGAGGGGAGGGGGATGAAACGGAATGAGGATCCATGGAATCAGGCAGAGGAAGAGGAGGGTATAGCAGGAGAGAAGGGGAGGATGGGGCTGGGGGATAAGGTGGGTGTTCATCTGCTGGGTCGAATGAGGAAGAATCTACAAAGTCAGGAGTAGAAGTAGGGGAAGAGAGGGGTTTGCAAGCAAGGAGGACCTGAGAGGGAGAGCAGGAGGAGCAGAGAGCAGGGTGCAGTGCGAGAAGGCTGAAACCTTCAATGTAGGGAATCTCCCTCCACTTTTTCAGATGCCAGCAATAGTTAAAAAGGTCCTGGAGGAGGTTTGGATCTAAGGAGCCTTCTGGAGGCCAATGATTGCCATTATCCAGTGGATATGTAGGCCAATCTTGGGTACAGAATTTGATTAGAAGTTTGGGCTTGATGTCTGGTGTGAGCGAGAGTGTGGCCAGATTTTTTATTAATCATTTGAGAGGTGAGGCTTCAGGTACTGATGAAGAGGTGCCCATAGTCACAGGGAGAGATGGAAGAGATAGAAAGAGAGAGAGAGAGAATAAGAGTAAGTGAGAGAGACAAAGAGAAAACCCGGGCTGGAATGGCTTCCTGAAAGCTCAGGGCAAACGGGGGTCAAGTGGGCGTCCCCAAAATGACCAGGCATTTCGAGGAACTACAGAGGGCACTACCCGGTCGTCACCAGTGAAGTGCAATCTGTGAGACCCAATGGGGTAGGACCCATGGGCAACCTGATGTCAGGAAAGTTTTCGACCGTAGTGGAAGAAGTCAGTAATGAAAACAGAACTCTGGCTCTGGCAGAACACAGTTCCAGGCGAGGAGTTCAGTTTCCCCAAGCAGAAAGGCAGCTTCAGCCAGACACAGAAGCCCCGCAGGAAACAGCAGCTCTAGCCAGCAGCGGCAGCGGAGGAGGAAAAAAACCACAGAGCCTCTCGTGTAAACTCAGAAGCCTCACGCCCCAAAGGGAAATGGATCACCAGAGGGTCCACTGCAGCTGGTAAATGTATTAGAGGGGTGGATTCCCTCCTCCCTACCGGGCGTCTGGTGTGTGCCGGATGATCACAGTCACAAAACCAGCTTGAGCCCGAAGGGAGTTGGTGAGCTGCGGTCAGGGGAAACTTACCTAAGCCAGATCAGTGGTGAGTGCAGGGAGCTGGCGTCTGAAAAGAGCAGACGAGGGCGGAGTGTCTCCGCGGAGCGGGGGATGGAGCTCTTGTTGGAAAGAGCTCACCCGTATCCTCACACGGGGCACCAGAATTAAAGAATTTCCCAAGCAAAGACACTTCACCGGGAGAATTCCAATTTTATTGCAAAAAGTTGTGTGCTTATATAGAACTAAGGGGGAGATGGTAGGGCTTAGATAAATGGCAGGCAACCCGTTTATTGGCAAGTTCTTCCAGATATCAGCTCTGGAGCCCAGGAATTAGTTCTCATTGGAGCTAAGGTTCCCTGCCAGCAAGATTTGAAATTGGCGCCAGCGGGAGAGTTCACATGGGCGGGAACTTTTCGCACCACTGCAGAAAAGAAGAAGGTCGGAAGAAGAGGTCCTTAGGCGCCATGTTGGAATTTTTTCTCTGGGGTATGGCTGCCGTTTATAATTTCCGAACACATACCCAGAAATATTATTACTGAATTGTATTGCATTTTTATCCCAGATTTATTATTATTTTAATTCATTTAGGTACTCAAGATTAACCCATGGGCACTTTGTCACTGTGCTATATAGTCCAACCTGTTCCCCCTTTTTGAGACAATGTCTCACTCATTTGCTTAGGACCTTGCCAAGTTGCTGAGACTGGTCTTGAATTTAGAATCATCTTTTCTTTTCCTCCTGAGCCACTAGGAGCACTGACATGTGCAGCCTTGCTGTGTTACCCCAAATTATTATTCGTGGAATATATGTCATTTTTATCTTAAGCTTTTGAAGGACCTTAACACTTTTGTTTCAAAACCGTATTTATTAATTTTATATTTCACCAATATTTTTACATGTATATATACTCTGGCATCCCTGTAATCTTTCTGATATTTGTTTGCTTTTGTTTTGTTTGGTACTGGGAACTGAGCAACATCTCCAGTCCTTTTTATGTTTTATTTTGAGACAGGTTTTACTAAGTTGCGTAGAGGCTTGCGAAGATGCAGAGACTGTATTTTAAATCACAATTCTAAACCTCTGGAACTCTATATTTGTCTTGCATATTTTTCCTAAAGCCATTCTGAGAGCCCTGAAGAGGGTGCAGGAAATCTATTGGACTCATGCATTAAATCCCTGAGGCAAGTTTATGTGAAGTAGCCAGTGTAGGAGTGTTCTGCAAGGATTTTTTTGAAAAAACAGGGATTTCTTGTTTCCAACCCTTGTTCTGAACCACTATTGGGTATCATAGTCCATAAAGGTACTGGAAAAACGATGTAAACTCATTGGTTTTCAATCTATAGATTTGCATAAGCTCAGTCACCTTTGTTTCCAGAGCTTGGAATGTCAGGACATACTAACTTAAACAAAATATTTTCAAGTTGAGAAACTCAGTGTACAAGCAAACTTCTTTTCAGAGCAATTCATAGTTCTGGCTTTTACTGAGGTGAGCAGGTTTGAGGTTGGGCTCCTAAAGTGCTAAAATCTCACTCAGGGAACCAGTGGTTTATTGTATTTGCCCCTATTATTAAACAATACAAACAATGGATAATCTTTTCTGACAGCAACAACAATTGGGAAAATATGTTGGCAAATGTTTTCTTCAGATAAACTAACAGCTTTGATATTTGACTATTTCTCCTGCCTTGAGTCCAGCTGATAAACACTTGCAGAGGCTTTCATGGCTCCTAGAAATCACCATATTTTCTGTGGCTTAGATATTTCAGTATCACTTCTTCTACATTTCTGTTTAATGTGGGTGATGCTGGCCAATGGGGATTTGGTCCCCAATGCAGTATTTGCTCAAGACAAAACAAATATTCCATGTACCCTCTCTTTTCATTCTGATTGAAGGTAGATATTTTCTAAATTCTCAAATGTATTTAAGTCTCTCTACTTATTTATAAGTTTGCCAAAGAGAAACTCAGTATATGAGTAGCTTTTTATTAACTGTATTTATAGATAGAGGGAGAATCCAGAATTTTAATATTCTGCTTTATTTTCAACATCATCCCCTCCTAACATCTCCCTTTTATTGTGTTTCTACATTTGGAACTTAATACTTTGCACATTCTGCACACACACTGTGCTACCAGTCCCAAATTTCAACTTAAGATTGGATAATTTTAACATTCACACATCTAATATTATTTTTAATATGAATGATTTTATTTAGGCCTTTCTATTGCTCTTAACAATGCCAAATATGTATGGATTCATATTTGGCTAATTTATTATTCATTGTTTGTATTATTCCATATAGTTTCATAATACACATTAATGTCACATAACAATAGCAACTTTACCTGGTCTTCAAAATTTGAGGTTTTGGGGCTATTTTGCATATTGTTTTCCTAGATTAATTTCAGAAAACAAGTTAAGTATATTAAAATTTTAAGGGGGTGATATTATACATTAAACTGAGATAAATAGTTTTCTGTTTAATTGTGAATTTTATTTACACACATGGTATATATAATGGAGCATTTTATGTCCTTTTTAAATTTTTGTTTTGTGATAAGTTGCACATATTCTCTTTGAAAACTTCTGGACATGTGATTTGTTACACAGATATCACTTGTATGTAATACTTATATAATATTTTGTTCTGACAATTAAAGTGGATATAATCATGTTGTAGAAACAGATGAGGCAAGGCACCGAAGATAGCAGGAAACAGTTTTATTTGGCTGCTGCCAGGTTCAGAGGGCATAGCTTTTGCTGTAATCAATCAATCCCCTGAATCCTGCATTGAGGTAGTTTCAGAGTATTATACCCAGCATGTAAGGAAAGGGGCTCAGAAGTTCACAGTCTGCCAAAGTCACATAAAAGCAATTTTTTTTTCTTTCACTGTCCTGGGCAAGTTAACCCTTCAAGGACAGCACCTGAGAAGAAGAGAGCTCCTTGTTCCCTTCCTTTCCTCCTGCCAGCTATTACTATGCAGCCCAACTGATGTCTTCTCTTATCTTAGAAATGTAGACTTCTGTGTGAAGCCCAGCTCAAGGCTAGAGGCCTTGCTTACACATTTTTACAAACTACTCTAGTGGATACATATTTGTGAGAAACTAGTAAGGTGGTGTCCACTCCTAGAGTTCTAATTTTGTTTTTCCTGCCCAGCAGCCATGTAAAACTAAGAAAAATAAAAAGTTAGCTGTTTATCTACATTGCAGTCTTTTATAGAGATTCTTTTGTTGACAGTCCTAAAATCAGCCCAGGTGAAGATTTCTGGAGAAGCCCCATTAAGACTTTTCTGTGAAGAAAAGGGGTGCAACTTCAATAAAGCTAAAAGTGTGTATCATCCCCCAAAAAGCATTTTTTTCAAACTTTATTATTTATTTCATTTTGAATGTACCTCCTCTTTGCACCTATTTCCCTGTTTCAACTGCATGGGCTAACATAGCCATAACCTTATGCTATCATGTAATTTTATATCATCAGGGTTCAGAAGCACAGTAATTTCTATAGGCTGTGCTACTGGTTGAAAAATATCATGTATATTAAATAAAAAATATACACAAAAATATTAGCAATTTACATTCTTTCTGTAATTAAAGATGATTTGTTTTTTTTTGTCCTGATCAATACTGTGTCATTTTTTGTATCTGATTTTAGTTTGTATTTTTCTAATATTTTAAGACATTGAGCTTTTTTAAGTTTTGAACTACTTATCTACCAAAAGTGTCATATCCTTTTTTATTAAACATGCTTAATTTTATGTGAAGTCATTAGTTTTCCCACTTTGTCACTTTTCTTTATTTTTTTTTGTTGTTGTTGTTTTGTTTTTAAATACTTTATTATTTAGTTGTGGCTGGACACAATACCCTTATGTTACTTATTTATTGGTATGTGATCCTGACGATGGAACCAAAAATTCAGAGAGTAAGAGAATTTGCAAGTAGTATGTGGTCTAGTGGAAATATTTGAGATTTGGGTTCATGCATAGTTGATTTGGAATTCTACCTAGTCTGCTTAATAGCTGTGAATATTTGAACATGTTTCTTTCCTTCAAACCATTATATAAGCTTCATGTCTAAAATAGGGTAGTATGTTATAGAGTGCATGATATAAGCAATTTTTCTTCTTTTCTGTATTTATACACTAGGTATTGTGTTTTTTAATTTCACCTGATAAAATGCAGAATCTGTTTCCAAGTCCTTAGATCTAATATTTCTTTCTTTCTTTCTTTCTTTCTTTCTTTCTTTCTTTCTTTCTTTCTTTCTTTCTTTCTTCCTTCCTTCCTTCCTTCCTTCCTTCCTTCCTTCCTTCCTTCCTTCCTTCCTTCCTTCCTTTCTTTCTTGCTGGGGGTTTGGAGTACTAGGGATTGAACTCAGTGGCACTGGCTACAGAGCCACATCCCCAGCCTTATTTGGAATTTATTATAGACAGGGTCTTACTGAGTTTCTAAGTTCCTCAACATTGCTGAGGCTCAGTTTAAGCATTTTTTTAAACAATTCTCTTGCCTCAGTCTCCTAAGCCACTTGGATTATGATTTTGCCACTATGCCTGGCATTTTTTAAATTTATTGTGGCTCATAGGAATCAGTAAATGTGAAAGTGAATAATATGATACCTACACTCAAAAGGTCTTTATTTATTTTTATTTTGTTTCAAATACTGTTGTGTCCAAAATAACAAGTGCCCATTAGAGGAGAAATTATCAAAGCATAGAATTAAGCTTCTGATGAGGATGATAGCTAACCCTCTGAAGTGAAGCAGTCATCAGCTGACTGTTTTTACCAGAAAAAAAAAAAAAAAAAACAGCAGCATGAATTAATAAGCCAGACCAATCATGATCTAAGAAGCTCTAGAGTGACTCATCAATTATAATTGTAATCCAGGATTCTGTCACACACTTTGAGAAAATTCTGTGGACAACAGCAGTTGCCTTATTGGTACTGTTTTCCTTTTACCCTAAGTTAAGTCTGAACCATTATGCAGACATGTATGCATCAGATTGATGCTAAAAATCTCACAGTACCTCATACAAAGTGAGGAAACAATATCACAGACTAGGCATTAGATCAAAGGCTAAGTTACAAAATAAGATGTTTGTCTTTAATATATTTAAGTTTTACAGTCAAGACTGTGAAAATATACACAAATGAGACATCGAATTCTTGGAATGCTCTCTTCTCTTTTATGCTGTCTGACATCTGAAATGGGAATAAGTTTGTGTTCAGCATCAAATAGATAAAATCATTATTTTTTGGACCATGTCTGTTTGGTCTTCCTTCTGTTTCGAAGGATAGTTCCACTTTTGTTGTTTGGTTTGTGGAAAAGCATTGATTAAAAAGTGTATTCTCACACCTCCTGTATAGAATGAAGAGGTCCAGGCTCTTTGACTCACCAAGGTCAGAGGAGCCATATTCTCAAAGTTGAATGTAACCATTATGAATTAAGATGTGCTAGAGCCTTAAAGCAGAGGGCATTGTGAAGATGTAGTTCTAAATACCTATCTATTTTTTATTAGTAATTATATATTTGTAACAGAATAATAGTACTCTTGATATATTTAGTTTTGTGATTAAAATAAATTTAACTATGTCTTTTTTATTGTATATACTAAAAAAGTTAAAAACAGCACCTGTGCCTAACATATTATTTGTATTGGATATTAGGGGAGTACTTCCCAGTTGAGAGCTCTAACTGCCTTTTTAGAAAAGTTAAATACAAAAAAACTATTCCTCATAATATGGTTTCCAATAATTAACAATATGTATGCATATAATTCATACATTGATATTATCCTATATAAAGGCTTAATTTAAATATCCTACTGCATGGCTAGACTCCATCACTTTTGGAAAAACTTGCCTTTTAAAAAATCTGCTATCTGTACTCAATTCTAATTACCTTAAAATAAAAGTGAAGTAAATGCACCCAAGAACCCACCTATCTTTACTCCTTCTGGCCTCATTAAATCCTGGAGTTGGTGCCATCTACTGTCATTTGGATAGTAGGCTCAGTGGATTCAGACTAAGAGGGCAGCAGTTTCCGATTGATTGCTCTTGGGTGATAATTGTTCAATCCAACATATGATTAAAAAAAAAAGGGTATGACTTAGACTATTTAATTGAGTTTTAATTTCTGGAGTTTGCTGTTCTTTCAGATTCATTTCTAAGCTTCCTTCTTAATGCTTAAAAAAACCTAAGTTCTGCTTCCATCCAGATAATAAAAAATCTATAAAGAGAATTCAAGTCATCCTGAAAGCCAGGCAATAGTGACTGTGCAGGGCTTTTAGACTGTACCTGTACACTGGAAATGAAGACTTTTTAAAAGATGTTTTAAACAGCAATTGCTATAGCTGAAGTGCTTTTGATAGATAGGAACTGCCTAGCAGTCTCCAGTATAAGCAAAAATGAATAATCTTATAGAGAAATTCATTCCTAGTCTCCTCTGGCCAATTCAGTGGGAAATATATCAGCAGCTGAAATTCTGAACATTCTGTCCTATCCAATTATGGTATCTTCAGCCATGGCTTGGAGCATATATGGACAGCTTTGTTCTGGAAGCATGGGTTCTCCTCAGATTTTGTGGTACTGATTGGCATGATCATCAGGAGAGAATCCCAAATTCAGATGTGTTTGTTTTTCTTTGCATAAAATTGTCGCTGGTATATAGGTGACTGAGTTGCTTTTTTCTCCTGCGCTTTCTATATGTCTGAGAAGCAGGACCTCAAATTCAGAACTCTGGACTTTTTTTAGTTTTATTTTTTAGGGTCTCAGAATGTAATCCTCTATTTCTATTATTTCTGTTAACATTACCAAAGGCAACTTTATTACTCTACAAAATAATAAACTGTTTCTCATATTTCAAATAGACACATTATTCATTATTTTGTAACTATTTTTTTTCTAACACTACATGGCACTGCTTGTAATATTCATTTTATTTTTTAGTTATAGGTGGACACATTATCTATATTTTATTATTATGTGCTACCAAGGATCAAACCCATTGCCTCACATATGCTAGGTGAGCACTCTACCTCTGAGCCACAACCCAAGTTCTAGGTGGCAATGTTTTGGGGAATTTTATCCTCCTGTTTGTGAGAATTTAATATGAAAGAAAAAGAAGAAGAAGAAGAATTTGATACTTTTTAATCAAATGCTGGTTCTTGTCCTCTCTTATTCTTCCTAGACATAGATACCTTACTGGAATGTATTTAAGTTGGGATTCCCCAATTTAGACTTGGCAGGATGATATATCCTTATGGCATTCTCATATTTTCTCCTGTGTCAGTGGTTTCTGAGGTATCCACAGCTGTCATGTCTATATAGTTTTGGAGTGTATAGCCCATTTGAATCTGTGCCCTCTACTGCCAAGAGGAAACAGTCTGAAATATAGTGTGGAGATTATCTGAAAAGTAGTTGGATGCCCTGCACCTGAAATAACTTTCCTGAAACACCCATCCCTGAAGTCTTTTTTTTTTCCTTTGACTACTGGCAATACTGTTACATGATAATGGGCATGCAGTCATTTCTTTGACATACTCATTTTAACTTCTTGAATTTACACCCAGCATTAATTTAACCATGTTATATTTTATATCTGTTTTAAATAGTTCAAGGAGTCTACATTATTATCACAAATGACTTTTCTAAACTTACATTTTCACCAACAGTGGGCAAGGGTTTTCTTTTTCACATATCCATAGTTTCTTGACCTTTGTTTGTTATAAGATTGTTGACAAAACTATTCTCTCTTTTTTGGGGGTAGGCACTAGTAATTGAACTCAAGTGCACTCAACAATTGAGCAACATCCCAAGCCCTATTTTGTATTTTATTTAGAGACAGTGTCTCACTGATTAGCTTAGTGCCTCACTTTTTCTGAGACTGGACATTGAACTCAGGTCCTTCTGCCTCAACTTTCCAAACTGCTAGGATTACAGACATGTGCAACCATTCCTGGTGACAAAAGGTACTTACTCTAACACCTGTGCTCAGTATACAAGTGTCCACTTTTTGACTTGTGCATCAAATCTGTCATGGAAGATTGTACAGTCCAGTATATCAAGTAGCCACAGAGAGAATGTGTGGAAACCTTTTCTGGGAATTAACAACAGCATATGCTTTCTAATCCCTCCTGCGAACTACTGCTTGAGATTTTAGCAGCCCATTGAGATGCTTGCAAATCAATGGAAAACCAATATTTTGTGATCTAGGGAAAATTTGCATATGATCTGTAGTAAGCATAATTTCCAGAACTTGAGCATTTGGAATAGCTTTCTATTTGGGTTCCTCTGCCTAAGCCTCCTACCTTTCTTTTGCAGAGTGTTTTGTTATATGTGAGGTAACTAGTTTCTTCCATTGAATGGAAGATGTTAAGAGATTACATCTGTCAGTGAAGAAAAATTTTCCTGCTTGGAAAAATTGGCTGTCATAAAATTTTTAGAGAGGCAAGCTTGAGACTGGAGCTCTTTGTGTGCTGAACACCCATAAATGCATAAACCAAATTATTTGTGATTTAACTTCTCTGTTCTGATCTCAGGGTTTTAAGCCCATGGATGCCCTGGCATAAACATAGATAACTATCATTTTTCTCTGTATTCTTAGTACTATTAATGTGAAGATCCTTCTTCAGCACAAGCAAAATTAAGATCTAAAGCACAGCAAACTATTTTGAGGTAGATGTTATATATAAGGTCCCAATCTTCCTCTTCTCAGGGCTGTTGGTAATTCTGTTCCAATTACATAGCACATTGCCTATGGCTGGACTGAGGCCCAAGTCTACCCTAGCTTTGTAAAATCATCAAGTGACAGATATTTTCCCAGCTGTACAGTTTCTATAAATCTCTTGACTCATTTTTTTTTTACTTTGCCTAAGAGAAATTTGAAACATAATATTTCCATTTAATATATTCATGGATGTAACTTCTATTCATTTATATCCTCAACTTTGGCCTCCCTTAAGATATGCCTTCTATAGTTGGGCTGGAATTTTAACCTAGTGCTTTGCAGATTGTATACACAAACTATACAAGTGAATTCTGCCCCCACGTTGATCTTTCTTTAGGTTTGGTCATGTTAACCATTCACAAGTCATGTTGTTCTTGAGGTGTTTAGATTTATGTTGACCTTTCAATTTCTATTAAATATATATATAAAGTTTTACATACATATACATTAATCTATGTATTTTGTTTTGTATTATGATTCCTTGGTTTTTATTATTGTAAAATAAGTTCTTTTAATTCAGAATTTGGGGGCTGATTTTATGTATAACACATAACAGATGAATTTTAGAATTTTTTCTCTGGTCACTTCTCTCATTAAAAGTAAAATATGCTAACATATTAATGAGGTGATACTGTAGATTTAGAGGAAATTTTACATATTGGCAATGATGAGTTTTACTATGTACACAATGGTGTGTATGATATAGTCTTTTATGTTCTTTTGTGTATTTTTATTTTCTCAAACTCTACATATTTTTATGCATGCATGAATGTAAAATATGACATGCATGTGAAATCTACATAAAATTATGTGATGACTCACATATTTGTCAAACTGGGTATATTATGATGAAAATGGGTTCTGAAAATTGTTTTTCTCACAGTATTCCCTTTGTTTTTCTAACCCTATTCTCATGGCTATTTCAATGTACATTGCCTTTTCTCTATATCCTGGATTTTATCTGTTTTGACCAATACTGTCATATCCTTATATGTGATTGCAGTTCAGATATGCAATACTTTTTATAAGTATATACTTCTGCTGGGGAATGAACATGTATTTTCAATAGCCATTTCTTAAAAGAAATAACATTTTTTATCTCTCTTTAATTCCTGAGAATTTACTTTCTCCATGTGTTTACTGATACTATTTTATTTTGTGTCACATATATGATTTTAATTGTCATTTTCAAATTTCTAAAGCTATTGAGGTATTTCATAGTTATTTAATAATATGTTTTCTTTTAAAAGGTGTCTAGTGAAGTCTCTTCCCTGCCTTTTATTAGTACTGGGGATAGAATCCAGAGGCACTTTACCACTGAACAACATACGACATCTTTTTTTTTTTTTTTTAATATTATCTTTTGATACATGGTTTCAATTAATTGCTTTGGGCCTCAATAAATTGCTGAGACAGGGATTGAACTCACAATTCTTATTTCTGAATATCCTGAGCTGCTGGAAGTATAGCTCTTACCTTTTTTTTTTTTTTTTTTGAGTCTCTGTATTTGACATTTTAAATTTTTTTATTTACTTTTTTGGCACCCAGTTTTAAAATCAGGCATGCTGTACAGCATCCCCTGCTCATTATGTTTTATTTTATTTTTTTTTAATTTTCAGAAAGGGCCTCTAATTTGCTTATAAGCTGGATGAGTTAATAAGGCTAGGTTTAAACTTGGATCCTCTTGCCCTAGCTTCTTGTTCTCCTTTTTCATATGTGAGACATATGTTTTTCCACATGTGAGCCAATTAGTTTTTCCCAATTTGTTACTTCAGTTTGTGCCATTTAGTGATATTAAATCATAACAATAAATTGCATATAAATGTTTTTTTCTGTTTTTTATAAAGGTATCATTTAACTTTGAAAACAAACAACCATACTTCTATCTTTTAGTATCATTTTAGATAATTAAAGAAAGGTGTACCATACTACTCAGGCACATTTACAGTCCTATCTAAAGTTTATTTTGAGTAAGCATCTCACTAAGATGCTTAAGCTGATCTTTATTTTGAATTTTTTTTTTCAGTTTTCTTCTAAGCATCTGGTTTTATAGTCACCCACCACTTGATATACTGTAAAAAATCTCTTTCTTGTAAAAATTTGCAAATTTTATATTTTTATTATATATTAATTATTTTGTTACCAGTGAATTCTTTATTAAGTCATACAAGGAAAGGATACAATGGAATTTTTTGTTATTCAGATACTTCATTTTTTATGCAACTTTCTTAGTAAATATTGTCATTTTTTTTCCTTTATGGTATTTCAGTTTCTGTGTTTTATCATTGTCTAAATGGCTAGAGTCTTTTTAAGTATTCTGTCTTTAGTTCCAAAGGCCTAATTTTTCACCCCATTATGAGATCTATATTGACAATTTATTTATTTAATTATACAAAAAATTGAGTAATATATGTAGCTCATATTAAATCCTACAGTCATATGTGGCACGATGTTTTATGTACTCTAATGGCTAGATAATAACCTAGGTATATAGTGCTCTATATCATCTAGAATTATGTAAGTACCCTGCATCAAGAGCAGAATAACAGTATCACCTTATGGTGCATTTTTCCAGAATGCATCCACATCATTAAATGAGGCATCATTATACACACCATATATTTTAAAAGTATATAATACATAAATAATATAAAAATTCTACTTGTGAAATTTACCAGAAATTTTTAAATTTTAGTTGTATTCTCAATGCAATGTTTGGAATTACTGATAATTTCTGTGCTATATTCACTGTTAATATGTTTAAATATTACTTCTTTGTTAGTATTTTTCCTCTTCTCTCTACCTATAAAAATTGCCTTTCTGGAAATATTGAGACCAATATTTAGCTAATGAATTCTTAGTTTTATTTTTTAATTAATCATTCAATAGTGTAATTTATTTTTAACCATAACTTAGAAATATTTTTAAAAATATGTATAATTTAATAAAAAATTACAAATATATAAATTTGAAAATTTTCAAAAAATTTACAAACTATTTTTCTTTGATCCTGGGAATTGAACCCAGGGACTTATGCATGTGAAGCAAGCACTCACATCTAATTACTATTGACCTAATTACTATACCTATTTAAGGTGTATACTTTTAGCTTTTGACATAGGAATACATCCATAAAACCAGCTCAATAATCAATTAATTCATTCATTATCCCAAAGTATTTTCTTGTGCGTTTTTTAGTCTCTTCTCCACCACCTTTTGTGAAATTTATTTGACCTTACTTAATAATGCAAATACTTGACCAGCATCAAAACTGTGCAGATCAATGAATTATTACAAGTGGAACATACTATGTAACTACTGTTTCTATTAAGAAAAAGAACATCAATGATGCAATAGAGAACAGCTTCATGTCCTCTTGCTTTCACTATACCATCCAGTCACTTTAGTGGTAACTTCAATTTTTTTGTTCCAATTTGTTATTTTCATGTATTATTCGTTAAAATAAATAAATATACAGGAGTGATCCCATTTATTTATTTAGTTATACCAAAAGTGAGTAAAATATGTAGCTCATTGTGTAGGAAACAAAATCTTACACCAATTATGCTTAAAGCTTTGTTGGTGGAGCTAATCGGAGGGTGATTCAGGAGCCAGAATAAAGAGGGGTAGCTCAAAATGTCAGGGATGGAGCATTGAGGCTTCAGGAATGAGAGGTTACCAGAGTATAAGGATTGGTGGGATGGGTTGAAAAAAAGAAAAAAAAAATTAGGTATGAGTTACTGGAGACAAAATCTGAGGGAGCTCAACTGGAACAGATCCAGAATTGGAGCAACAGCAGATTTAAGTTGGATGAGCAGTGCCTGGAGAGGAAGAAATTAGAAGTCTTAAAAGAAAAAGAGTGTGACATCTCTGGTAGGAGCAGGAAGCCAGGTGTGTGGCATACTTATTTGATTACACCGTTACACCATTAAGTTCTAGTTTTTAGGAAATTCTAAATATGAGGCTACTGGGGTAAATATTATGCTGCCACAATATTTCCTGTTTTCTCCCACTTGAGATGAACATTTTTCTCATCTAATACACAGTTAGCAGTTTCTTCTTCCTGCTCAGATCCATTCTTTTACTCCTTCACCACTTTTTCTTCTACTCTTTCTAGTTTGCTTTTTTCTTCCATTGTGACCACCTTCAGATCCTTGATTCTCAACTATGCCACATTCTTTATGCTTTACTCTGACATTGTTGTGGGACTGGGCATAGGCTCATGGGAATCTTGGTAACCAGGGCCCTGACTTAGTGAATCTGGACAGTAGAAGATGGTGGTAGATGCAGTCTATTTTCATGATGAAAACTACAGTGGCAGTTACCTGTTAATATTCAGAATATTTTGGTGTCCAAGAGTAGCACTGATGACTCATTAAGGTATACCTATTTAGGCAATACTAAATCAATTTTCCACAGGCTCTAAATTTTTGCATGAAAAAGAAAAGGATTTGACAATTCCAATAAAATAGCATGTTTGTAATTTCAGTCTTTTTTTTTTTTTGCCTTTCCTTTTTCATGTTTTCCTTCCCGATTGGTGTGCAATACTGAATTTGCTTATTATTAACTTATCTCAGTAGTAGAGATTTATACTCTTTTTTTTTGTAAATTTATGTGATGGTTGAATATTTCCTCTTTCATTAAGTGAATTTAGAAGTGTATTCACTGTAACATACTCTTTTAGTATGTCTTTTTTTCCCTCACAATTATAACACCACTTTCATTCTGTCATATTATCTTTTTGCTACATAAGTACTTTGCAAATATTTTCTCCTACTTTATATTTAGTTTTGATCACTGAGTGTTCCTTAATCTAAAATATTAAAAAATGCCCTTTAGATAAATAGATCCATGGGAATATACAAGGAAAGGTTTTAAAAATTAAGTAACAGATATCATTGAGGTAGTTTCTCCTTTCCCAGTATTCAAATAGGTATCATTGCATGTTTATTGTAAGAGGATGATCAAGGACATGCAGTAAGTATGAATGGAGTATTAGTTGGAATAATCCAAAGCCCCGTGGGATTGAGAAAGTTTCCAGGGTTCCAAGAAAAAACAAATAAGACTTGCATTCTGGACATGACTCTGTCCTCTGCTCTTCTTCTGGAGACCATGTATAATGTCACATTATTTTACCCATCACACTCACTTTTGTGCATAATTAACCTGTTTTTGCTACATTCTCCTGGCTCAGTGTCCCCTCTCTTTTTTCATCCACTATGCATAAAATTTTCTTTCGTGTAATTCTTTTGAATACTCTGTGTAAGAATAAAAATAAGCTCAATGGAGCATCTGCCTTTATGTTTTTGTTGCTACATTTCTCATATTCTATGAGGTTTGAATGTCATAACTTACTGTGACAGCACCATGTTCTTTCTCTCTCTCTCTCTCTCTCTCTCTCTCTCTCTCTCTCTATATATATATATATATATATATATATATATATATATATATATATATATATATATAATCATTTTACCTTCTAATGGCTTTTGGTCTCTTTTCTGTGGTTACAAATGTGTATATATATATATAGATATAGATCAATACAGATAGATATAGATAAATATAGATATATAGATACAGATAGTTTGTCTCTGTTTACTCTTTTGAAGGCTGCATCACTACAAAAAGAAGGTAAACATTTGTAATCACAGAAAAGAGACCAATAGCCATTAGAAGCTAAAATGATTCTCTTCCAGAGTTTTTGGAAAGAGTGTGGCTTCACTAATACTTTGATATTAATCCTCTGTTGTGATAATAAAAACATCCATGTCTATAAAAGGATGAGTTTCTATTGTTTTAAACTGTTATATTTGTGATTATTTCCTTTAGTAGCAATTAGAATCTAGAGATTTTTTGCAAGTTTAATTGACAATGTGACCAAACTGAATCATGATAAAGTGGTAGGTATCAAATATAAATAGTTATTGTCCAGGTTGTGAATATATTTTCAAATTATAATTGAAAGCTGCCTACCATATTTTCAGAAACAGAAACAGTTTGGTAAAGCAAATTCTTCAATATTTTATTTTTTTCTTTAATCTCTTCATTTTTGCTTACTACAGATGTGACTTAAGAAGTATTCTATGTTTTATATAACTTCTCACTGCTTATTCTTTAGAAAATATTTTGCTCTAAAATACTTTTGAATATATTTTATATTTTGCAGTGTTCACTAGCATAGGGCTGATTCTGACAAACTATCTGAAAATATTTGTTTTTATTTTTAAAGATTGGAGGAATTCTTTATTGCTTCTGTCATGTACTTAATTGAGAACAGAAAATTTACTGGTTCATGTTTCTTTCACTTCTTTCTCTTAGTGGATGTATTTGTGTTTCCTTAGTGGTCTGTTTTTTTTTTTAATTTATTTTATTTTTTGTTGTTGTTGTTTTGTTTTGTTTTGTTTGTTTGTTTGTTTCTGAATTGTAGGTTTGTGAGATTCTCACCAATGTTTTTAATATGGTGAAAGTAAGATATTAAAAGGAGCTTCCTTATGTCTCTTGCTATATTAATTTTGTTCTTTCCTCAAATGAGTAATAACAGAATTTTTAAAATATACTTTCAAGATACAAATATTTTCTAGGTCACCATAAATGAAGTGTGTAAAAATAGGAAACTGTAGATAAAATGGAAAAGTCAGCAAAGCATATGCACTTGGGCTTCTGATTAATGTGTATTATGTGGTGAGTTTCTGGCTGAATGATACCTAAAGTGTGCTGTCATTGTGTACATAAAATTTTGAGAGTGAAGACTTAAATTTAGTTTGGTCACATAGAACTGGTTTTCATCTCTAATGTGTTTTGGAATTTTTACCAGGAGTATTAAAGGATCTCTATGTTCCTTATTTTGTAGTGTTCAGTGACTTTGGATCTATTCTTGAATTCACTTTTCTAAAAACTTTAGAGAGCTGAGAGCAAAGTATCTTGTAGAGCATACAACAATCAGTAAAAAGTATAATATATCCTGTTAGTTTTACCACACTTCCTAAATTTTACAATATATTAATAATCTTTTATTTTTGGTACCATTGATTGAACAAAGGTAAACTTAAGCACAGGGCTGCATCCTGAGCTCCCACACCCTATTAATATTTTTATTAGAGACAGTTTTTGCTGAGTGACTTAGAATCTTGATAAGTAACAGTGGCAATATTTGTCCTTGTAATCCTCCTGCCTTATTCTCTCAAGTCACTGGAATTATAGGTGTGTACCCCAATGGCTAGCATACATTAGCAGCCTTTTGATTGATACTTTTTTCTCTTTGTTTTATAATGATATATGTTTATTTTGTACAAAAATTATAAAGTGTATTTTGGGGTGTATAATGTGTACATAAACATTTATAGTAATTGCACAAAGGGTTCAAGAAAATAAACAGTGGTAAGGTTTTTAGTTTGTATTTAGTAAACAGATATAATATTGACTCAAATTAAGTTGAAATAATAAGATGGAAATTACAGTTTTCATACAAACCAGTAAAAATAAAATATAGTGTCATTGAAATTCTAGGAAAGAATTCGCTGAGTGGAATCATTATTTGCTTAAAATTATTGATGGCTCCACTAGTCCTAATGGTCCAATATAAGAAATAACTCAAATGTTCTTGAATGTTGAAATGAACAGTTTGTAGTGCATCCATAAAATACAAAAGTATTCATCAATACAAAAGAACACTTTACTGGTGCACACATGCTTATTGACTCTCACAGATACTGTATAGTTCAGCAGCTGTGTTTAAATTATTTTGCATGATGTCAGGCAAAAGAAAATTATAGTTTTTATAATCCATTACAGTAACATCCTTCTGGGAACAAAAAGTTGCATGTAAAAGAATATGTTTTGTTGTTGTTGTTGTTGTTTGGGGGAGGGGAAGATGTAAATATTCTGTGCTTAAAAGCAGTGAAGGTTATTATTATTCTATTTTTTTAAAACTATATAATGTATTTCTATGACATTCAAGACGTGTACATATGACTTCAACAAAAACTAAATATACAAGGAGAGGGGCTGGTCTATGTTGGGAAATGGGTAGAAGCATAGAAAAATTAAAGTGGCATATAATAAGAAGGTATTAAATCTGGGTAACTGGTAAAATATTCACTTCATTTATACACATTTTACATTTATGTAATAAAACATTCCCGTGGTAGTTATTAAGAACCTCTTTGCTTTTTGGAATCATAAATGGAAACACTAATTTAGTCTGTCCTGAGCAAGGCTGATTGAAAATGGGTTTACTTTTGAATAATTTCTAAATCTTTCCATAAATGCTTTATGCATTTTTATATGTGCAGCATACTTTAATGGAAATTTTAAATGCTATGTTTGTGAAATAATTAGGTATCACAGAATACTAGCAACAATTTGAATTCAGTACAAATCTCAAATTGGTTAACTTTCTATTTTAATACTTGATTATTCTCAGGCATTTATCGATATTCTAACACTTGGACATAAGTTTTTTTTTTTTTTTGTTTTTATTTGTTAGTTAGATTTTTTCAGCAACAATGTTGTAAACATTTTTTTCAGTACAGGGAGTAGTAGTAAATATTGATTTACCACTATATATCTCAGTGGTAAAGCAATACTTACTATATAAACATAGTAATATATATATATATATATATATATATATATATATATATATATATATATATATATATGGTTATAACATGAAACTCTTTAAAAAGTATTTGTAACTAATGCAAGTATGAAGATACATGTTTATAATCTCATCATTTTATTAGACTGAAGTAAGAGGATCAATATATTGAGAATAAAAAATAACAACGGGAGGGGATATGTTGTTCAGTGTGTAGACACTGCTGAGTTTAATTCTTAGTATTAAAATTAGAAACATCTATGAAACTTTATTTATATGTCTTTCATAAGCATTGATAGCAAGTTTAGGGGCCCCCTTAAGAGAATTTAGAGTGTGATGTCTCTCCAGTATCTGCCATGTCTTTGAATGGCCATGGTATAAAAATTACATGAAGCTAACCCAAGGTGCCCACAGCTCCCATGTTTGTTGAATTACTTAGAGAATACCAACCTGTGTGTAATCCTCTCTTCCTACCGAGCAGCTTGTGGTTAGGGAATGGAGCACCTTGTTGGACTAATTGGATACTCTAGATACTCTAGAGATTACAGAAATATCCTTTACAGGTTTAATGTAAACAGATCAAATATTGGGATATTAATATTATTTTCCCAAAAATGTTAAGTTCAGCTTCCCAGAAACACATTGCTGCTCAGATCCATTGATTTTGTAACAGAAAAGAAAGGCACATATGATGTTTGTCCTCCCTTTTCTTACTCATCTAGGGAAGATTGATTATAAGGTGCCAGAATTTGAAAGGAGAATAAACTGTAGTAAGGATTTAGAAAAAAAATTAATCCTAGTGTATTTGTGCAGACGTCTTCAAGGAAAAACTCACTATATGCTAATTAGAAGACATAAAGTAGTGCCTTATGTGTGGGATGGTAACTAAATATTTAAGTATATAGGATGGTGGATTGAGTATGTCTCGCTTAGTCTATTGTTTTTATTACCTATAAAATGTAATTTATCATTAATATTTAAAAGATTTCTAAAAAAAGTTTCCAAAGAGAAAAGATAGAGGCAAATTTCAAATAAATTGTATTCAAACTAAGGTAATTTTTTGAGCCTGTAAAAAAAGATCATTGAAGGTGAAGTAAGATCTTAGTTGTATCTGTGGCTGTAATTTTCATTGCTGTGGAGCAATTTCTAGAATGTCAGATTGAAAAATTCAGAGATAGGTAATAAGCAGCTTTTGTTTTTATTAATCTACATTGCAATACTTCAAATTCATCAAACATAATATATGGATACATCCAAAATCTTAGGCTGTCAAGGGCTTCTTTTTAGAAGAAATAGCAAATAAATAAGGAGAAAGGAAAATGGACCAAAGGAGGTTAGAACATCCATATCTTTCTGAGAATATTAGGGCATGCCAGTAATCACAACAACCTGGAGGTTGAGGAAGAAAGATCAAAGTTGAAGCTTAGTGTAAGAACTTAGTGAGACATTGTCTCAAATAAAATAAAATAAAAGGCCTAGAATATATTTTGGTTGTAGAATGCCCCTGTACCAAAAAAATCAATCAAAATTCCAAATGAAGGATCCTTTACACTGAGCCAACAAATACTTAGGAGTTTTAAGAAAATTGTGTATATGTTGGTTTTGTCTAACATGAGATGGCTCAATATTCTAAGGGTTTCACAAAAAAGAGAGTCTTAAGCTTCACTTTTTTAAAAACAAATATTTTGTTCTTACCCTTGAATGTAAAAGTGTTCAATTAAATTTTTTTTTATGAAAAACAATGGGAATATGCAGAATGAGTATCTGAACCAGCACATTTTAAATAGTGAGGATCTTCTAAATCATATTGGTAAGGGGGCTCTTCTGTAGCAGAACAGAAAAATTGGAGGTAATATCTTCAACCAGTTATTTACTAAAATATCCTATATAGTGTCCCATTTTCCTCTGACATTCTTTTATGTGCTATGCAAGGTTTCAATTATCGACTTCCTGATTTATATAATTTATAAAAAGCTAGTATACATAATGTGTTCTTTTTTATCAGAAAAGTAACTTGAGTGTGTAGATGTAGAGATTCCTAATTTATAGGAAATGAATCATAAATATAAATATTATTCAATTCTAGGGCTTTAAATTGGCACCTCAGTTAATAAAATTTTATAGGTGTGAACAATAAACTTGTGGGATTTGTACTAGATGGTATCAGACTTGAATTCAATTAGTTGTTGAAATATTGTTTTTTGTGCAAGTTTGCACATTTGGTATCAAAAGTGGTTGTAGAGTCAGGAGTGGTGGCACACATCTGTAATCACAGTGATGTGGAAAATGAGGTGAATAAATTTGAGTCCATTTTTAGTAATTTATAGACCCTAGGCAATATATATAAGCCCATTTATCACAATTAAAAAAAAAACTTCTTGAAATGCATTTCAGGGGTAGAGTGCCCCTGGGTTAAATCTTTAATTTAAAAAATAATAATAATGCTGTTGCAGAAGAAAGACATCAAAGATCAGAATGTTAAACTAACCTCATGTATGTGTTGGTTCACTTGTGATAATTGAGACTCTGGAAAAAGGAGTATTTCTATGCTGTCAGGGAGGCATTTAGGGTGCCAGAACCTTTCAGATTTTTTTTTCTTTACTGCTTAGTATTCTCTCACATTCTACATTGAGATGAGCCAGGTGAGGATACAGTTTCACAATTAGAGTGGTTTTACAATTCTGGGAATGTTAAACCTAATGTGTCTTTTTCCTTATGACCTTAGATATTAACAGTCTATTCACTTAATTTGCTTATTTATCTATTTTTTGTTATAACTTTTTCACATATGATTCAGGTTGACCCAAGTACCTAAGTGTTTTGTAATAGTTTGACAGTTAAAAATTTTATTCTATTGCTTTAGAAGTTAATTGTGATGTTGTGGTCTGCAGAAGTAAAAGTAATTTTTAAATAAAGTATAGATTTATGGTGTGTTTAAATAATGAGAAGACAGACAATTTTGGAGATAACCATTCAAATAAATATGTGGACTGTTGAAAGGTTTGGTGTGTTTTATTGATCTCTTATGTCTTCTATACACTGAGGTGACCACTGTCATATGAGAATGATTATTTCTTATAATTTTGCTATACATGTCTCAAGTATCATTGCTTTTTTTGGTTGTGCTTCTTCTGAATATTCAATAACTAATTGCAAACTATTATTTATCCTACGGAATTATGTTGGATTTTTTCCACTTTTTTGCTTCAGTGTTTTGTTTAACATGTACTGTTCCCTGGGTTTCATTATACCACATTTATCCACCAATTTCACTGCTTATAACGAATTACTGGGGCTTGGGATATAGCTCAGTTGGTAGAGTGCTTGACTTTCATACACAAGGCCCTGTGTTCAATCCCCAGCACCACAAAAAAGTATCTTATTGAATGGTTGACCTCACTACCATATGTGAAAGCCACTTCTTTCAACTCTCATTACAATTTGTATGAAATTAAATACTATGTCATTAATCATATGGTTTATGTGATATCTATTTATTCATTTTTATTAAAGAAACCATTGACATTAAGGGATGTTGTCATTGATTTTCCTGAAGAGGAATGGAAATACCTGGACCCTTCTCAGCAGACTTTATATGGAGATGTGATGATAGAGATCTGTAGAAACCTACTCTTTATTGGTGAGCCTAAATTTCATTCAGAACTTCTCATTCAAAACTAATATTTATTTTTTTTAACATTATAGAGTATCTTATGGCAGTTTCTATTCTGCATAAAAAGTTTTAGTTTCTTGTTTTTAGGACAAATATTGGGCATTTGTTTATGCAGAAAAGAAAATGTTAAAGATTTTTCTCCATGTTTAACATCTTTTCTAAGTAGTGCTAACCATGTAGAGAATGAAAATGGTTTCAAAATATTTTAGTGTTTTTGTCTGAAAAAAATGTTTGGAAAAATAATTGTGTTGAATCTTATACAGTATTTTCTCTTCATTTTCTTTTTCTTTCTTTCTTTTTTTTTTTTTTACTAAGGACAACATTAAAAAGACTTCTGTAGTTATCAAGAAAATAACAAAATATGACATATTCCATTTTTCCTCAGAAACATCTTGCTGTCTGTAAGTTATCTTCAGTCACCTTTCTCTCCCCAAAGAAATAACTTTGGGATTTGAAAAGAAAACTGACAGTAGACATATATCAAAGTGGGTAGAAATCAATGAAGCAAAGAATAAAAATAAGCAGTTCAAATGTCCAAAAGGAATTCACATTTTAAAATGTTAATTGATAAGCTAAAATCTGACACAATTAATTTTTTCAAGTCTAGGTTTGTTTCTTTTGCAATAACTAAAGAGGATTTCATGCTCTATATTTACAATGCATATCAATTATTTAAGCTCCTTCTTGTCCTCCAGTAATCTCCCTACATTCAAATTAACAAAGCATTGTTGGAATTAAAAAAAAAAAAAACAACACAGAGACAAAAGGCAGGACAGGTGGCATAATGGCAAAGAGGCCAATCTGCCAAGCTTTATTCATATCAATATGTTAATTTACATTGTCGTCACTACTACATATTGTTCATTTTATTACTATGCAGGTTAGAAACTTAGCAATATTATGCACCTTATTCCTCAGTTATATACTAAATTGCAATGTGCAATGTTAAGAGTTTTATGTAGCTCTTAAGAAAGTCCATTGTATAAACTTACTGTTATGTGGACAGATTTAGGCTCAGTGAAACATTGTGCTTATCTCTAAAGAAAGATCCTGTATTCCTAAGAGCTGTGTGCCAGAGATCATGTTTGAGGCTGATAACACTATAGTGCAGAGCCTTTTCAAGCAGGGAATTGCCATAGCAGGTTGACATTGCACGTGTATTTTATTATTTCCTAGGAAAATTGCAGGGCATTCAAAGGGTGGCAAACAGAGTGCCTGTTACCCCTGAGAGTTTGCTCACCAGAAGAATGCTTGTCTGTATATTTCCACAGTCAGAATCCCTACAAAGTATTCCATAATGCCTATGAGAATATTCATAACATGATATTTATTGGTATTTGGGGGCTCCCTAGAAAATTTGCTAATTTCTAATATTTCTAGGTAAAATGATTACAATATATTAATATTAGAGGAGATTACTTTTAATATAATTTAAATATTTATTCATTCAAAATTTTCTCATCAGAGCTTTATATGAATGCTTATACTGGATATTCTGTGAAATTTTTCTTCCACATACTGAATAGCAGTATTTCACAATACCTGCTCCTAGTGGTTACGTAAGTAGCTGATCAATGTGGTTTAAAGAAGAATTTTCAGGGCTGGGACTGTAGTTTAGTGGCAGAGGGCTTTCCTCATGCATGTGAGGTACTGTGTTTGATCCTTAGCACTACATAAGTATATACAGATATAATAAATGCATTCTGTTAACCTATCACTACAAAATGTTAAAAGAAATATTTCTTTTATAATACTTATCCCGAATTTTGTGGGTTACATTTCTCTAATTCTTGTTTTTTTTTTTTTTTTCAGTTTCACTCTTTAGTGAGATTCAGTGTTGTTCATTAGGTTTTTCTCACATCAGTGATATTGTTTTTATTTCTATATCTTTATTTTATAATTGAATAGAAATTGTCACTTTTGGAAAACATTAGTTGAAATTAAACTGGACGTTAACCATGTGCCAAATTTTGATCAAGTTTTCTATGATTTTAATACGTGTGTAAATATAACCCCTTATTTACATATAATTTTTATATAGTACCTTGATTGTTTATACTCAGTTCTTGTGCTTAATCATGTAATGTATCTAAGTTTATATATATATATATATATATATATATATATATATATATATATATATATATATATATATATATATACTGCAGATTGAACTCGGAGGTTCTTACAATATTGAGCTACATAATCTTTCCGTTTTGCCTTTTAGTTTAAAATAGACTCTTGCTAATATGCTGAAGCTAAAATTCCATTTCCATGCCTTAGCCTGTCTTCCAAGTAGCTAGAATTAATGGCATATTCATTGTCTCTCTATATAGGAATCTGTTCTTTTGTCTAAGAGTAAGACTTCAGCATTTTAAAGGTACCAGAAAGATGTTTAAAATTTTGTTTATCTTTTATGTATTTGTCAAAAATTTAATTGTGATTAAAACGGTATAACTTTCCTGAACTTACAAAACAACTTAAATGAACACTACTTACCAGTAAATTCAAAATATATAAGAGTGTAAGATTTTTTTCTAGAAAGTATGTATTACATAAAAAGTAAGTTCATTTTTCTCCAAAGAAGTGCTATTTGTCTCACCTTTTTATCCCTGATGTCATTCTTTTTGGTCTCTATATTTGGCTACAGTAGATATCTCTCATAAATAGAATTACCCAGTATTTGTATTTTTTGTGAATTACTATTTTACTTAATATACTATGGTATAAGTTGATCATTGTAGATATTATATAATTTGTTATCTTTGTAAAGTTTTAAAACCTTTCGTAGTTCATTTTGAATTGCCTTCATGTAGTCATGTGAAATGTGATTTGATTGGGTTGCCACATTGGTCTCTATTGAATGTTGTTTTAATGAGAATAGATCTGTAAATATATTTTGATTTGACCATCAAGTTGTGGTCTAATTGATGTACGTTCAGTTTTATTACTCATGATTTCCTCATTTTACCTCAAGTTAACATAAATCTAGTACATATTATAACTTTTATTATTTTTATACAAGAAAGCATTTTTAAATTTTAATATGTGTAGTTATGTATGCACCCAGGATATTCCATAGAATTGTTTAAATAACTTATTTTGCATATGCAAAAATAATCTTAATTTTTTTGATTAGTATTACATGTACTTCATAGATTACTTTGGGCGCTATAGGCTTTTTTTTTTTTTTTTTTTTTTTTTTTTCTGTAGCAGAGGTGTTTAACCACTAAGCCACATCTACACCCTTTTTTCGGAAGGGTACAGGAGATTAACCTCAGGGGCACTTGCCCACTGAGCTACATCTCAAGCCCCGTTTTGTATTTTATTTAAAAACATGGTCCCTTTCAGTAGCTTAGCACCTTGCTTTTGATAAGGCTGGCTTTGAACTCACAATCCTGCTTTCTCAGACTCCCAAGTTACTTGAATTACAAGTATGTGTTATCACGCCTGGCTGGCAGCTGTTTCTATATTTCATTTTGTTACAATGCCTAGATACATTACTTAGGGCCTTGCTTAATTGCTGAATTTTGCTTTAAACTCTTTCATATTCATAAATTTTAAATATCACTTTTGCTTTTGATTTCCAACTTATTATGTTTTGTCAGAATTTAACTTCAATACTGTAATATCTGTTAACACGTGTTTTGTGCTTTTAACCTGGCTCTTTGGAATAATAGTCCATAGACTCTAGAGACTATTGTCTCTGTAAACCAAAATTATTTTTAATATTTTTTGAAGTTTTTATTCCCCTGCCTAATAATGCAATGGTATTTTTTATTCTTTGCATTATTTGGGGATTGATGTCTCCTATAATTACTTTGTTGCTTTCTATGATGTTGAATTTTGTCTGTGTTTTCTTTCTGTATATGAAAAACATTATTTAAGTTACAATTATATTCACTATGATTGTATTCCAGGGATTTGCCATACTTATTTTTATATAATATTCTACTTTGTCTCTTATTTATATAAATATTATTAGCAATTTCAAATATAATATTTGCTTTATCCTTTTGTTTTTAATCTTTTTATGACCTTATATCTAAAGAGAATCTTTTGTATATTTACGTCTGACATAGTAAATATATTTTTAGGTTAATCTTGTTAGTCATATTATGTTTTGATTAGTTTTTGTTTTCAAAATAATTTATTGATATTTAAATTACTGATGAGGAAAAACATACTTCTATAATTTTCAAGTTTTGTTGACTTATTATAATTTTTTCTACTATTAAAATTTGCCTTAAATTACAGTTCATAGATTTTTATAGTGATATTTTATTTTTTTCCTATTTTTTAATCCTTGATGTTTATTTTGTCATTAATTTGGAATTATTTAGAATAAATTGGAAATAACATTCTTATATTCTTAAATGAATATGCAACCAGTGTAACTCCATATAATTTACCACCAAAAAATAGGTTGCAATAATTTAGGAATGTATGGTACATGAAGATGCATTCTACTGTCATGAATAACTGAAGAAGAAATAATGAAAAAATAAGTACTTAGTTTGCACTACATTTTAACATGAATTAAATTTGGTTTCCTAAAATGATCTTTACATGTTTTGCCCTGATTTGTTATGGATGTCACACTTGCTTTTCTAATTTATACTAATTAAGAAAGATTTATGATAAATTTTATGCTTTAGTTTTCCACATTCTATACTAGAATGAAATGTTTTATGTACAACAATGAAAGTAAAATAAAATATATATTGTATATATTTTCTTTCCCACAAAAGCTTTCAAATTTTATATTATTTCTGTTGTGCAGATTTATTTTATTGGAAATATTCCACTGATTATTTATCTTAGAGCAGGTCAAGAAATAAATCAATTTTTGAATATTTTTATATCTTGAAAGCATGTATTTTTCTTCAAGTTCAAAAAACTGGTATTGGTAGATGAAGTATTCTAGGTTCATTTTTTTTTTTTTTGTTGTTGTTTCAACATACATACCTGTTTATCCCAATTCTGGAAGTCTTCGGCAAAGAAATAAATTGTTAATCATAAAAGAATATGTTTGTAAATAATATTTCTCTTTTTCTTAGTCATATCATTTTTTTCTTAAAGAGTTATAAAAGTTTGATTATAGATTTATTAACTTTTTTATTTTATTTATTTACTGGTACTGGGAATTTAACTCAGGGGCACTTGACCATTGAGACACATCACCAGCCCTATTGTGTATTTCATTTAGAGACAGGTTCTCACTGAGGTGCTTAATGCCCCACCATTGCTGAGTGTGTCTTTGAACTCATGATCCTCCTGTCTCAGCCTTCAGAGATGCTGGGATGAAAGTCATGCACCACTGTGTTCCCCACTACCTGTGTCTTTTAATGAATTCTAGCCTTTGACATATTTTTTCCTCAAATTTCTAATTTATCATACTGTGTGTGCAGGGTAGGAGTGTGCTGGGGATCAAGCCCAGCCTTTTGCATGTGAGGGAAGCATTTTAAAGAATATTTCTAGTATATAATTTCACTTTTCCTGTTGCTTTTTATTTCTGAAGATTTTTTTCAATTTTCTAAAGTGTTATTTAGTTTAATAAATACCTATCAAGTGGTTATTGGGCATTTCTTTAATAATTAACAACATCAATTTTCCAACTCTCAATTGTTTGTTTGCTTGAGTTGATTATACCATTTTATTGTGTGAGCTATTATTTTCATTGGGATTTTTCTATTTAAAATCTGTTAAACTAGATCATTATGGTTATTTTGGAAAATATTTGGAAGTTACAATGCAAACAAAAACATGTCATGTGCAATAATATATAAATGTAATTCTATATAATTATGAAGCTGAGGCAGTGGAATGCCAGTTTGAAATAAATTTCAGCATTGTTGCAATAAAGTGTCTCAAAAAAGTATAAATATAGAAAGGTCTGTGGATGTAGTGTAGTGATAGAATGCCCCTGTGTTTAATCCTAAGAAATACTCTCCAAAAGATAAAAAAAAAAAAAAAAAAAAAAAAAAAAAAAAAAAAAAAAAAAAAAAAAACTAAATAAGAAAATTATTTCCTGAAACATTTGAGTCACAGGTGGAGTTCAAATATGTAGAAGTGAAGGTCTGTGATTGTGATAATATAAGTCAGTTTGAATGTTGTCCTCATCTGTGGTGCTACAAATTCTTAAGATGATTTTCAAAGTTCTCACAGGTTTTGTCAGCATATTGAACTAAATTCTATATATTTCTTGAGTAATAATGGCCTTGAATCACACTTTTCTGTGGCTATCCCCCCCACACTTTGATATAATTCCATATATTTGCAGAGTATATTCACCATCGTGTCACAAGTGGAATAACTTGCTATTTTATTTTTTTCAGGTATGACTTCTAATCAAAACCAAGAATTTTCAGGAGAGCAAGAAATAAAATATTTTTTGCAAAACTTGATAAAGAGCATGTATGGATACCAAGACAGTTAATACTTATTTTTTTTTAATTTTTTATTGTTGGTTGTTCAAAACATTACATAGTTCTTGATATATCATATTTCACTATTTTTAAACAAGAAATAGAAATTAAAAGAGAGGGAAGTTCAGAAAATTTTTCTTAATAAAGAGAAAAAAAAACATGAAAAATGTTTATAAAGAAAATTACAAATTCATCAGGTTATATTATTACAAACATCTCAGAAGACTAACTGCTCAACTTGTACCACTCTTTGTTTGTTTGTTTGTTTGGTTAAAGCTTTTAACTACATTATTGTAATCATAAAATTTTTACTATGCAGTACTTTGTGTAAAACCACTTACAATACACAGTATTTTTAAATGCAAATCCATGTATCAAACTACATATATATTCAATTTTTACAGGCCATTATAAAGCTATGTCTTTAAAATACCTTCAGGAAAATAAAGATTCAACCAGTTTACTCAGCTTTAGAAATAAAATTAGAATAAAAATGGGCTTTATAGTAAAAAAAAATTAAAAAGTAATGAAATGCTTATTAATCAGTTATGTTTTAACTTTTAATAATCTCTATATGATTGCACATTAGATAAAATTTATAGATCACTAATACAAAATTACAATATTCTAATCTGTTTTATGATGTAATATGGAGATGATTTCCTACACAGTATAATCAAATTGTCTTATCATTTAAAAACATGTATAGTATTTCTTCTTAGAGACAAGAAAAATATTCAGATTAAGGAGAAATGGAAATGCTGCAATAAGCCTCATTAGGACATTTCTATTGAAAAGTACTATTTAGTAATTAAATATGTTTAAGGTAAAAGTTTTGTAGGCTTTTAAAATGCAATAATAATTAAGCAATAGAGAAGAGAAACAGCTAGGTCCTTCTAAAATACATCAAATAAGCAAACAGCTCATCTTTCATGTACATCAATTGAAACAAAGACAGGACTCAGGCACTTCTAGCACAGTCTCCCAGAAAACCCAAAATCCAAATGGCTTCCAGGAATGCATCATACCCAAAAAGCAGACATGAGGGTCTTATGAGAAGAGTGGAAATCTCTGACACTCTTCTGGGCTCATGATGAGAGGTAAAAATCATGACTGGGGAATAAGCAGTAGGGAGGGAGTAGGGCTAAAGATTAATAATAAATGATGAAAGCTTGTGATTGTAAAACTCTTGGGAAAAGTAAAGCAGCCACATTGGTGAGGTAAGACCACCTTTGAATAGGGAATAGCTTACCATGAAACTTCTCTGAAGGGAACAGAGATCTTTAATGTCTTCGTCATTCCATGATTCTGTCTACTGTTTTAGAAGTTCAAATTTGTAGACCCTTCTCCCTGAAACTTGATGGTTTGTGTCAAGGGTGATTGTAAATATTCATTTACAATTTTGATTCAACTTGAAGCAGTCTTTTTGTGTAGTTATCAACCTATTTCTGGCTTATAATTTAGCATAATTACTCCATGTCATGGGACATCAAGCATTCCACTTGAGTCATTTCCTTCTTGGAAGGTGATGAGCCACCTGAGAAAAATGAATATCTGAAATAATTAATAAAGGACTATGATACAGTGCCAGAACTTGTGGTAAAAGGGGTAAAGCATCTTATAGATTCTCTAGACCACATAGGATCTGAAAAACAATGACTAGATAATTTTTACTATTTTATTTAAGGGACTGTACATCAAAGGTAGGAATGAGATTTCAACAGGAAGAGCCTTTTTTCAGGCAGGTTGATTGGCATTCTGGCAGATCTCACCCATCTCTGTGATTCTATGTGGCTATGTGGACCCAATGGATGATGCCATCTTCAGTGCCATGCAAATTTAGACAAAACTAGTAGTATATAACATTTACTGGAGAGTCTCAAACCATCTGGATATCAGCTATGTGTTCCTATATACCAGACTTTCTGGCCTAATGCCTTCCATGCATTTTTTTTTAATTTTATGCACAGCTCATAGTTGCATTTGTGCAGCTCCATGTGACTTGCACTTCTTCATCTTTCATAGCAACAGGGATTTTGACCACACTCCAAGTTAGTATCCCATAAGATCTATACATTTTGTGGTTTTGGGTGGAATGTGGTTTGTTCTAATTCAAGCAGAAAAAAACCTTCCAAGTGTGAGACCCAGATATTTCCTGGATCCTATACATGTCCACAGTAAACTTAATCTTATTGCCATTAGATTTTTCTGAGGCTCAAGCACTACTCATCTTTGCATCTCAAGGGATATGTTTTCAACAAATCAAAAATATTCCCTAAATGATTTCAGTGAGCTAGTTACATAGAGAAAATTTTAGCAACACCCACAGTGATAGATATTTTACCTGTAAAGTTCAGCATGCCATCTCAGATACAGCTTGCTCCTTGGCTTAATGAAGAATGCTCTGACATGTCAAGGCCATAATTTTATCCCAGTGCCCACAGAATACTTTTCAAATTAAAAGCAGACAACAGTGTGTTGGAGGCAAGGTGGAATGGAAGGGATGTGGGACATTCGCTGAGCTGGAGAGAGACAATAACACATATGGCGGTAACATTTGAGGAACTGTGTGTGCTCTTAAATATATCTGCACAGCACTTTGGGATTATACCCTTTCTCCAAAAAAATGGTAAAATTTTTATGGAGTCTTTTTCATGCTTCAGCTATTATTGAAATAATTTGAAATGCACCATTGAGTAAACATCCACAAATATTTTTGTAGTCAAGGTATTAGAAGAAGAAGAAGAAGAAGAAGAAGAAGAAGAAGAAGAAGAAGAAGAAGAAGGAGAAGGAGAAGGAGAAGGAGAAGGAGAAGGAGAAGGAGAAGGAGAAGGAGAAGGAGAAGGAGAAGAAGAAAACTGTGAGTTTTTGTTGTCTGATTGTTACCTTACAAAAATGATGCAGTGAACAGTTTCTCCTTGTGGCAATTCATAGAATTATAAGGAATATGGGAATATTTGTACTTATCTACTATGGTTAATCTAAAGGTAGATATAGATAATCAGAGAGACCTCTATATTTATGATAAATCTTTCAGGACCTGAAGACAGGTCTCTATCCTAGGTAATTAGCAGTATATTTGTTTTGGTGCAAAAAAATAAAAAATAAAATAAAATCTGTGAAACTCATTAAAATTTACTTTTTTTTTTAAATCCTAGAAAACTCCCATGTGATCATTTAAAAGAGCTTTACAATGATAAAAGTGAAAAAGTTTTTAATCCATGCCCAAAATTTATTTATTCTAGCTTTCTTAATCAAGAAACAAATTACAGATATAAGATAAGTAAAAGCACTTTTAATAAAACTGCTAGAATTACTGAATTCCAGAGAATTAATATTGGAGGGAAGCCCTACAATTAAAAAAATGTAAAAACATAAAGATTCTTCAATTGTATATCAGAGCAATGAGAAGTCCTCTGTAAGTAAAAAAATGTGAAAAATATTTTACTCAAACTTCATCTGTTTCTAAAAACCATGGGCTTTACAGTGGAGACAAGCCTTACTGATGTAAGAAATGGGAAAATGTCTTTAAAGTTGTTTAAACCTTTTTAAAACCCTACAGTAATCACACTTGAGTGAAAAACTGGAAATGTAAAGAATGTGTCAAAGCTTTTAATCAAAAATCACACCTTACTGAACACCAGAAATTTTATTCTGGAGAAAAGCCATACAAATGTCAAGAATGTTGCAAAGCTTTTAATAAAAAAAAAAAAAAAACAAGCCTTATTCAACACCAGAGTATTCATACTGGTGAAAAGCCATATAAATGTAAAGAATGTGGCAAAGCCTTCAATAAAAAATCAAACCTTATACAACACCAAAGAATTCATACTGGATAAAAGGCATAGAAATGTAAAGAATGTGGCAAAGCTTTTAATCAAAAACCAAACCTTTCTCAACATCAGAGAATTCATACTGGAAAAAAAAACATACATTTGTAAAGAATGTGTCAAAGCTTTTAATCAAAAACCAAGCCTTAATCAACACCAGAGAATTCATACTGGAGAAATGCCATACAAATGTAAAGAATGTGGCAAAGCTTTTAATTAAAAACCAAGTCTTATTCAACACCAGAGAGTTCATACCAGAGAAAAGACATACAAATGTAAAGAATGTGGTAAAGATTTTAATCAAAAATCACACCTTACTGAATATCAGATAATTCATACTGGATAAAAGGCATAGAAATGTAAAGAATGTGTCAAAGCTTTTAATCAAAAACCAAATTTAACTCGACATCAGAGAATTCATACTGGAGAAAAGGCATACAAATGTAAAGAATGTGGCAAAGCTTTTAATCAAAAACCAAGCCTTACTAAAACCAGAGAATTCATACTGGAGAAAAGACATACAAATGTAAAGAATGTGGCAAAGGTTTAAATCAAAAGCACACCTTACTGAACACCAGAGAATTCATGCTGGAGAAAAGTCATACAAATGTAAAGAATGTGGCAAAGCTTTTTAAGTAAAAACCAAGACTTAGTCAACACCAGAGAATTCATACTTGAGAAAAGCCATATTAATGTAAAGAATGTGGCAAAGCTTTCATTAAAAAATCATGCCTTAATCAATGATCATACCTTAATCGACACCATAGAATTAATACTGTGGAAAAGCTATACAACTGTAAAGAATATGGCAAAGCTCTTTATAAAAAAATCATACATTCCTCAACACCAGAGAAATCACATGGGGGAGAAACCATACAAAAGCAAAGAAAGTTGCCGCGGTCTGGCTGGGCACAATTCAGGAGCCACTTGTCAAAATTAACAAACTTTATTTTTAGAAAACACACATCAAACCACACAGCTCCTCAGGAAAAACCTTCAGAGCCCAACTGCCACCACCATCTTCCCACAAGCCTCTCAACCTCCCCCACTCTTCCTGCTCTTGAGGCTGATTGGCTGGGTCACGTGGGCAGAGACAAAAACATTCCCCCAATGAGCAGCTCCATGGTCTGGAAGGGCAGGGAAATAGCCCAATGAGCATCACCACAGAGGAGCAGCTAGAAGTTTGCTGGGGCCGCTGTGATCCAATCATCAGCTAGCAGCTGGAAGTTTGCTGGCAGCTGGAAGTTTGCTGGGGCCCATTCGGCTGTGACTCTCAACATCTCCCCCTCTCTGTTTACACAACAAATATGTGGCTTAGGGACCATGCCTGCCTTAGGTTGTCCCATAGTACATATGGTCCTTACCTCAAGGCATCAGTCTCCTGTCTTAGGTGGTACCATTGCAATTGGATCTTACCCATCATTGACTACTGGTCCAGCATACAGGCACACCTGTGGATAGGTCTTTGTACCAGCAGGGGGGGGGTGAGGTTCTTTGCCTCACCTCTGTTGGCCCCAAAATTTTAGCTGAATGACCATGACAAGCAGAAGGGAGGAGGATACACCAGGCAATCGACGGCTCCTTTTGGAAAAATTGTACCACCAATGACACCATCAGCAAAAATACCCCAACACTACCATAAGTTGCTGCACCAACAGATAGTTCACAATACATACAAGTGATACATAGTCCAGGCAAGTTCTGCAAGCAGTTCAGTGATGGCTATTGCAGAAACTGTAGATTGGTTTTATCTTTGTCTTCACCAGCACTAGGATGAAGATAGGAATTCTGGCAATAATGGCTAAGAAAAAAATATGTAACATTCCAGAAGGCACTAAAAGAAAACAATTTTCTGAACAATTTACATTATCTTGGACAGAATTATTAAATATAATGAAAAGGAAAGTTGAAAGTAAACAAACAGATCTGTTAACCTCCTTTTTTGTTCACATATTAAAACAATCCTCAACAGCTGTTTACCCAATTTAAATTAAACCATTTAAATCACATGAATAAAAAACAATATGTGGATCTTTTTTTTCATGAGCGCTCATTATATATGATATATGGACATACGCACATACAAACATACAACATAAAACACAAGTGTGCACACAACACATAACATAATAGTAAAGGCCTTATAACATTTTACAGGTCAAATCTTCATTGAAATGTTTAAAAACTCTATAGTCAAAAATAGAGCTGATGTGCAAAACATTAACCTAGGTCTGTATGAGCTCAAAAAACAAAATAGAACTTCATGATGTGGGAAAGGGTAATAATAAAATATATACTGAAAAAAGCATCCTGGTTCTGTCGCAGATGTAAGAATAGCCAAACTGGGGTTTTGGATATCAGTTGTTATGGATTTGAGCCATATCATCTTCTTTTTGGTCTGTAGAAATTGCTTTAGTTAATCTTTCTGGATCCAAATCGGCTGCTGTTCTCCCTGTGGAAACACACAAATAGACCTCCAACTCCAGACAATTACTGGGTCAGGACCTTTCCATTGTCCTGTTAGAATATCCTTCCAAAGTACCTTAGGCTTATGTACATTCTTTGGATAATATGCCTTTCCGCAGCACTAAGCTCTGATGAATCCAAATTTAAAAAGTTTAGAGTAAAAAGGGTTATTTTAAGTTTATCTTTTGGGGAATATATACCTCTTCCCAATTCCCTCTTTTTGCTTTAATAAGTACATTTTAATAGTTTGATGAGCTCTTTCAACTATGCCTTGTCCCTATGGATTGTATGGGATTCCTGTTATATGAGTAATGCCAAATGATGAGCAAAATTTTTAAAAGAGGTAGAAGTATAACCAGGGGCATTATTTGTTTTTAACTGTTTTAGAATACCCACAGTGGCAAAATTTTGTAAGCAATGAGCTATAATATCTTTATTTTTTTCTCCAGCATGAAGGGAGTCCATCAAAAATCCAGAAGAAGTATCAACTGTAACATGCAAATATTTTAATTTTCCAAATTCTGGCAAGTGTTTGATGTCCATCTGCCAAATATGGTTAGGTATCAGTCCTCTAGGATTGACTCCAAGATTAACTTGTGGTAAAATGGTCACACAATTTTGACATTGTTTTATTATTTGTCTAGCTTGTTCCTTAGTTATTTTAAAGCACTTTTGTAAAGTATTAGCATTGACATGGAACTTTTTATGAAAATGTGTAGCTTCTTCTAGTGTAGAGAAAATATGTAAGTCATGTGTAGTATTATCTGCCAAAACTAAAGGCTCCAGGCAATCCTGTATGTGCCCTGATATTTCCTATAAAGAATGGATCTTTTCTATCCCAGATTAGGCTTTGTATAGTGGAAAGCAAAGAAAAAAGAGTAGAGGAAGAGGAAATCCTACCAGCATCTTCAAGGGATAATATAGCATTAACTATATACTGACTATCGGAAAATAAATTAAATACAGAATCTTTAAATATCACAAAAGCTTGTAATACTGCATTAAGCTCTACCTTTTGAGATGATTGTTTGGGTACTAAAAATGTAAAATTTTGATCAGCTGTAACTATTGCTGCTGTACCATTATTTGACCCATAGTGAATATATTTGGAGCATTCATGATAATTTTTCTTGTCATTTTTTGAAAAAAGTACTGGATGCAATGACCAAAAAGACAATAAAGGATTAGATGGTAAGTGGATATCAAATTAAACTTTAGATTTGCACATGATTATTGCCCAAGTATTTAACTCATTAGCTAACTCATCAATTTGAATCATAGTATATGGAGTAATAATTTTATTGGGAGAAATTCCAAACACTCCCTTTGCTGCTTTTATTCCTTTGAGTATTAATTGTCCTACAGCCTCAGGATACCTACTAAGAATAGTGTTAGGAGAATAAGATAAATGCATCCATAATAATGGACCTTCTTGCCAAAATACTCCTGTAGGAATATTTTTTTTGGTAGTACAATAAATAATAAAGGGAAACTTATATCATTTCTATCCAAATGCATATTTTTCATATATGTTTCTATGATTTTTAATGCCTTTCTTGCTTCAGGCATTAACATTTGGGGTGAATTTGGATCTGATGGACTTTTTAGAATATCAAATAAAGGTCCCAACTCTCCTCTTGGTATACCTAGATAAGGCCTTATCCAATTTATGTCTCCTAATAACTTTTGAAAGCCATTAAGTGATTTGAGTTGATCTACTCGTATTTGAATTTTTGGTGGACGGACCATGGTTGAGGATAATAGAACTCCTAAATAATTAATTGGAAAATTTAATTGTACTTTATCTATTGCTATCTCTAGATTATAATTTTTTAATATGTTTGTAAGTGTGGCATAACATTCAAGCAATGTGTTTTTATCTTTCTGTGCTAATAATACATCGTCCATATAGTGAAATATTTGTAGTTCAGGATTTTGATTTCTAAGTGGCTGGATTACTTTGTTAACATAAATTTGACACATAGTTGGGCTGTTAGCCATCCCTTGAGGAAGTACTTTCCATTCATATCTCTGATCAGGACCTTCATGATTCAGTGCAGGGATAGTAAATGCAAAATGTGGACTATCCTCAGGATGAATTGGAATTGAAAAAAAAATCTTTAATATCTATAACTAAATCATACCAGGTTTTTGGCAAAGCAGACAACTGAGGAATCCCTGATTGAGCAGGTCCCATAATAACCATCTCATTATTAATGGCTCTTAAATCTTGCAATAATCTCCATTTACCAGATTTCTTTTTGATGACAAAAATGGGAGTATTATGGGGAGATACAGAAGGTTGTATATGTCCTTCTGCTAATTGTTTTTTGACCAGGTCATGGGCTGCTTGTATCTTTTCTTTAGTCAGGGGCCACTGAGGAACCCATACTGGTCTTTCTGATTTCCAAGTAATTTTTATTGTCGCAGTGGCCCTTTCTGAAAATCCAACCCATGTCTCTCTGTTCCTTGATCTATTTGTATTGGTGCTGCTATACCTTGTTCTTGTTTTTCTAATCTTTTTCCTTTCCTAAAACCTTGTCTAGTCATAATAGTGGGTGCATTTTGGTTGATGTTATTTGTTAATGTCAAACCTAATTGATCTAGGACATCTCATCCCCATAAATTTACGGGAAGATGATCCAATACATATGGCTGTATAGTTCCTTCACATCCTTCAGGATCCTTCCAATCTAATACCATTGCACTTCTATGGGGATTAGTTGCCACTCCTAGGCCTCGAAGCGTTTGAGTGGCTTGTTGTAATGGCCAATGTTTTGGCCATTCTTGAAGAGAGATGATGCTAAGGTCTGCACATGTATCCAATAGCCCATTAAATTCATGTCCTTGAATATTTAGTTTTAGCATGGGGTGAGAATCTAAATTTAAAGAAAGCATAGCCCAATCTACACCTGTGGAGCCTAATCCCTTGGAACCTCTTTCCACAGTACGACTGGAAAATTTATCATGTAGGCTGGGTATTATTAGTAACTGTGCTATTCTATCTCCTGGTGAAATTACTGATATACCCTTTGGAGAACTGGCTATAATTTTTATTTCACCTTCATAATCGGGATCAATTACCCCAGGACTTATTATAAGTCCTTTTAGAGTAGAAGAGCTGCGTCCCAATCATAAGCCTGTTGTTCCTTGGGGGAAGAGGTCATTTTACCCCTGTGGGAATGATTTGAACTCCCATCTCTGGAGTTAGTACTGATCTGGCGGAGGTGCAGATGTCCAATCCTGCACTCAAATACAGGGCATGTTAATATTTGAGATCCTGTCTCAGGATCCCATCTATCAACTGTGGGGGTTGGGAGCCTCCCAGCATATGGAGGTGGCCTTGTTACGTCCTCTGGTGATAGAAAGGTGTTAGTAGCAGTCTCCTGTTGTAACTTTCCCCCTGATGGCTTTTTCTGCTCTACACTTTCTCTCTCTTTCTGACTAGCTTGAGAGGCCTTCTCTTTTACTTGAATTTTTTTCTCTGTATGACTAGTTCAAGAGACTTTCTCTTTTACTTGATTTTTTTTCTCTGTCTGACTAGCTTGAGAGACCTTCATTTTTACTTGATTTTTTTTTCTGTCTGACTAGCTCGAGAGACCTTCTCTTTTACTTGAATATTTCTACTATAACTATAATACAACCCAACAATATAACGCCAAACAAAACTGAAACAGAATGAAACAAACGTGGAACAACAGAAAATCATTATAGCCTTTTTATCTTCCTGAAATGTCCATTCATCCTTTCTCCCTATCTGTTCCTCAGATGTGAGCGGTTTTTCCTCCATCTTACACATCTCCAGGGACAGGCAACTTAAAACAAAAGTGAAGCAAAACGAAAGAAGAATCTTAAAATTCTACCCATTCTCTCACCCTGCCCTCAGGGGCGAGCAGTTTACCTTATCACTTACCCTCAGTCATTCCCGTGCGAGCCACCAAATGCCGCAGTATGGCTGGGCACAATTCAGGAGCCACTTGTCAAAAGAAACAAATTTATTTTTAGAAAACACACACCAAACCACACAGCTCCTCAGGAAAATCCTTCAGAGCCCAACTGCCACCACCGGCTTCCCACAAGCCTCTCAACCTCCCCCACTCCTCCTGCTCTTTAGGCTGATTGGCTGGGTCAAGTGGGCAGAGCCAAAAAAAGTCCCCCAATGAGCAGCTCCGTGGTCTGAAAGGGCGGGGAAACAGCCCAATGAGCATCACCACAGAGGATCCAATCAGTTGGCAGCTAGAAGTTTGCTGGGGCCGCTATTATCCAATCATCAGCTAGCAGCTGGAAGTTTGCTGGCAGCTGGAAGTTTGCTGGGGCCCCTTTGGCTGTGGCTCTCAACAGAAAGTGGCAAAGCTATTCTATTAGGAAAAGTCTTATTGTTCACTAAATATTCATACTGGATAAGAGCCATGTAAATGTAAAGAATGTGATAAAGTTTTAAGTATGCTCCAAAGTTAAGGATAAACAGATCATTAGTACTTGAAACAATTTTCACAAATCAATAGACTGTGAAAGTCATTAGTTGTGAGATTACACCTCATTGGTCACCAGAAACTTCATACTGGAAAGAAAAGTTACAATTGCCCGGAGATAGATCTACATTGATTGGAACCTTTGTGCTTTTCCCTCCTGTAGACCTCTACAGCTTCACTTACCCCTTCCCCAATCCCTCTGTATTGATTGAATTAAAATCATGTATTCTTTTTTTCAAATGTTATCTTTGGACTTAAAGGCCACTTTTGTACAAAAGCATCACATTAATGAAACTGCCTTATGCCCGAAGTGTATGATCACATCACAGTTTTCCCCATAACCTCAGTTGAACAACATGATCTTTTTTCAATGTCTTATTAACCTATTTTATTTTATCTTGGGGGGGATTTAATTCAGGGGCACTCAACCACTAAGCCACATCCCAGCCCTATTATGTATTTCTTTAGACACATAATTTCACTGAGTTGCTTAGCACCTCACTTTTGCTAAGGCTTGTTTTGAACTTGCAATTCTCCTGCTTCAGCCTCCCAAGTTGCTTAGATGACAGGCATGCACCCACCACTGCACCAAAAAGTCAATATCTCTTGCTCTGTAGTTTGATAAAAAATTTTACTCAGGATTTGGTGTTCATAAAAAGCATGTAAAAGATGTTTTTGCACACTTCAGGTATCATATTTTGGCATTTAAAATGTCCTGCATGATAAAACTTAGCTTTGTACAACAAATTCAGAGTCCACAATTTTGAAACCAGGTGACTGAGAAACAAAGATATTGAACAACAAAATGCAACACTTCCTGTTGTAAAATCTGCAAATGTAGTGGGTGTGAATGCTCACACTGAATAGACAGCAGGAGGCCTGTCCATGTCTCCTGAGGCCCCAGATCCTCCATTCATGAATTTGTTCCCCTGAGCCTCAAGAGGGCCTCCACAAATGAGAATGAAACAAACTACCCTTCACCCACCCCTAAACATACTGTAGCATTTACTAGACAGATCAAGTGAAACACTGTATGTCTTTGTACCAATGTGTGGCTCTGCTTGCATATATATGACATCTGGTTTAGATAACACTGAGCCAGTACCCAATGAAACATAGTTGCCCTTTTTTCTCTTAAAAACATATCCCTGCACACTTTTCAAATAAATAATTTTGTTACATTAAAAAAAAATAAAAACAATAAGAATGGTTGAAAAATGATGTCAATGAAAAGTATTTGAACTGACGAGTCCATCCTGCCAGTGACTCTTAAAAAGATACAGTTAGCATCACCAAGAAAAGGCAGGTCTGTCCCAAGCCACATTGTGAAAGCTCAAAAAGTTACATCTTTTCCTGAACCCATCCTCTGTTCACCATTCAAGGTACTTCTAACCAGGGAATGATGGCTTTAACACTTAATAAATTATGAGAAAATCTCTTCCTCTGTCATACTTCAGGTTCTCTCAGGGTTCTGGAAGACTCAGTCTTCAGCTGTGCACAATGGAACACAGTTGTTATCCATGCAGCAGGGGAGGCTGAGGAAGGAGGATCACAGGTTTAAAACCTGACTCAGCAATTTCACAACAATCTAAGCAACTTAGAAGATCCTAACTCTAAATAAAAAAAGATTTGGGGATGTGGCTCAGTGGTAGAGACTATCTTGGTTTAATCCCAAGTACAAGAGAAATAAAGACAAAAAAAAAAAAACAACTTAGGTTTTGTGGTAGTCTGACTCAGTTTTTGCTGTGAGTATTTCTGAACAACTGCATCATTTAAAAAGCTTTTTTAAAAAATGATAATAGCTATACTTACTGAGTGATCACCATAGTGATTTTTTTTTGAGCATGTAAGCCATTCAATGCTTTTGGAATGTGATATCCAATTGTACATTCATTCAAGGGGCAGGGACATTGTATATGTATCCTAATGGGCTGCATCCATGTCACAGAGATCTCATAAGACAATGAATAGATGGAGTTACACAGATATTTATTTGTCCTAATTCTTGAATTTTTATATCAATGTACTTGCTGGATTGATTTTCTTTGAGGCCCACTGTTTGAGATTTAGTTTGCCATCTTCTGTCTCCATGTTTTCACGACATTTTCCTGGGCTTCTCTGTATCCTTAGAATATAGGTTGCTCCAAACATTAAAGCTTCAAATACAATTGATTATACCTGCTGACACCATTTGCATATTAAGTGGTCCAATTAAAATTACCAATAATTTGAAAAGAATATCCTCATCTAGGGTGCTAACTCAGTCTTTAATAAAGAGCTATTTTGATAATAGCTTGGTTATTTTTCAGCCAGTTCCCATGTAATATTATTCTTTGCAGCCCATTGTTCTGTTCTTCTATGAATGTTTAGGTGTCACTGTTATCCCTAAATTGTGTCTAGCTTCTAGTATTAATTTTGCCAGACCTGTTTTTCACTTGTACAGCTGTGGGCTTTCCATCATTATTTTTTTAATTGAGCTGTGTTTGATATTACTTTCTCTAATAATGAATCAGTAATCACTGCTTATTTCTCTTTATTCTTTTATCTTATCAGTTTTACTTACTTTGTCTAATTAGTGGCAATCTATTACATAATAGTCACTTTTTGATTAGTGAAGCATTGTTTCAACGTGTTCTTGCCTATCTCACATTCAAGATATTTTTATAATGCTAGACAAGTTTTCTTTATTTAGAGATTTAAGTTTTTAACAAGAATATTTGATATATATTTTAAAAGATTGTATTTTTAATTTAAAGAAAATATTCTGAATATAAAGGTTTTTAAAATAATAATTTTCAAAAGAATCATGAAAGCATGGATTAAAATATAATTATGCAGCCAAGTGGCTTCACTTAGGTAAATATTTATGAAAAAATGTTATGTAAGTGTAAGAAGATTTTGTTGTGTTTTATTGTTCAAAGGGGATATTTCTAAGGAGATTTGCTGAATAGATTTTAATTAAAATGATTTAAGTAACTGTGGCATAAACTTTTTTTTCCCTCCCTTAACTCATCACCAATGGAATCTCCTCTTTAAGACCAGTTTGGTCATTTGGCCTCCTTAGCCTCCAAGTATTGTTTAAGTCTAGAACATTTTTAAGCTTATTTAGCAAATATTTCTGTTTTGGTTATTGAAATAGGAAAACAAACCTGAAATATATGTAAAAGTCATACTTAAAAATTCTAAAAGTACTAATTACTTTAGAAAAATATGATAACTTCTATCTCTTTTTTTGTTATGAAAAGTAATTTAGATGTACATTTTATGCCAAATTCAATTATAATAGATGTCTTTTTTGTTTGGGTAAAACAAAAAAAAGATAAAGAAAGAATGAATATCTCATTGCCTTAGAAATTTATTAGGCTTAGCAAATGGCAGTGCAGAGTTTTATAGAAATGTTCTGGAAAATACCACTCAGAGTTACTGGAGATTGAACTCAGGGGCACTCAATCACTGAGCTACAACCCGACCCCCCCCCCCCCCCTTTTTTTTTGTATTTTATATAGAGATAGGGTCTCACTGAGTTGATCAGTGCCTTGTAATTCCCGATGCTGACTTTGAAATTGTGATACTTCTGTCTCAGCCAACTGACCCACTGAGATTACAGGCATGTTCCACCATGGCTAGATGTATAAGATGTTATAAATCAGTATATGCATGACATTTTTTTTACAAGTTTATATATCACTCAATGATGTATAACTTTTCATTTCTAATGAAATTCTGCTTTTAATTGAAGATGAAAAGATAGTCCTGCATTGCTCCTGCCCATATGGTTGACAGGAAAAAATCAGATGGCATCAGATGTGTTCTGCACCACCAGAGGTGCTTTTGAGCCTGGATGATGTTGGGAATTGCTCTGGACAGTACACACATTTAAGTTCTGAGTAAGGGATACTGAACTGTTATTGCACCTCACAATATATATTGGACTTTTACCCCCACTCAAATAATAAGGTATGGTTGAAGTTTTGGAAATCACCCAGTGGGGTTGAGTTACACACTCCTGTTCCTTAGTAATCCTATACCTATTCCCTTTTGGGGATAGAATGTCTCAGGAAACTTCCCCTTGTGTGTCCCCTATATAAGATTAAAAATTCTAGGGGCTCTTTCTCTTCCCATGGACACACCCAAGTTTGGAAAGCCATCCCAAAGTGTGAAAAGATACTTCTTTGTCTTATGTGCTTCTTTCACCATTTTCTTAGTTTTTGATATAGTCATAGTTGTGAACACAGCATACTTCACCAGCTCCATTGGATGGCAATAGGAACATTTGGCTGGAAGCCTCCTACACATTGAAACATTGCATCAGCTTTAAACTTCCTCAGTCAGTTCACAGACACAACAGGAGTAAGAGATTTTTTTCCCAGGGAGAGGAACCTCTTCTCCACTCCTACTCCTTGTTAATGTTATCTAATGATGAGCTTTTAGGCTTACAGGTAATTTTTTTTTCAGTTTGAAGATAAACAGTAAGTCTTATTTTCCAACTTGAAAAATTGTTTAAATAGTCTACTAATAATTTTAATGGCTATTATGTATTGAGGACCTCTTGAAACATATCTTTTCCTAATTCCCACAATTGACTTCTGAGGCAAGTATAATAAATTTCCCTTTCAATATTCACAACTTCATATTAGAGCTGATAACATACACAAGGGCATACTGATTATCTAGGATTCCAACCCATGTCTACACTTAATGCTGTCTTCTGCATCAGCCTAATTTTTCTTTTTACTTTACTCACTGAACTGTTTTCATGCTCTTGATAATTTTTTTTCCCTCATATTGTTTTTCTTTTTCTTCTTTCATGTAGAAGACTGGCTTTCAATTTGAAACAAATTTCCAATTATGGCTCACAAGAAAAGTAATTTTTCTTTTACTGCTGCCCAAATGGTTTGCAGAATAATTTCAAATGGCTTCAGATGTGTTCTGCACCACCATATGTTCCTTTAAAAAATATGAAACATTTGACAAAAAGTTCATTGTGCACAATGAAACATTCATATTCTTGTTATGTAGGTTACATTTAGATTAACCTCAATCTGTGTAGTACTGTCAGTTATTGCTGTAATTCAAAAATAGAGTCAATAATATTTTTTGGGGGATATGGTAATGGCAAGCAGACATGGATAACACTTAGGATTTCTGGCCTGATCAACTGATAGGATAGATCTTTTTCTGAAATGGTGAGACTTGTTTTTTTCCTGAGATGCAAGTTTGTATATATGTGTGTTGGGGTTGATGGCTGTGTCTACAATTTACTTTGGTCATGTGAAATTTGAAATATATATAGCTTAATGAAAAGAAACAAATGTATAAATATTTGTATGTATTGGACCCAAAGTAATCAAAGATATATCTAGGTTAAATTTGGCATGTTAATAAAATTTAAATTTTTTTACAAACTTTTAAAACATGTGAGGCAATAGGTCCAGCTCAGGGACTCCCATTGCATCAGGCATGCTCATATCTTGGAGTCACAGTTTTGATTTGGGGTATATTTTGTAAAAACAATTTTTGTTGGAGTATATAGGGAGTTGCAGAAGAGGACTCAGCAGTTGTAAGGATTGCTCTGTTGTTAAGAGAGCAAGTAAACAATGAAATGTTTTTCCAGAAACAGCAAGTGCCTAATATCTGGAAATTGTGGAAATGTTAGGTTACATGGCACAGGGGAATTATAGTTGAAGAAGCAGTGATGAAATGACAAAGATGGAAAGAAGGGATGAATGGTAAAAAGGGAGTCTTCTAGCTAGTGTGGCAAGATTTAGTATGTCTACCCTATATAAGGCACATACTTAAATGCTGGCATCTCTTTTCTTAACATTTTGTTCACAGGCTTTAGCCCTGAGAGTCACATTTCAATGTATTTTATGCATACGTAAAGAGAGAGAGGTCTAATTCTCTCAGGTTTCCTCTGATCCCTCTGGGCAGAGAAAGGCTTAACATTTCTTATGTAGTGTGTATAAGAGAGGTAGTAACTGGATCCTCATACCCACCTTATAGCCATTCTATTTGCATGCTTGGGCTCTTACAACATTATCTTCCTAAGATTACGATTTTTATTAAAATTCTGAGGTAAGAAAATAATCTTTAAAAAAAATCCTTGTTATTTTATATTGGAATAACTGTTTAAATCTGTAAATCTTTTCTAGTTTTTGTTTGTTTGCCTGACCCAACTCTGATGGTACTGGAGATTGAACCCAGAGAATTCTACATCTACATCCCTGTTTTTTTTTTTTTGACACAGTCTTACTAATTTGCTGAGGCTGGCCTCAATTTTGGGATTCTCATGCCTTTGCCTCCTGAGTCACTGGGTTTAGAAATGTGTGACACCACACCTGGCCCACATAGTTTCCTAATCTTACATAGTCCACAAGCCTAGGTTTTTACCCTCTAAACAGCTTTCTTTTTATAACTATATTTGGTCTGCTGATATGTATAGTAGATATAAAGTACTGGTGCAGCCAAATAAATGAAAATATGTGAATGATAGTCAGGTAATATTTGTAAACTTCATCAGAAGAAGAAAAACTAAAAAAGTAACCAACCTCAAGAAAAAAAGCTTCTAGAGCAGAAAAATATCATGAATGTACAAGTGATATTAAGAAAAAATGAGAATAAGTTATATTCAAAATTTTGAATAGGTAATCATTGATTTCATTTTCCTGAGAATATAAAAATACACGTTTTTTTCCTTGATTTACTGAATTCAGGTAGTTAATTTTCTATGTTTGCATATCAAAGATGAGTATAACTTTTTTTTTTTTTAAACATATAGTCTTACATTTAAATATAATTCTTCTCTGTGTGCTTTGGTTTATATTTTCTCCATTTTCTTCTCTTATTATGGCTATTAAATGCAAACTTTGATGTCACACAATGCTTATCTTACCTCTGTGAGAAAATTTATGCAACAGTTATCAGATTATGACACCAAAATTGGGCCTGAGCAATGGCAATCTTCTGGTTAATTTTAGGTTTTTGTGCTTAAATAACATCCTGTAGCCTACATGACAGGAATCTGAAAGCATAAGTAAGTGTTCTGGCATGATTTTTACTGGGATTGTGAATTATATGGGTTAAATATATCAAACCTTCAATCAGCATTATGATAGGGGGCTTGCCATTAATGATCTGAACTATGAAGTATGGGCATCCAAAGTTAATAGTAAACATTCTGACTCATAATTTTCCATGCTTAAATAATAATAATAATAATAATAATAATAATAATAATAATAATAATAATAATAATTTCTAGAAGATATGGATTCCAGACCATTTTTCACTTGAGGAATTGATTTTTTTAATTCTGTTATCTCCATATACTCATGTCAAAAATGAAGATGGTGTATTGAATACTTCTAAGATTCTTTCCAGTGTTAACATGCAACAATGCTGTTATGGATGTTGGGAGCCTATGACAAGTTTAGAATCTCCCTCTCTTTCCCTTCCTCTATGCAGTCTTTGAATAGTTACTGAACACTTAGTTAGTGCCAGCTCCTTTTTTGGTTGCTCTACAGAGAAAGGAGAGGGAAGTCTAAAATTAACTGTTGGTGATGAGAAAATAGGTTAGTAAGCAGGGTCCTTTAAGGTGAGGATGAAGGCTCAGAGGACATGAGCAGGATATAATGGACAAGAGCACTGAGCTGGAGTGAGGATCTTTTAAATTAAGTGTATAAGTTAGCCTCTTTGTAGAAGTGACATTTTATAAACTATTTTATTAATTTATTAATGTGTAACAGAATGTACAAATTTCAAGCACATAAGTTGATGGATTTTAACAACTGTGTGCATAGAAGAACTCACTATGCTAGTGGTAAGAGTTTTCTCTACATTTCCTCCTGCCCTGCCCTGCAATAATCTAATTTCTTTTACCTAGGTTAGCAATTGTTACCTCTCCTAAAATTTAATACTATTAGAATCATTGAATATGAAATCCTTTGTGTCTAATTTCACTCAATCAACATAATTTATGTGATGTTGCTAACATGATAATTAATAATAACAGTAATTAGCATTTTTTTTAAATTCCAGCCACTGTTTTAAGTGTTTTGCAGATAATGATTTGTTTAATCATTACCACAGCCTGGTTAGACAGTACTGTTATGATTCTCATATTACTGGGGAAAAGATAGGCAAAAAGGCTGACACCAAGAGTGCCCTTGAATTCATGAGAACACACTTGACCCTCTGTGCTGTGCTAGCTCTTTGGGTGAAGTTCAAGGGTGAAAAGCAGTTATCAATGCAAAGCCCAGTGGAGGCATGTCCTAGGCAGAGGATAAAGGCAGGCAGGTGCAGGAAAGAGTTGCATGTATTTGCAAAACTAAAGAATCTATGGTTAGACAACTGTGTTGATACAGAACAGATGGGTGGACAAAGAGATTAGAGTCCCTGTAGGCCCCAGAATTTAGAAAGGAATATAGATTTTATTCTTGAAAATCTAGAATTCTTTGAAAGAATGTTTTTTATTTTGTTTTTTAAAATAATTTTTAATTGTTGAAAAAAATATCTATATAAAAATGAAATTTACCATTTTAACATGTGTACTTAAAAGAGGCATTAAATTGGGCTGGGGATGTGGCTCAAGCAGTTGTGTGCTCACCTGGCATGCGTGTGGCCCTGGTTTGACCCTCAGCACCACATACAAAGATGTTGTCTCCGCTGAAAACTAAAAAAATAAATATTAAAATTATCTCTCTCTCTCTCTCTTTAAAAAAGAGGCATTAAATACTTTCATGGTGTGGCAACCATTACTAGTATCCATCTACATAACATTGAAAAATGAAGCTCTATACTCATTAAATATTAAATCTTTATACCCTTTTCTAAGCAGCCCATGGAAACCATCATTCTATTTTCAGACTGTGAATTTGTGTGCTCTATGGTCTTCATTTTCATAGATTCTACAGTATTTTTCATTTTTGTCCCATTTTTAATTTTTAATTAAATAGCATTTCGAGATACTTTTCAATTCACATGCACTTTCAGAAAGTAAAACAGGATGATGTTATGTTCCCTTCAGCCAGTTTTTGTACATCTTTAAAAATGAGCACAGTGTCACAATCAGGATACTTATGATGATACAAATAAGATACAGAATAATTTTTTTCATACAATAATCTGCCACATTTCTCTTTAATGGCTACAATTATTTTTTTCTCTTGTCTCAACTGCTTTCTAAACCTTTGCAATCACTAATCTACTGTTTCTTTCTATAATTGTGTCATTTCAAGAACTTGTATGAGAAAAAGACTGCAGTGTATAGTTTTTTGAAGTTGACTTTTGTATTCAGCATAATTCTCTGGTTTGTCACACAAATAAAAATGTCTTCATTTATTTCATAAGTCATTTAAGGGCTGAAATTGTAGCTCAGAGGTAGAGTGCTTGCCTACCACATGTGAGGAACTGGATTCCATCATCAGCACGAAATAAAAACAAATAAAATAAAGGTATTGTGTCCATTTATGACTTTAAAAAGTCATTTGAGTGAAAAAGCATATAATGTGCAGCTAAAACAAGAACTGTTATTCTGGTAAGATGTGAGGAAAATATTCAGAATAAAGCACCAAAATAGAAATATGAAAATTATGAAAGAAAGAATAAGAGGATAGGAAGTTAATCAGTAGACATGTCAGAAAAATTCCAGAAAAAAATGGAGAGAATAGAGGTTAGATAATATTGAAAGAGATAACTGCTACAATATTTCCTAAAATGATGAATCTTTGAGTCAAGAAGCAGGAAAAAATCGAGTAAAAACAAATCTAAAGCCATACACACTACAGTTTAACTACAGAATTTCCAAGAAAATAAAGATCTTATTTGGGGGGAGGTGGGTACTGGGTATTGAACTCCAGGGCACTCAACCACTGAGTAACACCCCAAACCCCTTTTTGTATCTTATTGAGAGTCAGGGTCTCAATGTGTTACTTAGAGCCTCATTTTGCTGAGGCTGGCTTTGAACTTTTATCCTCTTGCCTCAGCCTCCTGAGTTGCAGAGATCACAGGCTTTCACCAGCAAGCTAAGCAAGAAGATCTCTTTTTAACATATACATTTTAGTTATAGGTGTACACAACACTTATATTTTAATTATTTATTACCATGTGGTGCTGAGGATTGAACCCAGTTAGATCGAACCTAACACATGGTAGGCAAGCCCTCTACTACTGAGCTACAACTCCAGTCCAACAAAGAAAGTTTTAAAAGCTACACACAAAGAACAACAATGAGAAAATAACAAACAGCAGTAATGGTCAAGATAATGTAATAATACCTTCAGGAAACCAGGAGATGTAACTGTAAGAATAGAATTTTGTATCCTGCTAAACCAACATTCAAAAATAGAGAGAAGGTGAATATTTTTTCATATAAGTCTGAAAATATATATTTCTAAGCAGGTTACTGAAAAATTGAGGTTGAGGAACATATGAATTTAGAATATAATAGGGTGTTAGAAATGTTGGTCTTCACTTAATTTCTGTAGTTAGGAAAGTTTTACTAATTTAAATATATGTATATAAAAGATGGAAATAGAAAATTAAGGTAACTGTTTGGCATTCTTGTCAATAGCTGCAGAGTATAATGTAGTATCCATAGTGGGTACAGGAAGGTGAGAGTAGTGATTTTCTTTTAAAGTGAGGGATATCAGGTCATGTTTGTATGCCAATGGAAATTATCTGATGGTGAGTGAGGTTGGAAAAATACAAGAGATTGTGAATACATAGAAGGAGCAAAACTCTGTTGAAGGAGATTTGGGCTAGGGACTAGGCCATTTTCAGATGAGGACCAGGACCTGAAAGCTATGAAGTGTACAATCTCATAACTGTATGTGGTCTTGCTTTGAGGCACTTAATAAAGTCAGAGACAGCTTTCACTTTAACAGGGCAGAAACCAGAAAACAGGTATGGATGTATGTTGTTTGCTAGACGTACTTGTGTGAAATCAATGGGTTGCTTTTTTTTGTGGACTTGAATTCTCTCTAAATATTGCAAAGATCTTTTGAGTTCTGAGTGACATGTGCTAATGGAAGAGAAGCGAAACAGTTAATAATCATCCAGAGTCTAGAGCAAACAAGGGAACTCAGTATTTCATGAGAAACACTGAATGCAGATGCAGTTACTATGTGTGGAGATAAATTTTTCCAGTGAAGTTGAGAGTTTCAGATGAAGGAGTTCAGGAACAAAATATTAAGGGAGTTTGCAAGGGGATTATATGTGTCTATTGTATCTGGGTTTTATAAGGAATAGAAGGACAATTAGACAATTATGATACAGTTAGAAGACTGTGAGCACCTGTGGATTGGATGAGTAGTTAGAGTGGACAAAAAGCAGAAAGTGGGTGTATAGGCCCAGTCTTCTTGTTCTAACCCAGACCACTCAGCCAATCCCAGCAACTGGGCCTCTCCTCCTATTCAGAGTTTAGATGATGGAATCCAAGGGCACGGTAGAGTTGGATTTTTTGATGAATGGGTTTCAACCCTTACAGAAGTATAACAGTTGAATGCATGTGTAGAACAGAATAAATTTCACCTCCATGCCCCCTTCCTGAGTTTTCCCTGTGGGTTATTCACTCTTTCCTCCTGTTGTTCTGGGATAACTTCTGTAAACAGTTGGTTTGCAGGCTGTTACAAAGGCTGTGCTTTCTAGGAAAACTAAACTAACTTTTGGAGTATTGAACGTCTGGACTTCAGAATGAAACTTGAGAAGGATTGACAAATTTTAGTGAGTTACCATGATAATAAGGGGATGAGATAATAAAGAGGATAAAGTAAAGAGCAGTGGGAAGATTAAGGCACCTAAGCAAATTTTAGAGTGAGTACAGTAGTCAAGGGGGAGTGAAGATCAGGACCTATAGGAAAATGGGGTGGGAACAGGAGCATTTGGAGCCTTGGAAGAAAAAGCACTGAGAAGACATTCAAGATTTCCTGGGCTTTAAGGTATCTGAGACTTGTACAGAGAAAGGGCAGGATAGTTGGCTAGTGCCTGCTCATGACTTTGGTAGGAGCTTGATCGGGGAAGACAAGATGCTCTAAATGCCTCCTAGAACTGCCTCTGTGAGCACTGGATTCCATTCTCTGGTATCTTGAAATGTCACCAGAAAGCAATGTGTCCAGGTGCACCCTATCTTTATTTACAGAGCAGGGAGAATGATTTATGGAACTAGAGTAGTGATATTCACCACTAGGTGCCAAGAAAGAAAGGAATTTGCCAACTAGAGTCCAAATTAGTGAAGTCTGTGCTGTATCCACAACACACACAAAAAAAAAAAAAAAAAGGAAAGAAAAGAAGAAAAACAACTGATGTACAGGAATGTAGCCTTGAGGATACTGTAGATGGGGTTATCTGCATGGCTGTGCACATGTGTTCTGTGACTCATAGCAGACTGTGTGAGTAAAGCATATGCTTCAGCCTAGGGCACAGCCACTCTGCCACAATGGCTTCAGCTCCTGTAACATATCCTTGGTGATTTTTTAAGTGTTTGTTTCTAAGTGCAGAAAGTACTCTTTGTTGATTCTGTTGTTACCACATCCAGGATGTTAAGTCATAGGATCCTTTTGTCTGAGCTAATATTATTCTGAGGCAAAATTGTGTCCCTGAGAGTGGGTAAGTACAAGATGGAAAGTGTTATGTTGGCTCAAGCAATAGAATTCAGCCTATTGACTCAGTTGCTTGAAGGTTATGCCACAGTTACAACCTTATTAAAAATTTATGATCTAAGATAGCAATACATAAAGTACAATTAAATTTTCCAATTATTTATTTAGGAGTTCTATTATCCTCAACCATGGTCCATCCACCAAAAATTCAAATACGAGTAGTTCAACTCAAATCACTTAACGACTTTCAAAAGTTATTAGGAGACATAAATTGGATAAGACCTTATCTAGGCATACCAACAAGAGAGTTGGGACCTCTATTTGATATCCTAAAAGGTCCATCAGATCCAAATTCACCCCACATGTTAATGCCTGAAGCAAGAAAGACATTAAAAATCATTGAAACATATATGAAAAATATGCATTTGTATAGAATTGATAAGAGTTTGCCTTTATTTATTTATTGTACTACCAACAAAAAATATTCCTACAGGAGTATTTTGGCAAGAAGGTCCATTATTATGGATACATTTATCTTATTCTCCTAACACTATTCTTAGTAGGTATCCTGAGGCTGTAGGACAATTAATACTCAAAGGAATAAAAGCAGCAAAGGGAGTGTTTGGAATTTCTCCCAATAAAATTATTAATCCATATACAATGGATCAAATTGATGAGTTAGCTAATGAGTTAAATACTTGGGCAATAATCATGTGCAAATCTAATGTTCCATTTGATAACCACTTACCATCAGATCCTTTGTTGTCTTTTTGGTAATTGCATCCTGTAATTTTTCCAAAAATGACAAGAAAAACACCTATCACGAATGCTCCAAATATATTCACTGATGGGTCAAATAATGGTACAGCAGCAGTAGTTACCCCTGATCAAACTTTTACATTTTTAATACCCAAACAATCATCTCAAAAGGTAGAGCTTAATGCAGTATTACAAGCTTTTGTGATGTTTAAAGATTCCATATTTGATTTATTTTCCAATAGTCAGTATATAGTTAATGCTATAGTATCCATTGAAGATGCTGGTAGGATTCCCCCTTCCTCTACTGTTTTCTCTTTGTTTTCCATATTCAAAGTCTAATCTGGGACAGAAAAGATCCATTCTTTATAGGACATATCAGGGCACATACAGAATTGCCTGGAGCCCTTTGTTTGGGCAAAGATTTAGCAGATAAAACTACACATGACATACATATTTTCTCTACACTAGAAGAAGGTACAAATTTTCATAAAAGATTCCATGTCAATGCTAATACTTTACAAAATCATTTAAAAATAAGTAAGGAACAACTTAGAGAAATAAAAAACAATGTCAAAATTGTGTGACCATTTTACCACAAGTTAATCTTGGAGTCAATCCTAGAGGACTGATACATAACCATATTTGACATATGGACATCACACACTTGCCAGAATTTGGAAAATTAAAATCTTTTGCATGTTACAGTTGATACTTCTTTCATATTTTTGATGGGCTCTCTTCATGCTGGAAAAAACCTAAAGATATTATAGCTCATTGCTTACAAAATTTTGCCACTGTAGGTGTTCCAAAACAGTTAAAAACAGATAATGCACCTGGTTGTACTTTTACCTCTTTTAAACAATTTTGCTCATCATTTGGCATTACTCATATAACAGGAATTCCATACAATCCACAGGGACAAGGCATAGTTGAAAGAGCTCATCAAACTATTAAAATGTACTTATTAAAGCAAAAAGAGGGAATTGGGAAGGGGTATATATTCCCCAAAGTTAAACTTAAAATAACCCTTTTTACTCTAAACTTTGGATTCATCAAGGCTTAGTGCTGCAGAAAGGCATATTGTCCAAAAAATGTACATAACCCCATGGTACTTTGGAAGGATATTCCAACAGGACAATGGAAAGGTCCTGATCTAGTAATTGTCTGGAGTCGGGGGTCTGTTTGTGTGTTTCCATAAGGAGAACAGCAGCTGATTTGGATTCCAGAGAGACTAACTAAAGCGATTTCTACAGACAAAAAAGAAGATGATTTGGCTCAAATCCATAACAGTTGATATCCAGAACTCCAGTTTGGCTGTCCTTACATCTGTGACAGTGGTTATCCCACACTTGGAGGCTAATGGAACCAGGATATATTTTTTTTTCTTTTTCAATATCTATTTTATTATTGCCCTTTCCCACACCATGAAGTTCTACAGACCTAGGTTAATTTTTTGCTGATTAGTTCTATTTTTTTACTATGGAGTTTTTAAACATTGCAATGGAGATTTCACCTGTAAAAATTTACAAGGCCTTTACTATTATGTTATGTGTTGTATGTGTTATATTATGTGTTCACACTTGTGTTTTGTGTTGTATGTTTGTATGTACGTAGGCCCACTTAATCATATATGATGAACACTCATAAAAAAATGGATCCATTTGTTTTTTCTTATTCACGTTATTTAAGTGGTTTAATTTAAATTGGGTAAACAGCTGTTGAGGATTGTTTTAATATGTGAACAAAAAAGGAGGTTAACAGATCTATTTGTTTACTTTCACCTTTTCTTTTCATTATATTTAATAATTTTGTTCACTATAATGTAAATTGTTCAGAAAATTGTTTTCTTTTAGTGCCTTCTGGAATGTTACATAATTTTTTTCTTTAGCCATCATTGCCAGAATTCTTATCTTCATCCCAGTGCCAGTGAAGACAAAGATAAAACAAAACTACATCTTCTGCAATAGCTATCACTGAACTGCTTGCAGAACTTGCCTGGACTATGTATCACTTATATGCATTGTGAACTATCTGTTGATGCAGCGACTTGTGGTAGTGCCGGGGTATTTTTGCTGATGGTGTCATTGGTGGTACAATTTTTCCAAAAGGAGCCATTAATTGGCTTGTTGTATCCTCCTCCCTTCTGCTTGTGATGGTCGTTCAGCTAAAATTTTGGGGCCAACAGAGGTGAGTCAAAGAACGTCACCCCCCCACACTGGTACAAAGGCCTATCCACAGGTGTGGCTGTATGCTGGACCAGTAGTCAATGACTGGTAAGATCCAATTGCAATGGTACCAACCTAAGACAGGAGGCTAACGCCTTGAGGTCAGCTCATCCAATGATGGGTAAGAACCATATATAGTATTGGACAACCTAAGGCAGGCACTGTCCCTAAGCCACATGCTTCTTGTTTAGTTAAACAGAGAGGGGGAGATGTTGAGAGCCACAGCTGAAGGGGCCCCAGCAAACTTCCAGCTGATTGGCTCATCACAGCCCCAGCAAACTTCCAGCTGCCAGCTAATTGGCTTTTCTGTGGTGATGTTCATCAGGCTATTTCCCCACCCTTTCAGACCACGGAGCTGCTCATTGAGGACTCTTTTGGCTCTGCCCACATGACCCAGCCAATTGGCCTCAAGAGTGGGAGGACTGGGGTGGGGAGAGGCTCACTGGAAGTCGGTGGTGGCAGTTGGGCTCTGAGGGAATTTCTGGAGAGCTCCTGTGGTGTGGCATGTGTGTTCTAAAAATAAAGTTCATTTCTGCTTGACAAGTGGCTCATAAACTCTGACCAGCCAGACTGCGGCACACAATTTTAATTAAAAGCAGTTAATTCTGTGCTTTTTTTCCACCAATTTACCTAAAACAAACCATTTTCATTTGTAAAACTCCAAAAGTCAATAAATAGAAGATGTCATAACTGAATACTATTGTTGTTTTCCTTTTTCATTTAGTGGATATTGGTTCTCAATGAAGATGAGAATACTTGGACATTGTGCTTGCAGAGCACAATCCAGGTTTGATCCTCAGCACCATATAAAAATAAATAAATGAAGATTTTTTAAAAAGGACCTAGGAGAAATTGATGTTTGAGGCACATTTATATGTTGAAATCTGTGCAATAATCTTTGAGAGAAAATCCTAAGTGTTTCTTTTTTCCTCATTTTCTTTTTTGCAGTGCCAGGATTGAACTCAGGGGTTCTCTGCCACTGAGATATATCCCTGTCCTTTTTATTTTTTATTTTATTATTTTGGGGCAGTGTCTCAGTTGCTGAAGTTGGCCTTGAACTTATGATTCTATTGCCTTTGTCTCCCGAGAACTGGGATTATAGGTATGCACCTGTATGCCCAGTTTTCAGGTTTTAGTTATTTTTAATTTTTTTCAGTTGTAGATGAACATAATAACTTTATTTTTTTTTAATTTTTTAATTTTTTACTGTGGGTTGTTCAAAACATTACAAATTTCTTGACATATCATATTCCACACTTTGATTCAAGTGGGTTATGAACTCCCACCTGCCGCAGTCTGGCTGGGCACAATCAGAAGCCACTTGTCAAAAGAAACTAACTTTATTTTTAGAACCAAACACGCCAAACAAACCAGCCTCTCGGGAAAAACCCTCAGAGCCTCAACTGCCACCACCGGCTTTCCACAAGCCTGTCTCTCCCCCCACAAGCTTCTTTTCACCTCCCACAATCCTCCTGCTCTTGAGGCCGATTGGCTGGGTCACGTGGGCAGAGCCAAAAAGTCCCCCAATGAGCAGCTCCGTGGTCTGAAAGGGCAGGGAAACAGTCCAATGAGCATCACCGCAGAGGAGCCAATCAGCTAGATGTTGCTGGGGCCAAGGAGCCAATCAGCTAGATGTTGCTGGGGCCGCTGTGAGCCAATCATCAGCCGGCAGCTGGATTGCTGGCAGCTGGAAGTTTGCTGGGGCCCCTTCGGCTGTGGCTCTCAACACCCACCTTCACCCCATACACAGATTGCAGAATCACATCAGTTACACATCCATTGATTTACAAATTGCCATACTAGTGTCTGTTGTGCTCCGCTGCCTTTCCCATCCTCCACCCTCCCCCCTCCCCACCTCTCCCCTCCCCTCCCCTCCTCTCTCTCTACCCCCTCCACTGTATAACCCTGAGGGTCTCCTTCCATTACCATGCAATTTCCCTTCTCTCTCCCTTTCCCTCCCACCTCTCATCCCTGTTAAATGTTAATCTTCTTCTCATGCTCTTCATCCCTACTCTGTTCTTAGTTACTCTCCTTATATCAAAGAAGACATTTGGCATTTGTTTTTTAGGGATTGGCTAGCTTCACTTAGCATAATCTGCTCTAATGCCATCCATTTCCCTGTAAATTCTATGATTTTGTCATTTTTTAATGCAGAGTAATACTCCATTGTGTATAAATGCCACATATTTTTTATCCATTCATCCATTGAAGGGCATCTAGGTTGATTCCACAGTCTAGCTATTGTGAATTGTGCTGCTATGAACATCGATGTCGCAGTGTCCCTGTAGCATGCTCTTTTTAGGTCTTTAGGGAATAGACCGAGAAGGGGAATAGCTGGGTCAAATGGTGGCTCCATTCCCAGCTTTCCAAGAAATCTCCATACTGCTTTCCAAATTGGCTGCACCAATCTGCAGTCCCACCAGCAATGTACAAGTGTACCCTTTTCCCCACATCCTTGCCAGCACTTGTTGTTATTTGACTTCCTAATGGCTGCCAATCTTACTGGAGTGAGATGGTATCTTAGGGTGGTTTTGATTTGCATTTCTCTGACAGCTAGAGATGTTGAGCATTTTTTCATGTACTTGTTGATTGACTGTATGTCCTCCTCTGAGAAATGTCTGTTCAGGTCCTTGGCCCATTTGTTGATTGGGTTGTTTGTTCTCTTATTGTCTAATTTTTTGAGTTCCTTGTATACTCTGGATATTAGGGCTCTATCTGAAGTGTGAGGAGTAAAGATTGGTTCCCAGGGTGTAGGCTCCCTATTTACCTCTCTTATTGTTTCTTTTGCTGAAAAAAAACTTTTTAGTTTGAGTAAGTCCCATTTGTTGATTCTAGTTATTAACTTTTGTGCTATGGGTGTCCTATTGAGGAATTTGGAGCCCGACCCCACTGACTGTAGATCGTAGCCAACTTTTTCTTCTATCAGACTGCGCGTCTCTGATTTGATATCAAGCTCCTTGATCCATTTTGAATTCACTTTTGTGCATGGCGAGAGAAAGGGATTCAGTTTCATTTTGTTGCATATGGATTTCCAGTTTTCCCAGCACCATTTGTTGAAGATGCTATCCTTCCTCCATTGCATGCTTTTAGACCCTTTATCAAATATAAGATAGTTGTAGTTTTGTGGATTGGTTTCTGTGTCCTCTATTCTGTACCATTGGTCCACCCGTCTGTTTTGGTACCAGTACCATGCTGTTTTTGTTACTATTGCTCTGTAGTATAGTTTGAAGTGTGGTATCGCTATACCACCTGATTCACACTTCCTGCTTAGCATTGTTTTTGCTATTCTGGGTCTTTTATTTTTCCATATGAATTTCATGATTGCTTTCTCTATTTCTACAAGAAATGCTGTTGGGATTTTGATTGGCATTGCATTAAACCTATAGAGAACTTCTGGTAATATCGCCATTTTGATGATGTTAGTTCTGCCTATCCATGAACAGGGTATATTTTTCCATCTTCTAAGATCTTATTCTATTTCTCTCTTTAGGGTTCTGTAGTTTTCATTGTATAAGTCTTTCACCTCTTTTGTTACGTTGATTCCCAAGTATGTTATTTTTTTTGAAGATATTTTGAATGGAGTGGTTTTCCTCATTTCCATTTCAGAGAATTTGTCGCTGATATACAGGAATGCCTTTGATTTATGTGTGTTGATTTTATATCCTGCCACTTTGCTGAATTCATTTATTAGCTCTAATAGTTTCTTTGTAGAGCCTTTTGGGTCTGCTAGGTATAGAATCATATCATCTGCAAATAGTGATAATTTAAGTTCTTCTTTTCCTATTTTGATGCCTTTAATTTCTTTCGTCTAATTGCTCTGGCCAGTGTTTTGAGAACTATGTTGAACAGAAGTGGAGAGAGAGGGCATCCCTGTCTTGTTCCAGATTTTAGAGGGAATGCCCTCAGTTTTTCTCCATTCAGAATGATGCTAGCCTGAGGCTTAGCATAGATTGCTTTTACAATATTGAGGTATGTTCCTGTTATCCCTAGTTTTTCTAGAGTTTAGAACATAAAGGGATGCTGTACTTTGTCGAATGCTTTTTCCGCATCTATCGAGATGATCATATGGTTCTTATTTTTAAGTCTATTGATGTGGTGAATAACATTTATTGATTTCCGTATATTGAACCAGCCTTGCATCCCAGGGATGAATCCTACTTGATCATGGTGTACAATTTTTTTGATATGTTTTTGTATCCGATTCGCCAGAATTTTATTGAGGATTTTTGCATCTAGGTTCATTAGAGATATTGGTCTGTAGTTTTCTTTCTTTGAAGTGTCTTTGTCTGGTTTAGGTATCAGGGTGATGTTGGCCTCATAGAATGAATTTGGAAGTTCTCCCTCCTTTTCTATTTCCTGAAGTAGCTAGAAAAGTATTGGTATTAGTTCTTCTTTAAAGGTTTTTTAAAATTCTGCTGTAAACCCATCTGGACCTGGGCTTTTCTTAGTTGGTAGTCTTTTTATGGTTTCTTCTATTTCCTCAATTGATATTGGTCTGTTTAGGTTTTCTATATCCTCCTGACTCAGTCTGGGCAGATCATATGACTTAAGAAATTTATCTATGCCTTCACTATCTTCTAATTTATTGGAGTATAAGGATTCAAAATAATTTTTGATTATCTTCTGTTTTTCTGAAGTGTCTGTTGTGATATTGCCTTTTTCATCCCATATGCTGGTAATTTGAATTCTCTCTCTTCTTCTCTTCGCTAGCATCGCTAAGGGCCTGTCGATTTTGTTTATTTTTTCAAAGAACCAATTTTTAGTTTTTTCAATTTTTTCAATTGTTTCTTTTGTTTCGATTTCATTAATTTCAGCTCTGATTTTAATTATTTCTTGCCTTCTACTTCTTTTGCTGTTGTTTTGCTCTTCTTTTTCAAGGATTTTGAGATGAAGTATGAGATCATTTATTTGTTGTTGTTGTTTCTTTTTCTTTTTTTAAGGAATGAACTCCAAGCAATGAATTTTCCTCTTAGAACTGCTTTCAATGTGTCCCATAGATTCCGATATGTTGTGTCTGTATTTTCATTTATCTCTAAGAATTTTTTAATTTCCTTCTTGATGTCTTCTATAACCCATTGATCATTCAGTAACCTATTGTTCATTCTCCAAGTGATGTATGCTTTTTCCTTCCTTCTTTTATCGTTGATTTTCAGTTTCATTCCATTATGATCAGATAAGATGCATGGTATTATCTCTACTCCTTTATATTGTCTAAGAGTTGCCCTGTGACATAATATATGGTCTATTTTTGAGAAGGATCCATGTGCTGCTGAGAAAAAAGTGTAACTGCTTGATGTTGGGTGGTATACTCTATATATGTCAATTAGGTCTAGGTTATTAATAGTGTTATTGAGTTCTATAGTTTCCTTATTCAACTTTTGTTTGGAAGATCTGTCCAGTGGCGAGAGAGGTGTGTTGAAGTCTCCCATGATTATGGTATGGTGGTCTATTAGACTCTTGAACTTGAGAAGAGTTTGTTTGACGAACATATCTGCACCATTGTTTGGGGCATAAATATTTAAGATTGTTATGTCTTGTTGGTTGTATGGTTCCCTTAAGCAGTATGTAGTGTCCCTCTTTATCTCTTTTGATTAACTTTGGCTTGAAATCTATTTTATTTGATATGAGTATGGACACTCCTGCTTGTTTCCGACGTCCATATGAGTGATATGATTTTTCCCAACCTTTCACCTTCAGCCTACGTATGTCTTTTCCTATCAAATGCGTCTCCTGTAGGGAGCATATTGTTGGGTCTTGTTTTGTGATCCATTCTACTAGCCTGTGTCTCTTAATTGGTGAGTTTAAGCCATTAACATTTAGGGTTATTATTGAGATATGGTTTGTTCTTCCAGCCATATTTGTTTATTTTTGTTACTAAACATGGTTTGTTTTCCTCTTTGATTATTCCCCCCCCCCCCTTTACTGTCCTACCTCCCACTGTTGGTTTTCATTGTTATTTTCCATTTCCTCTTCCTGTAATGCTTTGGCGAGGATGTTTTGAAGAGATGGTTTTCTAGCTGCGAATTCTTTAAACTTTTGTTTATCGTGGAAGGTTTTAATTTCATCTTCCATCCTGAAGCTTAATTTCGCTGGATACACAATTCTTGGTTGGAACCCATTTTCTTTCAGTGTTTGAAATATGTTATTCCAGGATCTTCTAGCTTTCAGAGTCTGTGTTGAAAGATCAGCTGTTATCCTGATTGGCTTACCCCTAAATGTAATCTACTTCCTTTCTCTTGTAGCTTTTAAAATTCTCTCCTTATTCTGTATGTTGGGCATCTTCATTATAATGTGTCTAGGTGTGGATCTCTTATGATTTTGCACATTTGGCGTCCTGTAGGCTTCTAGGATTTGGGATTCTGTCTCATTCTTCAAGTCTGGGAAGTTTTCTCGTATTATTTCATTGAACAGACTGCTCATTCCTTTGGTTTGGAGCTCTGTACCTTCCTGTATCCCAATGACTCTTAAGATTGGTCTCTTAATGTTATCCCATATTTCTTGGATGTTCTGCTCATGGTTTCTTAACAGTCTTGCTGAGCTGTCTATGTTCTTTTCCAGTTGAAATACTTTGTCTTCATTGTCTGATTTTCTATCTTCTAAGTGTTCTACTCTGCTGGTAGTATTCTCCATTGAGTTTTTAAGTTGGTTTATTGCTTCCTGCATTTCTAGGATTTCTGATTGTTTGTTTTTTATAACCTCTATCTCCCTGTATAGTTGATCCTTTGCTTCCTGGATTTGTTTGCGTAATTCGTTGTCGAAGTGATCTTTCATTGTCTGATTTTGCTGTTTAATGTCTTCCTTGAGACTCCAGATCATCTGAAGCATGTATATCCTGAATTCTTTATCTGACATTCCATCTGCTGCAGCTGTTACCTCTTCTAAAGTTGCGTTGACCTGCATTGCTTGTGGTCCTTTCTTTCCTTGTCTTTTCATACTGCTTGCGTATCTTTCCTGCAGGTGTGGGCGGCGGCTCTGCTCTCTCCTTATTCCAATTGGGGTTTCATGGCTACCACGCCGTCAGGTCACTGGGCCTGTTCTGGGAGCTGGTCGCAGCTCTGTTCTGCCCCTACTCCAATTGGGGTGACGAGTGTACCACGCCGGCAGTCCACCGGGCCTGATCCGCCGGTCGGTTGCAGGTTTGCCTACCCTGCAGGTGCGGGCGGCGGCTCTACTCTGCCCCTACTCCAAATGGGGTGATGTGTCTGTCGTACCGGCAGGCCACTGGGCCTCTCCCGCTGGTCGGTCGCAGATCTGCCCACCTTTCGGGCACGGGTGGAGGCTCTGCTCTGCCCCTACTCCAATTGGGGTGTCGTGACTACCCTGCCTGCAGGACGTTGGGCCTGTTCCTGGCACGGGCGGCGACTCTGCTCTGCCACTACTCCAATTAGGTTGGTGTTTGTACCCCGCCGGCAGGCTCCTGGGCCTGATCCGCCGGTCTGTTGTAGGTCTGCCTACCTTGGAGGCGCGGGCGGCAGATCTGCCCTGCCCCTCCTACCATGCCTGCGGACCCCTGGGCCTGATCTGCAGGTTGATCACTGGTCTGCTCACCCTGCGGGCACGGGTGGCGGTTCCGCTCTGCCCCCACTCCAATTGGGGTCACGTGACCACCACACCGGCAGGGCCTGATCCGGGCGTGGGAGAAGGATCTGCTCTGCCCCTACTCCAGTTGGGGTGACGTGTGTACCACACTGGCAGGCCACTGGGCCTGACCCGCCAGGCTGTCACAGGTCTGTTTACCTTGCCAGCGCGAACGGCGGCTCTGCCCTGCCCCTCCTACCACGCCCATGTACCACTGGGTCGCGGGTCTGCCCACCTTGCGGGTGCGGGTGGCGGCTCCGCTCCGCCCCCTCTCCAATTGGGGTCACGCGGTCACCACGCTGGCGAGCCGCTGGGCCTGCTCCGGGCACTGGCGGCGGCCCGGCTCCTCCCCTCTGGCTCGACGACAAATTGAGGAGACTCGGGTGACTGTGCCTCACCCCCCCTACCAGGAGACCAACTGCTTATGTCACCACTGGTATTGATGAAGTTCCCTCCTCCGCCGCTTTCTGCTGACATCAGATCTCTGCCATGTTGGTATCCTATGCGAATGGCAGCATTTCATTCCCCTTGCCGGGCAACCAAAGCAACAGGTGAGACCTGACCGGCCCTCAGCAGGACCCGGACCGAGAAGCAGTTTCCGTGGGCTCCTAGCCCCTGGCCAGGGAAGTTCTGGGAGCCGGAACTTGGCCGCTCCGTGCTCGGTGTAAGCTCCTATAAGTGTAAGCTCCAAGAAGCAGTCCCCGCGGGCTCAGTTCCGGGAGCCGGAATTCGGCTGCTTAGTGCTTGGTGTATGCTCTGATAGGAGCAGGGTCCAAGAAGCAGCCTCCACAGGCTCCGCAGCCCTGGGCCAGGGCGGTTCCGGGACGGTTCCGGGAGCCGGAACTCGGCCGCCCCGTGCTCGGTGTTCGCTCCGATAAGATCAGGTTCTAAGAAGCATCCAGGCGCTGAACCCTAGCAATCTGTCTGCAAGCCGCAGGCGAATTGCAGCCTGAAATTACCTGTTCTATGGCTGAATGAGCTGCGGTCAGTCGAAAACAGGGGTGGTGACGTCAGTTTACCAACATGGTGGCTGCTGGCCTCCTCTGTGGTCTGACCGGTGTGGAGAACCGAGATGGACCGCTTCCTTCCCCCGTCTCGAACCCAGAATTCAGCCCTGAGTACGGTGCTTGCGCGGCTGGCAGAAACTGCAGCGCTGTAACCCTGCATCTCTATCCCAGCGCGCGCTGCAGACTCTAGCCGCGGGGCGATTTGCTGAATAAGCAGTGTTACCCTCTGTACGACAAACCTCTCACGTTTGAGTCCCCGTAGCCGATCCTCGTGCTATGGAAATCCTTCCTCCAGGTTCCGGAGCACCCCACTATTGCTGGAAATTCCTAACAAGATATCCTTTAGCCATCCTGACTTGTCATACTCCCACACAGTGAAGCAGCACACGGGGGCAATGCACTCCCCTCGCCGCCATCTTCCTTCCCCACCCAATAACTTTATTTTATTTATTTATTTTTATGTGGTTCTGAGGATGAAACCAAATGCCTCCACACATGCTAGGCAAGTACTCTACTGCTGAGGTATAACTGCAGCTCCAGGTGTTAGTTCTTAAAGTAAAAAAAAAAAAAAAAATTAATCACAGATACCTCTCTCCATTGCTGTCTTATGGAAAATAAACTAGAATATCCAGGAGTAATTCTGAATACAGCTAATGTTTCCTTGGGACTTAATGAACAAATATACTTCTTGTATCTATTAACAAATCTTTTTTTTTATTTCTATTAATGTCTATTTTTTTTTTTTTATTTCTATTTGTGGTAGTTATGGTAACTATAACTAACAGTGTTGGCTGGTGTTCTGCCAAGATATGGAACAGGAAGAAATTTAAGGGACTGGAAAAGGAGAGAATCACAAATATTTATATCAGTATCTCACTGAAAGCAGTCTGACTGATAGGTATGTATCTAACAAGCTATCCCTCATTTAGCACAGGTTATAAGTTTGAAAAAAAATTGTTTACTTTTATCATTAACAAGGCTTATTTCTAACTATTTTGTAGATGAATTGAAACTGGATTAATGTAATATTTCTCTTGTCCATGTTAGACAGTTGAATTTCTCTTCAATCTAAAAAAGGTACTATATTTAGGGATTTGAAAAAAAGAATACATAAGAGCTGTTTGCTGAGAGACACTCCTGTGCCAGTGGTCAATTGTAGGAAAGAAACTAAAGGAAAAATAGAAGTGTTATTTTCCCTTGCCATGAGAGCAATGAGTTGTGTTTATTATGCTATGTTTTCATTTAAAAAATATGTGCTTGGAAAAACAAGCTACTCCTTTGTAATCTTAATTCTCAATATTAATAAAATTCAATTTTCTGAATTTGTAGAGGAAAAAAGAAAAATGGGGCATGGCAAGCAACTAGTTTGTGGTCAGAACCGGGCATGGACCCTGATTCTGACAACTGCCTCAACTATGGGATTTCCCTTGCAACATTCACTTGTAAAAGGAAATGGTAATGGTACTTTTCTTCTGGTTGTAGGTTAAATGAGAAACTATGAGTTGTTATTCAGTATATATTTGATAATATTTTGCACAGGAAATCATTTTTTTCCATTTCAAGAACTCAAGGAAATCATTAAGGTTCATATGCAGATAAGAAGCTTCTTAAATTTTTTGTATTTCTAAAGTGAATCTAACTTGCCCACTGCATCTACTTTGAGAATTACAAATATTTTTTTTTCTCATTAGACAAATTCAACTGAATTTCCCTGCATTCATAATTCTTTTAAAGCTGTTAACCTTTCAGTGCTAAAGATTGGCTCTTCAGTTTTGTTTGGTCTTAAACTTTCTAGTGATATGTCTGGTAAACAATATATAAATAAATAATATTAACTCATGTTAAATGCCTTGAAATTTTCACAGTGTTTTCATGGTGTGTTATGTTTTTCCTGTTATGACAGGTACTGTGAAATGTGCAGTTTGCTCTTGGTGGAGGCTTCCTGTTTCCTTAGCTTTAAGGTTACCAAAGGATAGTGAGGTGTGGAATGTTGAATGGTATCAAGTTGTGTAGTAGAGACCACTGGTATGTCAGCTTCTTCTTCCTGGAATACCCTCTCCTCCCACCATCCTCTCCATCCATTATCCATATTATTCCTTAGGACTTAGCTCTAGCACTTATGTCCTCTGGAATCCAGCATTGTTCTCCTTGCCCAGTGAAATGCCCATCCCTACACCCCCTGCTTTCACAGCATTTTGCTCTGGTAATATGCTTTGCATGCTTTGTCATGGTTGTCTATCTTCTATATTTCTAACAAATTATAGAATGAGAAAACAGATCTTACTCATCTCCATACCCAGAACCCAGGAAAACGCCCAGATAAAGGTGCTCAGGGAAATTGTGTTGGATAGGAAGGCTTTGAGTTCACTGCATAAGTTCAGAGAATAAGAATATATGGTTTATCTTAACAAAGATATTTTTCTTCTGTATTCTAGCCTCTTCCAGATAGGTAAGTGTGTGTGTGTGTGTGTGTGTTTGTGTGTGTTTGTGTGTGTTTCCACTACAGAAATATTTGAAGCACAAGAATAAGTTCAGGGGATTCCTTAGTGCTCTTGACACCATTTGCAACATTGCTTGGTGCTGAGATCCAGAAGTTTTGTAGAACCCTGGAACACACCATAGATTTCTATTTCCACTGCACAAATCAAGAGAAATAAAAGCTTGCACTTTATGTTACACATACTGGCCAATTGGCTAAATACAGAATTCAATTTGAATGTCTTCACAAAGCCAATACAGAAAAGCTATAATAAATTAGGTGTTGAAGAGGATATAGCAGTTTTTTAAAATTAACAAGTTGCATTTTTAAAGGAGCAATGGTCTTCTTCCATTATCTTTACTGTAGAACAGCATGAAAAAATTTAGGCTCTGCTGCAGTGTGTTAGGCACCTCTGTGACTTCCTGCTTTCTAGCTACTTGGGATTAGACATCATGAGTTGTCAATGGCTCATATTGAGGAAAAATAAGGAAATCACATAAGAAGATATATATATATATATATTGATATCTGTTATATATATATATATATATATATATATATATATATATATATATATATATATATATATATATATATACACACACACACACACACATATATATATCTACCAGGTCAACAGATGACAATTTCTTCTCAAGGAGTACTCTTGAACCTGAATGTAAAATCTTATGGAAGACAAATCATTAATGTATTTTGATGTCCTCTAAGTGGTATTGAGTAGAGATTGCATTTAAGTATGAAACTCTGAGATGAAGCTTAGCTGTAGAGACCAGATGCTTTGTATTTATTCAGATAGAAAAGACCTACAAAGGTCTGGATTGTTTGAATGTCTGGGCTAGGCATGTTTGCTCATTCTCCCTGTCCCCATCTCTTAGTCTATGATACAGCCATTAAAGATCAAGGTGATATAGCCCATCTCCACATTGATTCCTTGAAATTCAAGTGCATCAGATGCTGCTGCAAAGCAGCAGAAGTGCTGATGTGTAAACTTGATAAGGGAAATTTCTGATGTACATTTATGTTTGCAGATTTTGTAAATGGGCAGGATAACAGTGAAGAATAATTCCTCTATTCATCTAGCTGAATCTCAGCTTTAAGATACATTGTCTGCCTGATTATTTACCTTCATTATCCAAATTGTTATGCTTTTACCTTCTAAACTAAAATATATACCATTCTTCATAAATAATCAGAAGCTTTGTCACTGTTGTCACAAAAAGATCTGACCAGAACAATTTTAGAGGAGAGGTAGTTTATTTAGGGGCTCATTGTTTCAGAGGTCTCAGTCCATAGGCAGCTTGCTCCATTCCTTGGGCTTCAAGGTAATGCTGAACATCCTGGTGAAAGACTATGGCAGAGATAGACTTCCTAATTTAATAATTAACTTAAAAAATTTTATATTATTACATGATAATCAGAAAGCAGAGAGAGAATTCACTCAGCACATGTAAAATATATACCCCAAAGGCATACCCCAAATAACCCAGCTCCTCCATCTACTCCCTACCCACCTTCAGTTGCCACTTAGTTAATTCCCATCAGGGGATTAATTCACAGATTGGGTTTAGGCTTTCATAACCCAGTCATTTCTCCTCTAAATGCTCTTGCATCATCTCACATATGTGCTGTTGGGAAACACTTCACATCCAACTCCTTTTTTCTAAGAACTTTAAGCCTTAAAATGCCATCAGTGCCCTTAGGAGTAGAAGAAGTTGATAGAAGGAAAGAGGCAATTTTTTGTTGTTGTTTTTGTTATTGTTGTTGTTGTTGTTGTTTTTGTTTTTAAAGTGAAGTTACACCCAGTGATTGAAAATTTAATGATGTAAGACAGTAAGCACTCATAAAGTATGTTGCCTAGTTAAGAAAGAAAAATTGAACCTGATTTTACAAGTTTTTTGCATAAAACCTTGAACACACGAAATATTATGAGAAATAATTTTGAGTTTTGTTTGTTTAAAACATAGTACTTCTGTAAAAATAGATATAATTAAGATTATACAGGAAGAAATCACTTTTAATAGTAGCTGTAAATATTGTAATTCACTGTTTCTGTAGTCTGAGGCTTAGAAGACTGGGTGTCTGCTAAGAATGCAGTTCCCCAACTCAGCAAGACCTGAAGATAATTGTCTTCTTCATCAACTCATCAGGACACAAAGGAGTAATATTCTAATGTTATTCAACAACAGACAGATGAAATGAAAAAGGAAATAAACAAGATTCAAATGGACAACTTTTGGGCATACCTAAAAAACTGGTTTCCATGGTTAACTTCTCTTGCAGGTCCTATAATTTGTATTCTTCTCCTATTAGTTATTGTCCTATGCATCATTAACTATGTGCTCAGGATTATAGGGCTACAACTCAATTCTGTTATGTACCACGGACAGTATTAACATATGTTGCTGACATTACTGGTTGCTCCCTATCAAAGATTTGAAAGGGACACATCAGAAAAGGGGGGAATGATATACCTAGCCTAGTTATCTCATTAGATCAGAAGCCAGCTTGTCACAAATTATGAAGGATTCATTTCTGTTTTCTGTAAAAATATCAGGATGTCTGTATGGCTTGGCCATTAGTTGATGTTGTAAAGCTGATTGGAATGCCTGCCCATGCCCTGAACTCACCCATGTCCGGTTTTCCCTGACCATATAACAACCCTTTCCTAAACCTTAGTGATGCCTCATAAATTCCAGCCTTCCCTGGAGGGATAACGACCCTCTCTGAGTCTCTAAGATTTTCATAAATTCTGATGCCGGGGCCAGCAAAAATGTAAACTTGTGTTATGCTCCTCAGAGGGTTGTTATCTGTAACCCCCCTTTGTGTAACTTTTTGGGCTATAAAACTGGGCCGCAAAGAATCCTAGCTGCTGTCCTTGGCTCCCAAAATTTTGATGGGGAAGGCAGCCTGGCTGGTCGAAATAATAAGCTTGCTTTAATTTGATTTTAATTGGAGTCAGTGGTCTTTTCTTGCGTTGTGGTCTAACAAAAAACATCTGTAAACTTTTAAGATGGCACACAAAAATGAGTTTATCTTCTATAATTCCCCAATTGGTAAAGTGAGAAATTTTGTTTCATCTCAAAACTCCACTTTCAGCATTATCAATGATTATTTCCCCATATTTCATTTCATTTTTCTTCAAGAACTAGAGGGCATTTTAAAAAGATTTGATTTATCATCTGTGTAGGAATGGTGGAAAAGCTCCATAAACTAAAGAAGCCAAGATTTTGTTAGTGGTATTCTATTGGCTGGTTACAGAGGAGAAGGGGGAAGGGGAAGGGGGAAGGAAAAGAGAGAGAGGGGAAGGGAGGGGAAGAGGAATGGGGAGAGAAAGGGGGAGGGGGAGAGGGAGAGGATTTTGATATTAATGAGCTCAATGGGGGATGAGAAGGAGAAGGGATGAGTGGGCTGTTACTTCTTTATTAGTTGAGAGTTCATGCCACTTCGGGGATTTGGAGGTGTGCAATTCAAAGTTTGTGCCATTCAGTGAGTCATGGACCTGAGCTCTGGGAAGAAAAATGCTCCAGGCACCATCTTTAACAACAATCTGAGCTTTTCACGTATGAAAAAAGCAGAATAAAATTAGGTGACATTAAAAAGTATTAATTTCTCCTAAATGAGGTAGTGTAGTTTATGTGTCCCAGAAAAGGATTTTTCAAATTTGTAATGGGTCCTCAATTCATTTTTTTCATATACCATACCATTTTGTATACAATACCATTTTATTAAAATGGCCCTGACCTATAGAAACATCCACACTTTCTTTAGTGTGGCAGGAAAATAAAAGTGGGACTAACTTGAATTTGAACCACATGAAAGATAAATCTTTCTCTTTCTTCCCTTTTTTTTTTTTATGGTACTGGAAATTAAACCCAGGGCCTCATGCTTAGAAGACAAGCACTCTACCAGCTGAGATATATCACCAGTCCCATATTGTGGGGGGCAAAACCAGGGATTGAAGTACTAGGCACTCTACCACTGAGCCACATCCCTACCCTTTTTTTAAAATTTTTATTTAGAGAAAGGTTTTCACTGAGTTGCTTAACTTCTCACCATTACTGATACTGGCTTCAAAATCAGGATCCTCCTATCTTAGCCGCTGAAACAGCTGAGATTACAGGCATGCACCACCATGCATGGCCAACTTCAATCTCAAAAACTAAAGTACACAGCAAATTAGGTCAAAGGCTATGTCAACAAATAGGTACATTATGTAAAAAACTATTTTTTTAGTTGTTGATGTTATCCTTGAATTTGGGATCCCCCAAAAGACCACCAGAGACCCAATATCGATGTAAGCAGCAAAGAGGTGTTTATTGTGAGCTATTTGGGTCCTCCACACACACACAGCAACAGGTGACATTAAGAGGCCCAGAGCCCAGGGTTTGCAGCAGTTTTATACATTTTTTGGAGAAGGCAGGGACTTAACATACATCATAGCATCTCTTAAGAAATCATCACACACCAGGGGAAAATCAAATAACAACTCTAAAACATGATTAGCACATTCACTGGCAGGAACAAGTTGGGTAGGGGTGATTGGTCAGTACAAAAGAGGTATTCATTTGAACTGATTGGTTTAAGCCAAGAGGGGTGTACGTGCTGAACTACATGGTTTCCCAACATTTTATCAACCACTATAAACTACTGAGAGGGTTATCTGGCATCCCAGGTATTTCCCTGACTCATGCTGATTGGTGGCTGCTAGGGGGCTGCTATGGATCCCCACCTAGCCTGACTGAGTCAGGGACACCTAGTGCAGCAGATCTCTCCTGTTATTTGTAGATAAACAACTCAGCAGGGTGGGAATGTGCTTAGGAGTGCTCTGTGGGTTTTTCCAAGGACAAAGGCCATGTCCCTTCCTTGGACAGGCTTTGCTCTGAGGTAGAGGCTGGTTTTTCAGTTGATAGATCTTTATTTTACTTACTTATATATAGTGTTGAGAATTGAACCCAGTGCCAGACAAGTAAGCTACAACTGAGCCCCAGCCCCAGCCCCCAGGTACATTTATTTTTATGGTGGATACTGGAGATTGAACTCAGGAACACTCAACTACTGAGACTCAGTCTCAGGGTTATTTTTTACTTCATTTAGAGATGAGGTTTCACTGACTCATTTAGCACCTCACTTTTGCTAAGGCTAACTTTAAACTTTTGATCCTTCTGCCTCAGCCTCTTCAGAAACTGGGATTACAGGACTGCATCAACACACCCAGCCCTTGGTATATTTTTAATACCTATTTTAAATAGATTTTAATGAGTAGCCTTAAGTCTTTTCTAATATATTCTTGGATTGAATCCATAATCCAGAAATCAGTGAAACAGATAATCTAGTTTTATATCTAACACTGGTTTTATCTATCAGATGTCTGAGTTAAGATTCCCCATTGAAGAATTTAATGTGTGTTGTGTTTTCATCCCATATATACCTCATTCTGAGTTTTACAACAGTATAACAAAAGGTGCCCACAGATACCAAATCTCTTGGAGTACTTAGAAAACACCATATCTGAGTCTTGCCTTCTAGGAACCAGTTTTAATTTTAAGTGTATAGTTTCTAAAGGGACTAGTTGAATAATCTGCAGCTGGAAGGCATTTTCCAATAATACCTTTTATGTAAAATGCACTTCATATGTTTCCTTTTATTAGATACTGTGAATAAAGATACAATAAAAATAGAAGGGCAGCAATATCTTCAACAAAAGGATTTCAGTTGCTTTACATATATACCTATAATTTTTTTTTATTTATTTAGAATTTAAATTACATGCAAGTTCAATCTATCTCTCTTTTGTTCATTTATTTTTATTTACTTATTTGTGGTACTGTGGATTGAACCCAGGGATTAACCCATGGGCACTTTACCAATGTGATATATACCCAGTCTCCACCACTTTTATTTATTTTTTTATAATTGAGACAGGGTTACTGATATGCTTAGGACCTTGCCAAGTTTTTGAGTCTGGTCTCTATCTTGAGATCCTCTTGTCTCATTCTTCTAAGCCACTGAGAGTACAGGCATGTACAAGCTTGTGCTACTACCCCAAATTATTACTAGTGAATTATATAGCATTTTTATTTTGGGCTTCAAAGAACCTAAAAACTTTTAGAAAAAATATATTTATTAAATTAATGCTGTTTCCAACATTTTTTACATGTTTTTGTATCCCGGAATCTTTGTTATATATATATATATATATATATATATATATATATATATATATATATATATATATATATATATATATATATTTAATTTTTGGTTTGGTGCTGAGTATTGAACCCAGGGGTGCTTCCATTGAGCCACATCCACAGTCCTTTTTATGTTGTATTTTGAGACAGGCTCTCACTAAGTTGCTTGGAGCCTTTTTAAGTTAATGAGGCTGTCTTCAAACTAACATTTCTCCTGCCACATTTTTCTGAACTTCTAGGATTTCAGGCATATGTCACCACACATGTCAATTTTAGATTAGTATAATAGCCATTCCAGCAGCACTGTACAGGCTGCCGGAAATTCATTTGATTTATGAATTAAATCCCTGAGGCAAGTTTGTGTGAAGTAGCCAGTGTAAGAGTGTTGTGTAAAAATTTCTTGGGAATAAACAGGGATTTTTTTTCTAACCTCTTTTGTGAATGACTGTTGGAAACCTTAGTCCATAAAAGTCCTAGAAAAATAATGCAAATTTATTTGTTTGCAGTTTGCAGATATTAGCACATGCCTATTTACCTTTGCATCTAAACCTTTAAACTTCAGAACATAATAACTCGAACAAAATTTGTTAAAGTTGAAACAGTGCACAAACAAAATTCTTTGAGGAACAATCAGTAGTTGTGGAGCTATTACTGTGGTCAGCAGAGTTGGGCCAGCGTTCTGGAAAGTCTAAAATCTCACTTGGGGTATTGGTGATTTACTTTATTCTACACAATTACACCCACAATATGATACTTGCCACAATAGTAGTTGAGAAAATATGCTGATAATATCTTGAGCTAAACTGGCACCTTTGATATTTGGCTACTTCTCTGCAGTGATCCAGCTGAGTAATTAGCATGGAACAGGAATGTGAATAGGGTATTTCCTGGGCTTATTTGTTTTGGGGTCAGCTACTCCATTAGGGTGGGGGGTTCTGAAACCAGGCTGGTTAAAGTAGTTTTGTGTATGTTCCTTTGCTCTGGCTAAGGTCTATAATTTTAAATGACAAAAGATTTAGAGTAATGTGTTTGGACTTATTTTCCATACACTTTACAGTTTACATCAAGGACAAACAACAGCTAGAATTTATCTCAACACCCCTTTACATACAAAATATAGGTTGACATTGAGTATGTTGGAAGTTTAATCAAGGTTTATTAATTAGAGAACAGGCTGACCTAGAGAGAATGTAAAGTACCACCAAGTCCTATTTTCAAAACAAAAAGAAATGTGAGCTATATAGGCATGCAGAAGAATTTTTTTCTTAGTTTATTTTATTTCATTTTTTTTTAATAGAACATAGATGAAAAAGGAAACCAAGGTGGGAAATATAATTACTGGCAGGACTATGAAACATCAAAAAATAGAGTCTAGATTTCAGAAAAGAAAGATTTGACATATTGTATTTGAAGAAGTGGATGGCATGAGTGCCCATGATATGAATATTGTAAGCTTCTGAAAGCAAATTGATATGGTGAAAGAAGCTTATGTAACCCAGACCCTTACTTAAGCCATTTTTCTGCCCCCAAAAGAAGCCATGCTAGGTAAACCACTGCTTGACTCTACTGCTGAATACTAAATAAAGAAAAAAATTGCCAATGAGAGGTTTGCTTCTTCCACCTTTGTCAAGTTTGGGTCTTTTATGCTAATGTTAATCCAAAATCATACAAAAAGTAATGACATTTCAGCTCCTTTAAAATTTGTCAATGAATTCCTGCCCATTTTGATGGAGGCTCACAGGAGGCTTAGCAGGTGCCCTGGAGAAGACTTGGACCTGGATGGCAGAAAAAGAATCAGATTTTATTTTCCCTCTGAAATTAATCAATATCTTGAGATGACTTTCTGGCTGGAGGCAGAAAACAGCAATCATTACAGAAGAGTTGAGACAGCTCAGAAATGTGTAAAACCCAGCTGGGAACTTGGGCGCAGTAGATGACTGGTCAGAAATATCTGCAGTGGCCGCATGATGGCAGCCTCGCACAAAGAAAGATCAACCTTGATGCGTGCCTGGTTTCCTGGTAAGTCCCATGGATCCCAGGCATTGAGCACTCACTTTCCTTCCTAAAAAACCTGCAAAGCCACTACCCAGGTGTTCATTCTTAATAGTAGCTGAACACTGTGTTTTTTAAGGTGAATAAATAAATAAATAACAGCATCATGACTGCTCACCCCAGCCTGCTTGTCCTAAGTGGGGCTGGGATTGAGGCTCAGTGGTAGAGCACTTACCTAGCATGTGTGAGGTCCTGGTTTCGATCTTCAGCATCACATTAGATAAATAAGTAAATGTATGTGTTCATCTACCACTAAAAAATATTTAAAGAAAAAAAGAGGCTAATTGTTCTGTCTTGCTCCCCCAGTTTCAGTGGGGCAAAAAGTCACATAATCCAGAGAAGACTTATCCTTAAGAGAGACTCAAGGAAGGAGCGGGCAGGGGGCGCCAGCAGGAGGAAATGGACAGCTGAGGAGGCTCCGATGCCTGGTGCTCTGCACTTTCTAGAGGGAAGAGGAGGAACCCAGTGCCTGGGGCCTCCTAGTCCACCCCCTCACCTGGGCACCACGCCCAGGCTACAGGGTGGGTCCCCTATCAGCTGGACTGTGGCTGATGAGACTGGATGAATTTCAGGACGGTTTCTCGAGGTCACCAGTCCCAGCGAAGGCAGTGTCCTCCTCTTGGCCTTTCTTCTTCTTCTAGCTCGCTTGGGTCTAGGCGTCGGGCACCAGTCGAGCCAGTCTCCTGGGTGAGTCGGAGCTTGCCCACGCAGGGCAAGAGGACCGGCCAGGGGCAGCAGAGTCTGGCAGCAGGGGAGGCTGGAGCTCCTGGGCCACCTGGGTGGTGAGGGCGGGAGGCCGGTGGTGACTGCGGGATGCACTGTGGTTCAGTGCACCAGGCCTTGACCCCTAATCGCTGAGCTCCAGAGGTTCCAGGGCTTGGTGGTTTCTCCAACGCTCTGTTCTAGAGCTCTTGCCCATCGGTTTCCGTCACTGTGAAGGGAACAGCGTTGGAGCTCGAATTCCTGGGGGCTGTGGATGCCGCCTGCTGTGTGCCCTGGAGGCCGGGCTGCCCAGCTTCTTGAAAAGACCAGAGTTCTGCATCTGCTCCAGGATTATGAAAGTGCAACATTGAGGAAACCAACTGCAGTAAGGAGCTCCTGGGCGCCTGAAGGGATCTCAGGGGACATGTGAGTCGGGGGCGGCCTGCAGAATGTGGGTTTTGGGAGGAGTTTGCGACCTGTAGGCAGGGCTACAGCAAAGAAGACCCCCATTTTACTCTCTGGGCTGGCTGGCCAGGCACTGTCAGGTAGGGACACCTGGGGCCACCCCTGGGAGGTCAAAGGATGAAAACAACACCTCCAGTCCCGGGATGGCAGAGCCTAACAGAGGGGCATTTTCTAAAAGATATAAAGAGATGGAAAATGGTCAAAACTGGTATATTTTAAAGTTGAAATGAAAGCTTGCAAAATTTTGGAATCCTACAGTAGTGTATCTTGTGACTAAAGAAATATTAGGTCATTGACTCCCTTCTACTCTTTTAGTTTTTGTTTTTATTTTATTTTATTTTAGCAAAGAATTCGTTTTGCCAGCATTTTCCTCAGGAGCTGAGCATTACCCACAGCAGGGAAGACAAACTTACAATTCTCAGGTTGCTTTTGACTTCAAGTCTGTGCTCTAGCACTTCTAAATGTAGAAAGAAAATCATTTCTTCCTGTATTTTCAATGTGTGATTCCTTCCCTTATCCTCAAGGACCCAGTGATATTTGTTTATTGGTTTTATAAGCATCTATTTAAATGTAGTTTTTGTATGAAATACTTCCAGTTGCCACAGGGTGTAGTTTGAGGATTAGAAAGTGCTGTCAGAGAAAGCTGCTAGTGGCTTCATTTTCCAAGAATGTAAGTTATTTCCTTTCTGTGGTTTCAGGGAATTGATACTACACAGCACCTGAACTTTGTGGGAACAATTTTCCATAATATATCTGTCATTAAAAATGCTTTTGGGTTTCCTTCCTAAGAGGAGTGCATATTTAAGCCAAGCAATGTAAAAGGATAAGAGATTTTTTCAGCATGTAGAGCATTATAAGACTATTGTAGAAATAAATTTTAACAACCAAGACCTACAAATGATCTGCAGGATGTAGAGTGGGGGAAGGGAGAAGACCAGAAAAGGACAGAAAAAGAGATGCCTTTGCTTTTGTCCTTTGTAGTATCAAGATTGTAGCATTTGTCATTTTCTTTGGGTTTAGTTTTGGGAAATAAAAGGTTTATGTTTAAAAGAAAATACTGCACAATATGAGACTATTCACATTCCAATGCCTTTTGAGTATGTTTGAAAACATAATGCATTCATATTTCATATTAAAATGGACTTTTGATAGGATTGTTAGATGTAAAGGGTCCCTAAGGGGATATATCATATCAAGTTATCTGCAGGATATCTTCTTCAGAAAGCAGACTGGCTATAATATGAACTAACCCACACTGCCATATGCCCCTTTGAATTGCTTGTAAGAATCCCTGAGATTTGACATTGATAGGACACAGTAATCAGCAGTTCTTGCAGTGATCAAAACATTTTAGGGGACAGGAAATCTTTTCCTATATCCAATCCCTTCTTTTTGTGGGTATCAGGAGTAAGTACACAATTTGAAATTGCAAATTTAAGATGCCACTGGTTCTACAGGAAAATGCCTGAAAACAACATGGGCTTTGATACAGATACTGCTTTTGAAAACAAATTCCAGTGTATCAGGTAACAGCTTTTAGCTCCAAGTTTCTTAAAACGATCATTAGACTGGGCTAGTTGAATTAGGGGTGAATTAGAGCTTTTTCTAGATTCTGGATCCTGTTTCCATCTTTAAGTATGTTTATAAAGCTTTCGGATTTCAGAACTTATGACAAAATAGACTGTGTACTCTTTTGTGGCAGATTCTTGGAATGAGAGTTTCAAACAGAATTGTTTTAACTGAGCTGTCAGTTTGAGAGTTTAATGCAAATGAATCCTGTCTCACAACTAACTTTTTTTGATAAAGGAATTCTTTTTGTGGTTTTTCAACTTGAATATTGCACATTTTAATTTCCAAAGATGTGTCTTTTTTATAAAACCTGCAAACAATTATTTTATTACATGAAAGCCAGTACCAAGAAAAAATTAATTCAATCCAGATGTAAAAAATGTTATGTGAATTTTAAATTTGGATGATCTCATCAAGTTTTAGTTTTGTTGAAAATGCTGCCTGGATCCCAGAGGGCACTCACAAATCATCCCTTAGGTTGTATTCTGAATTGATAACCAAATTCATGGGCATTCTCTAAAACCATTTTATTGTGGTTTTAAGTCTTTAAAGGGTAGAAAGTGGAGAAATGATTTTTTTTCTATTATTCATTAGTACATACTTAATACTGCTCTAGTTTGGTACATGAAGCCTGTTTCTCAAGTAAAAAAATGAGTTATTTAATATTTTGTATCCTTATGAGCAAGGTATGGAGACTTTCTTTTTTATTATGTGCAATTTCAACTTTTTTCCTTTACAGAAAAAAGAAAGTTTAATCTTCAATGGAATTCTGCTGCAATACAGTTTGTAGTTTCAGGTGAAGCAATTGGTTCTTGTATGATGGCCCTCAATCCTCTATGGCCTTCTTACCCTTGAAAACAAACAACAAACAGAACTTATAAGAAAACTTTAGTGTATTTTTTTAATCTCTATCCCTAACATTGGAATTGTAAATGGTATTTGTGGCATACTTACAGTTACATAATTTTAGAAAGTCTTTGTATGAAGGAATATATATATCACAATTTGAGAGTTTGCTACATTGTGATGGTGTTTAAAACAGAAGGTGTCGCGACCCCTTGCCCGCAAGGAAGACGCAACTCCGGAATCTTCTCTCAGTAGTTTATTCAGGTCCCTTGATATTTATTATTCTTTCTTTTTCTCTCTTTCCCGGATGCCCTCCCAGCCTTAATAAAGCATCCCAAGCCCCAATGCAAAGCTGCCGCGTGGAACTTTCTCACAGGGTGGTGAAAAATCATGTGCCAACTCTCTCAGATAAGGAGTTGTTTGTCACATACCACAGTGGAGCCAGCGCCATCTCGTAATGGCGACCATAGTCTGCAGAAACGGCAGAAGCGGCTCACCACAGTTCCCCCTTTCTGTTTTATTAAAACAATACAGGCGAGAGTAGAGGTCCTATCCCACTGTGCAGAAGTGGCTGCATAGTATGGCTCAGTCCTAAGGAGGGCCCTTCCCCAGATCCGAGGCCATATCAGCCGACGCCTTTTTTCGTGGGGCGGGGCGTGGACGCGTCTAACCCGCATGCAATAGGACATGCTCTCCTTGAGGTCCACGTCAAGGATCACTCAAGTGCAGTGCCTTGCCTCGCATCCTGTATCGTGACGATGGTGGACGAAGGGGGATAGCTGAGGCTGAACTGTGGCTGTATTAATGACAAACAAGTTGACAGCACCCTGAAAGAAAGGCACGGACTTTAAAGCGATAGAAAAGCACTAGTGTGGAAACCCATCTGCGTGCAATGGCAGCAAGACCAGCAGAGTGCAAGGGCTTTCCAACACTAAGAGAATAACAAGGAAAGTCATGTCGATCCCAGTGCAATGTTATAATAACTTGGGGTGCAACGACCATGACAAAGGTTTACTGTTTAAGATGCGCAAGCCAGACTTGAGGTGAGTTGCCATTTTCTAAAGCTGCAAGAGCTTGTATGATCATAGCCTTTTCTTGTGCATGGCGAGTTTTAAGGCGACAGAGAAACCACAAACAAAGTATAACACTGAAGCAGCACATTGCACCAAAAATGCCTACTCCCACCCACTCTTTGAAGAAGGAAAAAGCAGAAGATATCCAATCGGTGAATTGACCCAAAGTCACTGGTTCGACACGGGTACTGTTCAAGACAGCTATCTGGGTTAGTTGAGACTGGATCATGTCTTCCGCTGCCATGGACCAATTTCCGGCCAAATATTTGCCAATGATGCGGGAGGCATTCCTGGAATCATTAAATCTGACAGAGGTTATGCATAAATGTGCACGTTGATCAACACAACCCAAAAGCACTAAGTCAGCCAATTCTTCTACCTGAGCTTGGAGTAAATCTATCCTTTGGTTGGCAGCTAAAATCCCTGACAAAATATGTTGATTAATTGTATTTTGGGATTCAAGTATGGTGGAAGTTTGTTGAACAACTTGATTAATGGTGGCAGCAGTTTGTACTTGACTGGCCATGGCTACTCCAGCTGTAACTGCTGCAGCAGCAGACACTGCCACAGCTGTCACTATAGCTGCCGTAATTCCAAAATCTCTATGGGCTCTAATCAATTCAACAATAGGAAAGGATTTTGGATCTGCAGTAACTGGGATCGGGACAAAGGTTGGAATTTTCATAACCACTGCTACAGTCCAAGAACCATTCCAACACTCAGATAAGAGACAGGTAACACTAGAACAATCCAGCATCCCCTGTAATGTAACATTAGCCAAAAGAAACAGGAACGGAGATTGGAGACAGACTGCTGCGGAGGGTAATGTAGCATTAGATAATTGTGAATTATTTGCAAAAATTTTAAGCCTCTTATCTCGCTCCGAGTCTTGGGTACTACCAGAAACATTAAACAGCCAACTTTGGACTCCTAATATTTCCCTGGGGAAACACAAGCGCGGACTAGACTAGCCCAATCTGAGGGATACAAAATCTAGTAAGTCCCTCCACCTGAGTGAGAGTGAAAGCGGCATCTATGCCATAAGTGTGGACGGATTCTGCCAAGGTTTTAACTATCTTAAAGTCTAAAGGCTCATGATATCTTCCCCTGTTATTGTCCTGAAACACCGGGTACGCAAGTCCCATATCTGTATTAACTGTCCTCCAAACTTGCACATGAAAAGACCTCCCGGAACCTTGGCTCCCCCCCACATACGGGGGTGGGGCAACAGGCATCATATCTTCTTCTAAATTTTCAACCTCCTCCTCCTCAGAATTCTGTTGACCAATATTAGATCCCTCCCCCTTCTTACAGTAGGCATGCGCGCCTTGTGTCTCCTTTTTCTTCTTTTTCATTTTTATCTTATGTAGTTGTTGCAACAATATATCAAGGTCCTCAGAACACTCTGAGCTGCTTGTGTCCTCAGATGTTTTGAATTCGGTCAAGTCTGGATAGAGCCTTCTCCTATTTTTATCTTCAGGCTCTTTTGCCTTCTCACTACTGTTACTTTTGATACTCTCTGCCACTTCACTATGTGATCCTTCAGATTTTTCCTCATGTAGTTGTTCAAGAACGGCCTGACCCTCACTCACAGCTTCTTGGCATTTACCATCTGTAAGGCAACTACGGACCATTTTCCAAAGGGGTATCACCCCACCCTCTAATATGCCCTGCTCAGAAGCAAAGTCAAGATCTTTGCCTAATTTATCCCAACTAGGTACAGTAAGGCTGCCCGAAAATGCAAACCACGGTGCAGCGATATCTATCTTCTGTAAAAATCTCTGTAAAGTACTATGTTTCACTTCCAGTCCCTTGGAACGTAACAGGCCATCTAGGGCCAGAAGAAGCGGACTTGAAGATGTGGCACCCATGACACAACGACAAAAAAAATACAGACAGCAGAAACACACTGACGCAGCAGAAAAAACACAGAAGACGGAAGCGAAAGTAGAAGCGAAAGTACACGGCGCAGCTGCAATAAAATGCAAGGCTTCCTCTTTCATTACAGACAGAGGAGCTGCCCCGCTTTAGTCGCGGATCCCACTTACCTAGGGACTAACCCCGCTTTAATCGCGGATCCCCCTTACCTGGGGACTGACCCCGCTTTGATCGCGGATCCCACTTACCTGGGGACTGACCCCGCTTTGATCGCGGATCCCACTTACCTGGGGACTAACCGGTGCACCACCCCGACTACTGAGAGTTCTGATTTCCCGGGTCTCGGCACCACTTGTCGCGACCCCTTGCCCGCAAGGAAGACGCAACTCCAGAATCTTCTCTCAGTAGTTTATTCAGGTCCCTTGATATTTATTATTCTTTCTTCTTCTCTCTTTCCCGGATGCCCTCCCAGCCTTAATAAAGCATCCCAAGCCCCAATGCAAAGCTGCCGCGTGGAACTTTCTCACAGGGTGGTGAAAAATCATGTGCCAACTCTCTCAGATAAGGAGTTGTTTGTCACATACCACAGCGGAGCCAGCGCCATCTCGTAATGGCGACCATAGTCTGCAGAAACGGCAGAAGCGGCTCACCACAAGAAGGAGGAATAGGAGTAATGTAGTAAAGAAATTTATGATAATAAAATTTTAGTTAAAATATATCCTTTCTAAATCTAAGCAAGGAAAATAGTATTTTGGGCCTCTGTGCTTAAGCTTCAATGTAGGGGGTAGTCTTTTTAAATTGTACCTTATCTTGGGGTAGAGACTTGGGAAGAGTCTATAAAAATAAGTAAAATCAAGTTAAAGAGATAATTTGAGATGAAGGAGGAAGTAGAATACAGGGCATTGGGTTAAAAGGGAAATTTAAACTTAGAAGAATAAGTATTTAAAACAAGGCTGAGGTAGGGAGTACTTTTAATGTAGATGTGGGAATTAAAGATTGAGATCTTCTTTAGTTGAGGAAAAAGGACTAAATGATTGGAATTGAGCTGCCTGTAAGTATGGAATATGTCTCTGGTTGATATTTGCCCCGGAAACCTTATTTGGCTCAGTGTTGTGTTGAATCACTACTTTTATGTTAAATAATGTATCAAGACTGCATGCTTATTATTGTCCCCTACCTCTACCCAAAGCCAGTTTCTGTTTCAAAGATTGGGAAGATATTTTGTCTAAGAGCTAATGATAAAATAAATTAAAAAATATTTAATTAGTCCCCCAGCATTTGGGGAAGCTGCCAATGCCTCCCTCCTATGCTCTGGGACCAAATGGACACTACAGCAGTAAGAGATGAAGTTATTATAAAATTCTGTGTAAAAATGAGCAACCTGTATTTCTCATTATCTTGTGTAATTTAGTGTATAGTTATTTCTGATGCAAGTTTGTATACTATCACTTTTTATATGAATCATATTGAGCAATCATGCAGTATACCATATTGATCAAAGAAGGACTACAGCATACTGAGAATGACAAAGAATTAATTGACCTGACAGTTGATCCTATTACCTTATCAAGTTAAAAATTTTCTAAACAAATTCCCAGATGAACCCACTATAAACCTAAGAAGAAGGCAGTGCTTTTCTGAACATTTCTTTGAGTTTCATAGAATTTTTTGAATGTCTTTCCCCACCTGTGGCCTTACAGTAGAGTTCAATTTCTACAGCAGATAAATTGGTAGCAATTGGGTCATTGCTGAGGTCCTTGCATTAATGTGGTGATAGTTGGGATGATTTTTAGACCCTTAGTATTCCAGGTATTTTCAGATGTTTTCCTGTTTTTTTTTTTTCTTTTAATTTTATATAAAACAACACCTTATATTAATTGATAGTCATTGTTTTATGTGAGAGAAAAATTCATTGTAAGAATTAATTCTGGAAGAAGATTTTAAGAAGTGAATTGAAAATGCATGATTAGCTTTCTAGGTGGTTCTCTTTCTGATCACTTTAAATGATACATAATGAATTTTCTCCCCACAGGTAGCAAGCCCTTATGGTATAATATTTCAATAGATTTCTTCTTCTTCTTCTTCTTCTTCTTCTTCTTCTTCTTCTTCTTCTTCTTCTTCTTCTTCTTCTTCTTCTTCTTCTTCTTCGTCTACTACTACTACTTCTTCTTTTTCTTTTTTTTTTTGTGAGGGTGGGTATTCCTTATTTTATTTCTTCAAATTTGTTTTTAAATTATTACATATAGCCAGAAAACCCACTAATTAGAAGCATACAGCACAAAGTAATAACATTTGGGAAATTAGCATCCAAGTCCATAAACAAAAAACCTCACTACTCATTGTATGGTAATAATCCTTGTTCAAAGGTGAACTACCATTCTGACTTCAAATGTCATAGCTTAATCTGTTGTTGGACTAAATTTAAATTCAATCAAACATAAAATGTCATTTTTGGTGTCTTCTTTAGCTCAATATAATGCCATGTAATATGTCCAAATTGATAAAAATAGCAACAATTCTTTTTGTTTGTGTGGGTGAATATACCCAATTTTTTTATCCATTCAGCTGATAAACATTTGGGGAGTTTGGGGCTAATATTTTTGGGTAACATTTTGATAGCAAATAAAGTTAACACTTTATTTTTTTTTATTTTTATTTTTTTAATTTTTTATTGTTGGCTGTTCAAAACATCACATAGTTCTTGATATATCATATTTCACAATTTGATTTAAGTGGGTTATGAGCTCCCATTTTTACTCCATATACAGATTGCAGAATCACATCAGTTACACATCCATTGATTTACATATTGCCATACTAGTGTCTGTTGTATTCTGCTGCCTTTCCTATCCTCTACTATCCCCCCCTCCCCTCCCCTCCCCTCCCCTCTTCTCTCTCTGCCCCCTCTACTGACATTCGTTTGTCCCCCTTGTATTATTTTTCCCCTTCCCCTCACTTCCTCTTGTATGTACTTTTGAATAACTCTGAGGGTCTCCTTCCATTTCCATGCATTTTCCCTTCTCTCTCCCTTTCCCTCCCACCTCTCATCCCTGTTTAATGTTAATCTTCTTCTCATGCTCTTCGACCCTACTCTGTTCTTAGTTACTCTCCTTATATCAAAGAAGACATTTGGCATTTGTTTTTTAGGGATTGGCTAGCTTCACTTAGCATAATCTGCTCTAATGCCATCCATTTCCCTGTAAATTCTATGATTTTGTCATTTTTTAATGCAGAGTAATACTCCATTGTGTATAAATGCCACATATTTTTTATCCATTCATCCATTGAAGGGCATCTAGGTTGGTTCCACAGTCTAGCTATTGTGAATTGTGCTGCTATGAACATCGATGTCGCAGTGTCCCTGTAGCATGCTCTTTTTAGGTCTTTAGGGAATAGACCGAGAAGGGGAATAGCTGGGTCAAATGGTGGCTCCATTCCCAGCTTTCCAAGAAATCTCTATACTGCTTTCCAAATTGGCTGCACCAATTTGCAGTCCCACCAGCAATGTACAAGTGTACCCTTTTCCCCACATCCTTGCCAGCACTTGTTGTTGTTTGACTTCATAATGGCTGCCAATCTGACTGGAGTGAGATGGTATCTTAGGGTGGTTTTGATTTGCATTTCTCTGACTGCTAGAGATGGTGAGCATTTTTTCATGTACTTGTTGATTGATTGTATGTCCTCCTCTGAGAAGTGTCTGTTCAGGTCCTTGGCCCATTTGTTGATTGGGTTGTTTGTTCTCTTATTGTCTAATTTTTTGAGTTCTTTGTATACTCTGGATATTAGGGCTCTATCTGAAGTGTGAGGAGTAAAGATTTGTTCCCAGGATGTAGGCTCTCTATTTACCTCTCTTATTGTTTCTTTTGCTGAGAAAAAACTTTTTAGTTTGAGTAAGTCCCATTTGTTGATTCTAGTTATTAACTTTTGTGCTATGGGTGTCCTATTGAGGAATTTGGAGCCCGACCCCACAGTATGTAGATCGTAGCCAACTTTTTCTTCTATCAGACGGCGTGTCTCTGATTTGATATCAAGCTCCTTGATCCATTTTGAATTCACTTTTGTGCATGGCGAGAGAAAGGGATTCAGTTTCATTTTGTTGCATATGGATTTCCAGTTTTCCCAGCACCATTTGTTGAAGATGCTATCCTTCCTCCATTGCATGCTTTTAGCCCCTTTATCAAATATAAGATAGTTGTAGTTTTGTGGATTGGTTTCTGTGTCCTCTATTCTGTACCATTGGTCCACCCGCCTGTTTTGGTACCAGTACCATGCTGTTTTTGTTACTATTGCTCTGTAGTATAGTTTGAAGTCTGGTATCGCTATACCGCCTGATTCACACTTCCTGCTTAGCATTGTTTTTGCTATTCTGGGTCTTTTATTTTTCCATATGAATTTCATGATTGCTTTCTCTATTTCTACAAGAAATGCCATTGGGATTTTGATTGGCATTGCATTAAACCTATAGAGAACTTTTGGTAATATCGCCATTTTGATGATGTTAGTTCTGCCTATCCATGAACAGGGTATATTTTTCCATCTTCTAAGACCTTCTTCTATTTCTCTCTTTAGGGTTCTGTAGTTTTCATTGAATAAGTCTTTCACCTCTTTTGTTAGGTTGATTCCCAAGTATTTTATTTTTTTTTGAAGATATTGTGAATGGAGTGGTTTTCCTCATTTCCATTTCAGAGGATTTGTCGCTGATATACAGGAATGCCTTTGATTTATGCGTGTTGATTTTATATCCTGCCACTTTGCTGAATTAATTTATTAGCTCTAATAGTTTCTTTTTTTTTTTTTTTTTTTTTTTTTTGTACCAGGGATTGAACCCATGGGCGCTTAACCACAGAGCCACATCCCCAGCCATTTTTAATAAAATACTAAGTACCTTGGGGCCTCTCTGAGTTGCTAATGGTGGCTTTGAACTCACAATTCTCCTGCCTCAGCCTCCCAAGCCACTGGGATTACAGGTGTGTGCCACAGTGGATGTCTGCACCCCCAATTTTTGAGACAAGATCTTGCTAAATTGCCAAGACTTCCTTGAACTAATTCTCCTAAGCAACTGGGATTAGAGGCATATACCACTGTGCCTGGTTTAAACACTATTACTTGAGCTACATTTCCCAATTATTTTCTAATCAAGGTGTAATTTGGATCTAACAGTCGCTAATGTACATTTCATTTAAAAAATATTAGAGGGCATGGAAGGCTGAGATGTGAGGATCGCAAGTTCAAAGCCAGCCTCAGAAACTTAGTTAGGCCCTAAGCAAACTAAAGACTCGGTCTCAAACCATGTTACATTGTTGTTAAAAAAAAAAAAAATGTATCCAGTGAAATCTAAATATCCTAATAATTTGAGGCTTTTTTTTTTTTTTTTTTAAATAGTTTCTTTGTAGACCCTTTTGGGTCTGCTAGGTATAGAATCATGTCATCTGCAAATAGTGATAATTTAAGTTCTTCTTTTCCTATTTTGATGCCTTTAATTTCTTTCGTCTGAGGCTTAGCATAGATTGCTTTTACAATATTGAGGTATGTTCCTGTTATCCCTAGTTTTTCTAGAGTTTTGAACATAAAGTAATGCTGTACTTTGTCGAATGCTTTTTCCACATCTATCGAGATGATCATATGGTTCTTATTTTTAAGTCTATTGATGTGGTGAATAACATTTATTGATTTCCATATATTGAACCAGCCTTGCATCCCAGGGATGAATCCTACTTGATCATGGTGCACAATTTTTTTGATATGTTTTTGTATCCGAGTGGCCAGAATTTTATTGAGGATTTTTGCATCTAGGTTCATTAGAGATATTGGTCTGTAGTTTTCTTTCTTTGAAGTGTCTTTGTCTGGTTTAGGTATCAGGGTGATGTTGGCCTCGTAGAATGAATTTGGAAGTTCTCCCTCTTTTTGTATTTCCCGAAGTAGCTTGAAAAGTATTGGTATTAGTTCCTCTTTAAAGGTTTTGTAAAACTCTGCTGTATACCCATCCGGTCCTGGGCTTTTCTTAGTTGGTAGTCTTTTGATGGTTTCTTCTATTTCCTCAATTGATATTGGTCTGTTTAGGTTGTCTATATCCTCCAGACTCAATCTGGGCAGATCATATGACTTAAGAAATTTATCTATGCCTTCACTATCTTCTAATTTTTTGGAGTATAAGGATTCAAAATAATTTTTGATTATCTTCTGTATTTCTGAAGTGTCTGTTGTGATATTGCCTCTTTCATCCCGTATGTTAGTGATTTGAGTTCTCTCTCTTCTTCTCTTCGCTAGCATGGCTAAGGGTCTGTCGATTTTGTTTATTTTTTCAAAGAACCAACTTTTAGTTTTGTCAATTTTTTCAATTGTTTCTTTTGTTTCGATTTCATTAATTTCAGCTCTGATTTTAATTATTTCTTGCCTTCTACTTCTTTTGCTGTTGTTTTGCTCTTCTTTTTCTAGGATTTTGAGATGAAGTATGAGATCATTTATTTGTTGGTTTTTTCTTTTTTTAAGGAATGAACTCCAAGCAATGAATTTTCCTCTTAAAACTGCTTTCAATGTGTCCCATAGATTCCGATATGTTGTGTCTGTGTTTTCATGAATCTCTAAGAATTTTTTAATTTCCTCCTTGATGTCTTCTATAACCCATTGATCATTCAGTAACCTATTGTTCATTCTCCAAGTGATGTATGTTTTTTCCTTCCTTCTTTTATCATTGATTTTCAGTTCCATTCCATTATGATCAGATAGGATGCATGGTATTATCTCTACTCCTTTATATTGTCTAAGAGTTTCGCTGTGACATAATATATGATCTATTTTTGAGAAGGATGCATGTGCTGCTGAGAAAAAAGTGTAACTGCTTGATGTTGGCTGGTATATTCTATATATGTCAATTAAGTCTAGGTTATTAATTGTGTTATTGAGTTCTATAGTTTCCTTATTCAACTTTTGTTTGGAAGATCTGTCCAGTGGCGAGAGAGGTGTGTTGAAGTCTCCCATGATTATTGTATGGTGGTCTATTAGACTCTTGAACTTGAGAAGAGTTTGTTTGATGAACATAGCTGCACCATTGTTTGGGGCATATATATTTATGATTGTTATGTCTTGTTGGTGTATGGTTCCCTTGAGCAGTATGTAGTGTCCCTCTTTATCCCTTTTGATTAACTTTGGCTTGAAATCTATTTTATTTGATATGAGTATGGATACTCCTGCTTGTTTCCGAAGTCCATATGAGTGATATGATTTTTCCCAACCTTTCACCTTCAGCCTATGTATGACTTTTCCTATCAAATGCGTCTCCTGTAGGCAGCATATTTTTGTTTCTTGTTTTGTGATCCATTCTACTAGCCTGTGTCTCTTGATTGGTGAGTTTAAGCCATTAACATTTAGGGTTATTATTGAGATATGGGTTGTTCTTCCAGCCATATTTGTTTATTTATGTTACTAAACATGGTTTGTTTTCCACTTTGATTATTTTCCCCCCTTTAGTGTCCTACCTCCCACTGTTGGTTTTCATTGTTATTTTCCATTTCCTCTTCCTGTAATGTTTTGCCGAGGATGTTTTGAAGAGATGGTTTTCTAGCTGCAAATTCTTTTAACTTTTGTTTATCGTGGAAGGTTTTAATTTCATCTTCCATCCTGAAGCTTAATTTCGCTGGAAACACAATTCTTGGTTTGAACCCATTTTCTTTCAGTGTTTGAAATATGTTATTCCAGGATCTTCTAGCTTTCAGAGTCTGTGTTGAAAGATCAGCTGTTATCCTGATTGGCTTATCCCTAAATGTGATCTGCTTCCTTTCTCTTGTAGCTTTTAAAATTCTCTCCTTATTCTGTATGTTGGGCATCTTCATTATAATGTGTCTAGGTGTGGGTCTCTTATGATTTTGCACATTCGGCATCCTGTAGGCTTCTAGGATTTGGGGTTCTGTCTCATTCTTCAAGTCTGGGAAGTTTTCTTGTATTATTTCATTGAATAGATTGCTCATTCCTTTGGTTTGAAACTCTGTCCCTTCCTGTATCCCAATGACTCTTAAATTTGGTCTCTTGATGTTATCCCATATTTCTTGGATGTTCTGCTCATGGTTTCTTAACAGTCTTGCTGAGCTGTCTATGTTCTTTTCAAGTTGAAATACTTAATCTTCATTGTCTGATGTTCTGTCTTCTAAGTGTTCTACTCTGCTGGTAGTATTCTCAATTGAGTTTTTAAGTTGGCTTATTGCTTCCTGCATTTCTAGGATTTCTGTTTGTTTGTTTTTTATAACCTCTATTTCCCTGTATAGTTGATCTGTTGCTTCTTGGATTTGTTTACGTAATTCATTGTTGAAGTGATCTTTCATTGTCTGATTTTCTGTCTGATGTCTTCCTTGAGACTCCAGATCATCTGAAGCATGTATATCCTGAATTCTTTATCTGACATTCCATCTGCTGCAGCTATTACCTCTTCTAACGTTGAGTTGACCTGCAATGCTTGTGGTCCTTTCTTTCCTTGTCTCTTCATACTGTTCGCGTTCCTTTCTACTTGGTGAAACTGTTGTGCTATTGAATTTTCCCCCTATATATTTATATTGGTCTTGTATAGTTGCAAAGTCTCCCTCGCAGGCGCGGGTGGCGGCTCTGCCCCTCCTCCAATTGGGGCAATGTGCCTACCACGCCGGCAGGCCGCTGGGCCTGCTCTGCCGGTTGGTAGCAGGTCCGCCGACCTTGCAGGCGCGGGCGGCGGCTCTGTCCCTCTGCGGGCCGGTAGGCTTGTTCTGTCGGTGGTCGCAGTTCTGCCTACTTTGCAGGCGCAGGCAGCGGCACTGCCCCTCTGCAGGCCTCTGGGGCTGTACTGCCAGTGGGTCGCAGGTCCGCCTACTTTTCAGGCGCGGGGGGGGCGGGCGGCTCTACCCTTCCTCAGGCCACTGGGCCTGTTCTGTCTCTCGGTTGCAGGTCTGACCTGTTCTGATGGTGGTCACAGTTCCGTCTACCTTGCAGGCGCGGGGGGGAGGGGGCGGCTCTGCCTCTCAGCAGGCCGCTGCTCCTCTTCTGCCAGTGGGTCGCAGGCCCGCCTACCTTGCAGGAGTGATTGGAAGCTCTGCCCCTCCGCGGGCCACTGGGCCTTTTCTGTCGGTGGTCACAGTTCCGCCTACCTGGCAGGCGCGGGGGGTGGGGGGCGGCTCTGCCCCTCAGCAGGCCACTGGGCCTGCTCTGTGCGTGGTCACAGTTCCCTCTACCTTGCCGGCGCAGGGGGAGGGGGCGGCTCTGCCTCTCAGCAGGCCGCTGCTCCTCTTCTGCTGGTGGGTCGCAGGCCCGCCTACCTTGCAGGAGTGATTGGAAGCTCTGTCCCGCCACGGGCCACTGGGCCTTTTCTGTCGGTGGTCACAGTTCCCCTACCTGGCAGGCGCGGGGGGTGGGGGGCGGCTCTGCCCCTCAGCAGGCCGCTGGGCCTGTTCTGTGGGTGGTCACAGTTCCCTCTACCTTGCCGGCGCAGGGGGAGGGGGCGGAAGTTAACACTTTAGATTGGAATGAGAGCACGGTCTTACACTTAACAAAATGACTTCCAAAATTTTTTTTCCAGAATAGTACATTCTTAAAAAAAAAAAAAAAGTAAAATGCTGCAAAGAAGATTTATTTCTTTTGCATTCTTCCTGGGTTTATGCTTCTCCCCTGTAAAAATTTCTTTGCTTTATTCTATACTACCCCATACAAATTAAGTTATCTTTTCTTAACTACCCATGAAAATGTCCAGTCTTTGCCAAAAATAGTAGTGAAATTCTGATGTTAAAGTCTGTGGTGGTCTCCAGAAAGCTCTTGGTATAAAACATAGGATTATTATTTCACAGAGAGATCTTATAAAAGAAAACAAAGTGCTTGTAAAAGAGGACTATTTGTACAGATATTTTATTTCATGTTTACCACAAGAATAAAGGAAATTTTATGGTTCAAAAAAAGGGTCAGGCTTTTAGCTTGGGCTTATTAAAAGATGAAAATAGTATAAAATTATAGATGTTTTATAACTTTGTAGTAAATATATCCTGCTTGGATGAGATACTGCTTACAATAGCAGAATTTAGCACGTGTAATGTTAAGATTTTTTTTTTTCTTTTAAACATTCTCATTAGATATCCACTTTGATAAGTTGCTCTGTGAGTTATAATGGTATATTATATTTTAAACAAAGAAGAGAGGCAAGGAAGTAAAATGTTAACAAAGAGATCTTTGAGATTAGACTTCTGAGGTCCAAATCCAGTTCTGTTATTCTCCATTATTATGCAACTTTGGAAAAGTTTCTCCAACTCTGAAACTCTTTCCTCATCTGTATAACCATAGGTAATAATAGTAACTATCCCACTGAGTTGTTTCAATTATTAAATAAAATGTTGCACATAAAACAACCTGCCTAGTCTTTGCCATATAGTAAAAAGTTGCCATATAATAAAAAATGTTGGCTTTTATTACATAATACAAAAAGAAATTATATATAAAAATTTGTGGAGAGAGAGAGAGAGAGAGAGAGAGAGAGAGAGAGAGAGAGAGAGAGAGAGAGAGGCTGTTGAGTCTCTATCTTTAAGGAAAAAAATGGCATTCATTGTGAGTCCAAGAAAGCTGATCCCAGATTTTCTCATTTTGCAAAAAAAATATTTCATAGACCTGACAATAAATAAATCTATCAGAACTCTTACTAATTAACTAAAATGCACCCTGCTTCTCTTTGCCCTCATTAAACATGGGAGGCCTTGAGACTTCCTGCTTTCTGTGATCCCTTTTCCTTGGATGAATGGAGATGATATGTGGAGTCCTTAATTTTCTTCTTTGCAGCACCCTGAACCTCTACCTTATTCTCAGTCTTTGACACCTTTGGGGGCCTCCACTTGCATAGAGATTAAGATATATTTGAACATTCAAATAAAGATATTTTATCATCAGGCTATGATGGCATCAATTTTGTTCTGTTATATCCGGCCAGTTGAGTAAATCCCTCTATAATAAAATAGTCTACACATGGCCAGCAGTATTCCAATAGGAAGCCTTTATTACTGGCCAGGGCTCACTCAAGAACAAAGAGCGGCCCCTACTGATGTTAGGGCAGGGTTCAAAAAGAAAAAAAAATCATAAAGCTACAGTTTGGTGGAATTTTCTCTGGTCTTGTCATATTACAGCAACTCTAAGAACCTCAGCAAAATCTTGTCTCAAAATTAATTTAAAAAAGAGGCACAGGAGTACATGCACATATTATCCAACATGGAATAAAGAAATAGCAAATCAAAAAAAAAAAAAAAAAAAAGAAAGAAATTTAAAAACTTATGAAAAGAGAAAAAGGGGTGAAAATAAAGCTACATTAGTATAGTGCTTGGCTCATGTGCAAAGGGACTTGGGTTCAAAACCCAGAAGAAGCACACAAACACATACACACACACACACACACACACACACACATGCACACAAATGCACAAAAGCTGGGAATATAGCTCAGTAGTTAAGCACCCCTGAATTAAATACTCAATATTATTAAAAAATAAATAAGATAAAAGCAGAATTTCCATTCATTTTATACTGTTTGACCCCTCCAATTGGAATAATATGTTTGAGCAAAGACTTACAAAATTTCTAGCATGAACTTGAAGTAAACTAGAAAAAAGGCTGAGAACTAAATTAATGAATTTAAGAAACAAAATATATTTTTAATTTCTCATCAGAGAAGAAATTTTTAAATGGATATGTTTTATTACACACATATTAATAATGCAACATGATATGGATACTGCAACCAGAAAATGTTATCTTTAGTATTACAACATTCTTGTAAATTGAAGCTGGGTGCAGTAGCACATGCTTGCAATCCCAGTGGCTCTGGAGGCTGAGGCAACAGAATTGTGAATTCAAAGCCAGTCTCAGCAAGAGTGAGGTGCTAAGAAACACATTGAGAATCTGTCTCTAAGTAAAATACAAAATTGGTCTTCAGATATGACTCAGTGTTCAAGTGCCTCTGAGTTAAATCCCTGGTCCAAAAAAAAAAAAGAGTTTTTCAAATTGAAAATATGAATTTCCACATAAGAAAATGAAGGGGAGAAGTAAATATGGCAATGTTCATGATGTATAAAACAAATGGTAAACAAATCTCCAGTATAAGAATATCATCTGGGAGTATAACAACAACAACAACAACAAAAATACAAAATAAATAAATAAATAAATAAATAAATAAATAAATAAATAAATAAAAAAGAACCCATGATACTTTTTGGAACTTGCTTTAAATCAGAAGATTTGTATTAGCCTCAAATTACAAATTGTTTTCAGGTCATTGGCTGCTGTTCAGGGGCTGATACCCAGTAAACAAAGTTTAGGGCTCCAGAAATTTAAAAAAAAAAGATGTAAGGAGAAGGTGTGATAGTAGGGTTGCTTTATTTGAAAGCAACAGTTGTCTCTAGCCAGACTCTAGCTTCTAGATCTCAGTCCCATAAATTATTCCATAGAACATTTTTTTAAACTGCAGGTCAAAGAAGGTACATTGCCAATATTTTACTGAAGTAAGTACATAAACTCAAGCATATATATATGAACTTGAGTATATACACTGAATAAATGTGTTTATGACTTTTGGTATCTTCTAAAATCATAGCCCTCTGACTTCAGCAACATATCTATTAAAAATATGTTAATGAGCCAGGTCTCTGATCTACTTAAGACCAAAATTTTGGTTCCAGTTACCCATATTTCTGTTTGTCAGTGAATCATTCAGAAAAGATTAGGCATATATCCTCTCTGTAGGAAAAATGTCAATAATAATAAAAAAAATGATTAATTCAGGTGATGCTAAGGAATTATCTACTGTATCATCTATTAGCAACCTATTCCATCTGCAGAATTTTCTAATTTCCATTTTGAATATTTTATATCTTTATCTAGATCAATCTATTATTTATAATTATGTTTCACCATAGAACATAAGGAAAGTTCTGATGTAATCACACCTTCAAGAGAGATATAGTTGAATCTTACAGTAAACTGATATTTAACATTAACTTGTAATACAGTTGATGAAATAGAAGGGGTTTTTTAAGAAAATATAAACTAAGATTGGATTGATCCATCAAGTAAAAATGTACCTAGGTGGAGGAAAAGTGATTAGGCATTTTGAAGTACATGATACAACCAAAAAAGTGATTTCTGACATCTCTTTGAGCTCTTGGGATTCAAGGAACTCTTAAGAAGATTATTATAAACTTTTCAAGATTTCAAGGTCTTACTGAATAGTGAAACACTCCATTTTTGAAAACAGAAAAATAAAAATTTAAAATACAAGATGATACAAGAAACCATGAAAATCATTATTAAAAATAACATTTACAATTTTTGAAACACCTACAGTGAGAAATTTAAATGTGGGAAGGAAGAAGAAGGAGAAGAGACTGAGGGATAGCATAAGCAGTAGTTGAGCAAAACTGTCCACATACCCTAGACTCAGCATGCCACTCCATTCATCATTCTCCTCATGTTTTGTTTTTAAACTTTTGGTGCTCAAAAATACAGTATTTGAACTTTTTGCAATCATAATCTAGCCCGTGCACTTTCCATGATAAGAAACAGTGTCTAGAGAGGTAGATAATTAGAACTGAGTTCAGAACTTTCCTACATTCAACTCCAAGTTTAGAAATGGTACTTTTAAGGCTATAGTCACTTCCTGGTGAATCAGGTTTAAAGGCTCAGAAACAGTAGCATAGTCACTCATAACTTGTTATTTTAGAGCTCCTATTTTATTCAACATTAACTGAATAACAACCCAAATTTTAATATTCTCCACATTCAAAGTACATCATCTCTTGGTGCTTCAGTTTCCTCATGTGCAGAAAAGAAATAGTAGTAAGTCCAACATCATAGGGTTAGAGAAAAGCCAAATGAATTTTTACAAATCTCTTAGAATACTGTGCTGAAATTTCCTGGTAGAGTCATTGGAGCTCTCATTAGGTAATGACTTTCTTTTTCTGTAATTTTATATTTATTCAGTTATTCTGGACATTTCCAGCCCCCACTTGGCTATCATGGTGGTGGAAAGTCATTAACCTCTCAAGCACACCTCAGTGTGATTAATACCAAAGTCATGCTAGGGCTGGGGCTCTGGTCCATGTTGTTCCCTGCCATAAAGATCACCATGCATGATGAGGGTCCTTGTAATCTGTAGCTCAGGGTCTGCCATAAAAACCCTAGCACTCTTCATTTGGTAGAATTATGGAAACCAGGAGGAAACCTTATCATTTTGACAATTCTGGGAGAGACATTGCAATCTAATCTAAAAGGCCAGAATATTTTTTCAAATGCAATTTGAACTAGGACCCATTCCCAGGAGGAAACTGCCCAAGTTGGCTGGTCAGGGTGTTGAGAGCATGACCTCCTTCTTCTTGGACCCTTCTCAGGGTGTGAATGAGCATGTAGGAGGGGAGAGAGAGAGGGAGAGGGAGAGAGAGAGAGAGAGAGAGAGAGAGAGAGAGAGAGAGAGAGAGATGGAGGGAGAGAGACATAGATAAATATGAAGACAACAGAAACTGGCCAGGACTGACTCACCTGCCTTATTTTCTCCCTCCTGGATAACACTTGAAAAGGTACAACCCTGCCACACATAATACCAGGGTAACCCAATAACATCCATGTAGTGAATCTGTCCCAGTGAAAAGAACATTTCTGTGACACTGAGCGCAGTGTATCCCTGCTCTATTTATAGGAATTGTTTGTTTAGTTAAAGTCTTGCCTCTAAGAATAGGAAATGAACTCATCCTGGGAACAAGCCAGAGCCTACATCTCAGAGATGACCCATGAATCACTCTGCCATTTTTTTCTGGCTTTGAAAGGAGAAAGGTTAAATGGTGAGCCACTTAGGTTGTTTGTAAGGGTGGCCCTAACACCAGGCATGCTCGGATGCTTGTGGTTTCTCAGTATGGTTTGGGGGGCTTGATTTTAGATTCCTGATGAAATAACAGATCTGTGACCCCTTTGTCTTTCCCAAAAATCCACAAAAAATCCCTTGAGCCCTTGGTTGGTGAAAAATCAGTTGCAAGGAGACCCCATTAGGATTCAGATGCCACCAGGAAGAAGGGTATGGCTATGGAGAAATCCCGTTTTCTCCAGTATCTTCCTGAGCTGAAGGAAGAGAGTGGAGTCAGGCTCATAATTACAGCTAAGCACAATCCCTGCTTCACAGTGCTGGTAATCAAGAGGAGGGAAAGAGAGACTCTCCCAATTCTCTCTTTCATTGTTTCCAGCTTTCCATCACCATTCCACTGTTACTCTCATGGAAAGGCAGAGGAAGCAGAGAAGTAGAGGAAGCCTATTTCCAGGTTACATCACCACACTGTGGGGAGCAGAGATAAAGCATGAGAGAGCCAGTCCAAGCCTGAGATTTTAGTGTAGAGAGAATAGGGTAAAAATAAATTCCAAATTCTGTACCTGGCACTTGATTCTCTGCTTCACAGATCTTATCTCTCTATTTTGGGGACAGAAATGTACTTTTCAGGTAACCACTTGGCCTTCCTTATCCCAGCCTTGGGCAGGGAGGAGGAGGTGTGGGTTAATGAATCCAATCTGTCCACACCTGCCAATTAACATCTGGGGAGTCGAGTGACACCCCCCTTCCTGCGTCCCTTCTTCTTATTTTTCAAATTACCTTCCATAGGATGCTCCAACCTCATGGTGGGTGAGCAAGCCTGGGCTGAGGTCTTCACCTTTTAGAGGGTGTCAGAAAAATGAAATGATTTGTCCAAAGTCACACAGCTAATTTGTACTTACTGTATTCTGGTCTCATGCCAGGGCCTTTTCTGCCTGTCTCTGATCAGGGACAAAAAGAACTTGATTTTTCTGCAGAGCCCACAGACAGCCATGTAAGCTGGGTACCAGGCTGCTACTATGGGTAATCTTCACATCATCTGGGATATAAGCATCCTGTGTGCCACCTGAGAGCCACACCCCTCACAGTCACACACTTTGTTAGAGCTTTGTGTTCACCAGGAAACACTTTACTTGTTTAACACAGAAGAACACTGGGGGCAAGTCAGTATCAGGGACACAGCCCCAACTGCTACTGAGAGTGCACAGAGAGTCCTTGAGCCTCAGATTTCTCATCTATACCATGCTGGTAAAAATAGATCTGCATTGTAGGATACATACAGGGCCTACATGAGTACTTACATCACATGCCTGGCACTTAGCCTGTGCCTGTGATATGATCATCTAAAATTCAAAGCTCTCATTACAATTGTAGATCTTCCTATGACTGTGTTCATGTATAGTGAAAGTGCCACTTGCCCATGTCATTTGATCATGCCCTCTGAGATCTTTGTCTCTCAGTGGCCAAAAATTTGCACTGAGCCATTTCAACTGGAACTTGCTTCTCTGCTTCACAGTTAAGACTTCTGTGGTTGTCAGTGACCAGAACAGTGACCCTAGCTGGATTACATGAAGAAGGAATTTATTGTCTCAGTGGATAAGTCTAAAGGTGTCCAAGGGTATAGCCTAGCTTTAGACAGAGCTGGATCAAGGGATAAAAATGATTCCATCAGGATTGGGTTTCTTTATCCTAATTTTCAGCCTGATTCCTTCAATGTTTGCTTCCTCCCGAAGGTGACAGGAATTTCTGCAGGGTCATCTCATCTTATTGGTTTCAAAGTCGGTGGGAAAGAGCCAGTCCTGGCATTCTCATAAAATCTCACTGCCCAGGCCTAAAACCACCCATTGTTTTGGATGTAATAGAATGCTCAGAAAGGGACAGGTCCTAGATTTGGGGTGGGTGGGGTAACTCCACTAATACCCGAGATGTGAAAGGAGTAAACAGGTTGCCCAGAGAGTAAACAGGCAAAGGTACCAAAAAAAATGTCTTCTGCAGCCACCCACTCTCTGGACATGTGCCCCAGAGTGGTCATTTGTCCTGGTATCCGAGGGAGCAAAAGGGGCTACAATGGAGCTGTGAAGCCAGGCCCACCATCTATGAAAAAAAATGAAAAATTGTGATCTAAAAATGCCTTAGTGCCAGCCACTGACCACCTGGACCAGCTCACTTCAAAGAGGATTCTTGCCTGAACCTGACTGGCACAGCCTGCTGGGCAGAAGCCATATTCCTTGATCAGCAGCTAGCATCTGGGCTCTTCTCTAAGCCTTTGTTAATTACTTGTTTTTTTTTTTTTAAGGGAATCAGCTCTGAGAAAAAGCCCCTTTCATAGTCTGCAAAAAATATATGTGCAGCACAGAGTAACCTTGCCATAAGAGGATAGCGAGCTGCTTTGGGCTCCCTTCTGAGGTCCATTAAAGATATCAATAAAAGGAAGGTTAAGAAAGGCCAGGAGGAATTAATGACTTATCTACCAACTTGAGAAATTAAAACAGTTGAAAACAAATTAGAAAGGGAGTAACTTTCCCACTTGGTGATTCAGTTGTGTTTATTTACAGCAGGTAGCTGCCTCTAACATCTGCAATTTCCTCATGCTCCAAGAGAGAATGAGTGAGTCTCCCACTTTTACTGAAAAAAAATTGATGTATGCTGGTCCACCTGCAACCACAAGCAAACTCTAGAATCTCCCTTCCAGGAGCCTGCAGGAGAGGTGGAGAAAAGAGGGTGAGGGAGAAAGAAAAGTTTCTTTTAAAATAATTATAATCATTTTGTAAGCATCTGCTAGTGGGAGACTCTGGGAATTATTTTTAAAGACTGGAAAAAAATTCCTCCATTGGTCTTGATTAGAGTGAGAGAAAATCAAATTAAGAAAGAAAAGAAAGGGAATATTTTCAGTGGGAATGAAAGAACAGGGTTGGGACTGGGAGTGGGACTCTGGTGAAAAGATGGGGTGAAGGAAAACCCCTAAACACCTTCCTTTCTCTTCTAGATGTTGGTAGGCTGAGGAGAAAGAGCTGAGAGCTAGAAAAAAAGTTGAGACAGAAAAAGAAGAGGGTTCACATCTCTCCTATAGGACTTCCCACCCTCCCTCCAGGGCCCTCCAGAGTGCTACCCATCAAGCTGGTGAAGAATTGGTGTCTGTGTATCAACCAAGATGGCGGGGCTTCCTCAACAATGGTGCTCACTCTAACAGGAGCCCTGCAAATTCTCACCAACACTGAGCCAAATACCACAACAAGATTAGCAGGTGTGGGTATGTGAGAAGTGGTATTTTATTTTAATGGTCCTGTCTCTTGTCAAATTTTCTTGTGTGGTTGCTAAGCAGAACTCCTCTGCCCTGTTTCTACTTCCCTCTGCTTCTGCTATCTTTGTCTCTCTCTGCCCTTCACCCCCACAAGCTCTTAGTGCTTCCTCTTTCCTGCTTTGTGTGGAACTCAGGGAGCAGGCCCAGAGTGCATTCTAGCTCCCAGGGGCACAGTGACAGGCACAATGGTGGGTGTTCAGATAAAGGCACTCACCACCATGCTCTGCAGAATGAGTAGAGAATTCCTGGCAAGAAAGACCTTTGCTGGATCCTCTCTGGATCCCCCAACATAGCTGAAGGATTTCTTTCTTTCTTCTCTCCCTCTCTGCCTCAATTTTTTTCTTTCTTTCTTCCTTCCTCCCATTCTTTTTTCCTTCCTTTCCTCCCTCCCTCCCTCCTCTCCTTTCCTCTCCCTCCCTCTCTGATGTGCTGCAAGTGTTTCCCTAGAAACTAAGAGGGAAGAATTCAGTTGTTGGCAGATGCCCTGCAGGTGATATATTGAGGGAAGCAGGCTGGTGTGAGACAGTGGAGAATGGTGGAGACTGCTCCCACAGGAGCACATGCCTGGGGAGGCACTGCACTTGCTCTCAACAGCAATTTTTGGGGAAGAAGAGGGTGTGGTGTTAAAAACTCAAGGCAGGCCAAGGAGAAACCCAAATATGGGTGGCAGTGGGAGGAGCTGGCAGGTAGGATCTTGAAGGCTGGTTTGTATATTTCCACTGGATTTTTAGAGACGTAGCTTTGGCAGCAGGGTGGAAGATGTTTGGGAGGAGGGCAATAGCCATGGCAGTCAGTTATGGCTCCCAAGAGCTTTTAGAGAAGGATTGGTGGTAATCCTGGACTCTGATTTCTACAGGTACCTCATTTTTATGGGTAGGGGAGCGGCACACTGGACATCAGAAAATGAGCTCAGAGTGGAGAGAATGATTGTCACTTTTTCCTTCTTTCCCAAAGCCACCCATCCCCCTTCTGTTCATCTCTGTCCTAGAAAAGAAAGACCATAGGTTAGGAAGGTCAGTCACTATAGTACAGCGGGGCCACATAGGTTGCCAGAAGTGATATAAAAGAGGCCCTTAGGTCTGGCCTGCATCCATGCCATATGAGGTCCTTTGATTAGGGTCTCCCCATGGCCACGACAGAGCCCACAGGCCTCAAATGGCTCTTTCTCCCTGCTCCTTTCTCACAAGCCACAAAATGTTTTTGAATGGTGCAGAGACTTGAACCAGGCACAGGGACCCCTGCCCTTACAAACAAGCCAGCCAAGTTCCTGAGTGAGTAGAGGAATGGCCTACCACTGAGAGCTCTGTGCCAGGACTGACATTTGAAGAGGAGGCTTCAGAGCCCAAAGCTCAGAAGATGCACTTTCTGTGTTCTGTTCAACATGGAGAATGGCATCCAGGGCAACAGTTCTGCAGCATCTCCTGCACACAGAAGTATTTCTGTATCCCCTGTTCAGCTATAATACAATCTCTACAATCTCAATCCCATTGACTGGCCCAGATTGTGAGGTCCAGCTCTCCCCTAGATGTGCCTGGATCTTACATCTGAGGGCCTGAGACAAGGCATCCAACCTTCAGTCCTCACAAAAAGTAGAGAGAGCTTCCCTCCTATGAGGTAGCCATTCCTACCCTCATTATCTTATCTCTGGGCCTCTGGGGGCTGACCCTGCCCTATGAGCTTCCAGCAGCTGATGACCAGCTGGGAAAAAAAAATCCCCAGAGAAGGACAGATATATATATATATATATATATATATATATATATATGGTTTTTAAGAGCAGTGAAGGGAGCTGTCTTTTTTGTGTCTTTTGTTCCCTTTGCTTTCCAAAGCAGTTAGAAAGAGAGAAGGAATGATGGGGCTCTACTCATCAGTCCCACTCAGCCAATATTCACTCATGGCCACTGGTAGAGCATGCCAAGGAGTATAGAACCCAGTACAGCCTACCTCCCTGAGATGAGCAGAGACAGCCCAGCTTCTGCAGGAACTCCATCAACAGCAGGCGAGGCCACCAGGCACCAGAAGGGACCTTATCTTTTCTATTCAGTCAGCACCAACTTTGAGGGGTAGTTGACTAATCAGAAAGCAAAGCTCAAAGAAGTGAAGCAATTTGAAAAAGGCCATTGTGCTGAGAAGCAGACTCACAGTGGAGATTCAAACCAGGGCTCTCTGGCTGTATGGCTGAGCTACTGCTGTAGACCAGCAGCCAGGAGGAAGGATGTTCTGAAGATGGTTCAAGAAATTCCTGGATTCAATTCCGGAACCTGCAGGCATGGCTGGTTTTTGTCCAGCACTGTTCTCACCCAGTCCAGGAGCCCCTGAGGCCAGTCTTCGACCTCACTATATCAAAGCCACATATCCACCTTCTAAAATATTGGGAAATGGCCATAAAATGTTTTTCCAAAGAATTAAAAGCTAATAAACAGGGTGTGGACATAATAGTAAGAACATCTATGTTCCAACATCAAGCTTAAGGGTTAAGTTTTTTTTCTACCCATTGTCTCCCTAATGCACTAACCATCCCCTCCTGGGTTTGCCACACCCTTCCCAGTTTGTGTTCTTATTATTTACATGGTTTCTGTACATTCATATGTATTCCTGAATAATAGTGTTATTTGCATTTTTCATTTTTTTTTGTTTGTTTGTTTGGATGGTGCAGGGAATTGAACCCAGGGCCTTGTGCATATGAGGCAAGCACTCTATCAACTAAGCCATATCCCCAGATGCATTTTCAGTATTTTTATGTCATTGTTGTGTTGTATGGGTCCATATGCATCTTACTTTTTAGAAACAGCTTTATTGATGTATAATTTATATACTCTTCAAGTCACCTATTTAAAAAATAAAATTCAATGGCTTCCAAAATACCCAAAGTTCTACATTTATCACCATCATCAGTTTAGAAAATTTTCATAACCCACTCCAAAGAGCACTTCCATTGTCCAGTCAGCCACATTCCCTCTAGACATTGACAACCACTTATCTCCTTTCTCTCTCTCTAGGTTAGCCTATCCTGGCCATCCCACCTAAGGAACTCCAGCTGTGGAATTCATTTATAAATTAAACCATTGAGCTTTTGCATCTGACTTCTTTCACTGAGCATAATGTTTTAAAGTTTCATCCACATGCTAGCAAGTATAAGTTCTTCATTATTGATAAATAATATTCCACTGTATTGGTATACCACATGCTTATGTATTTGTTCATCAGTTGATGGACAATTGAGTGATTCCCACTTTTTGGCTATTATGCAAAATACTGCTATGAAGATTTGCATCCAAATTTTTGTGTGGACATATATTTTCATTTCTCTTCTATGTGCCTAGGAGTAGAATTGCAGAGACATGTAGTAACTCTACCCATAGTTTTTTGAAAAACTGTCTATCTCTTTTCAGAAGAGATGTGCTTTACATTCTTCCCAGAAATATATGAGGGTTTGGATTTTTTTTTTTTTTTTTACATTCTGACTTGTTATTTTCTTTTTTAATTATAGCTATCCTAGAAATGTGGAAGTGATGTCTCGCTGTGGTTTAGATTTTCATTTCCCTGATAGCTAAAGAGATTGAGCATCTTTTCATGTTATTTGTTTAAAAATGGTCATTTGTTTATCTTTGGAGAAATATCTATTCAGATCTTTTGTCTATTTTAAATGATTGCTTACCTTTTTATTATTGAGTTGTGATAGCTCTTTGTATATTCTAGATTTGAGTCTCTCATAAGATATATGAGTTGTGAAAATTTTCTTCCATTTTGTGTGTTGTATTTACTCTCTTGACATATTTGAAGGAAAATGTTTTTCATTTCCATGTCTAAAGTGTCTGCTTTTTTTCTTTTGTTGCTTGTACTTTGGGTATTATATCTGAGAGATTCTCAACTTACCCTAGGTCATGCAATTTATACCCATGTTTTTTTCTAAGAGTTTTATAGTTTTAGCTCTTCCATTTACATATTGAATCATTTTTTATTTAATCTTTGTTTATGGTCCAACTTTGCTTTGTTGTTGCTGCTTGTTTGTTCTGTTTTGTTTGCATGTGGCTATCCAGTTGTCCCACAACCATCTGTGAAATTGAATTGTCTTGACTTCCATCTAGAAAATTAATTGATCAGAAATGCAAAGGTTTCAAATCTGTCTAATGGTCTGTGTGTCCACCCTTATGCTAGTTCCACAGTGTCTCAATTTCTGTAACTTTGTAGCAAGTTTTGAAATCAAGAAGTTAGAGTCCTCCAACTTTGTTCTTTTCTTTTTGAAGGTTGTTTTGACTATGTTGGGTCCATTGAATATTTATATTAGGATCACTTTTTTAGTTTCTTCAAAGAAGTTAGTTGATATTTTGACAGGGATTGCACTTAACCTGTAGATTTGTGGAGTATTGTTACCTTCTTAAAAATATCAAATCTTTTAGACTATGAACATGGGATGTGTTTTCACTGATTAAGGTTTTCTCTAATTTATTTTATTAGTGTTTTATTGTCTTCCAATGAAAAATTCTTACACTTCTTTGGTTAAATTTATTTCTAAGAGTTTTATTCTTTTGATGCTATTATAAATATTTTTTTTTATTTCATTCTTGATTTTCCCCTTGTCAACATTTAGAACAGATACAGCTGGCTTTGGGATATTCTATCTTCCAACCTTGTTTGAACTTATGCCATATGCCATAGTTGTATTGACTAAAAGAAGATTCTTTTTTTTTTTAGAATCTTCTCTGTACATGATGTAAACTGCAAATAGAGATAGTTTCACTTCTTCCTTTACAAACTGATTACCTTTTATTTTTTTATTCTTGCTTAATGTTCCTGGCAAGAATTTTCTAGTACAATGTAGCATAGAAGGGGCAAGAGTAGACATCATTTTCTTGCTCCTAATTTTAGGGGAAAAGCATTCAGTCTTTCATCATTGAGTGTGATGTTAGCTCTGTATTTTTATTTTTGTAGATGTCCCTTATCTGGTTGGGAAAGTTCCCATAAATTCCTAGTATGTTAAGTGTTTTTATTGGGTACCATGTAATTCACTTTTGTCTCTCAACATAATTAGGTTTACCCATGTCTCACCATAGATTAAATAGTCCTCCTTTAACTGAGATTCTGTAGGGGAGATAGAGAAGAAGGTTAAATCACTTAATACCCCTCTCCTCTAATTACCTCCTCTTTTTTTCTCCAGCCACTATCTCTCCACCTCTCTGCACATCTGTCTCTCATCAGGAAAACTATCTTCTCTCTTATCCACTTGCTTAGCAGAGGGTCTCAGTAAACAGAAACCCTCTTTCTCTTCATACATCTGGAGATAATTATAAAAATGAGGGAATTCCACAGAATAAATCCTTCCCTCTGCTTGGTGGGGGAAAGGTAAGCTGCAGGTCTCCCTGAAGGTGTGTGAGCTTGAGCCTAGATTAGAAGAACAGGTAGGACATTGCCAGGGGAGGGCAGAAACAGCTTGAGCAATGGCATCTCATGTTGTGCTCTGCCATTAAATCCATCTGAATGTAGTCCCTAACAATGTCCAGGTAGTTAGGCCTTAGTTGTAATTAAAAGAGGATCTTCTGCCCATACGATGTTTGCACTCATTGGCTCTACAGATTCAATATGATTTCTGGCCTCTACAATCATCCTGTCCCATATGGTCACCATTGGCCACATGTGGCTATAGAAAGGTAAACTCATTACAACTAAGTAGCATTAAAAATTCAGTTTCCTTTTTGCACTAGATACATTTCAAGTTATCAGTATTCACATGTAGTTAGTGGTTATCATATAGAACTGTAGAATATTTCCATCATCACAGAAAGATCTCTTGGACAGCATTACTCTTGTACTGACTGGAGAGAAGATGTAATTAAAGAAGATAACTGGGGACCTTGAGCCAAACAGGTTAGCCCTGGGCATAAGGTGTAGGCAGCCTGGTAGGGGTTTGTAGGCTGGGTTTCCATTTTGGCGCTGTCCCTTCTAATTTTGCAACTTTTAGATAAATTATGTCTCTTCTCTGGTTTTCTCATTGCCGTGAAAATGCAATTTTTGGCCAATGTAATCCTAGGAGCTTATGCCATGATTTATAGATTCTGTTGTTGTTTAATAGCCAGAAAGAGACACATGAAAGTGTTTCTTCCAGATGCACAGAAAAGATACTTGGACTTGGGGAGTGCCAACGGCTCCAACAGTGCTCAGCTGAACTAGCTCAGCAAGTCAGTTAACATCTGTGAACCCCATTTCTGCACCTATGAAAGTGAATAAACATTTTAGGAGGATGAATTGAGATGATTTAAAGGAAAGAAAGTTGTAAAGAGACCCAGATGCCAGATTGTCACTAAAAAGAAAGATAAACTAAGCTATTTTCCAAATTTATATGACCACAGAATGTCGTCATTGTCTTCTCCTCCACCTTCTCCTTCTTCTTTTAATTCTCATGAGAAATACCCACAAGCACTAGTTACAATAGTGTGGAGCACACTTCAACAGGAATAGAGCACTCTCCTAGGCCACAGCTAGAGTCAATGGCTATCACCCAGTTTTGCCCCTGAAAAATATCTGTTCTAAGATAGAATTTGAAGGTCGGTGTTGGATGACACCAGAGATATTGCTTGGGCTAAAATTGCTGGGAGTAATCCAGAGAAGGAAGAGAGAGAAACCTTTCAGGAAAGGCACAGGGTGGCAGAGAAATCCTACCATTCTTGAGTAGATACACACATCGGCATCATCATTGGCACTGTCTGCCATCCTCAGAATGACTGAAAGGCAGGTGGTATTATACCCATTTCACAGGTAAGGCAGCCAAAGCTCAGACATTAAGCAACTTACACATTTTTCAACAGGCAGTAAATGGTAGTGCTGGGATTTGAAATCAGCCTGCCTGAATCCAAAGCCCTGGATCTTTCCTTTCAAAGAGCCTAAAATATCATGATTTTCAGACTTTAAATCTATAACAGATGAGGAAGCCAACTGCTTGCAGTTTGGAAACCAAGCATTGTAATGATTAAACATTTTTCTTATGGCTACATGAGCTGTTTAAATGGGTTGAGCATAATCCATTATCTTTCCCCAGTTTCTCCAGCTTCCCATCAAACATGAGTCAAAAAGCCCCAAAACAGAGCTAAAATAGCCACTCATCCTTGCCACTTTCCACCCCTACTCCTCTGGGAATCACCCACTTGAAGTAGGCCAGTATCAAGCCTGAGGTTCTGGAAGTGTTGGAGAGGCTTATACCCACATTCTGATCCTGAATGAAGCCCAGATAATAAGTTGGGACACTGAGTCCTTGAGCTGTTGGGAAGGAATTGGTGGGAGCAACATGGAACAGGAACTCTGTGGGTGATGTGTGACTTGTTGGATTGTGTGCAATCTCTATCCCAGAGACTAGGTATTGATCAACTGCAATCAAAAGCAGCAGTGCTGAAGTATTTATTTTGAAAAATCTGACTTCTTAAGGGTCTGAAAACCTTTGACTCTGCAGCAATATGGTCCAAACTGCAAACAGAAAGTCTCATGTAACATCACCAGCACTTAGGGATTGAAAAACTGGTTGGCAGATGGGAGCCTTACACAGAAGAGGGGAAAACATTATAAAAACATATCCTTCTGACTCTTTTGGCTGAACTTGAAAACAAGCATAGTGTCTTCATTTGCAGTTAATTAGATTAACCCAGCTGCGATTGAAAAGGGGATCACTTTAGCTCCAGTAGCAATTAGCAATTATTGAACATGTGATGTCATCTTGCCTTTAAACACAACCACATGCATGACATATTTTGTTTCTCTTAGCCATTAGACTGGAAAACTAAAACATCTGCTCTGTTTTCTGACTGAATCAGGGGCAAAGAGCAGGCCTCTGCAGTGTCCTTTAGATAGAGGGGATATCAAGTTACAGTGACTAGCCACTTTTCCACTCTTTGAGAATCTGAACTGGAATGGGACTCTTCTATCCAAAACTTTGGTCTCCCTCTCCAGAGGATCAAGCTGCCATCCAATCTTGCCTCTGGCTTGTGAAATCCACCCTTGCACATCCCCATAGGCAAAGTGGCTCTTACTGTCATCCCTGGTAGATTTTTGTAAAAATAGTGCTCAAACCCCATTTGAAACAATTTTATTTTCCATTGTCTCTCTCTAACATGTTACATCCCAAGGAAAAATTGTCACACTCCCCCAGCCCTTAGGGCCAAGAACACTTTGTAGGCAATTCAAAAAAATATTTGTTAAATAAATCCTGGTTTTTCCCAACTCAGGTAAAGAATGAAAAAAGGCAAGCCAGTTGGTGAGAAAGTTACTGCTTTTGTTTTCATTTCAATCTTTCAAAAGACAAGAATGTCTGTTTGGTGTTAATGTTTGCAATATCTCTTTTCTGGCTATTTCCCTCTACTTCACTACTCCACTTTTTAATAGAAAGTGCATCTCTGGATGCAGAGTAAAGAATAATTACCAAAAGTAGGATTGAGTAATATTCATGTTTAGTTTGCTGAGTGTTTTGTTTTTCCCCAAAAAATGTTGGTAGCTTTCCATTTAGGTAGTGATGTAAAGTTTTTCTTTAAAAGAAGTTTAAGTGTAAAGGTATTGCTTTTAAAGAAAAATAGTCACAGTGGGGGCAGAATAAAGTGAAATACTAGAAGGGGCATCCTTACTCAGCCCTAGTAATAGCCACTGTGAGCTCTTTGTGGTCAATGCCTGGCAAAAGGCAGTTCACTGAAATAAAACTCTCCCCAATAATAATCTATGTCTCTGCTATTACGTTCCCACCTCCTAGTCTCCTCCCCTTTCCACTTTCCCTGATGCTGACTTCATGGGGTTGTTATTACTCAGAAAGAGACCCAGGAAGTTGGGGCATTGTGATAGCAGGAAGCCTGGAATGGGTTGCCCCTCAAGGCATTGAGAAGACATCCTGAGGGCTACATTCTTAGCTGTGTCCTGAAAGTGCAGACAAATCATGCATGTTTCTGTAAATCAGTTGGATAACATTCATAATTTTCCTAATGTACTGCCAAAAGTGGGGAACTAACCACTGGCCTGGAGGATGCCCCAGGAGTGAATTGTTTCTGTGCAGTTCTAACCTTGTGCAGTTCTGACCAGCTCTATGATATAGAGCTGGTCAGTTTATACTGTAGCAGGTTAATAATTAAAATTGGGATTATGTAACCCTTCAAGATGCAGACTGGCTTGCTCCCACCTTCACTTGAAGAATGCAGGGCACTCACCACCAAAATCGGTGGGAACTCTCAGAAGGCTTATCTGTGTGGGCACAGGTGAGCACAGGGAGTGGGCTGCATTTTTGTCCTGCTCCCTCATGGACTTTGAACTGTATGGAAACCAGGACTGGCAGCTTTACTTCTGCCCTCATATTCTTTTCAGTTTAAATATTGAATTCTTTCCTCTACCTTCTCCTGACTACCCCCTTGCTATCTCTTATTAGTATCCCTTGGATCATGGTGAGTAGTCCAACTGCTCTATTTATAAGCTGGAGAGCAGGAAATCTGGCTTGGCTGTGTGACTTGAAGGAAGGTATTTAACTTCCCTGACTCATAGGAGGGTTGTTAAATGTAGGTCAAATTAAAGAATGTATGTGGGAACTGCTTTGAAAGAAGAGTCATAATATTTAAAAGGTCTATATAGAGAGTAGCAACTGAGCAATCCTCATGACCAATAATTCTTAGAAGCCTCTGAAATAAGGTTCCTCTCAGTCAGAAAAATAAATGAGATGGTTTGCAGCTTTTGCAGTGGTTTTAAGAATGATTTTTTTTTTTTAGGTGGGTCTCACTCAGATTCTTCAAGGCATAGTAGATACCTGCCACTAGTTACAATTGGTGGTGGATATTAGTGATTGTTTTGGCAACCTTTTTTCTATATATGTGTAGAGAAACCTGCTGTACTTGTGGAGGAGGTATTGATTGGCTCCATATGTGGAAAGGGAGTGCAGAATTAGTTGATTAGACAATCAATTTTTCTAGATCATAAGTTATTAGTTTAAGTGTACATCATTAATTTGGGTCCCTAAGACTTTTACAAGAATTTCTGAGATTCAACCATAGGCCTTTCAAATAAATCAGAACCTACCTTGACACAGGGCTGGAGCTACTGTGGCCCTCTTGGCAGCAGGAATAGAGAATTTGTCTGAGAATGGCCAGCAACAAAAACAGAACAAGATTGACAGAGACAGAGCTGGGGTTTTATTACTAGGGTCTTCCTGGGTTCCATTTTGGTCATTTGGGTGCAGATGGCCTTGGGAACTGGGTGCCCCTTTTTCTGGCACATGCTTTCTCCTATCCAAAAACTTAGGCTTCCCTGAAACTTTAAATTTAGCTATCTCCTTGGAAGCCTCTCAGGCCTGAGTTTGAGGTCCAATGTCAGCTTTCTAAGTTTGTGATCTCCGAAAAAGTCACCCCATGGAGCCTCAGTGTTTGCATCTATAAATTGAGTATAGCATCAACATAGCTTGCTAGACTGTGTGCACATATTGAGATCATTCGAGTCAAGGACTCAGTGGATGGACAGGGGAGTTCAGTGAAGGCCTTCCCTTCTTCTCTGTAAAGAGCATCAAGTGCCAAGTGTGCAAAATTACCTGAATATTCTGGATGGTTTGTTCTTCCATCCCATTCTCTTGACTGATTTATCCTTTGTATCCAGCTGGAAGTAAGTTAAAACCAACATCCAGGGCAGTCTCAGAGGGAGGGGGAGATGCTGGAAGAGCAACCATCAAGGCAAAGGTGTAGCCAGGGTCCTGGTAAAGTTGGCATGAGTTGATTCACTGGTGGCAAGTCAGGCTTCCTGCATTCAAATTTTAGTGTTGCATTTTTTTTTAATCAACTCTTGGAAACCTTGTCTAAGATCTTAGAATTTCAGTTTTCACTTCTAAAATGTGGGGGGGAGACTCCTCCTCTCAAGACTGTAAATATCATATATATATATAATTTTTTTTTCTATCACTACATCACAGGAGTACCCTCTAGTAACTTGATCAATGGAATAAAAAAAAAAAACACTCTATTTAAATTAAATTCATGGCTTAACTTTTTTTTAAAAGAGTGACTTTGTTAAAATATATATGAATGTATATATATTACAAGGTGTGAGGGTAAGAAAAAGGAGCGCAGGCCTGGGTCTTCATGTTCAGGTTACCCCTTCCCCAGTCTTCTAGCTGGCAGGTTATATATATATATATATCTCACATATTATATTATATATATATATATATATATATATATATATATATATATATGCAATAAACATAACATATATATCATATATGTATATTATATTACAATGGCAAATTGGATGCTTTTGGCTGAATCACTTATGCCAAAAAAGGGTCTTTACTTTGTTTCTATGCCTATCCTTTAGCACTAATAGAATCAAATATTTGCTACTTTGACAAATTGTCAAAGAAACAAAGTATAAAAAGAGTTGTCAGCCACAATGAATGACACCTTTCAGCAGAAGTGTTTCATGGAAAACTAATGTTCATCTCCTCTTGCTGCTCTGAAGGGAGTGGTGGGAGGTGAGTAGCATGAATGGCAGCACAGTCCAGGAGTGACCTTAGATGCTTCTGTCTTATAAAAATAAATAATTTATATTTTAAAAATCACAAGGAATTACTGGACACTGTAACACTCAAATGGTTCAAATGTCAATTGAATTTCCATGTGATTTTATTATCAATCTAACTAGTCAAGGAGCTCATTGTAACTAAAGGATTTAGGGAGCTGCAGATGGCAGCTAAGTTAGAAGCATTAAGAATGATTGACTCCCAGCACACACACACACACACACACACACACAAAAAAAAAAAAAAAAAAATGGCCTTATTTGTATAATCAAATAAAAAAAATAATAATCACTACTTTTAGGAAAACATGATTGACCTGAAATACAGTTGACATTATCAGAATCAAAATACTTTCTCCACACTGAATTGCATAGCTAGACTATAAGGAAATCCAGTATAACATTGTATAGTATGTTTACGTTAATACCATATCACCAAAACAACCAAAAAAGCTTTATTGAATTTTGGGAAATAAAATAAATAGACATAATATAACTTAGAAAATTATCAATACACTAGAAATATGATACTGGCATAAATCCTCCAGGACAAACCAGAAACTTTGACACTTGCCTGTCATCCCAGATACTTGTAGTTCAGTGCTTGCCTAGCATATTTAAAGCCTAGGGTCCTCCAGGTCCTTGAATCACCCATGGCTGAGCAGAGCCCACTGCGTGGGGCCTTCGCCAGCTCATGGATCTGTGCACTCATCAGCGGGAGCCTGTCGGGGGTGTTGGGGGTTTGGCTGTGGGAATGACACACTGCCTCAGACATGTGGGAACTGCAGTTTCTTTCTTTTGGATCTGTGTGGAGGGGTGGAGCTGCTGTGTTACACGGCACCTCTGACCTTCCAAGGAACTGCTAGTAGAAAGGCTTTATTGCCACACTCCTACCAGCAATGCTGAGGGTCTTGGTTTTTCCACGTGCCACTAGACATCTGTTACAGTCTACCATAGATGTCCTGGTGGGTGTGCAGTGGCCTCTCACTTGATTTGCATTTGCCAGGGGCCAGTGAGTCTCCCGCCTATTTGTATATCTTTGTAGAAATATCTGTTTGTATCCTTGGCACTTTTTTCTATTATGTTATCTTTTAATTATTGAATTGTAAGAGCTCTTTATATATTGTGGATACTAGACCTTTGCCACTTGTGTGATTTGTGAGTATGTTTTATTCTTGGAGTAGTCTTTTCAGTGTTTGAACAAGGTCTTTGACATAAACGAGTTTTGAATTTTGATTTAAAGCTCCAGTTGATTGTGCTGGAGGTGTATGTGGCTCAGTGGTAGAGTGCTTGCCCAGTGTGCCCAAGGCCCTGGGTTCCACATCCAGCATCACATACACATACAAAAAACAAAGAATTGCAGTTTATCTGCTTTTTCTTTTGTGTTTTTGGCCTCATATTTAAGATATCATTGTCCAGCCAGGAGCAGTGGCCCACACCTGTAATTCAAGAGGCTGAGGAGGCTGAGGAGGCTGAGGCAGGAGGATCACGAGTTGGAGGCCAGCCTCAGCAAGGCCCTAAGAAACCCAGCGAGATCCTGTCTCTAAACAAAAATTAAAAAGGACTGTATCTGTGGCTCCATGGTGGAGCCTCCCAGCACCAAACAAAACCAACAAAATAAGGGTTCTCTGGGGCCACCTGAGGGTCAGTTTATTACCTGTCCCTGACTCTGCTTTCTTTGGTCACCCCCTATCTCTCTGTGGCTGTCAGTGTCCCCTTTCCAGTTCCCAGTGACCAGTGTCTTGGTCAGACAAGCGTAGGTGATGGGACTCCTCTTGGCCTTCACAGGGGCACTGAGGACATCCCCTTTCCCCACGGGATCCCCCTGGACCTGCTGGACTGCGGGATGATCCTCTGCACCATGCTCTACTTCCCCACAGGAGATGAAGCTGGTGTGCCCCTGCTGCCATCCCTTCCCGCCTTCACTTCCAGCCCCTCACCACCCTGGGCAGCTCCTGTTACACAGAGGCTCTGTCCCCTCATCTGCAAAGTGGGTTGGTTACAGGGACATTGTCCAGTGTCCCAGAGCCTCCGTTCCCCTGGGTCTTTCCTGTTCACACCTTTAACCCCCTTTGATTAAGTTTGAGGGACAGAATAAAAAGCAGGGACCTAAAAACAACCAGGGACAGAATCAGGGCCTTTGACTCGGAGCTCATCCCCAGCCCTGTTCTGCCTTTGATTCAGAGACAGGACCTCACTAAACTACTCAGGGGCTCACTTTTTCTGAGGCTGGCTTTGAACTCATGATCCTCCTGCCATGGCCGCCCAAGTGCTGGGATGACAGGCCTGTTCTCTGAGCCCAGCTGAAGGGCTTTGCTGGGGACCTAGCAGCAGTGGTGGCCTGATAGGGGGTCACTTCCTGGGATGCATGCTGGCCTGGTCATCTGGACCCCACCCTGCTGTCCTTGCAGGGCCTCTTCTGTGTGCAGGCCCCAGCATGCCCTGCCTCCCTGGATCCCTGGCTCTGTCCCTCTGGACAGCCAATGGTCAGGCTTGGACACGGCTGTCCCAGCACCTCTGCCGAAAGCTGCAGGGAGGACTGGCTGTCCCTTGTCCCTGCATCTCCACCCCTGGAGTGTTTTGATGGCTTTAATTGAAGCCAGGGATCTTTCAGACTTTGTTCACGAAGCTGCCAGAGTGAACAATCCTCATGGAGGTGCCAGGCCCAGGTGATCTCCACCACGCCACACGCCACTTCAACCCCTGGCCCTTATCACCCAGCGCCCATGGAACCGGCGACAGGTATCACCATGATAGATGACACAGCCCTGCTGATGCTGTGCTGGCTGGTGGATTCTGGGGACACCTTTTGATTTATTGGACTGTCATGTTCATCTCACAAATAAAAATGGCTCCTCTTGGTCCCAGGCTGCGGAGGGAGGCTGGAGCCTCGGGGGCCAGGGTGCTGGGACAGAGGGGGACACTAGGGACTCTTTAGTCAGTGAGCAGGACACTGGCCATGCAGGGGGCCCAGGTCTCCTAGAGGGTGCAGCCAGCCTCCTGCTCCCCAGTCCAGCAGCATGAGATGCTGTACAGTGTCATTTTAAAGCACTGTATAAAGGGGACATTTGGAGCCTGTCACTTTTTTTTTTTTTTTGGTACCAGGGATTGAACCCGGGGTCACTTAACTCCTGAGCCCCCTCCCCAGCCGTTTTTCTATTTTATTTAGAGACAGCATCTCACTGAGTTGCTCAGGGTCTCACTAAATTGCAGAGGCTGGCCTCCACCTTGTGATCCTCCTGCTTAAGCCTCCTGAGCTGAGATTACAATCGTGTGCCACTGTGCCTGGGGCCTGAGACTGTGAATCATGTTTTTCCTCCTCTGAAGGATCATTAAGATCCCAGCCCAGATGGAGGGGATCCACATCAGTGAGGAGGTGCTCTACCACCTGGGGGAGATTGGCACCAAGACCACTCTGAGGTGAGGCAGAGGCCTCCTGGGCCAAGGTGGAGGCTGCCCAGGGCTCAGGCTGTCTCTGGACTTCCATGTGTGACAAGTCCCTGGACATGGTGGCTTACACTGCTAAGCATCTGAGGTGGCTTGTGAAAGTTAGATTGACGAGAGAGGTCCCCCTTGTCCTGAAGCTGACACTCCCTCTGCAGCAGGTGGCTAACTCTGCCACTGTCCCCTGGAACAGGAGATGGATAGAACCAGAGCCTGGGCTCCATGGGGGCCTCGCCAGCCCAGTCCTTCCCCTACCCCTGGCTCCTGTCCAGATGCGCTAGGACAGTGGGCTCTCCAGACCAGGAAGGGTGTCCCCGACAGTCCGCGAGGACCTAGGACCCATTTCCTTGCCCCCCACGTGATCCTGGGGTCCAGCTGAGCCAACAGCTGAAGCTGCCTTGGCTGGGTGGTGGCTTCAATGATTTTTAACCTCTCTGAGATGGAGATGCATGGGGCCTTGATTTTGTTGATTCACTGTGACATGGGGCTGAGGAGCAAATCCAGAGCCTCACATGTGCTAGGCAGGCGCCCTACCACTGAGACCCATCCCCAGCCCTCTTTTGCATTTTATTTAGAGAAAGGATCTCGCTGAGTTGCTCAGGACCTCACTAAGTTGCTGAGGCTTGCCTCCAACTTGCCATCCTCCTGCCTCAGCCTCCGGAGCCCTTGGGAAGCCACTGTGCCTGGCTTGGGGAATTTCTAGACTAGGGTGAAGATGTGAGGATCAGCACTTATGTCACACTGGTGGCCTCCCTGATGGGGCTGTGACTGTGATGTTCCCAGTCATGGAAGCTCAGTCCTTTCCTGGCTCCACAACAACCAGCCAGAGCCTGGAGGGGGCCCAGATGGCAGAGTCCTTCTGCCCATGGATCTGGGTGAGGGACTCCCTCTGGGCCTGGCTGGACTCCGGGCCCAACTGTCCACTGCAGGTCCTTGGTGCAGCTGCTGACTCCAGCCAATCTGCTGGCCAAGATCAACAGGAAGGTCAGCATTGAGCAAGAGCCCATGGAGGAGACCAGCGAGCCGTTCACAACGCCAAGTCCTCGGCCAAGATCCTGGATGACCAGCAGGCCAAGTCCATGAAGGGACCCCGGTGGCACTCCATGGAGAGTGTCCTCATGAAGGCAGTGTGCATTGCCTGGGCCGGGCCTCCCCTCTCCTGTGAGTTCTGCAGTGTGGTTAGTTCTGTCTGAAGAGGGTTTTTTTTTTTTTGTTGTTGTTGTTTTAAATTATAATTTTTGGGATTGCTTTGGTGGAATACTCACTCCCCTGAGGTGTTTTTAAATAAAATCTTAAATGTTATTTGGATGACACCACCCTTCCCCCTCCCCTCCTTCCCTCCCACTCTCTCTCTCTCTCTCTCTCTCTCTCCCTTCCTCTCTCTCCCCCTTTTAAACTTTTTTTTTTAGGGGCAAGGAATAACTGGGATTAAACCCAAGGACATTTTTATTTGGAGACAGAGTCTCACTGATTTGCTCAGGGCCTTGCTGAGTTGCAGAGGCTGGCCTCCAACCTGCAATCCTCCTGCCTCAGCCTCCCAAGTCAATGGGATGACAGGTGTGCGCCACCATAACCAGCTGGCCATAATTTAATTATCTACTATTAATATTACTATTATATATATATTTAATTATTATATATATATTATATACTATATATATATATATATATATATATATATATATATATATATATATATATATATATATTAATTATCTACTATTATATATATATTTTCCAACATGGTTTGAGCTCAAGGCCCAAGATGTGGGTTCTGGACACTGTCTCCAGGAAGGGTGCCTCCATGTCCCGCATTGTGTGCTGTTGGGATTTCTCTCAGTTCAGGCCCTGGGAAAGCTCACTTGTCGGAGGGGACAGTGGGGGCCAGGGTGAATCCTGAGCTTTCCCTCCATCTCTGCCCACAATCTCCTCATCCACTTGGTCCCATGTCCCCATACCCTGGCAGCTGAAGTCCTGCCCATGTGGGGGATACCTCTGTGTGTTCATTCTCACTGTGCTTGACCTATTGGGGAGGAACCTTCTGGAATGGCCAGCTGTCAGGGGCTGCCCCATCCCACTCACTCAGTGGCCCTCTAACCCTGAGATAGTCAGTGATGGGGGTACGCTGAAGGGACCAGGAGCCAACCGAAGGCTCTCAAAAGCCCAGCTGGACCAGCCTGAGCAACCAGAGAGAGTCATTCTGGGTTGTCACCCAATGAGCAGTGATGTTCCTGAGTCACACTGACATCAGAGGAACTTGGTCAACACAGGGGGCTGGGCTCGTCCATCTGCAGGTTCCAAGTCACTGAGGTAAATGTGCAGCCACTGAGTCCAGGACACTGCCCTCCACAGGTGGACAGGAGAGGAGGGATGTGTGGGTCTAAAGTGTCCCCTTGACCCAGCCAGGAAGTGGCACTCAACACCAACTGAATCCACGGCAAGCGCCTCTGCAGACACAAGGGTACAGTGAACTCCCCACACCCAGGGTCCCAGTCAGGCCATGAGCGTAGCAGAGGGACATGAGCAGAGCACCTGACCAGTCCTCCCCCAAACTGTTGAGGTCACCAAGAACAAGGGCCATTGAAGAAAAGGTCATGGCCCAGAGAAACCTCGAGAGATGGGACACCAAGGCCCATGGCTGGGATCAGGGGGCATCAGGTAAAATGGAAGGTGGTGGGTGCAGGTGGTGCCTGGGTGCCAACTACAAAGGATAATGGGTGACACACAGGAATGCACTTCCACCATCACACTGCTCTGGAAATCTAAAACTGTTCTAAAATTCTAAGTTCCCCCCTTGTGTCCCTGGGCATCGAACCCAGGGCCTCATATGGTTGTAAAAAGTTCCAAGAAGCTGTTGCAGTGGGGCCCGCCTGTCATCCCAGCAGCTCTGGAGGCTGAGGCAGGAGGATCGCAATTGGAGGCCAGTCTCAACAATTTAGCCAGGCCATAAGCAACTCAGTGAGACCCTATTTCTAAATAGAATATAAAATAGGGCTGAGGTTGTGGCTCAGAGGTTGAGTGACCCTGGGGACAATCCCTGATTCCCCCCGCCCCCCCAAAAAAGATGGAAGCTGAGTGGCCATGAGATCCCAGAGCACCCTGGGATGCACCACCTTCCTAGGTGCGTGGAATTGCACTCACTAGAGTCCTGGGTATTTGGAGGTTGCGGTCTTCAGATTTGACTTTTAAGGGCAGATTTCACCCCAGCCCCTCCTCTGACCTAGGCCCCCACCTTTCCTAGGAAAAAGCCAGCGGCCGCAGTGACAGCAGTCCCCAGCTGTGGGTTGGCACTGAGATGACCTGGTGACCAGAGAGGTCTTCTCATTCCTGCTCCTCAGGTGTCGGGGAGGTGGCTCACTGGCTCTGGGCAGAGGTGACCCTGGGTGGGCAGTTGGGGTGGCCGAAGGGCCTGATGACCACATTCATCTCCCAGAGGAAGTTTTGAAGAGTGACCCATTGCCCAATGTGGGCAGTGTCTCCATCCATTAGGGGCAGGACACAGCCCAGAGGGAGCAAGGGATTTGTCACATTTTATTGCGCTGACACGCCATCTAGCAGCCATGAGAGGATCCCATTTTTTTGCGCCATTTCAGCTGGAGCCTGAAAAATGGTTGTGATATTTAGGTGAAGAGGGCGGGGCTGGTCCCGGGAAGTGGTTGAGGCGGTCACAGGATTGGGTGGCCCCCATCAAGCCCAGCTTCCTGCCTGCTCTCAGGGGCCCCTTTCGGAGTGGGAACCCAGAAAAGGAAGGGCTTTTTTTTTCATCCAGGGACTGAACCCAGGTTCCCTTACCCACTCAACCCTGCTCCCAGCCCTTTTTGTATTTTATTTAGAGCCAGAGTCTTACTGTGTTTCTCAGGGTCTCTCTAAGTTGCTGAGGCTGGCCTGGAACTTTCAATCCTCCCGCCTCAGCCTCCCAAAATGCTGGGATGAAAGGTATTTGCAATCCAGCCCGGTTTCTTTATGTTATTGAGCCTGGGTTTCCCCATCTGTAAGATGGGCTTCTGTCTCCTATCACTGGAGGTGTATAACCATACCCCATGGACCTGGGAGGTGATGTGTGATCAACCACCCAAGCAGCCCGGATTGAGAGGAGCCCCCAATCCAGGTCCCTCCAGGAAGAGGACCTGGCAGTCTGTCAATAAGGAGACTCCCGCTGGCCAGCTTCACCCTCTCCTTCAAAACATTGGGCTTAGAAGAAAAAATCTCCATTTGGGGGATTAGAACTGGAGGCCTGAGGAGGGCCCCAAAACCCAGCATTAGACCAGGGGAAGTCACTGGCTCCACCCAGTGTCCCCACTGGGAGAAATATCCTGGGCTGCTGCCCCAGGGCTGCACAGAGGAGAGGGATCAGTGGCCTCCCTCGGTTTCAGGCCTCCGGGAAGCAGAGCCAAGGATGGAGGGCAGCAGCTATCCCTCTCCCCTCTCACCCATGGGTCAGCACCATGCCTTGTCCCCTCCCCAGGGCTATTTACCAAACTGACACCTCCCACTTGGAGGACTGCGCGCAGCCGGCCAGGTGCAGGAGGCCGATGGTGGGGAATCTGTCGCTCTCATCACCACAGCAGGCGGGATTAATGGGCAGCCGCAGGACTGGCGCCCAGCTGCGTTAACCCCCTGCCCTGCCCAGCGAGATCAATGGGCAGCGGTGGCTGGGCCAGCTTGATAAGTTGGGCCTATGGGCGCCCGCTAATTGCCTTCTCCATCAAGTACCATCGCCATCACCCTCATGCCGCCCTTGGACAGAATGGCGCCTTCATCATCATGATTCATTAGAACATTGGTGGCCATAGGGAGGGATGTCGCGGGACTCTGTGCGGGAGCAGGGGACGCGGGCGGCTGTGGGCCTGGGGACACACAGAGGGACTCCTAGAGCTCCACCCGTGCTGCTCTCATCCAAGGACCCAAGGGACTTAAGCTGGGGGGGTGTGGGCGGGAGCACAGTGACAACCAGGCAGGCTTGCCTACCCCACCCCTGCCTGCGTGAGACTCAGCCACCATCCTTGTCTCTTGTGGACCCCATTCCCCCAGCCATTGGAGAACCCCAGATCCCAGTTGGGAGCCAAACCCAGGCTGGAGGCTGAGGCTGGAGGATCGCAAATTCAAGGCCAGCTTCTGAACTTGTGAGACGCTGTCTTAAAAATTGAAAAGGGCTGGGAATTGGCGGTGGCCAGCGCCCCTGGGTTCAGTCCTGGGCACCCGAACCCTGTGGCAGGGGTCTCCACCGCAGGGATGAATCCCACACCCATTGCACCCGCGCTCCGCCCCCAAGGGGCAGCTCTGGCTTAAGGCTGCCTGCACTCTTCACCCTAAGCGGGAACTTGTCGCACTCAGGATATGGTGGCGACAAGCTACCAGGGTCCGGGGGCTCCAGCCCACCCCGCCTGACTATGGTGCATTCCTCCAGGCGACCTGGGAGACCTCTCAGGTGACCAGTCCCCTGGGCACCGTCCCTGCAAACCAGTGGCCTTGCGGCTGCCCCAGCCCAGTACGACTGGCCTGGGCCACAGAGGCCCGGTGTTCCCGCAGTGGCATCCCTGACCACCAGGCGGGGAATAGTCCCGCCCTCCCTAGAGGAGCCGAACTGCAAGTGGTGAGGAGGTGGGGACCTCGGCCTGGTCATCGGGGCCTCAGGCGACCCGCAGCTGAGACGCTGTCTCCTCCTCACGGTTCTCTGGGGGCTCCACCACCGCATCACAGCGAAGACATGAGGCCAGCTACCTCAAGGCTGCAGCGCCCCCACGCGGACACACAGGCACACCGTGGTCCCGGCTCCGTCCACGCCCCTCCCACACCCCGCCTCCTGGGCGTGGACACACGCACCCTGCTCCTGCGCCATCCGCTCCGCATCAGGACCACAGCAGAGCTTGGCGAGGTGCCCCTGGGGAGCCATCCAGGAAGGCGACGCCCGCAGTAGGTATGCACAGGCGTAGGGGAGGCGGGAGGCTTGGAACATGGTTAATGTTTAAGAAAACATCAAGGAGCCTGCGGGGTGGGGCGGGTGGGGCTCAGCTGTCATCCCAGCGGCTCAGGAGGCTGAGGCAGGAGGGTCGCCAGGTGGAGACCAGCCTCAAAAACTCAGCGAGGCCCTGTCTCTAAAGAGCTGGGACAAGTTGGCGGGAAGGCACCGCTGGGTTCAGTCCCTGGGACCACAACCCTGGAAGACACGGAAGGGGTTCTTAGTGCAAGTTGCCCCGCGGTGCCCGCCCTCCACCTCTGGTCCCCGACCACAAGCTCCCCAGGCCTCTTCTCTGGAGACCCCCAAATCAGATCAAGGCGTCTGTCTGACATTGACTTTGAGACTTATCAAGTGCAAGGCTGAAGAATCGCCATTGAGCCCCAAGACCCATGGTCAGGTCAGGCACTCCCTGGCATCCCATCATCCTCTGCGCTCTCAATGCCACGTCCAATGTCCTGTGTTTTGGAGCTGCATGAGCAATACCTCAGTCCCTGAAGACTTCAGGATACAGTCCATCACCAGGTGTTCAGCGTATTCTCTTTAATTTGTAGGGACTGGAGGTTTAGCCAGGGGTGGCTGATCATGCAGCCACATCCCAGTCCTATTTTTTGAGACAGGAGTTTGCAAAGTTGCTGGGGCTGGCCTGGAACTTGCGATCCTCCTGCCTCAGCCTCCCAGATTGCTGGGATTAAAGGCGTGTGCCACAGGGCTGGGGTTATGAAGGCTCTTGTCCAAGTCCTTGTAGGCATGATTCTTTTCAGAATTGAGCAGACAGGACATGCACATGTGCTGGTTTCATGGAAACTGCTAGATCTTTCCTGAAACCAGTTTATTTGCTTTTCATCCAGTCTTTAATGCTTCTGGAATAGACAGATGGGTAATGTGGCCCCAGATGGTTTGGGGCAAGGGATGAGGTGGGTGCTGGCATAGTTAGGGCATCCCCGGGAGCCTCCAAGGAGATGCATTGATGGGTGTGGTGGGTGCTGAAGCTCGGGCCAGGGTTTGACGGACCTAGGACGATGGCCCTCAGACGGTGCAACATGCTCAGTCACCGGCCCTCATCAGGAAGCTTTGCGCTTCCCTGGGCCACCCATCTGTAGGCTAGAACTGGAGGCTCATGAATATTATGCTCCTGAGGACCAGGCCAGGCCAGAGTACAGGGGGGTCAGGGGTGGAGGGAGTGGTGGGAAGGACATCCAGGGGATGGGAGCCAGGGGTGGTGGCTGACACCACCAGGAACCCTCATTCCTGTCCTCAAGCAGGTCCCTGCAGGCAGGGGCCTGGGGTAGGCAGAGCCCAAAGCTTGGCCTCCCAGTTGCCTCCTGGCCTCCTACTGCTCTGGGACTTACTTTCTTCACCAGCCACCTGACATCGGCTGCAGACATGAGTGGGGGTGGATGAAGGCGGGGCCTGAACCCCAGTCCACCCCCCCCCCCCACACCCACATACTGTCTGACCTTGGGCTCCATCTGCTCTGCTCTGAGGCATGTTGGTGGTGGGCCCAGGCACAGCCCCAAGTCCCCAGGGCAGAGAGAAAAGGCACAGTGCTTAACCGGACAGGAGGTTCCCAAATTGGGGTTTTAGTTTTTCCCTGTATCAGAGACTAAACCCCAGGGCTGATGGACCACAGAGGCCCACCCCAGCCCTTTTTATATTTAGAGACAGGGTCTCATGAGTTGCTGAGGGCCTCAGTAAATTGTTGAGGCTGGCCTCCAACTCATGATCCTCCTGCCTCAGCCTCCGGAGTCATTGGGACGCAGGTGTGAGCACAAGGGGATGCTCCTAGCAGGAGGAAGGCCAGGCTGCAGGCAAGCATGTCTCTGGGGATGATCCTGAGTGGAAATGAGACCATGACCCTACAGTTTGTAGAAAGTTGGCTTTATTTATAATTTAACCACGATATCTCAGTCATGCCATTTTGGCATCATCAGTGACAGTCCCCTGGAATCTGGGTCAGTACTTGCCCACCACTGTGATCACCGCCCACAGGCTGTAAGCCCAGGCCACATGGGGCCAGTAGGAATACAAGCTCCTCTGAAGTCTGGCGCTCTCCAGCCACAGCCCAGGAGCCGGGAACTGGGCCTGCCTGCCAGAGTCCATGGAGTCCCCAGTGGTGGCCTGGAAGGCCCTGCCTTCTAACAGGAGCAGGAGATGGATGGTGGAGGCTCCCATGGGCTGGGAGGTGGCTGGTGGTGGGGCTGCCCTGCTGGGGACTGTGTCTAGAAAAAGCCACGTGTGAGAAGGTAAAGGGCTCTGGCCGGGGCCGAGGGCCCCCTGGTTCTTGTCACAGATCTCTGGGGACAGTGTGCCACCTCTACTGAGCCTTTACAGGGCCCATGCAGAATAGGGGCACCTTCCCGAGGGAACCTGCAGCTGCATCTGATAGGGGCCTCGAGACCTCTGAGAAGGTCCCCAGCTCCATGGTCTACTCACCTGTCACCACAGATGTCATTGTCTTTCTATCTCAGACACCAGAGTAACCTCCCAGGGACCCCAAGCACCGAACGCTGAGCTCAGGCCTTGAGCCTGAGCCTCCCCTCCTGGCTTCTGAGTATGGTGGAAGCTGAATTTGGTGGAGGCCGAGAGAGCTGGCCCCTTACTTGCATTTGGTCCCTAAGTGCAGTAAGAACATTCTAGAAACACAGGGGGAGACAGAAGACATCCTTTCCCAGGAGCCTGGGGGCAGCTGCGCAGTGAGGACTCACCACAGCTGACTGGAGTCTGGACAAGAGGACTTGGCAGAGTGGTCCCCTGAGGGCACCGAGCTCAGACAGGCGAGGGTGGAGGTGGCAACCCCAGGCCTCCCCCGGAGGAGGACAAACCTTCCTGGCCACGAGGTGGCCACGAGGTGGCAGGAATGGCAGTCCTGGTTCTGCCCCAGCATGAGGCCTGTCTGGACACTTGGTGGGAGAGCAGCCACCCATGGCTGGGCAGGGAGCTGTGTCATCCTGAGCCCAGAGGACCCAACATCCCCCACAGGAACAGTCTGCACCCAGAGAGTGCCACCTCTGGTAACAATGGGGACATGCTGATGACACTGTTCATGTCCCCAGAGGAGGTGCGACCCGACACTCGACCACCCTAAGGCCACACACACAGATTTTGTGCTTCCAACCAGAGTCAAAAAGCCACCTTTGTGGGGACCAGGAACGCCATGGTGGCTGCACACATCACTGAAGGGGGGAGGGGAGGCCAAAACCAAAGTCAGACAGAAAATGGGGACAGCACTCCCCATCCCTGTCACAACTGCAGCTGCCAAACCAGAAGGAGGAGAGGAGCTCCACCGAGGGTGTGCGCCCCGTGGTGTAGAGGAGGGGCAGATGTCAGCCAGATGGTAATATCCCCACACGCCACAGCACCACTGCCCCCGGTCACCACTGCCTTCTGAGGAACTGCCCGTATCCTCCCTGGTCCTTGGGCAGGCTTGGCTCTCTGAAGAGCAGGGTTCCCATGTTGCCCACCTTGCTCAGCTCCTTGACGAATTCTCAAAGGACTGGGAGATGTTGGTGACCGCCAACAGGATCCTGTCCCCAAGCTGATGGTGCCCAGGAAGGCAGCCAGGACTGAGAGGCCCCAAGGCACAGGCCCCCAGAGGCCGCCGCCATGGCTATGTAACAGGAGGAGGGCAGGTGGTCAGCCCTGGGCCACCGCAGAGGCCCCAAGCTGGCCACCAGTCATGCCCATGACTGAGACCACAACCTCAGGAGGCCCCACCACCTCCCTGAAGCATTATCTGCTAACACTCCTGTGGACCCCACTAATGCTATGGGACCTAGTCCCTGCTAGGGGACTGTGACTAGTCCACACTGAAAGGCTGCCGGAGGCAGTGGTCCACAACTGTCACCCCAGTATCTCAGGAGGCTGAGGCTGGAGGATCACAAGGTGGAGGCCAGCCTCACCTACTTTGCAAGGCCCTAAGCAGCTCCGCAAGACTGTGGCTTTTCCCGTGGTTTCTTCTTTCAGGAAAGGTCACCAAGTGAGAACCCACAGGACAATCTAGACTGCCACCTGACTTTGTAGACACAGCCCTTCTCACTGTGGCTGCTGCCGAGTGGCAGATGAAGAGCTAAGAAAATGGCAGAGGGCACCAGGGAGGCCGATGCACAGCGGCAGCAAGCACTCCTCCTGCCCCGGGCACCTGCACCCTGGGGCGTTTCCCACCCTCCCTCCTCTCCACCCCAAGGTGATGACCACACAGGCCACCTGGCCGGGGCCCAGCTGGTCTCTCTCTGCCATGGCCTTGTCTTTTGGAACTAACCTCCCTGCTTCAAACACCACCAGCACTCTTCAGCTCTGCTGGTCTCTCAGCCACATCCACCATCTGTCTTTTTTCAGTCTTGGGGATTGAACCCAGGGGTGCTCCACCCCTGAGCCCTGTCCCCAGCCCCTTTTTTGTATTTTATTTAGAGACAGGGTCTCAATAAGTTGCTTAGGACCTCACTAAGTTGCTGAGGTTGGCCTCCACCTTGCCATCTTCCTCCCTTGGCCTCCAGGCGTGCCCCACAGAGCCCAGCTCAGGTCCATCTGGAGCCCTACTCTGTGTTCAGAGCCTGGGAACCTGCTTCTGGATGCCTAGGGCAGCATGCCACCAGCATGAGCAGAGGTGAGGGCCCCTGCTGCCAGCACCAACTCTACAGAGCCCCATGCTGGGTCTCCAGGCTTCGTGTCCCTGGCTCCCTGCTGAGGGCGGCAAGCATCTTTTCCCAGCATCCAGCACTTAGCAGGTTCATGAATATCCAATGACACAGGGACTTTGCCTACCCTGTGATCCGCGAATGGGACCCATGGACAGGGGAGACACCAAGGCCCACCGGAGCTGGAGGCCTGGGAGCCACACCTACTGACTGGGGCGGGTGCTACACTCGCTGGTTGAGCTCATGCATCATGGATGTCTCCAAATGGTCCCGCATCATCATCTGCTGCTCCTTCAGTTGCTTGGCCACCTGCATGATGTCCAGAGCAGACGATGGGCTCAGAGGTGGGTTCGGAGGGAAAGGTCTCAAGCTGCTGGACAATTAAAGGGTTCTTCCTGCAGCTCTATGTCTTTTCACGGACTTTAAAATGCCCTAAGGGATTGGGGGTGCACCCCTGTCATTCCAGTGGTTTGGGAGGCTGAGGCAGGAGGATCACAAGTTGGAACCACTTAGCAAGGCCCTGAGCAGCTCAGTGAGACCCTGTCTCCAGATGAAATCTAACAAGGGCTGGGAGGTGGCTCGGGGGTTAAGTGTCTCTGGACCAACAAGGTGCCATAAGGAGAAGACCAAACAAGTGTGATTTTCCATTCTGACTTCAGGTTCTCAGACCTGCTGCTGATGGCTGAGCTCCATCCATCTGTACTTAATGCTCTGAACTGTCTCACCAAGGTGGGTGGCCCATCTGCATGTCATAAGCCATCACTGTGACAAAGCAACAAGTTTGAGTGACACTTTAAGCACGTCAATGCTGCAGTCCGGCTGGGCAAAATAATCGGGAGGTGACAAGGTGTGGTACTGGCCCTGGTAGCATGCAGTCTTGATGGGCAGGTCCACCCAGAAGCCCTGAGGACACAGAACAGGGGCCCTTCACTGCCTCGCTGCTCACTATGGTCCAGAGACATGAGAGGTGGCACCAGCTCTGGGGACCTGACTTATGACACTGCTGGAGAGCACCTGCCCCTTGCCTCACTCCCACTGTGCTTGGAGCACACACAGAAAAAAAAAAAAAAAAAACAAAAACAGAAAAACTGGTTTCAAAATGTACTAAAGTGCACTCTACGGCCATTTGTATCTAAACAAATGAACAAACAAACAAATCCAATTATACTGAAGCCAGAGACAGTGGCACATGCCTGTCATCACCAGCAGCGCTGGAGCCTGATGCAGGAGGACTGCAAATTGGAGGCCAGCCTCAGCAACTCAGCGAAACTCTGTCTCTAAATAACATATAAAAAGGGTTGGGGATGGTGCTCAGGGGTTAAGTGCCCCTGTGTTCCATCTCTGGTACCAAAAAAAAAAAAAAAAAAAGAAACGTAGACTTCCTGTGCTCATGCTGGACACACCTGGAAATGGATGACCACAGCAAAGACAAAGACGGAGGCGATGAGGTTCATGAGGTCGAGGAGATTCTGGCAGGAGAAAGCCTCTCTAAGGGCTCGTATTTGTCTGTGCGCTTGGCCCAGAGATGGAACAGTGCAATTCCATGCCTGTTGGCAGAGAAGGACACCAACTTTAAGGGAAGAACAAGGGGCTGGACTCCGCTGGGTCTTAGGCCTCCTCCTGGCCAAAGCAGAGGCAGGAGAACAGAATTAGCCAGGAGACTCAGCCAAGAGACTCATGGCACCCACAGTCACGGGGTCACAGTCTGGATTTTTTTTTTTTTTTGGCACAGGGATGGAACCCAGGGGCCCTTGGCCACTGAACGCCACCCCCAGCCTCTTTGTATTTCATTCACAGACAGTGTCTTGCTGAGTTGCTGAGGCCTTGCTGTTGCTGATGTTGGCCTCCAAGTTGAGATCCTCCTGCCTCAGCCTCAACAACAGGCAGAAAGGGGCCTGACCTTAGGAACAGGCCACAGACCAGCCAGGGACACTGCAGCACAGTGAACCAAGGTCCAACCACTTCAGAAATGGTGTGAGACTGACTTTAGGACAAAAGCACATTGGGAAACACTGTCACCATGGCCCCTGCTGCCAGGTCAGTGCTTCCCTAGACATGGCATCTGTGGGCAGAGTGGCTAACAGCTGGGGACTCAGACGTACCAGTCTCTCCCTGGGACAGCATTTTCCTGTCACCCCAGAGTTGGGACAGTAGGACTCCCATCACCTTCTGGACGGCCACTCAGATAGGCCATCTGTCCTGTAGACCACATGGATGGGATGTCTGTGACAGAAACGCTGTCCTAGCTTTCCCTGCCCCCCTGGCATACCTGTGGTGGTCTTCTGACAGCCCCTCTTCCTGCTGCCTCTGGCTATGTGGGACAACAGCTGATGTCCCTGTGGTCGAGAATCTGGAGACATGAAACCTTGAGCATTCTGTAAAGGAGGAAGTTCAGCAATCCTAGGGGGGGAAAGCAGGGACTTGTCCTGGCTCCTCTTGCCACCAATGACCTCTCTGAACTCCCCTCACTTGCTCCACTGAGCCACGTGCCGACCCACAAACACACCAGCTCATCTGTGCCCCAGGGCCTTTGCACCCGCCAGGTTCTCTAGACAGACCCATAACACTCTTCCCCAGTCACCAATTTTTATTCTCTGCTCTACTCTGACCAGGTGCCCTGGGATGACACTGATGCGCACATGTCTTACATTATATCCCTTTGTATTCTTAGCATGCACAGAAGCGCCTGGTGCTTAACAGCATCTGCCTGACAAGTGTCTGGAATGAAAGCTGGGTTACAGCAATGGCAGGGTGAGGGCCTTAGGAGTTTTCTGAATGTTTAACATGGTCATTTCTTGCAAGTCACTACCCACTGATCTCTGGGAACTGGGTTGTTTCATGTGCTATGTCGCCCTGGGGGCAAGAGCTGTGTGACATCTGTACTGTCCACTTCCCTCCCAGCCTGGATTGTCCCCCACCTCAGGGAAGATGGACCAACTGTGCTCTCCACCCTAGGGGCATTTCCACACCCCACTTTCCAAGTCGCAGGCTGAGCCGTGGTGGCACTCCTGGTAACAGGTGGCCCTTCCAGCTGCAAGCTACCTGTGCCTGCTCCACCCTCTTCTTGCCCTTCCTGGGGGTGTCCCCATGGCTCCACCATTTTGGCTCCTTACAGCACCACTCAAAGCCCCCGAGGTAGCCCCTCTGCCCCTGCCAGGTCCCAGAGGTGGCCAAGGGCATCCACCTCCAGGTCTCGGTTGTCTGTGGCCTTCATCTCTTGCTAAGTTCTAAGGCCCTCACTCTGATGTCACAGTGGCTGCCTCAGGCTGGATGGCTGTGCCATCTCCCCAGCCATTTTCTTAGCCTGTTTCCCAGGGACAGCAAATCATTCCTTCCAAAACTGTCCCCTTACTCACTATCCTGCTTCCGAGCAAAGTGATCCTCTGGCTGGCTGCCATGGCCCAATCCTTCACTGACTGGCCCCTGTGGCCACTACTGCTCCCTCTCCTTTCAAAGGCAGGCCCCGCCAAAGCCAGGAGGTCTTGGCAGATACCCCAACTCCTACCCAGCTTTCACCCCCACATCCACAGCTGGGGTCCAGCTGCTTTGCACCCCCAGATCCTCAATTCACCTTAGATTTTCTGAAATTCTAGGAAGAGTCTGGTGTCCCTTTGCCTACTCTTCTGTAAGTGTCCCCGACCCTCCTTCCCAAGGTCCAGTCTTTCCCATGGGATCCCTCAGGCACCCTGCAGGGACCCATCTGCAGTTTCCTTAATTTGATGACATGGCACTGGAGGCCAGCTGAGAACCAGCTCCACAATCAATTCCAAGAAAACACGAAAATGCACACAAATATTTTCCATGAGAAAATTCCCAGCAAATAACAGATTCAGGGTTCAGAGGCCAAAAGAAAAAGAAAGGAAAAAAAAGTCAATTTCCCTCTCCTAAAAAGTCTCACATATTTTGCAATTTTTATTTTATTAAGATTTGTAAGCCAGGTGTCATGGTGCATGCCTGTAATCCCAGTGGCTCTGGAGGCTAAGGCAGGAGGATTGCAAATTGGAGGCTAACCTCAGCCAAATTGGGGCTCTAAGCAACTCTGCGAGACCCTGTCTCTGAATAAAATACAAAAGAGGGTTGGGGATGGGGCTCAGGGGTTAACTGTCCCTGAGTTCAATCCCCAGTGCCTTCTGCCCCAAATTGGCAATACTGCGGATTGAACTCAGGAACAGTCATTCTACCCCAGCCCTTTTGAGGCAGAGTCTCACTTATTTGCCAAGGCTGTCCTTGAACTTGTAATTATCGAACTAACTGCTCCTTGCCTGAACAAGTGGTATGGTGTAGCAATTTCATTTTTAGAATCTTATTCACTAAGAATAACTGCTAAAATATGTGCAGATGATTGGCCGAGGATATTCACTTCGATGCTAACTGTGACTGAGAAAGGACTGAAGTGTCCACCAGAAGAAAATTGGCTAAAATCAACACTTCTTTATCCTTGCAGTACAGGTTCCTGCTAAGAAATATGAGGCAGAATTACTCTGTGGCATGTTAACTATCCTTGAAATATTCTTATAAGATGTGAAAGTTTAAATTTCATTTTGAATGTAAGTGTTGTTGTTGTTGTTATTATTATTATTATTATTATTATTATTATTATTTACTAGGGATTTAACCCAGGACCACTTAACCTCTGATCCATGTCCCCAGCTCCTTTTATATTTTATTTAGAGACAAGGTCTCACTGAGTTGCTTAGGGCCTCACTAAGTTGCTGAGGCTGGCCTCCAACTTGTGATCCTCCTGCCCCAGCCTCATGAGCTGCTGGGATGACAGGCTTGAGCCTCTGCACTGAGCTATATTTTTAAAACTTTGCACACTGAAAATTCAGAAGAATTGTTTCTGAAACAGATATTTTCCCCCAGAGGAATATCCTGCATGCATGGAAACTTTCTGCAGAGGTGCCCCATGGGAGGCAGGGCCCTCACCTTGGTCGGTGTTCATGTAGTGGGGTTGAAGGCCTTCCTCAGGATGGTTTAACAGATGTTGCTTGAGATGGAGAAGGAGAAGCCAGAGCCCAGGCCATGACTTTCTAAAGAAGCTCATCCAAAAAAAGGACGATCAAGCCTGCCACAAAGAAGTGCAAAATTAAAATAAATAAATTAATAAAAGTGGACTCTGTGTTACTGGCCCCAGGGTCCTGATTCCTTCCATTTTCAATGATTGGGCTTTCTACTATAAATGCCAAATAAGAGGCCCTTCTCAATCTGTCTCACAGGAATTCAGAAGCCAAATCCAGGGTCTTTCTATTCTCTATTTTTTAAAAATCTGTTTTTTAGTTGGAGGTTAATACAACATCTTTAATGTATTTTTAGGGGGTGCTGAGGATGGAGCCCAAGGCCTTGCATGTGCCAGGTGAGCCTCTACCACTGAGCCCCAGTCCCAGCCCCTACGTTTTTTTGTTTTTGTTTCTTAATTGTTTGGGGGTTTGCAGGTGGACAGCATGCCTTTATTGATTTCAATATTTCTCTTTGTAAATGGGTGCAGTGTCTTTATTTGATTGATTTCTTTTTGGGTGGTTCCCAGCCTCCAACCCAGGGCCTCACCCTGCTCAGGCCAGTGTTTAGCCCTGAGCCCAGCCCTGATCCTGGCCTGGCCCCAGCTCTGGCTGAGTACTGCTGAGGAGGAAGAGGGATGAAGGGGTCACTCAGGAAGCGGGGTGCGAGAGGGGTTCACCTGCATGGTGATCAGCAGACAGATCCCAGCGCCCATCTCTGAGGGTACCCTGTCCATGCCTGTCATCACATCCATGATGGACTGGCCTATGGTGACGATCATGCTGAACACTAGGATCCCAAGAAAACCCTGAGAAGAGTGTGGCAGGAACATAGATGACACTGCCCCCTGGGGACTTGGTGAGGAGTGTCCAACTGTCACACATCAAAGTGCATGAGAACTCAGAGGCTTTCTAGTGAAAGCACCTTTGGTCTTTTTTGTGGCTTTAGGGATTGAACCCAGGGCCTTGTGAATGGTAGGCAAGTGCTCTACTAAACCTCAGCCCAGTCATCCTAAATTCTTTGTTTAAAAAATGATCTTGAATTCTTAAGATACAAAAACATTTTAAAAAATTGTCAAGGGTAAGGAGAAAACTTCTGGGGCTGTAGCTCAGTGGGAGAGGCACTGAGTTCCATTTCCAGGTTTTCAAAAAATTAATGTTAAAAACAAAGAGAGAAAGAGGAAAAAAACAACTGATTTGGGCTTTAGGAAAATAATGCAATTTTTTTTGGTTTGTTTGTTTTGCTTTTGGTACCAGGGATTGAACTCAGGGGCACTAAACCACTGAGCCCCATACCCAGCCCTATTTTGTGTTTTATTTAGAGACAAGGTCTCACTGAGCTGCTTAGGGCCTCGCTGTTGCTGAGGCTGGCTTTGAACTCACAATCCTCCAGCCTCAGCCTCCCGAGCTGCTGGGATTAGAGGCGTGTACCACTGTACTAAGCCAAGTATATTTCAAAATGTCCAAAATAAAAATTGAAAAAAAGAAAACCACTTATTAGTGCTTTAGAAGAATAATGCATTAATTTAAGGCATTGAATAATAAATGCATTACTTAATATTTAATAATGCATTACTTAATTCATTAATGATTAATGCATTAATACATAAAAATATTCTAGGCTCTTGATTTGTGTCTGAAACTCACAAATTTAAATTAGATGGATTTCTCACTCAATTGTTTCACCTTCTAACTTAAGATCTCTGAGGCTTGCTGTATGGAAGATGGCAGAGTAGAAAATTGTAAATATTGTTTTCTAAATAATACATTCCAGTTAACAGAGGCTAGGCTTGGCTGACTCTGAGGCTGGTCCCCATTATTGGCACTGCCTATCATTTGATATGGCCAATACTGAGACTCCAGAACTATTATCTAAATGTCTTCCGCATCACAAAACTAATCAACAGCAGAGATAGACTGAGAGGATAACCTTTCTGCTCATGAAATCCTTTTAAATGCCAGTAGAAAAATAGCACTTGCTAAATAACTACCATGTGCTAGGCACTGTGAGAGTGATTATTCAATTTAATTCTTTTTTTTTTAAATTTAGTACTAAGGACTGAGCATACATGCTTCATATCTGAGCACCATCCCCAGCCATTTTTTTAAATTTTATTTAGAGACAGGGTCTCAATGAATTGCTTAGGGCCTCACTAAGTTGCTGGGGATGGCCTCCAACTGGTGATCCTCCTGCCTCAGCCTCCAGAGCTACTGAAGTTACAGGCATACTCCACAGCACCTGCTTTGATTTAATTCTTATGACAGCTCTGAAGTAGATGTCACCTCCTTCGTGAGGTATGGAAATCATGGCTGACGAAGGGGTGACCTCCATGTCCTGATCCTTCAAGTCCATCCTCTGGGGCATTCCTGCCCTCCCCTGCCCTGCCTGGCCTTTCCCCATACCCAGCACCTTCCAGAAGTTCTCTCACTAACAGGCCATTGAGCACCTACAGGGTTGGCAGGCCAAGAACACAGGCCAAACTGGGTTGTTTTAATGCCCCCAATTTCAGAGCCAATTCAAATTCTCAACTAGACACCAGAACTGTACCCATGATCTTTCTTACACTTCTGGGCTCCATTGAAAAGGGCTTGGTCTTTTGGGGTGTCACCCACTTCAATCTTCTTGGTTTCAGCCAAGAGTTGCATGATGACAATTGTAATCATACCCAGCTCCATGAGTGTGCCTAAGGAAAGAGGAAGCCACAAAGCTGCTGTGAGCTCAGGAAAGCAAGACACCACTTAATAAAATGAACCTACAGAATTGCATGAGACCCCTTCTCCACACTGGATGGGCTGCAAGGTTGCTGGCAGCATTTATAGAATAACCCTCCAAAACCAAAGATTAGAACACAACTGAGTCCCTCTGTTGAGCCCACGAGACCCTGTGTCATTCTGTTTGGAAAGTCACATACCCCTCAACAGCCTGCTGCATTCCCATCCCCATGGACAGATACATTCTAGCTGGACAGAGGTCAGAGAGGCCCATCCTTCATCAGTTCATAAAACTGGAGAACATTCCAATCATTTCCAGAGTCTGCAGACAGGGTTGGCACAATTGGATCTAGTTGGGAATCAACCTTTTCTTTCCATCATGTTCAGATGAGCTCTGATTCTGAGTGACTGGAACCTCATTTTTAAACCATGTCCATCAAATGCACCATCAACATACACAAGAAAATCATTTCCAGACCCACAGGTGACTGGTTAGAGTCAACCCTCCACTGTCACTCATGGTTTTTATCCATATATTTCACCTGTAGATATGAAAAAGATGCAGATGAGAAACCAATGGAAAGTTCTGGAGAATGTTCTAGATGGACATGCCATCTCATTTCAGGGATTTCAAACACTCTAGTTTTTTCAAGTTTTCAGAAATTCTCAAGCAGAGACTTATCTTGCTCTTCCAGGTTTTGTATTGCATTCAAATCCAACTCTAAAGAAGATGGTGTTGCCCAGGCTGAAAGCACCGTTGATCAGGCTGTTCGACATGGCACATGCAGACTTTCCAGGTCACGGAGCTGCCCATTCTCTGAGCTCTGCAGAAAGGCTGTCATTCAACTAAATGGTGCTGGTCCATCAGAGAAGGGGCAGAGTGAGTCTGAGCCTCCCTCTGTTGGAGGCCAGAATCCCTCACATCCAGTAGAAAGAGTCCGCAGATTCTGAGGCCATAATATCAAATAGAGGATCTGGAAACAAGCAGAAACCAAAGGAGTGGCATGTGAGTCCACCCTCTCCCCCCTTCCCTAACACCAGCACAGGAGACTGGATTGACCTGTCAGCAGACTAAGAAGATGAAGAGGGGGGTGACCATCCACAGCACCTTCTCCTTCAACTGAATCTGCAGAAGGGGCAGAGTCAGAGGACATGAAGTTTCCCAGTAAGTCAATAAAAATGGAGTCCAACAGACCCTTTCTCTGATCACCAAGGAAAGCCAAGGAGGGCTGGGGGCACAGCTCCATGGGGAAGCACTTGTCTAGCATGCATGATGCTCTGGGTCCAGTCTCCAGCAGACACCCTCCCCCAAAAAAGAGAAGAAGCCAAACCATACACCAAGCAGAGTCCTGAAAGGTGAGTCTCATGCTTTCTGTGGTCAAAGCCAATGTGAAGATGTCTGTAAGTGTCACGTCTGGGAATCCTGATATTATATAGCATCATGATCTTCCCACTGCTTAAGTGAGTTTAATAGCAAAGCTGTGCTCTTAACCACTGACATGAACAGTTTAGATTCTCAAGGTGAGGCAAGAAGAAGGCAAGTTCAAAGCCAGCCTCATCAAAAGCAAGGCACTGAGCCACTCTATGAGACCCTGTCTCTCCATAAAAAACAAACTAGGGCTGGAGACATCTCTTAGTGAGTGGTTGCTTCTGAGTTCAATCCTAGGGATAAACAAACAAACAAACAAACAAATAAATAAATAAATAAATTCTTTTTGTTGTTGATATTTTTAAAATAATATTTTAGTCTTTATTTTATTTACCTATTCTCTGATGTTTAGTATTTTTTCTTCTACTAGTTTTGGGTCTGACATGTTCTTGATTTTCTACCTCCTTGAGGTGGAAGACTTGGTTGTTTTCTTTTTGATGTAGGTATGTACTGATCTAATCTTCTTAAAATTGCCTCTGCTCTAAGCTATAGGGTTTTTTATTTTGTGTTTGTATCATAATTTTTCTAAAGAATTTTTTAAAATTTTTCATTCTATTTATTCATTGACTCTTGGTTATTTGAGAGCTTGTTATTACATTTGCAGACATGCAGAATGTTTCTGAAGTTCCTAATGTTGTACATTTCCAGTTTTATTACATTGTGTTCAGGAAAAAAAGTTATTTTAAATGATTTTTAGCTTCTAAAATTTTTTAAGGTTTGTTTTATGACTTAACCTATTGTCTAGTCTGGAGAATGTAATTGTTACTGTTGTGAAGAATTTGTCTTCTTTTGTTTTTTTTTGGGAAGTTCTGTTAAGTCCATCTGCTCTGCAGTGTACTTTAAAACTTATGTAAAGAAAGAAGAAGAGACAGAAGCAAGGTGCAGAGACAGAATTACAGAATGGCAGAAAGTCTCCTTGTCCAAGGTGCCAGCTATACTTGTAGTAGTAGGTTGCAATAGGTCACTGGCATCAGTAGTACATTATTGTTTATTGTGCCATTAGGCTATAGATTTAGCAATATTATGCAGCTTCTTTGATAGTTACCTACTAAGGTTGCAATGTGCAATGTTAGGAGATTTGTTGGCTCTCAAGTAAGTCCATTGTTTAAAGTTACTATTATGTGGACAGTTTCAGGTGCAGCAGAGCTTGGCAAAACACTGTGGTTGTCTAAAAAGAGAGTCCCCCCAGGAGCTAAGTGCCTTAGGTCAAAAAGCTTCCTCATGCAAGGCCAGACCACTGCTGTTGACGATGCCAAAGTCCACTTGTAGCATCTCATAGACTGAGCCATTTGCTCTGGAAAACAAACAAATATTAAAGTTCAGTTTGAAGCATGTATCTCAGCATAATTTCAAAAACACAGTAAATGGCCCATTCCCCTTTGTCAACTAAAGAAAAAATTGCCACCTTTGACCCACACATGGCAGTTTTCACAGAACCTGGCCCACAGCTGCCTGTCTGTGGCCCCATCTCTGGATGAGCTTTCAGGATCCTCTGTGGACAGAAGGCTGCTCCTCACTGAATGAGAAGCTGCAATGGATTCCTTCCCAGAACATGGTGCCAGTTCCCTCCCCTGGTCAGCCAAGGAAGGAGATGCCAGTTCCTGAGTGAAGGCCACCTTATAACCCACATCAACCACCTCTGTAAAGGCCCATTGACCAAAGATCAAGCTAACAAGTTCTGGAGATGAGAATGTGGGCCAGTCTTTAGAGGGGGTTCTGTTGCCTAGGTCCATGTGCTACATGGCCACTGGCACTGTAGGCACTGCTGCTACTGAGCATTCCATCTAGCGGGACAGAGAGCTGCAGGATGGGGACACATGGAGGGACCCCTTGAAAAGCATCTTCAGAGCCTTGGGCAGTGGAACCATGAGAGTTGCTGAATTTGGCCTCCACTCAAATAGCTGTCAAGTGGGAATAATGACAGGTATCCTCTTCAAGGACTCAAGGTTTCTAATTTTTGAAATGTTCTCTTGAAAAATTTTAAAAATGATTCCTGGCTCTCTCTCTCTCTCTCTCTCTCTCTCTCTCTCTCTCTCTCTCTCTCTCTCTCTTTATATATATATATATATATATATATATGATTTTATATAAGTCTGTCTATATATGTGTTTGTGTGTGTGTGATTTTAACAAAATCTTTACACAAAATAAGTTATAGATGACTGAATCACACAGGATGTTCCTGAGAGACAGACTAAACCTTCCCTGTGTTCTTTCACTTTTCAGTTAACCCTTTAACAGAAGTAGAGGAGAAGCTAACACCAAGCAGCGGCAAGGAGGGGCAGCTGCATTGGCTACTTGCAGAGGTGCTGCATGGCCTGGTGAGGACTGGCCAGCAGCTGCCTCCTTCTTCTCAGCTCAGGTGTGAAGTGTAAGCCCACTGGGAGACACAGCCTGATTCATGCCCCATGATCCATGATGTGCTGGCTGTCTTAATCAGCACTGTGTTTTGGTTCCATGGCCAATGTTTAAATATTATCAAAAAGCAACTGGGTTCGTCAAATTGGTTGACAGGGTGGCCCTCCCCTCTTTCATTAGTGATTGCTTCCATTTGGATTTGGGTTGTCCCCAGAGGCCAGGTGTTGATGGGGTTCCTAGTCTGGTGATGATGGGGTGGAGATCCTTTGGGGCCTTTGCAGAAGGCTCTAGATCATGGGCCTTGAGGGAGGCTGCATGAAACCAGCTCCATCCTCTTTCTCCTTTGTTCAGGGCAAGAGTGAGTGGATGTTTTCTCTACCCCACACTCCCTGCCACAGGGTGCTAACTCACCACAAGCTCCCAAACCTGACCACAATCTAAATCCTCTAAAACTATACGCCAACAAATGCCTTCTCTCTGCACGTTGATATCTCAAGTGTTTGCTCCAGTAATGGAAGCCACCGACATGTCACCATGTTGTCTGGACTACAGCAGCAAAGAAAAATCCCAGAAGGGAGCTGGGGATGGATTCCAGTCACATTTCCCAGTGCACGTTGGACCAGGGCAACAGCACGTGGAGTTCCTGTCCTCTGCAGAAAGCCTAGGTTTTGATTCCCCTCTTCCCTGTGGACAACAGAGCCTCCCTCTGCCCCAACCGTAGTGCTTAGAAGAGTAGGGCTTTGAACTATGGGTCCTGGTGGCTCACCTCCTGAGGTCTAGGTCCAACAGCCAGACAAGGCAGGGAAACACTTGCCCCCACTGGCCAAAAGCACTTGGCTTCCATGCAGAGAGTCATGTCCTCTGTCTTGTTTCCTTGGCTTCAGCATATCTGTTCTAAACCTTTCAAATTTACTTATTTTTCTAATCTTTTTCTCCTTGGCAACACAACCCTTTATCTTCTAGTTTCATCTTTATTACTCACATTCCCTCAAGATGAGTATTCATTACAATGTTTTAAATTAAGACCTACACTGCCCTCCTAGTTGTGTGCATTGTGGCTCCCCACACAACACCTGTAATTGTTAACACAGAATTTCAGGCAGTTTGTACATTATATTCTATTAAAAACTCAGTTCCACTCAAGGTTGTCACAACCCAGGGATCACAGCTTCCTGCCAGGTGATGTGCTGAGATATATTCACACATTCCTGTTAGCAGAAAATTCCCTCCACAGGCCTGTGTTTCACACCTCATTTGATATCACAATGCAACAGAAGGCATAAAAAGAAGTGGTCATTTATTCACATTTTGGAAGGGATTCTAGAGGGATACTAGATAAGCATAAATTATCACACCACAACCACAATCCCTGCCCTTTTTCAGCCCTAGGGAGGAGGGTGGGGCCTGGAGCTGTCAATCACACAGCCCTTTCTCAGTCACATCTAAGAACTGCAGACTCTGCTCTCAGAAAACATCAGTGACAACCACCTCCAAGAACTTGTGTGGTTCTTTGCATTTGAAACATTATCATTTGGCCAAATATTTCAACAAAATTTCCTCTGCATGGAACTTGGACACCATCACCTACCCAGTGTCCCAGGATGCAGGGACAGATGGCACCCACAGTATGTTCTGGGGGTATCAGGACCCCTGACACTGTGGTTACTGTCTGGCTCACTCTCACTCAAGTCCCCATCAGAGTCCATGGCCCCCAGATTCCCTCCCACCTTCTATCCCAGGCATTCAGCTGATGTTAATGGGAACTCCTGACTTCAGGGCTGGCTATGACAGTTTCTCAGGGGATCACATGATCATAGTTATATCCTGAGGGCCAGGGATGACCAGGACCTGTGCTGGGCCTGTCTGGGAAAAAAAGCTTCTATCAGAATGACCACATCAGCAGATGGATGAAGATGTAGTCAGTGTCCACCATCCTCCTCCAGGATGGAGAGAACCTGAGAGGAATACAACCACGGGAAGATGGGAACAGGCTCTGATGAGAAGGTTGGAGCCCCAATCCAACACTCCTGATGCCTGTCCACTGTGAACTCAACCTGCCTGAAGACCTTCATTGTTGCAGGAAAAATGGACAAAACCACCTGAAAAACCAAGCACCCGAGAAAAAATTTTCCACCAGGAATATGCACAGCAGTGCTATGGGTTAGGTTTTGGGTCTGGAAAGTCCCCCAAAGTCTCATGCACCTAAAGGCTCAGTCTCCAGTGCAGCAATGTCCAGAGGTGGGACTGATAGGAAATGACTCCATACAGAGGGGCTGACTTCCTCAGTGGAATAATGCACCAGATGGATTGAAGATGGGAATGGATTTTTGGGAGTGGAACCCAGTTGGAGGAAGGTTATCACTGGGGATGTGGCCTGAGAAGGTTCATCTCATACCCATCTTCTGTCTTCTCCACTCCCAAGGACTGGGGCTGTGCAGAATTCCCCACCACACCCTCCACCCATGATGTTCTGCCTCACCTCAGGCACATAGCAATCTAGCTGACCTACTATGAACTAAAGCCTCTGAAATGGTCAGGCAAAGTTAATCTTCTTTCCTCAGAGCTGTAGGAATCAGGTATCTTGGTCACAGTAATGAAAAGCTGCATAACACACTGTGAAAAACAGAATAAAGCCACAGCCCTTGACAGACACCAACTCTGATGAGTCCTATCTGCCACTCTCCCTCCCCTCTTCATTCCCTAATGGCAGAGACCATCTCCCACTACAAAGCCCAAAATTCTACCCAACATGTACTTCCCAAGGGCACCTGCTTCTTGGGCAAAGTCAGAGATCCCACAGCTTACTGACGAGCTCTGAAGGGAAGACTCCCCTGGAGACTGATTGTAGAAGAAGACACTTAGGATAAGTCCTGCTCCTTTTCAACCCCTGAATATTTCTGGGTGAGTTTTCAATGCCTGAAATAGTTGCAGCCATCTTATGACCATGAGGAGATAAGGTAGAGGATGGTGGTCAGTTCTCTGGCTGGAATGCAGTAGAAGGACAGAAACACTGAGCAGACATGTGGTACCACTGTGTCACCAATAACAGAACCGACCAGCTATGAATTGCTTGTGATGTGAGATGACAAAATTCTTTTATAGCAGCCATCTGTGGGCAGATGATCTATTACTTGCAGCTGAATCCCCTGAGCTAACATTAACAACTCAGGAATTTGGTGTGCTCAAGACTTGGGGTGCTCAGTATTTGAGTATATTCAGGATTTGTGGATGCTCTGGATTTGGGGTGCCCAGCATTTGGGGGTGCTCACCATATTGACATAGATTTCCAGAGACATTGTGGTCACCTGAGGCTGCTAGAATGAGTTTGAAGGGAGAGGTGTCCAGATCACCCAGACAGTGGTTCCTAACAGGCTTCTGACCAGCACTCATCTGAGCCCCTCTTGCCCCTGAAAGAGCAGGCAGAGGGAAACTCCAGCTGATGCTGTCAAGGTCACCAGGAAGAGGCAGCCACACCATGCCACTACAGGGAACAGGCTGTCCCCACCACCCACCAAAGCTCCTGTGCCTGTGGTCCTCAAACAGTCTAACAGAGTAGAAAGGAAAGAGAAAAGACTATGACAATGCAGGGTGACAGAGCAGTTGCCTGAGGGGCTTGAGTGCTCAGATGAGAAGTTGGTGCCTCACCCAGGGTGAGGCCTGAGCTGTGATGGTGGATGCACAGCTGTCACAATCATTAACCTGAATAACCACTGAAGATGCTTGATCCACACATGGGAGGGGGCAGGGGCCAAGACTTCAGGCCAGGGATCCTGTCACCCACCAGCTGTCCCGATGCAACATCATCAGTGAGGACCTATCTCTGCAGCACAGCTGAGCACAGCCCACATACCTGAGGCTGGAGCCCCAGCTGGAGAAGAGAGGCTGCCAACCAGTAGTGCCAGGGACCAAGCTTAAGGCCAAAGACATGCACCGGTCCCCAGGTGTGACATTAGAAAAATTATTATTTAGGTGGTAAGGAACAATGACCCAAAGCCGGAGCTTCCCTCTGTCTGCCACAAAATGTCCACTTTCCTCTCTCCTCTTATGTCAGTTCTGCTTTTCCCACTACATTCATCAACCCTTGGTTAAAAACAATAATAACAACAATAATAAAGATGATCTGAAACTAGATATTAAACCCTGCACCATGATAAATGTGAACTCTGTGGCTCTGGACACTGTCCACCTCATTAGGCCTTTGTGCATGAAGAGCAGAAGCACCAAGCTCTGTCCCATGTGTCCTGCACCACAGGCCTTCAGAAGCCAGGCTACTGGGCTGGGAAGAACATGTCTCCTAAGTGGAGCTGCATCGGTCTACACACCACATCTAGCCCTGGGTTCCCACACAGTCCCCAGTCTCTCTACTGCCCTGGGCCTTGGGCATCTCAGCATTCACCAGCCCTGGGTGTCTGGTGGCCCATGCAGGCCAGGGTGGCCATTGTCTGGGTGTTGCTGTGGTCCACTGCTCACTGATCTCCATTGCTGGTTCTTAAGGCTGTGATCTTCACACCTGCTGCCACCTTAATTCTGGGAGGTAGGAAAAACATGTATAAGAAAACATCCCAGGTCCAGTCTGCAGGCCAAGACCCCATAGTGGGGAGTGTGGGCATACTGTCCTCCCTCCAAGAGACAGGAAGAACACTGTGAGTGGCTTTCCTCTGAAAACAAAGTGTCCTGTTATTTTTACGAGTGCCTGAAAATCGGAGCCCAAAGTGTTGGCCATTTTCATTAATTTTCAGTTTAGTCTGAGTTTGGACAGATCACTTCCTGCCAATGGGATTCATGGGGTGTGATGGGCATGTGGGAAAGTAGATGGACTGTGCCCCTTACCTGCAAGTGGGGAAGAGTCACCATGGGATGGGGAACGCCAGGTAATGCCACATGAGGGACCCAGGAGGCCAGCACCAGTGACCCAGCTTATGACCATGCACCAGTTCCCAGGTGTGACTTGGATCTTAAGCTGGGTCACTGGTGCTGTTCACTGAGCACACAGGGATAGGGAATGCTTAGCAAGACTCTCCCAATCTTTCCCATGAACACACAAAAGGAATGCCAAAGGAAGATGAGGCCCATATTCAGGAGTCAGATAGCAAAGACAGGTATAGGGAGGCCATGCCCAGCACTGCTGAGACCTGGGGAGCCAAGATCCCCTCAAGATTAATCATCAGACCACGCATGGTCAAAGGTGCTGCTGGTTAAAACAAGATGAGCAAAAGTGAAGATACAGTAGACAGTGAAATGGGAGGAATGATCTACAGATCATCTCTCTGATAAGGTCTAATATCCAGAATATGCAAAGAGTTCTTTCAAATCAATAACAAAAAGACAAATCATGCAATTAAAAAATGGGCAAAGGTCTTGACTACACAATTCTCCAAAGAAGACATGCAGATGGCCAACAGATGCATGAGAAGATGCTCAGGATTGCCAGTCACTGGGAAATGCAAACCAAGACCACAGTGAGCCACCACTCCACACTCACTCACTGGTTAAAATATGACATAAAAGAGGTGGTGAGGTCCTGGAGAGATCAGATCCTCACATGTTGCTGGTGGGGATGTAAAAGGCATAGCTGTTATGAAAATGGTTTGCCAATTTCTCAAAATGTTAACCTAGACTATTGTAGGACCCACATATGTTTTCCCTCATGAGGAAACTAGAAAGCAAAAAGGAAAAGAAATCTGGGGAGGGTCTTATGGAGATAGATGAGAAACCAGAAGAGGAGGGAGTGGCAGCAGGGAGGAGGGACTGTAAGGGCAGGCACTGGGGAATGGAGTTGACCAAATCGTGTTTGTGTATTTATGGATGCAAGAGATCCCCTAATATGTATAACAATGGATTTCTTATAAAATGACTACATGACACAGCAATCCCATTCCTAGGCTTAGACTTTAAAGAATTGAAAACAGGAACTCAGTAAAATATACATACAAACATGTGCAAAACAGCCCTGTTTGTTTGTTTGTTTGGGGTTTTTGATTTGTTTTGTTTTGGTACCAGTGATTGAACCTCGGGGCACTTAGTCACTGAGCCACATCCCTAGCCCTTCTTAAATTTTGTTTAGAGACAGGGGTTGCTACATTGCTTTGGGACTTGCTAAGTTGCTAAGGCTGGCTTTGAACTTGCAATCCTCCTCCCCAGCCTTCCAAGCCACCCAGATTAAAGCTGTGCATCACCACCTGGCCAGTGCTGTTTATAATGTGCACAGGTGGCAAAAACTCAAATGTCCATCGACTGTTGAGGAAAAACTGAAGCATGGTCTATTCATGACCTTGGAGTATCACTGAGCTGTACAAATGGCTGAAGAAAGATGCATGCTCCAACAGTGCCCATCACAACACTATTCTATGAAGTGTGGGAAAGTGAACATATTGAGTGGTATAATTCATACAGAAGGTGAACCATAGAGACAGGAATGCAGACCAGTGGTCTCCAGGGTCTAGGGACAGCAGGGGAATGGGCAGGTACTGCTTATCTACTGGTTACCAAATTTCTTTTTGGGATGATGTGCTAAGTGCCACTGAATTGATGCTTTGAAATTGTTAATTTTATGTTACATGAATTCTAACTCAATTTTTTAAAAAAGAAAAAAGTGTGGGGTGGGGACAGGTAAATAACTTATCATGATTCCATGAGGCTGAAACATTAAAAAATTCTAAAAGGATTTGTCAAAATTCTATGGCCCATGTGAGCAATGCTCTTGTAGCCGAATTTGAGTCATTGAAGGATGGAATGTGGGGGTGACATGAAGCTCCTGCTGCTGCCTGCCCAGGGAACCCTGCAGTGAGACTGGAGACTCAGGCATGCCACTCTAACTAAAAGAAAAAAAATGCAGTGTTGTCCCCTCCTGTTGCCCCCTATCCTGTTGCCCTCCACTCCTGATGCTCACCCCTTCCTGACATGGATCCTCACCAGCTGCCCTCCTTTCCTGCCCCCCTCCTCCTGCTGCCCCCTCTTCTGCATCCCCCTCTCTCTTTGACAAATCTGTCCCTAGACCCCCAGCTGCTTGGCTGCCATCTCTTGTTCCTGGCATTTCCTGAGAAACCTTGGCCAGGAGAGATGGCATCCACTGGAGACCCTCACAAGTCTCACCCTGACTCTGCTGTCCTTCTTTCTGGATCCTGATGACTTTTTAAATAATGTGCACAGGTGGCAAGAACTCCAAGTTTTCCAGTGGGTGAGTACAGTGGTCCCTGTGTGCCATGTGTAAGGACCGCTAAGGAAGCCTGTGACCAGGACTCAGAGATCCTCAAGGCTGCCAAGCACCTTTTCCCACTCACTGTTTCCAACATCCCCTGACACTTAAGAACTGCTTGGGATCAAGTGCTGTGCACAAAGCCCAAGGAAATAAGGAGGCACACAGTTCAGGATGGACTGTGAGTCTCAAATGGCATGGGCCACAGGCCAAGACCATGGACACACTTTCCCATGACCCATTTAACAGTAGTAAAAGGACTAAGTAACCAATGCCAAGATGCCTCTGGCCTCCTGCTGCAGGCCACTCAGCCTGAAGCCTCTCATAGATCCATGGCACCCTCGTCCCACTGGGTGGCAGGCATGCTTTGTGCTCCCATTTTTTATGTGAAGACACTGCTGAGGTGTCACTGGACAGGCTCTTGTGTGGGTGGCCAAGGGAGGAAACTGTCCACTTCAGCCAGCAGAAGTAAAGATGCTCATATTTGGAGAGCAGATACCACCATCTCTATTGGTAGCCATCAGGCAGGAGAGTGAGGTCAGTGCATCCACTAGCTCATGGCTCCATGACCCAAATGCAAAGGCACCATGACCAACCCAGGCCAAACCCAAGAACACCATGTCAGGTGTGAACAGGACAGCAGCAGCTGAGGGACCACAGGGCTCTAATGAGTCTGTGTAGCTGCCAGGACCAAAATCCATGGGGAGCCATGGCTACACCAGCAGGCTCTGCACAGACTGCCTTAGGCCTTGCCTGCAACATGCTGACCCCTCCAGCAGAGCACCAGGTCTCATTATCTGGCCTGTCAGATGAGAAGCCTGGGGAGCCAAGCAACATGATCATAAGGTGCACCCACTACAGGGCAGGCCAGAGCCCAGACACTGCCCCTGGGAGTGGCTGGCCATCCAGGGGCCAGGCCCAGGCCCTGGCTCTGCCAGCAGCTAAGACTGTAATGGAAAGTGCTGAGAGGAAAATGCAGCCGTGTCTGGAGGGCTCCCCAATCCCACATCCACCCAGCACCCAGGATGTGGCTTTATGTAGGGGGGTCTCCCACCCCTGGAGTTCCTTAAGGATCTTGAGAGAAGTTTCTTGTTTTAATGTGGGTGCTGAGTCCAGGGAGTTGTGTCTTTATGAGACAAAACAGGAAAAGACACAGAGTCATGGAGAAGATGAAGAGCAGAGACTGGAGCACCTTCTCCACCCCACAGCATCTGCACTGATAGCTTGGGCACCCCATGCCCAGAACACAGATCCCCACTGCTCTAACCATAACCTCCCTGGTCATTGGTGTGGCAGCTGAAGGACACTTGTGCAGGGCTGTTTCATGAAGTCCTACAATGGTGGAGTGGGATGCAGGTGCAGAGCAGGAATAGGGCAAGTGTGGGTAGGGCAGATGTGGGGTAGGTAGAGAGCAGGTAGAGGGCAGATCCTGGCATGCATGTTATTATACATATGATGCACAGAGGAGGTGTCAATAATATCTAGGGGACAACAGCAATGTAAATAATACAACATGGCAGGTGAGGAGAAATGAATGGTATGAGTTTGCTCTGCAGGCTTATGAAGCCCTAAGCACACCATCCACTGGCCCCAAGGACAGCAGGAGTCACACAGAATGAAGGAGGCAGTTGGGCCAGAGAGGATCACAGAGGCACTGGGAGCAGGTTGGGGTTCAGTTGACTCCCAGTGAAATGTGGGCAGTGTCCCTGAGCTGTTGGGACTTGGCATCCATGTACATGAATAGTGGGTGATGACACTCACCTTCCTTGCCATGGTGAATGTTAAATGAGCCATACATGTGCCCTGCACAGAGTATTAGAAACTGATCCATGTTAATTACTGATATTTTTCTGAACATGTACCACCAGATACTCCCCAGAGAGGACAAATTCAGCACTCGATCCCCCCTGGTGAGGTCCCTGGGAACTGCTCTAGAACCTCAGTCAGCACCCAATCACCTCCCCTGAGGTTCCCTGGGAATTGCTCTAGGACCCCAGCAGCACCCCAACTACCTGCCCTCCAGATATGATTCCCTTATCCCCCTCCTATTTCTTGGCAGAAAATTCTTCCCACACCCCAAGACAGGGCAAACTCCTCCCTCTGTCATGGCAAATTTGCTTCTTTTATAAAGAACTTCTGCTCTAGAGAACATCAAACTCTGAACTCTTTGGACCCAGAAGACCTCTGTGAATATCTGACAATTTCTCAGAAATTGTATGGTGGTTGCAATTGTAAACACACACACACACACACACACACACACACACACACACACACCAACTCTGCTTCATGAATTCTCAAGTTCTATTCATAGAGCCATTTTCAGTGCAGCTCACTATTGAGGTTTAATTTACGCCCCCATTTCTTTCAGGCAGCTGATCCTATTAAATTTACACATGAGACTTCTCATGGTCACAGTGTGGCTGCCACAGCTCCAGATTTTATACCCACATCCATAAAGAAAGAAAGCATGACTCTCTTCCCCACAACAAAAATTCTGGAGCCAAAATTTTATGGGATGATCCCTACTGAGTATACAATTTTTATTCCTGCACCAAGGGCAAATTTAATCCCATTTTAATCATCCATGAAGGGTTATCAAAGAGAAGCTCCTCAAAGAAGATTGAAATTATAATGAAAGTGCAGTGCTGTGTATCAAAAATATAAGCCCTATGCCAACTATTGAGATTTTGCATCTTTCTTTAAGACAAGTTAAAAATTGTTACTAATCACAGTCCTCAGTCCAAATCTTCTCTGACTTTAGGTTATATTTGTTTGGAGCAATTTAAGCCCAGACTCCAACACTGATTCAGCCAAAATAGAAATCAGGAAAACCATCCCATTAACAATAACCTCAAAAAAATAAATTGCTTGAGTACTAATCTAACCAAGAAGGTGATAGATTTTACAATTAAAATCATACAGCACTGAAAAAAGAAATTGAAGAGGACCCTAGATGATGGGAAAGACCTCCCATGTACTTGTAGTGGGAGAATTAATACTGTCAAAATGGCCATAGTACCAGTATAGAAATAGACAGATTCAATGTAATCCCCATTAAAATGTCAATTGTTTATCACAGAATTTGACAAACAGCCCTAAAATTCATTTGAAAGAATAAGATCCATAGAATAGTCTAAGTTATACTAAGCACAAAGAGTGACAAAGGAGGCATCACAATGATGTACAGGATTTCAAACCATACTACAGAGCTGTAGTTACAGAAACAGTATGGTTTGCCATAAAAACAGACATGAAGACCAATAGAATAGACTAGAAGACACAAAAACAGACTCGCACACTTAACAACCATTGGATACTTGATGAAGTTTCCAAAAATTTATGTTGGAAAAATGATAGTCTTTCTAACAAACGGTGCTGGAAAAACTGTGTGGTGAGCCGTTCCTATAGACCATGGCCGCCATTAGAAGATGGCGCCGGCTTCCACTGTGGCCTGTGATAAACAACTCCTTTTATGGAGAGTTGGCACGCAATCCCTGACCACCCTATGAGAAAGATCCACGTGGCAGCTTAAGATTGGTATGTGGGAGGCTTTATTAGGCTATGCTTGGGAGCTCGGCGGGGGGGTCGCTAGAAGATGATACTTTAATCAAGGCCTGAATAAACTGCTGAAAGAAGAATCCTGTGTCATGTTTTCCCTTGCTGGCAAGGGGTCGCGACAGTTGGTGGCCCGAACGGGGAATTACATTCCTCAAACTCAGGATCCAGAACTTTCAGCAGTCAGGGTGGTGCACCGGTAAGTTCCCAGGTAAAGTGGGAATCCGCAAGCTAATAGCGGGACACTCCTCAGTAAAGAAAGAGAGAGCGGGGAATTCATAAAAAGGGACGCTCCCCTGTAAAAGGAAGAGAGCGGGGAATTCATAAAACGGAACGCTCCCCTGTAAAAGGAAGAGAGCGAGGATTTTTGTACTTTCACTTTCTTTATAGCTCTAAAAACATTATGGGCGTTGCTTCTTCAAGCCCAATTTTGTTGGCCCTGGATGGGTTGTTACGTTCAAAAGGACTTAAGATAAAGCAGAGCACTTTGCAGATGTTTTTGAGAGAAGCTGATATAGCAGCTCCTTGGTTTGCCTTTTCAGGAAGTCTTACGATTCCTAGCTGGGACAAATTAGGGAAAGATCTAGATTTCGTTCGTGAGCAAGGCACCTTAGAGGGTGGCGTTATACCACTTTGGAAGTTAGTTAGAGGATGTATAACAGATGGTAAATGCCAAGAAGCTGTGAGTGAGGGTCAGGCCGTTCTTGAACAACTACATGAGGAAAAATCTGAAAGATCACATAGTGAAGTGGCAGAGAGTATCAAAAGTAACAGTAGTGAGAAGGCAAAAGAGCCTGAAGATAAAAAATAGGAGAAGGCTCTATCCAGACTTGACCGAATTAAAAATGCCTGAGAACACAAGCGACTCAGAGAGTTCTGAGGACCTTGATATATTGTTACAACAACTACATAAGATAAAAATGAAAAAGAAGAAAAAGGAGACACAAGGTGCACATGCCTACTGTAAGAAGGGGGAGGGATCTAATATTGGTCAACAGAATTCTGAGGAGGAGGAGGTTGAAAATTTAGAAGAAGATATGATGCCTGTTGCCCCACCCCCGTATGTGGGGGGGAGCCAAGGTTCCGGGAGATCTTTTCATGCACAAGTTTGGAGGACAGTTAATACAGATATGGGACTTGCATACCCTGTATTTCAGGACAATAACAGGGGAAGATATCATGAGCCTTTAGACTTTAAGATAGTTAAAACCTTGGCAGAATCCATCCGCACTTATGGCATAGATGCCGCTTTCACTCTCACTCAAGTGGAGGGACTTACTAGATTTTGCATGACTCCTTCAGATTGGGCTAGTCTAGTCCGTGCTTGTGTTTCCCCAGGGAAATATTAGGAGTCCAAAGTTGGCTGTTTAATGTTTCTGGTAGTACCCAAGACTTGGAGCGAGGTAGGAGGCTTAAAATTTTTGCAAATAATTCACAATTATCTAATGCTACATTACCCTCTACAGTAGTCTGTCTCCAATCTCCGTTCCTGTTTCTTTTGGCTAATAATACATCACAGGGGATACTTAATTGTTCTAATGTTACCTGCTATTTGTCTGAGTGTTGGAATGGCTCCTGGACTACGGCAGTGATTATGAAAATTCCAACCTTTGTCCCGATCCCAGTTACTGCAGATCCAGAATCCTTTCCTATTGTTGAATTGATTAGAGCCCATAGAGATTTTGGAATAACGGCAGCTATAGTGACAGCTGTGGCGGTATCTGCTGCTGCAGCAGTTACAGCTGGAGTAGCCATGGCCAGCCAAGTACAAACTGCTGCCACTATTAATCAGGTTATTCAACAAACATCCACTGTACTTGAATCCCAAAGTAAAATTAATCAACACATTTTATCTGGGATTTTGGCTGCTAATCAAAGGATAGATTTGCTTCAAGCTCAAGTTGAGGAGTTGTCTGATCTAGTACATTTGGGTTGTGTCGATCAACGTGCACATTTATGTATAACCTCTGTCAGATTTAATGATTCCAGAAATGCCTCCCACATCATCAGGGAGTATCTATCCGGAACCTGGTCCTTGGAAGCAGAAAACTTGATCCAGTCTCAACTAACTCAGATTGCTGTTTTGAATAGTACCCGTGTCGAACCAGTGACTTTGGGTCAATTCACCAGTTGGCTATCCTCTGCCTTTTCCTTTTTTAAGGAATGGGTGGGAGTGGGCATTTTTGGGGCAATGTGTTGCTTCAGTGTTGTACTTTGTTTGTGGCTTCTCTGTCGCCTTAAAGCTCGCCATGCGCAAGAGAAAGCTATGATTGTACAGGCTCTTGCGGCCTTAGAGAATGGCATTTCTCCACAAATCTGGCTTGCACATCTTAAACAGTGATTTCTGGGCATGGCCATTGCACCCCAAGTTAGTTTCACATTGCACTGGGATTGGCATGTCCTCTTCTTTATGCTCTCCTGGTACTGAATAGCCTTTGCACTCACAGGTCTTGTTACCATTGCACGCAGATGGGTTTCAGGACCCATCTTTTTTCTTTTTCTCGGCTACAGACTCTTTACCTTCCTCTGGGGCTTAGGGATTGTGTTGCCAACTTAAATTTTGTCATCATTACCAGGCTACCTGTGTTATCCTACTTCTCACCGTCATCACGATGCAGGATGCGAGGCAAGGCACTGCACTTGAGTGATCCCTCAACGGACCTCAAGGAAAGCATGTCCTATTGCATGCGGGTTTGACGTCCATGCCCCGCCCTACGAAAAAAGGCGTCGGCTGATATGGGACCAGGTCTAAGGAAGGGCCCTCCTTAGGACTGAACCATACATTGCAGCCACTTCTGCACAGTGGGATAGGACCTCTACTTTCACCTGCATTGTTTTATAAAACAGAAGGAGGAACTGTGGTGAGCCGTTCCTATAGACCATGGCCGCCATTAGAAGATGGCGACGGCTTCCACTGTGGCCTGTGATAAACAACTCCTTTTATGGAGAGTTGGCACGCAATCCCTGACCACCCTATGAGAAAGATCCACGTGGCAGCTTAAGATTGGTATGTGGGAGGCTTTATTAGGCTATGCTTGGGCGCTCGGCGGGGGTGTCGCTAGAAGATGATACTTTAATCAAGGCCTGAATAAACTGCTGAAAGAAGAATCCTGTGTCGTGTTTTCCCTTGCTGGCGAGGGGTCGCGACAAAACTGGACATCCATAAGTAGAAGAATGAAACTGGATCCCTGTGTCTCACCCTGCACAAAAGTCAAGTCTAAATGGACCAAACCTTAGAATTAGAACAGAAATCTTGCAATTTCTCAAAGAAAACATAGGTCAATACTCCATCATACAGATGCAGCACCATCTTCTTCAAGAAAACCCTATACCCCAAGAAATAAAACAAGAATCAGTGAGTGGGGTGACATCAAATTAAAAGCTTCTGCACATCAAATGACATGATTAAGGGTGTGAAGAGGGCACCTATGGGATGGCAGAAGACCCTGGCCAGCTGCTCTGTGAGGGGGGATTAATATCCAGAACACATAAACTACTCAAAAAAACTTACCACCAAAAAACAAATAACCCAATCAATAAATGGGCAAAAGAACTAAACAGACACTTCTCAAAAGAAGAAAAACAATTGTCAATAAATATATGAAAAAAAAATGCTCACCAGGCCTAGCAATCAGAGGAATGAAAATCAAAACTGCATCAAGATTTCATCTGCTCCAGTCTGAATGGCAATTATCATGACCACAAAGAATTATAAATGCTGGGAAGAATATTGGGGAAAAGGTACAATTCCACATTTCTGGTGGAGCTGCAAATTAGCACAATCACTCTGGAAAGTAGGATGGAGATTCCTCAAAAATTAGAAATGGAACCACCGTGGGACACCACTATCCCATTCCCATAGGAAACAAGGAATCACAGGCTCTGATGTGAGAATGTATGGTTAATCTACACCAAGCAGGAGCTTCTGGGGCTGATGGTGGTATCATAGAAGACACTCAGCAGGCAGGTCGTACAAATGTAGAAGCACCCAAAAAACCTGTGGAAATAGATAATTTATTTACATTTGACGTCATCTCTAAAATTCTGAGACAAAAAAAAATCTGTAGTTATAAGCCCCATCATTATCAACACCCCTAGGTATATTAGAGCCAAGATACCAATGGTAATGTTTGTGGGCTAGATCCTGTGCTAGAAAAGGAATGTGAAGTTGTAGAAGAAAATGGTGTTAGCTGAGACCTCAAGATAAACTGCAGAGAAAAATGTTTCTTATACTAATAAAATAATATAGTTTGTTGGTGTTTTTCATCTTTTTTTAATATTCCATATAAATAGTATATATCTTAGGAGAAAATGAAGCAGAAGTTTTCATTTCAAATAGTATCATCTTCATCAATCTCAGCATAATCTATTACCAGGGATATATGTGGATTCACCCAACATGCCTTTTTCCCACTTCAGTTATCAAGTCTTTCTAACACTCTCCAGGTGTCATTCCCATATTATTAGCAAATCATGTCTGGATTATGTAATGGTATCTATGCTCCTCCTGTACAATGGCTTTTTTATATATTCAGAATTACCATATATTATCAAAATAGTACTAGATATAATTTTATCTTGATATAATCTCAGAGGTTTTCTGAGGTAGTGTGTTACTTTGATTTCACCTTTCTATTCTTTATTAAACACTAGAAACACAATGAGAACTCTACGATTTTTGGTGAATTAAAATGGAATGATTGCACAAAAGTAAAGAATTGCAACCTTCTCAAAAAATGAATCTCAATGCTGTAGGTATGCACATAGGTGTATAGTTTCAGTGCTGTATTTTTTTCCCATTTATTACCAGATCTAATGTCTTTAATATATCATGGAAGATGACACTGAGAAGCATCCTCTCTAAGATAAATAAATTTATAAATCTTTTATAAATTTGTATTTATGATCTTCCATTGAGTTCAAGTTTTACCTTGATGCTAAATCTGATCATTGACATAGATGAATCAATTACTTATATTCTATAGCTATTATTTATGAAAGAAGAACAACTATAAAATATGGATGTGTTTCTGACATAAAAATTTCTCAATAGAAATTTGGTCATTTTGTTTTAATTATGCAATTCCTCATATATGTGACTTGGGAGATTTAAATCTTTTGTTTTAATAATGGCTACATATGTTGCTGTTTCAGAATATTTTCCATGATGTTATAATATTCTAGCATTATGTGTAGAAAGCTCTTTGGCAGTATTTTAGGACTCTCTTTGAATCCCTGATTTAGCTATCCATCTTACATAAATGTTATTATCATGACCAGAAAAACTATTGTAAGTGACCAAAGTCCAGCTATTGAATATCAGTAGAAATATATTATTATCGTATTCTCCTCAGTCATCTGGAATAAAGGTGGTAATTAAAGTCACAGTTCAGATCGACTCAAAGTCATTCCATTGTAATGTTTTTAATTAAAGAACAAGAATTAGACCAAAGCCTAAAAGATGAACTTCCCTAAGAGTCCCAATATTCATCTGCTGGAAGTAAGCCATGTATTTCTCCAGTAAAGAAACCATGCATAAACTTGATACAAAAAAAAATTGATGTTAATCTGATGGAATATTTTTATACAAGGCATGTTGTGTTTTAAGTCAAGTGTCTGAAATAGTAGGTATGTATTTTAAATTTTTTCCAGCCACATATTTAAAAATCCCAGTCTTCAGTGCTAAGATTGTGGCTCAGTGGTAGAGCACATGTGAGGAACTATGTTCAATCCTCAATACCACATGAAAAATAAAATAATAAAATAAAGTGTAAACAAGTTTGAAAAAAATGACAGTCACCAGAAACCCATGTAGATGAGGCTAAATCATTCCATGACTCTTTAGACCTTGTAGATCCAGAAGACATGACAGTAAGAGAAACCAAAATAGTGAAACATTCATGAACATAGGATGTCATTTAAAAATCTGAGGTGATATAGATATTTGGTTAAAACATTAAAGAGTTGATTTCTGTTTATTTCAATTTTTAACTGGAATCTACTATTTGTACTTGGAAATGAGACCCATTATTATAACTCAACATGTGTATATAGTGTGTAATTTTCAGACCAGGGAAATTTTTATCTCATTAAAATTATTATTTTTTGTTTGAGACCTTCAAAATTCTGGCTTTTTTTGATTTGTTTAAGTAGTTATTACAGATTTCAATCAACTTATATTGCTATAAAACCTATGAGTTACTTTCCGGTCTTAATTGTTTTTGGAACTGCTTACACGCAATCAGTCTTTTTCTCATTCTTATCATAAATCTGAAAATCTTTTGTTTTCTCACTTTCTGGATGATAAACTTTTCAGCTTTAACAAATAAATGCCACATGTAGTATTTGTGGAAAATAAATGCCACTACCAGGAAAATAAAATATTATGCTCAATTAATAACTAGGGAAATTGGCACAATTCTCTGCATTCACTCATTCAGTGTTTTGAACTTGTCTAAAATAATAAGTCTAGAAAAAGAATAAAAAGATATAAATAAAATGTCCATATGTGTTCAAGATTTTATGGGTCAAATTTAATCACTAGGAATATGTTTTTTGACATCTATGATTATAAAAATGGCACATGCTAATTCTTATAAATTTCTTTATAAGTGAATATATTATATGTATGTTTTTATATTATAAGTTTAAATAGACCCATATTACTATGGAATAAATAACTTTTAAACTTGTATTAGAGTTGGAACAGTGGTACAGGCCTCTCAAAACAGTGGATGTGGAGGCTGAGGCAGGGGTATTGGTAGATCAAAGCCAGCCTCATTAACTTGGTGAGGTCCTGAGAAACACTTTAACTCTGTATCAAAATAATAAAAAGAAAGAAAGAAAGAAAGAAAGAAAGAAAGAAAGAAAGAAAGAAAGAAAAGGGAAGCCAGACACAGTAGCACACAACTGTAATCCCAGTGGCTCAGGAGGCTGAGGCAGAAGAATCATGAGTTCATAGTCAGCCTCAACAATGGTGATTAGCTAAGCAAATTAGTGAGACTCTGTCTCTAAATAAAATACAAAATGGGGCTGGTGATGTTGCTCAGTGGTGGAGTATCCAAGAGTTCAATCTCAGTAGGGTCAAATCAAATAAATAAATAAAAGGTGCTGGGGATGAGGCTGGCCTTGTGGTTCAGTGGTAGCACAATTTCCTGTCATTTGTGAGGCACTGGGTTTGATTCTCAGAACCACATATAAATAAACAAATAAAGATCTATCAGCAAAGAAAAAATATTTTTAAAAGACTGGGGATATATCTCAGTGGGTAACCACCAAAATGCACTAACCCTCTACCCCTTCTCTACTTGGGATGCCGACCCCAACACATGTGAAAAACAATGTCTCAGCATGACCACATATCCAGCAGTTCTCTTTTAACAGCCCACCAGGACCCATTCAGATCTGTGTCTGTCCTCAATTGGTGCCCATCCTTCCATACAACCAGGAGCCTGCACTGGCTCTACACAGAGCCACCCCAGCACAACTGGTTGCTAAGGTCCAGGTGCAGGTATCCCTCATTCATTCCACTGGGACATTATATTTTTTAAAACAGGTTTCTAACATTTCAAAATGGCAAGTTTAGGGCTGAAGGTACAATTCAGTAGTAAATAATGTTTCACATGTGCCTGGCTCTTGGTTCCATCCCCAGCACCTAAAAGAAAAAAAAAAAAAAAGCCAGGCAGGCCTGGTGGCACATGCCTATAATCCCAGTGGCTACGGAAGCTGAGGCAGGAGGCTCACAAGTCCAAGGACAGCTTCAGCAACATAGTGAGGCCCTAAAAATCTTAGAGAGACACTGTCTCTAAAGAATAAAAAGGGTTGGGAATGGTTGCTCAGTGCTTCAGCAATCCTAGATTTAGTACCCACAACCAAAAAGAAAACTAAACCCAAACTGTTGTAGGGACAAATGAGCCAAGGCACCGAAGACAGCAGGAAACAGTTTTATTTGGCTGCAGCCAAGTTCAGAGGGCATAGCTTTTGCTGTAATCAATTAATCCCCTGAACCCCGAGTTCATGGAGTTTCAGAGTTTTATTTCAAGCATGTAAGGAGAGGGGCTCAGAAGTTCACAGGCTTTCAACCAAGGGGGTTGTTTCTGTACTATCTTTGAAAGCAATCAATATAAGATAATTGGTTCAGGGGTTCCACCAACAATCAGAAGTACCTCAGCAATGACTCTCATCTGAAGATCCTTCTGGGGGCCAGCCCACATCTTGGGTGGGCCACTCTAATTCACAGAGTATGCAACTTTTGTGGAGTGATTCTCACCCCACAGTTACCAGGAAAATCTTCCTAAAGGTTTCTAACAAACATTTCAGAAGGCTCAGTTTCTTTAGTGTGCCTCCCCTGGACCACCCTGCATTGGTGTTGCACACTGAGAACAAAACACACTTAGAACAAGACTCAATTCATTTATCTCTGGTGGGGATTTAGGGCCCTCTTAGCCTTGCAGGACTGTGTGAATCCCCAACCTCGAGCTTTCACCTAGACATTGGTTGATGAAATTCCGCCATAGACTGTATGAGGTTCCACAGAACCATGGATCAGCACTCTGCACTCGCTTTGGCCCTTGGGTTAGGTCGGAACCCTTCCCTTTGTCCATCTCATTCACATACTTTCACACATTTTCCCACATTCATGGCCAGGACAGAATTTCCAGAGCACCCAAATTCCAACAATTCCAAACCAAACAGAAAAGGGAGCCATGGTATCCCTCTGCTTGCCAACCCTGAACAGAGACTACTCGGGTGACTCCCCTGGGTCCATTTCAGCTCCAACCACTTTGGAGGGTACTCAGGACCCAACAGAGTGTGATCAAGCCTCTCTTCCACTTGCTTAGGCCTCAAAGGGGAAGTCAGGTGGGCTACAAAACCAAATGGACCCGAGTCCTACCTGTTCAGCTGGATGATGCTCCAAAACCCTTATTCTGGTTCCTGCTGACTGTTGGTTCTATTGTGCTCCAGGGTGGCAGCCCCAGGGCGCTGGGTAAGTGGATCCTCCTTCAGGCTAAGAGTCACCTGGGTATGCCAAGGAGAACGCTGTCCCCCAGAGCCCCAGGGAAGCCTGTCCCTGGAGACTAGAGGGGCAGAATAGCCTTCCTTATTTCCCCTGTCCCATCTGGGTCGCCAAAAATATTGAAGGGACAAAGAAGGCAAGGCACTGAAGATAGCAGGAAACAGTTTTATTTGACTGCAGCCAGGTTCAGAGGGCACAGCATTTGCTGTAATCAAACAATCCCCTGAACCCTGAGTTCAGGGAGTCTCAGAGATTTATACCCAGCATGTAAGGGAAGGCCTCAGAAGTTCACAGTCTGCAGAAGTTCACATAAAAACAGCTTTTTGTTTCACTGTTCTGGGCAAGTTAACCCCTCAAGAACAACACCTGAGAAGGGAAGATCTGCTTCTCCCCTTTCTTTCTTCCCCCTTCCAGCTGTTTCCATGGAGCTCATTTATAACTTATCTTAAAAATGTAGACATCTCTGTGAAGCCCAGATTAAGGCCAGAAGACTTCTTTGCCCCTTTCTTCAAAGTACTATACTGGATATATTTGTGAAAAACTAGTAAGGGGGTGTTTAGCACCTGGAGTGCTGGCATCTTTCTGACCAGTGGCCCAGTAAAACAGAGCAACAGAAAAACAGGAAGTCTATTTACATTGAACTCTTTTGCAGAGACTCTTTTGCTGACAGTCCTAAAATCAGCCATGGTGAAGAGGACTTTTCTGTGGAGAAAGAGGGTGCCACTTCATCATCACTTGTCATAATTTTCTGATCTTCTGTGTGATCCTCACTGCTCTCAAACTCTACCACCTTGTCTGGACCTTGGTGAGAGCTTCAACTTCTCTCTACAACCCTGTCCTCAACCACTTTTGCACTCCACACCAGGAAAACTATGCCTTTGTTCTGCACCTGAAAATTGCTGTGTGTGTGAGTGTGCATCTGCTGGACTTGAAGACTAAGGCTTAAAATTTTTGATCTGAAATTTGAATTTAGCAAGTAGAGGGAATGTCTGTCACTAGTCTGCCATGTTAAGGGTGTTTTGCAGTGTTTAGAATTTATCTATAATTACTACTGTGAATTAATCAATCTAGAATGTTTGCTGTGAATGGATTATATCTATCGCAGTGCCTATCATTAAGAATTGTCATTTTCCTGATTAAGAACCTATATAGAGAAATTGAGTAATTTGAGGAAATAAAGCATTGAAACTGGCAGAAGCATGTGGACATTATTTATTTCTCCCCTCAACTGCATATGTCTCAATTTTGCCCCCTTAAAAGAGGGACACATCGACTGTACTATTTTATTTAGAAAGAGTCATTATTTCTAATGTCATCTAATTTTTTCCTGCTTTCTTTTTATGTGAAAGGCTCACATCAATAAAGCAAAATCTTTTAATACTACCCATCAGATCTTGGAGAAGAAAAAAATTACAAATAAGGCATCCTTTCAAAATAAAGTATGCAAAAAATAATTGATCGTGATGAAACTGGAGTTTTAAGATGAAAACAAATTCTTCATTTAACCAATTTTCTTTGGATTTTTGTCTCACAAAATTTGAAGAATAAAATCTATAGACCCTCAGCAAAGGTAAGAGTAAAAAGAATAGGATTTATTTTACAAAGAAAAAATAGAGCTCCAATGATGTGGGAGAGTGTGTGATAGCAGAAAAATCCCATTTTGTTGTGCCAGCTTCACAGTTTCTATATGGGTTTGGCAGACCATGGGGCAAAATATTTTTAAAATAGATATTGCAAAAGGCATCATGACTACCAAATGGGTTCAAGTTTGTCCTATCTGTATTGCATTCTCCTTCCAGTGACTTCCATCTGAGTTAACCCCAAGAACAAAGTATTTGGTAGAAGGTATTCGGACAAGTGAGCCTCAAGTTTTTTGTTTTGTTTTGTTTTACATTTGAAATGGGCTTTAATGGTGCTTATTAAAATATCTCTCCATTAGCCTCCAGGTGTGGTTGAAAGACCTATACTATACAACTGCCTGGTCTTTTTAACTATCTATTTTATTTTCACCTCAATCAAGATGAGCAGGGAACTCTGGCATTGAGAATGTGAAGAGTGAACTGGAATTCTAGGGATTTAATCTCAGATGTATGGTTAGCTAAACATGAGCTTTTTGGATATCAGATAGCCATTCTGGATTTGAGATACTTTTTACCATACATTTAGAAAGCTCAGGAGGCATTAGGATGGTGAGTTAAAAGCCAGCCTCAGCAACTTGAGATTCTAAGAAACTCAGTGAGACCCTATCTCTACATAAAAATATAAAAAATTGTTGAGGATTTGAATCAGTAGATCAACACTCTTGGGAATAATTCCTGGACTAAAACAAACAAACATATAAAAAACAACAAACCAAAAGAAAAAAAGTCAGGAGGAGCAAAAACAGGGGTCCCTAAAAACAACAGCTTCTATCATGCAGGAACACAGCAAATGGAGCTGGGTCCTCTTCTGATAATTATCCCAGTCTTCACCACACAATCTAGGGAAATGCTGGACTAGCAGCACACAGATGCCCACATAGGGATTCAATAAGGCCCTGAAAACATTATACAATGATGGAACAGAAGGCCTGGGGTCACAAATTCTGATCTAAGCTCCAGTAGACTAGTCAGAGAAAACTGAAGCCTTAATTGCCAAGGAGAGACCCTCTGGCCACCAGGCACTGAATACAATTATGAGGGTTTCCTGGCCACAAATCCAGTTCCAGCCATTGCTGTCCCATTGATTTCAAACAGCCTCCCTACCCAGTCTCAACATAAGAACACACACTTACCATTTCCTGGCTTTCAATATGTTTAGTGTCCCCATTTTAATTTATTTTAGCTCCTGTCTAGCACAGAAACCTGGGGTTCCAGATCTATGACAGGAAACATAGAAATGGATTCAAAGAATGGCAGGCTTCAGAAACAAAAGGAACAGAAGAATGTGAAAGCCCACCCCTCATCACTGGCTCTGTGTTGATTGGACAGTTCTCACCTAAGAGACAGATTGGAAAGGGCTTCAGACACTTCCTCAAAATTGAGCCTGGTAAGTCTACTATTTGAGTGACAGTAAATTGCAGTCAGATCAGAAAGAAAGTCACAAAGACAAGATCTTGGCTGCTCTTTTTTGTTGATAAAGGACTTTGGATCAACCATGTGTTGTGGTACATGCCTGTATTCCCAGCACCTGTGCAGGCTGAGGAAGAAGGATTGTGAGTTCAAAGCCAGCTTAAGCAATAGTAAGACATTAAGAAACTCAGTGAGACACTGTCTCTAAATATAATACAAATAGGGCTGTGGATGTGGCTCAGTGGTCATGTGTCCCTCAGTTCAATTCCCAGTTAAAACAAACAAACAAACAAAAACCAACGGGGATCAGATCAAGGGGTATTCACTGCTGAGCCCCATGATCACAGATTAATGGATTTATGGATGGATAGAAACATAGATAGAGTGTTGGGACAGGGTCTCAAATTCTTCTGTGATGACTTTTCAATTACCTGATTTTTCAGGAAATCTCCACAGCCCTGATTATTTTTTATTTGCTGTGAAATGCATTAAGTGCCTAAGGACAGAATTATTTTATGGCAGAATTTCCTCCAAATACATAGATCCAGCATAGACAGAAGTAAAATTTTCACTGTATATAAAGTTAAATCAATTTATGAATACATGTGTATATATTTTTATAAAAAATAAATATTACAATTTAAAATTTTCTTTAATATTCATATTCTCTGGTCTTATGAGAAATCAGCTTGAGATTTCAACTCATAAGTAATTCCCTGAGGGAGTAATATCACCATCCTCTACAAATAAGGAGGCACAGGTAAAATTTTAAAATTTCTATTATTATCGTTAAAAATGAAAAAGGGTGGAGGGTGCCAGGTCTCTATATCTGTCAGTATCCCAGACCCTAGAGTATAAGTAACTAGATAATAATTATTCTTTGAGACTAATCAAAGGATTATGTCTTTTATTTTCTTTTGATATGGAGTACTATGAGAATATTAGCACAAATCACAGGCATTTATCTCTCTCTCTCTCTCTCTCTCTCTCTTTTTCCCATAACTTAATACAACCCATCAACAGAGTCAAATTTGAATTTAAATGAAAAAAAGTAAATCACTATTGCCAAGGTCAAGCCCCAGTAGGGATCTAGTGTCCTGAACTACAGGTGCTGAAGGATAAGTGGCATCCATGAAAGAAGAGGAGAAAGGATGACAGGTTGCAAGTTATGAGCAGCCTTCAGAAGTATCTGCTGCCCCTAGAAAGTATTTATTTTTATCCTTTTCTTAGGTAGTTAATATATAGCATCAAAACTTCTTTGGTTTATGTAATTTCAAGAGTTACATTTTTTTGGAGATATATTAATTGTCTAAGATATTGAGCACATTATTTAAAATATTTTCCTGTAACCTTTGCCAATCATGATTAAGCTTTTACATTTTTACCTTAATACCTAGAGGCTCAAATACACAACTTGACCAACCATCCTCGACCTATTGTTACCTTTCAACTTTAAATCATACCTATAATTATTCCAGTGACCTTTAAATTTAAAGCATACTTATAATTATTGGTAAGCTTTCTTACTTCTAAACTAAAGTCCCAATAAAACACACTTAAAAGAGTGAAATCCTATTACTTTAAAGCTTACTACTCTGAACTGTCTCAAAAATATGTCTCTATTAACTTTACATTATTAAGTTTTTAATTTCCAAGGTAATTTCCTTTTTACCTATTACCTACTTAACTGCTTTCTTAAAGAGTTTCTTTGATCATTGGTCAAGGTACACCAATTCTCATGTCTTTGTAATCTTTAATTAAAGGGCAGCTATGCACCTCAAACCATTTGTCATTTATATTAACTATTTATTTCCTTTTTTTATCATGAATTCCTGTGTAAAGCAAAGGAGAGTCTGTTAGTTGGAGGAATGTATGTCACACAGGTTGTGGCTTTAGAATGGGGGGCTTAGTGTAAATTGTTAAGCTTTTTCTCAGGAACCTTGATTTGCAATCTTTTCCCCATAAACTACTTGAGAAATAAAACTATTGTTGTATCTTCAGAGATATTGAAACATATCTCAGGGCATGTCTTAATTGTACCCTTAGTCTCATTCTGGGAATTTTTCTGCAATCGCCGGCAACACATACTTTTATTATTGATTGATGTATGCCCTTTTATTTATATCATGAGTATCATAAACAAAACACTTAAAATTCCTTATGGTTCCAGATTCCATGTGGTTCTGCTCTGACACAGCATCCCCCATGTGACCGTGTCAGTGGGTTCAGGAACACCCTCACCACACTATCTATAAGAAACCATATGACTTCATATGACTTCTGTGGAACTTGTAATTGAATCCTGGAATCCAGCCAATAATATTGGAGTAGTTATGTATCACTGTATGTCAAGTCATTATATAACTTATTGGCCCACTTGAACCCTGATTCAAATCCCCAGCCCTATTTTATATTTTATTTAAAGAGTCCCACTGAGTTACTTAGCACCTCATGTTTGCTGAAGCTGGAGTTGAACTCATAATCCTCCTGCTTCAACCTCCCAAAATACTGGGATTTATTTCAGCAGTGCACCACTACACTCGGTTCTGTTCACATATTTAATGAAAGGTTTCCCTCTCTGCATTGTCAACTATTATTTTTTTTCTATTCTACATTCCAAATGAATGAAGTATTTATAATGTTTTCAAAAGAACTGGATTGCAGTTTAAATATTTTGCTTTCTCTTTGTGAGCATTTTACATGAGAGAAAAGCAGACAAGCAACTTGAAAGTTTGAAAAATAAAAACAATGTGTCTCTCCCCTCTCTGTCTTCCCAGGCACAGACACCTTATCAAAATGTCTGATTTGAAATTTTTCTTATAAGAATTTTCTGTGTGATGCATGCTCATTCTAACCTCACATATTGTCCTACTTGGGGGTTTCATAACTGCTTGACAAAAAGCTGTGAAGAGACACCATATCTAAAGTCTGTTGAAGTGTCTAGTGAATATCATTCTTTTTTTTTTTTTTTTTTTTTTTTTTTTCTTCTAGAGAGCAGTATAAAGTATGAAGTGAAGGCCACTCCAGGGAGTCCCTGAGAGCCCTTCAGATGTCAAGGATCTTTTAGTGATATAGGGCTGGGACCCTCTGGGAAACTGAGGTACTGTGAAGACCACACCCCTTAAAATGCAGATTTTTTTTCAATCAAGACATAAAGTTCTCAAACTTACTGATCAGAGTTTCAAGCAATGAGTTTATTAGAAGTGATGTGAAAGAGGAAAAAGGTGACATTCTAAAGAGAGCGAGAGTTTTCTCTCTGAGGAGAGAACATGTCTCTCTTACATGGCTGTCTTGCATTCCAGTTTTCTTGGAGATCTAAATAGAGATTTCAAAGGGTCCAGCCCAAGTATAGTTCTTGACTTTGTACTGACAGTTTGGATAACATCAAACTCTCAAGTATCCACTGCCATTAACCTAAACCTAACTTTAGGTTAATTAGACTCATGCTCACCATTTCTAAATGAACTCATAAGCATAAATTCTTGCAGATTTTGTGGTTAGTAGGAATTACCCTTGTTTCTCTGATTTTCAGAATCTGGTCTACCATGGTCACAAAATTCTCCTGTTCAGGGTAACTTAGGTTGCTCTTCGAACATTATTTTGAAACTGCATTTCTCCTGCAGATAACAGTTTGTTAAGGAATGTGACAAATCCTGTCCAGCTAAGCCAGAAAGGATGCAAGTAAATTGCTTCTTAGAAAATAAAGCGTAGAGTCAATAGGTTGGTACTATTTATTTGTTTGTTTGTTTATGGTACTGTGTGTTGAAACCAGAGCTAGTCTACCACTGATCTACATCACCAGCCCTATTGTTATATTTTATTTAGAGACAAGATCTCACTCATTTTGTTAGTGTTTCTTGGATAAGTTGCTAAGACTGGCTCTAATTTCATAATTCTCCTGCCTCAACCTCCCAAGCTACTAAAAATACAGGCATGTAGCACCAATACCAAACTACCATTTATCTAAATCTGTGAATAATTCTACAATGAAAATGGACATGCAGTGTTTTCTGTGATGTAATGACTCCAGTATTTTTTTAGATACATACCCAGAATTACTACTAGTGGAACATAAGCCTTTTTTGTTTTAACTTTTTGAAGAACCTTATTACCATTTTCAAAAATAGCTTTATTCAATTAATATTCTGACCAATATTTTTTTCAACTGAGTCTTTTTATATGATGCTTGTATGCTCTGGAGTACCTATGTAAGGGTAAAAGAAATTGAAGTTAAAGCGTAAAAGTTAAAGGGTAAAAGACCGGGTGTTGTAAAGTCTAAGCTGCAAGGTCTGAGTTAAAATGTAAAGGATTGGGTATTGTTAGGTTTCCATGCTACCTGCAAAACTTGAAATCTCTGTAGCTGTTAAGAAAATGCTTGGAACTGCCCAGAAAATATTTCCCCTGACTATTTGGTTGTTTAATAAAGGCTCTGTGTGGTCGCATGTAGGCATTGCAGGGCCTGGACCAATCAGTTTAAATGTAACCCCCTCCTTAGGTATGACCTATCACTCCAGCCTGACCTGTTCCCGCCAATGAATGAACTAATCATGTTTAGGAGTTGTTGTTCAATTTTCCCACACCTCATGATGATTTGTTCTGATGTATACAACGCCCTCCACCCTCCCCCAAAAGTGTACTTAAGCAGTGCTCAGCCCCTGCTCGGGGCTCTGGGCTGCTTTCCCTTCTTGAGTGGGCACGGAGCCCCAGCATGCTGGTTCAATAAATCCCCCTTCTTCCAACTGCATGAGTGGTCACTTGGTGGTCTCTTTCTCTGACATTTTGCGGGACCCTTACATTTGGTGCGTTGGCCGGGAAAAGCGCATCGCCAGACAAGGAGACCTCCAACCGACTCCTTTAGGGGGTAAGTAAGGTGCCTCTTCCTCTTCTTCTTCCTCCTTTTCTTCTCCTCCTTGTTCTCCTTCTTGTTTTTCCTTTGCGATCGCTTAGAGCTTTTTGGTTTTTGGCTCAATGGAGAGTGTAAGTTCTCAGAGCTTTTTGTTTTTGGCTTGGTGGAGAGCGTAAATTCTCAGAGCTTTTTGGTTCAGGTTTGGTTTTTGGCTTGGATTGGTTTGGTTGGGTTGGCAGCGTGGCCGTCAGCAGAGAGTGTAAATTCTCCCTGGCAGTGGTGACAGACGTGTCCTAATCCACAGGCCACTCCTCTTAAGGGATGCCTTAGAGGATTCAGGGGTGGGGGGCGAAAGTGCCCCCAGGTGGTAGAGGGACAAGAGTGCCCTTGTTTGTACTCTGCTGCCAACCCGTTTCGTTTCGCCGGCAATTCTTTCTCTCAGATTGGATTCATAGTCTGTCTTTAATCTTTGCCTCTAAACTTGTATTAACCATTTACTGTTTGTCCTTGTCTCTGTGTCACTTTTGTATTGTCCCTGTCTCTGCCTGAGTAACTCCCAGTATGGGACAAAGCCATTCCACGCCTCTGTCCCTGAAGCCTTTCTTGGTCCCTGCCTCCACTCCAACCCCTTCCCCCAAGATCCTATCACTCAATCCTTCTGCTCCTCCCCCTTTTCCCTCCATTCTCCTTGAGTCACAAGATTGTAGATCTTGGGGTTGTGAACGAACGGGAGCTGCATGATGATCTTTGTGTGTCTTTTTGTCTGTGTCTCTGTTAAGTGTGATGGCATTGTTTTACTTTGGACTGATGCAGAGTCCCAAATTCCAAATGGCCTTAGATGTGTGGAAGTAACTTTAGCTAAATTTTAACCTAATGCTTCTCCTGTGAGGGACCAGAAGTCAATAGAACCATCAGCTTTTCTGTTCTCACCTTTTACACTTCTCTTAGCTGTGTTTTAAAGAACTTTGATAATCTTTACCCACCTTTGTTGAGCGAGATTAAGGAAGCAGTGTTTTCTTTTCTTCCCGTAGTTGGCTTGAGCACGCCCACTGCAGAGGGAAATGCCTTGGGTCTACAAACTTTGATATCTCACTTAAACTTTTCTCAAACTCGAAACAACTGCAAGCAGAAGATGAAATTTTTGGGAAGCTGACTACTGAAAAGTTAGGAGATGTGAGAAATGCCTAGTGCCTGGTGTCAGACCAAGCCAGAGGAACTAATCCTATAGGTAAAAGGTGGAATTAAGGGGCTCCCAGCAGCTGCCAAAGCCATTTTGCTTTGGGGAGTCTCCTCCTTCCTGACCTGCACTTTAGGGATTACCCCACCTCTGTTTGCTTAACTAATGAGACAATAAATGCAGTAATGTGTTGATGTTATAGTTTGTTTCATGGGGATGATCTTGGCTAAATGTGTATCTAAAAGATAATTTTTTTTATTGTAACAATCTGGTATCTGAATGGGTTTCTAAAGCATTGCACTATCTTGCAGTTAAAAGTTGGGTTTAAGCAATTGTTTAGTTTGATTTCAGATAGTTCATGCTAGAAAACTTAAATCTTAGGGTAAAAAAAAATTAGAAAGTTTCAATTTTGAACTGGGTAGCCTGAGAAAATTTCACTAGGTATTCCAGTGTATTAACTTGGGCAAAGATAATAAATTATGATATGATATCTGTTCCCCTCAGTGTGTAAGATTCAGGGAAAAAACAAAATGGGTGCTAAATTAAAATGTTGGTCTGGCTTATTGAAATGACATTAATTAGCAACAGTATTGGAAATTTTTAAGGCTTGATTTTGGATATACATGATAAAACTTAATACTACTTTAGGAACTTCAGAACAAAGGAAGCAGCTTAATGATCCTGAGAAAATTTCCTCTGATGGTGGCCTTTATATTATCAGAAAAAGATCCTATTTTCAGTTTTGTGTGGGCAAGTGTTTCTAATGTAAAGAGATATAAAGATAAAAATTTTTGAGAATTGTATCTTAAACCTGAAAATTATGACTTATAGCTAAAATGCCTTAGGCATGAGGTTTCTGCTCAGAATTCCAGTTTCCCCAGTTCCTTCCAGACCTCAGCCAGGACTTAAGCTGATATACAAATAGAAGAAGCTTGGGGCACTCAGCAGGAGACAGATTTCAGGCCCAAGGGAAAAAAAAAAGTTTAAAGTGTCTTTTTACCTGAACTCAAACTAGACCCCAACCAAAAAGTAAATTATATGGTATTTATTAATTACTGGCCAGTCATCTTTTTTAGGACTCTTGCTTTTTCTTAGATTCTGTATTTTTTTTTTTTTTTTTTTTTTTTTTGGAGCTCATGATTTTAATCCCACAGACGGGTTAATGTTTTCTGATCAGTTCTATTTCTGATCAACTGTGGAGTTTTTAGACATTGCAATGGAGATTTCACCTGAAAAAGCTACAAGGGTGTTACACTTGTGTTATGTGTTGTATGTCGGTATGTCTGTATGTGTGTATGTCCATATATCCTGCAGTGATATGACAATTGACAGATGAGGAGCGCTCATAAAAAAATTTAAAAATGGATCCAAATATCTTTGATTCACGTGATTCAAATTGTTCAATTTAAATTGGGTAAACAGATAACATGATGGTGTCTATAAAATAATCTGCTTAAATTCAGAAATTTACAGATATTGTTTTAAAATGTGAACAGAAGGAGGTTAACAGATGGAAAAGAAAAACTCGAAAGTTTTAGATATGGATTTAATAGAGGGAAAATGTGTTTCTGGATAAGAGAGTCTATGTGATTAAGTAATTAAGAGGGTTTAAGTAAGTGATAAAGAAGGTCTGTGTAAGTTATATGTGTAAGTTTGAGCAAGTAATCTTAAAGAAAATTAAAGATTATACAACTATGGTTAAACAACAGCTGTTATTTTTCAATATTGTAATGTTGTTTCTTTAAAAGCTAAACTTGGTCAATATAAAAACATCAATGTAATTATGGTGCTATTAATGTGTTCATATCTTCCAGGTATACAAGTCTGTAAGGTAGAAGCTTCAAAAGAACATTATATCAAGCTGGTGTTCTAAAGTTGTATGGTAATTTTAGGCTTAAAAGAAAAGCATGTTGGAGATTTGTTTATATCATTTGTGTTCTACAACTGGACTTGTTACCAATAAGATATGTACAGTTCCGTGTTACTTTTTACACTGAGATACAATTTAAATGTATTCTTAAGTTAATGAGAGCCTAATCTGTGTGAAGGTTTTATTGCAAAACACAAAAGTACAGTACTACTTTTCTACAAGAGGTTAAAAGCTTTCAGCCTTTAATTCATGTTTTAAATGTGATATTATATTGTGTTAGCTAATGTTCATGTAAACTTGAACAGCAATTTATGTAAACTTTGTAAAATGATCAGCTTCAGAACTATAGTACTTGAGATTTATAAAGATCCCTGCCTTACTTGAGATAAGGCTCTGTCCCATCTCACTACATGTGAAAGTTGCTATGAAAGAAGTAAGCCAGATTTCAGACAGTTAAAGTTGTGTCCAAAAGTAGGTTTTTGCCAAGATTACTAGGATCTCAAATAGGAAATTATGATGTATAACCCTGCCAGAATTAAAGGTAGCTATTATGTACGCTAAATATGTTTTTACCCTAGTTAGTTTTGTTTTGTACTTTGCTTATAGATGGTTTAAGAATTGCCTGTTAATGTTTTAAAGAGGTACTGCTTTACGAACTCACAACCTGGGTCAACTTAAGATAAGGAGTTATCACCTACAGGATAGAGAGATAGACATTAAAGCCCAGTTCTCTTAATAGAAGGCTGTTAACTTATTTGATGGATGTTTAAGATTAAGTTTTAAAATTAAAAATTTGGCTCTTGCCCTCTGAGTCAGTCTGAATCAGGGAATAGTGGACTTCTCCAAAGGGCTCTGCAACTCTAGGCCACATAACCTCCTGAGCAGGGAGATTAATGAGACCAGTGGAGGACAGAAAGCCAATCGGTGCATTTGCTGTAAAGAGGAGGGTCATTAAAAAGGGGAGACATCCCTGATGCTTCTGAGGGAAGCCACATGGTCAAGCAAGGCCTGGACCCATCCTAAGGTAAATGGCACTAGCAGAAGTGAGAAGATGCTATGAAGTTCCCTGAGGACTCCCAGGGAAACTCAGCTGACTGTTGACAATAGATAAGAACAAAAGTCAGTTTGACTTGCTTCATCTTAAACACTTAGCAAAGATAGTTAAAGCCAAAGCACAGCTGTTCCTGGACATTTTAAATGATAATAATAGTTAAATGTAACTTCCAAAAATAAGTAAACTAGAGGCTACAAAAGAAATTCTCAGACAGGAATGCCTGGTAACTATTAAAAGGAACTGCCAGAGTAGTTTTTAGTTTAAGGCCCACAGATATTCCTAACCTACACAGGTAGGCTTGGTGTTTGCTAGTATGGTTATCCAGCCTGAAGTAGCAAAATTAAAGGCTTCTCTATTAGACATAGGTCATACTAGTAAAAAGGACATCTGTAAACCTAAATGTTAGTTGTTGTATTTACATCCCTGACATTTCTGGCAAGGTGACAAATATCCTTAAAGATTTACATGCTTAGATAGAAGCCATGTCCTCAGCAACTTTGTCGTGGAAACAATATCTTAGCTTCTGGTTCTTGGTACTTCCTGGTGGAAAACATTGTTAGTCTCTGTCTTGGCCATTATACTCATTGGCATATTCCTGTGCTGTGGCATTTATTGCTGCATCAATATGGTTCCAGTAAATTAATGAATTTTTGTTTCTCTTATAGACCACCTATCACTGGAATGGCCCTCCAGCCTAATACTTCTCAATTGGACTTTTATCATGGACCACTCGATAGACCCGATATTTTTAAAGGGGGACTCCAAACTGCTTGCCCCACACCGTCCCTTCTCAGCCTGAAGAAGCCAGAAAGATTCTCTTCACCACCCCTTCCTTACAGCAGTAAGGAGTTCCCAAGTTAGAGGGGGAAATTAAGCCAGATTTTAAGTTAGGTAGTCAGTGTAGTTAGATAAATCGGGGTCTAATATAGAGTGGAATCTAAAATGGAGGCCATGCTGAAAATGATTCTGGGGAATGCAAAACAACTCATGAAATGTGAAACCCTTCAATAATTGTGATGTATTACTTTTAAGATTAAAAGTAGTCAGAAAAAGGAGTGGGGAATGTAAGGGTAAAAGAAATTGAAGTTAAAGGGTAAAAGACCGGGTGCTGTAAAGTTTCTAAGCTGCAAGGTCTGAGTTAAAATGTAAAGGATTAGGTATTGTTAGGTTCCTATGCTACCTGCAAAACCTGAAATTTCTGTAGCTGTTAAGACAATGCTTGGAACTGCCCAGTAAATATTTCCCCTGACTATTTGGTTGTTTAATAAAGGCTCTGTGTGGTCGCATGTAGGCATTGCAGGGCCTGGACCAATCAGTTTAAATGTAACCCCCTCCTTAGGAATGACCTATCACTCCAGCCTGACCTGTTCCCGCCAATGAATGAACTAATCATGTTTAGGAGTTGTTGTTCAATTTTCCCACGCCTCATGATGATTTGTTCTGATGTATACAAAGCCCTCTGCCCTCCCCCAAAAGTGTACTTAAGCAGTGCTCAGCTCCTGCTCGGGGCTCTGGCTGCTTTCCCTTCTTGAGTGGGCATGGAGCCCCAGCATGCTGGTTCAATAAATCCCCCTTCTTCCAATTGCATGAGTGGTCACTTGGTGGTCTCTTTCTCTGACGTTTCGTGGGACCCTTACAGAATAAGAATGTTCTAAGTCTCTTAAAGGTGATGGCATCTCAGAGACAACGAAATAGGAAATATATAAAAATGTCAGCACATTGGTGAATTTTTAGCACTAAAAACTATTCAAAAGTGACTTTCTAAAATAAGATACACATTTCTATATCCTTTTTTTTTGGGGGGGGGGGGGCGGTGAGTACCAGGGATTGAAACCAGGGGCACTCAGCCACAGAGCCACATCCCCAGCCCTATTTTATATTTTATTTAGAGATAGGGTCTCACAGAGTTGCTTAGCGCCTCATCATCCCTGAGGCTGGCTTTGAATTTGAGAGACTCTTGTCTCAGCCTCCAGAGATGCTGAGATTACAGGTATGTGCCACCACATTTCACTTCTAAATCCTTCTGTCTACACTTGAATTCTTTTTTTTTTTTTTTGGCAAAGGTCAACAATCTTTTATTGTGGCTTGAGGGGGGGAGGGGAGTGCTGCACCCTGAGCGATTGTCCGGAGCCCAGATGCCTTGAGGGGAGGGGGGCCGAGTTTTGCTACTGCAGCAGCTGGTCAACCTTGGCCCTGCCCATTGGCACCTTGGTGGGGCAATAACCATGTCAATGGGTGTTGCTAAGGGCCAGAGCCAAACAGGGCATCACCCGGGCTATTTCAAAAATCTCTCCACATAGCATGGGGCAGGGGAGGGGAGACCAAGGCCACTGGTAGGGGAGGGGAGTCTCAGTGGCATGTGAGGAGGGTAGAGGAGGTCATGGTCCCGCAGGGACATCCCCCTCGACATTTTTGGGTGGGGCTGGGGCGCTCACTTGCAGCCCTTGGGCACCTTGGGGATGCTGGGCTTGGCTGCCTTACTGGCCTTGCTGCTGCCGCTGCTGCCCTTGTTTTTGGTGGTGGCAGCCTTTGGGAAGCTTGCTTGGTGCCTGTGGCGTCTTTGGTGGATAAGGGGTCCACGTGGCACCATGCCCCCACTTCTTGGGCTTGTGCACTGCAAGCGCAGGTGCGGGGCCACTGCTAGCTGGCCACCAGCTATTTTTAGCGGTTGGGCTTGAAAGACCTGGTGGGCCTGTGCCCTTGACCTGCAGCAGCAAGTTGTTCTGCATCAGTATATACCAAGTACTTGAGGTGAGTGCGGCCATTCTGCTGGTCAAACTCCCAGGACTTGCTGGCCTCTGCTTAGATGTGTGCCAACAAGTAGCCCCTGCTTGCCCAGCTTGTGGACAACTCCACCACCAGCTGGCTGTACTTACCCAGCTGGTTCTTCTTGTGGCTGCTCTTACACTAGTGGCCACTGCAGGCCTTGTCACTCCCGTCACCCTCTCGCTGTCCTCTTGGCCCCCTCTGGGCCCATGGGCAGCAGGGCCTCCTCCAGGCCCATGGATATGGTGGCCAGCAGGTTGGTGGCAGGTGGTGTGTGGAAGGGGGGGACACCAGGAAGAGGAATGCAAGGGGCCACAGGGGGCTCGGGTTGCAGGGCAATTCCAGGGGGGAGGAAGAGCAGCAGGGCCTGGGGCTGGGAGGCAGGACTGGGGAAAGAGGGTCTAGCACCATCGGGGAGCGGGGTAGGGGTCCAGAGCAGCTCAGGATCTGGAGGAAGGCTGGAGGAGGACTCCAGTCTGAAGCCCACCACTGCTGCCGCTGCTGCTCCAAAGCTGCCTGCCATCTGGACATCTGTGTTGCGCTCTGCTAAGCTGTTGTAGGAAAAAAATAATGTTGTAGGCAAGGCACCAAAGATAGCAGGAAACAGTTTTATTTAGCTGCAGCCAGGTTCAGAAGGTACAGCCTTTGCTATAATCAATCAATCCCCTGAACAGTGAATACAGGTAATTTCAGAGTTTTTATACCCAGCATGTAAGGGGAGGGGCTCAGAAGTTCACAGTCTGCAGAAGTTCACACAAAAGCAGCTTTTTCCTTCACTGTTTTAGGCAAGTTAATACTTCAAGGACAACACCTGAGAAAGGGAGAGCTTCTCCTCTTTCTTTCTTCCCCTGCCAGCTGTTACCATGGAGCCCAAGTGGTATCTTCTTCTTATCTTAAAAAAAATGTGTACATCTCTGTGAAGCCCAGCTGAAGGCCAGAAGCCTCATTAGCACATTTTTAGAAACTACTATACTGGATAAATTTGTGAAAAATTATTAAGGGGGTGCCCAGCACCTGGAGTGCTGGTATCTTCCTGGCCAGTGGCCAAGGTTAACAGGGCAACAGGAAAATAGTAAATTTATCCATATTGAAATTTTTCTCATAGACTCTTTGGCTGACCATCCCAAAATCAGCCATGTTTAGAATTCCTGGAGAAGCCCAGTTAAGACTTTTTCTGTGGAGAGGGGGTGCCACTTCAATTCCCCCTTTAATGATGTTCCCCATAATTTAATCCTTTAAATTACAGAGCATCATTTTTATCATCTTGGCTTAAAGCCTTATATAATGCCAGAATTTTAGTTGTTGTCCTCCTTTCAACAGCGGCTTCTATAGTGGAACCAATAGTTTTAATGCACAGTGGAGCCAAACATGGAAGCAATAAACAGGTTAACAGCAGAATACCCACTATACCAATTAAGCTTTTAAACACACCAAGAGTTGAAAACCAACTCCCTAAAAGTGTGTTAGGGTCCCAAACTTTAATGCTTCTCCATGTCTGAAATGGCACTTGTGCCAGTTTTCTTATGTTGTTGTCTATATCCTTGACTGCTTGTCCATTATCATCTATTTGGATGCAACAATCTGAGCTGTTGAACTTTCCACATATTCCTCCTTCTTCTGCCAGTAGGAAGTCTAATGCCAAGTGGTTTTGATAGATGGCAGCTCGCATCTGGTTCTGTTGTGTAGCTATGAGGTCAAGACCTGTGGCAGTCTGATTAGTTATGATTTCCAGTACAGCTTGTAAGTAGATAATTCTGTTCAGCATGTAAATAGGACTCCTATAACCTCAACTGCCATCTTGTGCCCAGGTAGCTGCCACAGGCTGGCTGGCTGGACAAAATAACCGGGGGCGGGGGTGACGAATAACTTGTGTACGTTGATACAGCAGGAGTGGAAGCCATTTATTGTAGGACCGGAGCGATATTTATACATTCCACACAGCTTATCTTAATTAGCATAAACTATATACATCAGTCAACCAATAAGAAATCTCCACACTTAATGGCTCGCTGGTGTTACTTCACAAACCACTCCCTCTGGCATTTTGCCAGGCACCATCCAGACTTGTTTACAGACTCTAACAGGTAGCAGGACAATAAGTAGCAATAATCCTCTGGGGTGTACATTCATCTTCATCCCAAGATTGGTGGCCTACTAGATCAATCTCTTGCCCAATGTATATCCTTTTTCTTGGCCCTAGATCCTCATAAAAGGGGATTCCTAGGTTCTTTCCAGTAGCATTAGGCAGTAAGAAAAACCCTGGTCTAATAGTGACAGTAATACAAGTTCCTCTCCAATTTGTTGAAAGTTGGGTATAAGCCCTTTTCCCACAAACCCCAAATAGGTACTATCCAGTTAGTGCTTTCCAGTTAGTGGGAGCTGGGTTGCTCCAGAATTTATGAATTTCAGGGATACCCCAAAAGGAACTGATCTGGTTAGTGTCTGGGCATGTAGAGTCAAAAAGTGCTCTTCTCTTATGGGACTTTTTGCATATTAGATCTCTAATTCCTAGCCAGCCTGGGTTATCTGCCCAAAACCAAGTAGGTTTCTCTGGCCACCAGGTGGAGTTCCAAAACAATATTCTATTACATGGGGTTTCACCTACCCATTGTGTATGATGGGGTCCAAATCTGCAAATACATTCTTCATCAAATATTTCTGAAATAAGAACCCAGCCTTGGGGCCTTTCATTTTTTAGTTCCATTTCTGTTTTATTCCAAAGTTTTAGGGAGTAAGCATCTAGATCTATTCCTGTCCATTGCCATTCCTCACTCATAAGGGCTCCCCCACAGACCAAACAATTTTTAACCCCAAGGTTTTTAGCAATTCATTTTGATAGGTGCAGAAAGAGATTCTTCCCTAAGGGAGGAAGGTTGAGATTTGGCCTCAACTCTTCATACAGTTTAGCTTTAGGGTAAGGAATTAGAGTAGGTCTCAAGGCAACTGGTTTCAAATCACTTTTTATAAAACTTTTCCAAGTTTTATAAACTTGGCTGGGAGTCTAGTGGCCAACAATACCAAATTCCATTAGTAAAGGGGAAATTTCCTGGGCAAGTTATTTTTTCCTTAAATTGTGATTTGATTCCTGCCATGTAGACTCTTTTTTCTTCCCAGAGGCAAACCATCATCCACCTATAGCATTCCTCTGGTGGGACAGGTCCTAAGTATATGTTTTTTACCACCTTTTGGTTATAGTAGATTGGCTTGACACATGGTTTGCATGATCTCTACTGTTGGGTAGGAATAAGGGAGAACTCCTTAAGATGAACAAAATAACCCATACTAAGTGATAGACTAACATTTTGGCTAGCATAGGTTGGACAGCTTAAGTTAGCAAAGCCAAACTAATAACATCAAACAATTCTTAGAAACGTATATAAGCAAGATAATGAACATAAGTGAAATTTTGTTTTTTAGAGCCCAGAGTGTTAACCATTACACTATAGGAATTATCTTAGAGGTTAAAAGGGTCCATTAGTTTTCATAGGAGGTTTATCTTTCACTATGAATAGATAAGCCAGTCCCTCCTGTGCGGCTGAAACAAGCTTCGGCTGTGCATAGACCAGTCAGCTTCCAGAGTGACTGGAGCAGGGTTGTTGTCCTTCTGATCCTTAAGCTTCTCTGATGCTCCTTTTCTCCAGATGGTCAGCTTCAAGGGTATTGTGGCATCTGGAGAGCACTCCCAGTCTGCAGCTGCAGGCTTGAGTCTTGTGTAATGAATCCAGGGGCCTATTTCTGCAACCTTGACTGCAGTTGGGGTGGATAAAATAACAGAGAAAGGGCCCTTCCTAAGAGGTTTTAAAGGTTAAATATTACATTCTTTGACCCAGACTAAGTCTCCTGGCTTGAAGGAGTGTGCATCTATTGTTAAACTTACTGGCAACCTCTCTCTAACCCATTGGTTGAGAACCTGCAAAGTTTCCCCTAAGGCCTGAAGTTGCTGACTCAGGGATTCCCCTATCTCTCTTAAGTCTACCTGTAGCCCCCTAATAAGAGGGGGAGGCTTTCCAAACATTATCTTATAAGAAGAGGATCCAGTCCTCCTGGTGGGAGTGGATCTAATCCTCAAAAGTACAATAGGGAGAAGTGCATCCCAGTGTAAGTGTGTCTCCTGACACAGCTTATCCAATTGAGTCTTCAAAGTCCTATTCATCCTTTCATCTTTACCAGAACTCTGAGGCCTATAGGAGGTATGTAACTTCCATCTGATATTTAAATTTTGGGCCAGTAATTTTATCACCTCAGCCACAAAAGCTGGCCCATTGTCTGAGCCAATAATTATCGGGATACCAAATCTGGGATTAATTTCTCAGAGGAGTACTCTGGCTACCACTCTAGCCTTTTCAGAGTGGGTTGGAAAGGCTTCTACCCAACCCGAGTATGAACACACAAACACCAGAAGATATTTATAGCCCCATGAGAATGGTAGTTCCATGAAGTCTACTTCCAAATCCTTGAAAGGTGCTCCTCCTATACTTTGAATTCCTGGTGAAAGTTTTGGCCCTGGTATGGATTTGTTATGTGCACACACCTCACATTGTTCACAAATCACTGAGGTAATGCTTGTGAGCCAAGGGATATAGAAATATTGGCTCAGAATTGTCTTAAGTACTGTACATCCAATATGTGTCCCTCTATGGAACTGTATGATAAAGGCTGGGGCTACAATCTCAGGAATGGCTATGTGGCCATCAGAAAATTTCCACCATCCACCAGGGAGATAACTTCCTTCTTCTGTCCTAAACCAATTATTTTCATGCAAGGAATATTTTGGCTCCCATGGTGTTAGTGGGTCTGGCAGGAGAGCAGCATTTAAATCCAAGGCTGGATTATCTTCTCACTTGTAGTCAGCTGATCTGGCCTCTCTGTCAGCTCTCTGGTTGCCCTGAGCAACCACAGTATTTCCATTTTCATGACCCTGGCAGTGCATAATCACAACCCTTTTGGGAGCCCACACCACATCTAAAAGTTTAAGAATTTCTTGCCCATATTTTTTGTCTTTTCCTCCTGAGTTAATTAGCCCCTTTTCTTTATATAAGGCCCCATGAATGTGCAGGGTGGTGAATGCATATTTTGAGTCTGTGTAAATATTTGCACAGACTCCGGCTGCCAGCTGAAGTGCTTGAGTCAATGCAATAAGCTCTGACTTTTGTGCTGAAGTTCCCTGAGGCAGAGGTTCCACCTCAACAGTAGAGTCCAAAGTGACCACTGCATATCCAGTAAAACGAATCCCAACTTTAATAAAACTGCTTCCATCTGTAAAGTACTCTACATCAGTGTCCTTGAGAGGCTGGTCTGTTAGGTCTGGTCTGCTGGAGAACACTTTACCCATGACCTCAACACATTTGTGATCAGGTTTTCCAGGTCCACTGGGCATCAAAGTTGCTGGGTTTAGAGTTTTAACAACCTCAATGCAAACACGTGGGTTTTCATGCCCTGATATTTAATCATTCTTTCATTAGTGAGCCAATAGTGTCCTTCATATTCTAACAATGTCAAAATTGAATGAGGAACTCTGACAACCAGTTCTTGCCCCATGGCCAGTTTATCAGCTTCCAACACCAGAAGATCTGTGGCTGCAAAGGCACATAAAAAAAGTGGCCAGCCCTGGGCTACAGAATCCAGCTGAATCTATTTGACAAATAGGCCACTGGATGGTGCCATGTTCCCAGCATCTGAGTCAAAACTCCCACAGCCACTCCAAACCGATCATGGACATACAGGAAAAAAGGCTTCATGTGGTTAGGAGCCCTAATCCAGGTGCACTGGTGATGCTTGTTTAATGACTTCAAAGGCCTTTTGTTGTGTTGGCCCCCACATCAGAGGATCTCATTCTCCCCCTTTGTGGCTTCTTAGAGGGGTTTCACCATAACTGAATAGTTGGGGATCCATATATGGCAGAATCCAGCAGCTCCCCAAAATTCTCTAATTTGGCAGCAGTTTGAAGGGACTGGAATTGAGCAGATTGCCTGTTTTCTTTCAGAGCCCAGCTGTTGTTGCCCCTGAGTTAGATAGAAACCAAGGTATTTGACCTTTTCCTGACAGATTTGGGCCTTTTTCTTTGAAACTTTGTAACCAGCCTCATATAGGAGAGTGAGAAGCAGTTGTGTCCCCTTCATGCAGTCCTCTTTAGTTGCGTCAGCCAGCAACAGATCATCTACATATTGGAGCAGTGTGCACCCACACTGCCTTGCAGGAAAGGCTTTTAAGTCAGCCAGTGGACAGCCAGTGCTGTCCCAAAGATAGTGGGTGAGTTTTTAAAACCTTTTGGTAATCTAGTCCAGGTCAATTGGCCTTTGTTCCCATTGGAATCTCCCCATTGAAAGGCAAAGAGCTGCTGACTCTGTGGTGCCAGTTGAATGCAAAAGAAGGCATCTTTAAAGTTCAGGCAAGTGAAATATGCTGCTTCAGCCAGAAGCAGACTTAATAGTGTATATGGATTGAGGACCACAGGATGTAAAGTGACTGTGGCTTTATTTACTAAACGTAAATCTTGGACTGGTCTGTAGTCATCAGTTCCTGGTTTTTGAATAGGCAAAAGAGGTGTATTCCATGCTGATTGGCACGGCCTGAAAATCCCATGTCTTAAAAGTCTGTCCAGATGTTTTTGAATCCCTAGTTGTGCCTTATGAGGAATATGATATTGCCTCAGGCATATTGGCATAACTCCCAGTTTTAATTCCACTATTACTGGGGCAATATTTTGGGCTAGTCCAGGTGGATTGTCCTCTGCCCATACTCCTGACACTTGGAAAGGAAGCTGGGGCTCTTGTTGTGGTGTCTCTACTAAGCTGAAGAGGTGCCAATCCTCATCCTGGGGAATGGTGAGGATTAAAATTTTTTCCCAATTATAAAGCTGCCTGACCTCTTGCATCAAAAGTAATTTGGGCCTGGAGTTTTCCTAGCAAGTCTCGACCGACCTATCAATGGTACTGGGCACTCTGGCATATACAGAAACTCATGAGTCACTTCATGACCTGCTAAAGTGCATCGCCGCCGAGGCAACAGGAAAGGATGACGAGCTTTGTTGCCTGTGACCCAAATAATTGTAGTCTGTTTCTTTGAAAGTGGTCCCACCGGCCTGGTCACCACTGAGTGGTGTGCCCCAGTGTCCACCATAAAGTCCATGAGTTGGCCCCCTACAAACATTTGGACCATAGGCTCCTGGGGGCCCAATGGGATGGAGCCTGGTCAGTCTTGGTCCTCATCATAACTTTCCATGACTGCCAGTCCCACAAAATTCTCTCTGGGGTATCAGGTGGGTGTTTGTGGCATTGAGCATCATGGGAGACCCTTTTGTAGGGCTGGTATCGTCCTCTAATGATTTCACTTCTCTTGTCCTGGTAAGGAGTAGCAGCAGCCCAATTGGCTTTCTTCTGCCTGGGGCATTCAATCTTCCAGTGGCCCTCTAGATGGCAGTAGCTGCACTGGTTTGGTCTCAGCTTAATCCCAGGATGTGATGGTTCCTCCAGCCAGACTTTTCTTTGGCTCTGCATTTAACTGCAATTTTGAATATTGTTTTGGCTTTGTTCTGGCAAGATCCCCCTTTGAGGGATTCTTGAATTCACAATAAAGGCAGCTGCAAGTAAATCCATTTTCTTTTTCATCTTTTTGTCTGCTTCTCATTGGGCCTCTTGATCTTGATTGGTGAACACTGTAGTGGCAACCTCAATCAGCTTATTGGCACACTTTCCACAAAAACCTTCTAGTCTTTGTAACTTTCAGCGAATGTTTCCCTGAGCTTTTCCCACAAAGGCACTGTTTATCATCTGCTGATTGTCTGATGCCTCAGGATCAAAGGGAGTAAAGAGTTGAAAGGCCTCACACAGTCATTCGTAGAATTGACTGGGGCTTTCATCTGGTTTCTGGATCACTTCTGATATCTTATTCATATTTAGAGCTTTCTTTCCTCCTTTCTTTAGGCCTCCTATGAAAGCCTCTCAATATCTCCTTATCCTCTGGAGGTCCTCCTCATTGTTGGGGTCCCATCCAGGGTTAGTGTCCAGGAACTGGGCTTGGGATTAGGCTTGGATATTGCCTTGTGCATCTGGAGCATGTTTCTCTAGCCATTTTAAAGCTGCTTGAGTTACCCGTCTATGTTCCTCCGTATTAAATACAGTCAGAAGGAGCTGGCGGCAGTCCACCCAGGTAGAGTTTGTATAATGGATTGTATCAAATTAATCATTGCCTGAGGCTTTTCTGTATAGGAGGGAGTATGATTTTTCCAATTTAAAAGATCAGTGTCACTGAAAGACTGATACATATAAATGCATTGTCGCCCTCGAATGTTCCCTTCCTCGTCAACATAGGCTGGTCCTCTAGCTTCTCTTAAAGGCATCTGGAGCACTCTCCTTTGAGTAATGGCTCTAGTCTTAGGACAGGCTCCCATTTTGGTCTCATAAGGTGGAAGAGGAGACTTAGGTTCAGGGGAAGTTTCTGGCTCTGAGGACGAATTGGAGGAAGGAGTAGAGGGTGTTGGAGCACTATCATCTTTAACCTCTGAAGATGAGGGAGCTGTAGGTGCAGGCTGTTGTTCCAGTGGTCTTGGTAAGGTTGGGTAGAGTGGTACATATGGTGGTGGAGTCTTTTCTGGCTCACTTGACAAAACTGGTTTTTCCTCTGGCTTTTTTTTTTTTCTGTCAGGTTCCTTCTGTCTATGTGCCTTTCATTGTGTCTTAGAGGCTTCTATGCTTCATGCTAACATCAGCTTGGACTGTCCATCTAGATAGGCTTTCAACCAAGGGGGCTGCTTCTGTACTATTTCCTGCCAGCAGTCAATATAAGGGAACTGGTCTGGGTGCCCAGGAGTACCAACAACTATAAAAAGACCTCAGCAATGACTCTCTCATCTAAAGATCCTTCTGGTGGCCAGCCCACACCTAAGGTGGGCCATTCTACTACACAGAGAGAATGCAACTTTTGGGGAGTGAGTTTCACCCCATAATTTCCCTTAAAACCCTACTTAAAAATTTTTAACATACATTCCAAGGGGTTCAAGGAACTCTGTTTACTTTGTGTTCCTCTCATGGGTTTTACCCTGAGTCAGTGTTGCACACTTAGAACAAAACACTTAGGACAAGACTCGCTTTCTGTCCATTCCCTTTGCAGGGACTTAGGGCCCTCTTAGCCTTGTGGGTCGGTATCAACCCCCAACCTGGAGCTTTCACCTAGATGTTGGTTGGTGAAATTCCACCATAGATTGTATGAGGTTCCATGGAACCGCAGATCAGGACTCTGCACTCGCTTTGACCCTAGGGTTGATTTGGAACCCTTCCCTTTGTCTGTCTCATTCACACACTTTCACATAGACATAGCCAGGACAGAATTTCCATACTGATGTAATTCCAACAATTTCAAACCAAACAGAAAAGGGAGCCACGGTTTCACCTCTGCTTGCTGACCCCGAACAGAGACTACTTGGGCGAATCCTTGGGTTCATTTCAGCTCCAACCACTTTGGAGGGTACTCAGGACCCAACAGAGGGTGATCAAGCCTCTCTTTCACTCACTTAAGAGAAGTCAGGTGGGCTAAAAAAAACAAATGGAACCTGGCCCTACCTGTTCAGTTGGGCGCTGCTCCAAAACCCTAATTTTGGTTCCTGCTGCCTTTGGGTTCTATTGTGCTCCTGGGTGGCAGCCCCAGAGCACTAGGTAAGTCAATCCTCCTTCAGGCTAAGAGTCGCCTGGGTGCACCAAGGGGAATGCTGTCCCCCACAACCCCAGGGAAGCCTGTCCCCAGAGACAAGAAAGGCAGAATAGCCTTCCTTATTTCCCCTGTCTCATCTGGGTTGCCAAAAATATTGTAGGGACAAACGAGGCAAGGCACCGAAGATAGCAGGAAACAGTTTTATTTGGCTGCAGCCAGGTTCATAGGGTACAGCCTTTGTTACAATCAATTAATCCCCTGAACAGTGAATACAGGTAATTTCAGAGTTTTTATACCCAGCATTTAAGGGGAGGGGCTCAGAAGTTCACAGTCTGCAGAAGTTCACACAAAAGCAGCTTTTTCCTTCACTGTTTTAGGCAAGTTAATACTTCAAGGACAACACCTGAGAAAGGGAGAGCTTCTCCTCTTTCTTTCTTCCCCTGCCAGCTGTTACCATGGAGCCCAAGTGGTATCTTCTTCTTATCTTAAAAAATGTGTACATCTCTGTGAAGCCCAGCTGAAGGCCAGAAGCCTCATTAGCACATTTTTAGAAACTACTATACTGGATAAATTTGTGAAAAATTATTAAGGGGGTGTCCAGCACCTGGAATGCTGGTATCTTCCTGGCCAGTGGCCAAGGTTAACAGGGCAACAGGAAAATAGTAAATTTATCCATATTGAAATTTTTCTCATAGACTCTTTGGCTGACAGTCCCCAAATCAGCCATGTTTAGAATTCCTGGAGAAGCCCAGTTAAGACTTTTTCTGTGGAGATAGGGGGTGCCACCTCACTCTCACCAAAGAGATTAACCACAAGACATTTTAGAGGCTAATGATTCTGTAGAAATAGCAATTTAAAAAAACTTGGAAAAACAAAAAATATTTAGATGAGCCCCACCACACCTTGTCCTCATCCTGAAGACTCCAAGACTTTTCATTCTGTGGATGGAGATGGCTTCATATGACTGCTTGAACAAGAGTGTGCTCATAAAGTACATTTCCTCTGCCTCAGAAAGCAATATTTGTTGGAAGATTGTGCCTGAGCTATTTTCTCTCTCAGTTGGCCACTCAGCTCTATTCTGCTCAGCTCTGTTTAACAACTGGATTTCAGTCTGGCTTTCTCTGGCTCCTCTCTCAGTGCTTGTAGGGGTCATCCTTAGGGGGGTCAATGAATCCCACCTGCTCAGACTCAGTACAACTACACCAGAGAAACAGCTTAGTAGGGGTGAGAGACACAAAGAGTCTAAGTAGCAGAGGTCCAAACAATTAAAAAACAGAGCTTCTCTCCAAAACCTAGAATTCTAAGAAATTATGGTCTGATTGCAAAGGGACACGAGAGAAGAGAAATCATTCCCCAACAAAGAATATTTCCTCTACACTCACTTATTGTTTTATTATTTTGGGTGAGATGGTTATGTTTTACAGATTATGTTTGGAATAGCTAAAAACTATGAGGAACCCATACAAGACAGCAATATGGCTGGGAAGCTATGGTGCAACTATTCAATGAGCTCTTATGCAGAGCTAAGAATGATGGTTTGAAATTATGGATGGTTTAATTCACATATGTTCATATGTAATGACATTTTGCCCTTTAAAATGTGTTCAGAGGACAGCTCTCTGGTTAAGTATTTTTCATAACAAAGCAAAGCACACAGGGGGGAGCCTGAGGGGATGGCAGGAGGCCTTGTGGCCGCAGGGCATTCCAGGTGTGTGCAGTGGCCAGCCCAGTGAGCTGTGCCATCAGATATGAAAAAAAATTTTTTTTTTCTATTGTGCTTCCTATTAAGGCAGAGGTCGTGAAGTGGCAGTGCAGGTGGCTTCTCCAGGGGCCAGGAGGCATCTCTTCCACCTGAGCTCTTAAGTGGACTCATGCTCAGGGTGAAACCTTTCCACCTGCGTGCACCCTCCCCACTGACTGCAGCTGTGGGAGATATTCTGTGCATGTGCAGAGACCTATGGCCAAGGGGCAAAGACTGGGAATGCAGCCCACCCTTCTCCTCAGTCCACAATGGAAGGTGAAGGAGGTCACGGGACTGGCTGCCTGCCCTCCTTTTCTGCTCTGCTCATTGCTTTTGAATTTGTCTTTATGGTAAATAGATTAGTAACAAATTCCCTGGATTTTTCGTTTGGGGGGTGGGGGTGGTAGGATGGCCTTTGGCCTGAGCCCAAGCAACTCCATTAAAAAAAAAAAAAAACCTGCAGACTCACCAGGCACATCCACAGATCCCTCCAGTGAGGCCTCAAATGAGGTTCCTTTCCCTCACCCTGATAAAGAGAGTGAAGGCCCTGGCAGGGTGCCCTCCCCTTATAAGAGGGAAAGGCGAGAATATCAGGGTGGAGACCACAAAACCAGATGTTTCTGACCCAGGGTGAGTGATGTCACTGAGAAACCTGATAGTAGCTCATAAGGATTGAAAGGGGGTCAAAAAACTTGCAAAATTTAGTATCAATGATAGAGAAAATGAACCAGGATTCAGCCAGCAGAAACAAGGATGCACTTGAGCTGAAGAGCCTGATGAGGACCTGACATCACATCACTTGTCTTCATTCCCTGAGCCTCTGCATGATCCTCACCACTCTCAAACTCTACCACCTCATCTGGGTTTTAGTAAAAGCCACAACTCCTTCCTCTGATCCCATCCTCAACCACTCCTTGCCAGGAAATGCCTGCCTTGGTTCTGGACCTGATCACTGTGGCCTGAGTAAGTGTGCATCTGCTGGACTCAAAGCCTAGTCTTAAGACCTTTAAAGGTAGCATGCAGGGGGAATGTCTGCCAGTAGCTGATCATGATTAAGGGTGCTTTGCAGTGCTTAGAATTAATCTAGAATTGTTTGCTGTGAATTAATTTTGTCTATTGCAGTGCCTAGCATTAAGGATTGTCATTTTTTTTTTTTTGATTAAGAACCTAAAGAATGAAATTGCATTGAATCATTTGAGTGAATAATTCATTGAAAGGGACAGAAGTGCATGGAAATTCTTTATTTCTCCTCTCAACTGCATATGTCACAATTTTGCCCCCTTATGACAGGGGGTTACTGGGGATTGATCCCAGAAGAGCTTAACCCCTGAGCCATATCCCTGGTCCTTTTTATTTTTAGTTTTAAAACAGGGTCTTGCTAAGTTGCTTAGGGCCTCACTAAATTGCTGAGGCTGGCTTTGATATTGTGATCCTGCCTCAGCCTCCTGAATCTCTGTGAATATATAGGCATGACTCTCTTTTTCATAGAGGGCTAGAAAATAAATTTTGGTGGTTTTCTTTTTTATTTGTATCTTCAATATCAAGATCTCTCTCACTTTTTTACCACAAACTCTTTTCTCTAAGACAACCCCACTGGGCATAGTCATGCACCAGAGCCTCAGGAACTTTGGGGATGGTGGGGACAGCCCAGGGAGTGTTTCTGCAGAGATGTGTTATGAGTTCCATCATTCTCCACACAAGAAACAAGTGTAGGGATGAGGATATGACCTGCCAGAGCCATCCCCATAGCTCTAGGTGAATCTTCCAATTAGGTGGGTGTGGCCACAGGTGCCTGGCCTGGATTCACCCTGTAGACAGCAAGGCCTAGGTGACCACGCAGTGGGTGGCTGCACTGGAGGAGCAGTGGAATAAGGCATCCCACCACTTCACCCACAGGGGATATATTGGCCTGGATGAGGAGCTAACCAGGGAAAGAAGACCCGAGTAGTGTGAGGCCCTGCTTTTCTGCAGGGACAGATGCCAAGGGAATTGGAGCAGGAAGCGGGAGAGCAAGGCTGTGCTGTTTGGATGGTCACTGAAATGCCCACTAGAGAGCCACCTCTGCATACCCATCAGGCCTTTCGAGAGCCAGCCATGAGCGATCGAGCATCAGTGCCGATCATGTGAGACCCAGGTCTTCCCTGACCACTGTGCGAACAGGACTCTGGGGACAGGGGAAAACTGCTTAAGGTGAGGGATAGAGGATTTAGAGTCTGACCCCTTGCAGTGTTGAGCCCATGAAGAGGCCAACCCCAACAGGTCCTCATGCTGTGCTAGGCAGAAGCATGCATCCAATCAATGTGAATTTTTAGGATGTTGGCAGTTGTTTAAATTTATTTTTAGAAGCAGCTTTACTGAGGTAAAATTGATATACAAAGAGCTGCAAATGTTGAATATGCACAATTTGGGAAGTTTGGGTGTGCCAAACACCTGTTGATGTCATCACCACCTTCAAGTAACAGCCGGAACTCCAGCACCTATGTGGGCGGGGACAGGTGTCCCTGTGGCTTGGTGTGTACACCTGTGCAGGGTGTTAGAAGGGTACTCAACAGGAGAGCAATGCTTCTGACAATTTCTAAGTGAATGATTTCTTGTTGTTAACTACAGGCTCGATTCTGTAAAATAGATCTCTAGAACTTATCCATCTAAATTAGCTGGAACTTTATATATTAATAGGCTTTATTTTTAAAACAATTTTGGATTTATAAAAAAAGTGAGCAGACTCAACCATTCCGATAGAGTCACTTCACCTGCAATTTCCCCTGTTATTAAAATTTTGCTTGGCTGTGCTGTATTTGATACAAGTAATGGACCAATATTGACACATTATTATTAGTTAAAGTATATAATTTATTCAGATTTCCTTAGATTTTCACCTAATGCCTTTTTTCTATTCTGGGATCCCATCCAGGAGACTGCCTTACATTGATTGGTCATGTCTAGTCAGTGTAATTTTTAATTAAAAATTGAGATTGTGATTATCTTGAAGATATCATAAGATTATACATTATCTCACTATTAAGGAAACAGCAGGTATTCACATGAAGAAATCCCAGATCTAAAGAGAGTAGCACAAGGTAATTAGTGTCAACAGACTTATTTCCTTGTGGTGCCAGGGTCTGGCTCTGTTCCTGGTACCTGGGAGCCCTTGGCATCCAGCCAACAGAGCAGGAAGCACAGGAAGGTACCTTGATCCTAAGGAACCCAGACCAGGGCACAATGGCCATCCTACCCCTTATAAAAGAAGAAGCCATGGTGTGTTAATTAGTTTGATCATAGTGATCATTCTACAATGGAAACTTTATTAAAAAGGTCTAATTTCTATTTGTCCTTCATACTCAATAAATATGGACAAAATGCATAATATGAGGGTCACAGGGTGGAGAGTGGACTGGGTAGAAAGGTCTGGATGAGCTCAGCCCAGGCAGGGCAGGGAATCTTGGAGGGAAAAGATGGTAGAGAACAGATTAAACATCATGCCTGTGGAGGGAAAGGGGGCAAATGTCCTCTTCTATCCCAGCACAAGGGAGGCACTGGCCTCAGTCCCACCCCTCAAGGAGCCTCTCCCTTTTTGCTCTCATGGATCATGATGGACTACTTTAGACTTTCATCCCCATCTTCCATGGAATCTAAAATCCCCTCAATGAACAATGCACCACTGTTACCTTGTACTACTGAGAAAAAAAAATAATAATGCCAATTGCAATGTTGATACCCTGTCAAATGCACAATGCATCCCATTCTCAAAAACATTAGAAGGTGAAGGAATTCTTGCTAGGCAACTTACTAGAATAGGGAATGGAATTCCCTGGTCTTCTGTGTCACTGGCTGGTGTCTATAGCTATCATGTGAGTACTACAAGGGTGTGGACCACAATTAATACTTCTGTAAACATCTTGGGCCAGCTTTAAAACAGAACATGCTAGTTGTTCCATAAAGATAAACTGAGCTACAAAGAGACAGTGTGATGGGGAGGAGCTACTGCTTCAGTGTTAGGAGGGCATTTTATATTTTGGAAATGAGGAATCTGTATATTGTGGAGAAGAAGTGGCAACAATATTAGTATCAAATTTTGTTTAAAATAAAATTGAGATGACTTTAGAATTCTGGAAAAGTTGCCACATTCCCATACATCTCACACACAGCTTGCTATGTTAGCATCTTATAAAACCAGAAGACAATAGTCAAAGACATTCATCACAATGTGCTAATAGTGACTGAAATACATGATTTATTTGGAATTTGCTTTTCCCACTGTGTGCCTTTATGTTTCAGTAGGAGCTGAGTCTCTTTATGCCCTTGTGATATACCTTGCCATAATTATGTCATTCTCACCCTGGGAGAGACTGAGTGCAGAGCTTTCCTGGGCCTTTGATGGTTTCTGACTTTGCATCTAGGTGGCTGGTGAGTCACCAATCTTGGTCTACTGCAACACTGCATCCAGAAATTTCTGTCCTCCATGGGTCGCCTGAGTGCTGAATGTATTTGTGTTCCATTAGTGCTCTCTTAGAAAGGAGTTGAAGTCCCTGCTTCTGAGCAACCTGTGAAATTAACAGATAAAGATTCACTGAATTTTCAAATGTTTCTTTGAAAAATTCCATTTTATTTAGAAAATATCACAATCTTGGATAAAAATCTAAACTTGAGCACTAATAGATTAAATTTAGAGTTTTGCTTCACTCCTTCAGTTATTCTCTGGCTTTTGATGCCTCTTGTCACTTCAGGCAAAGAAACATGAATTGTAAAGACAAATGTCCCCCTCCTTTCATTTTATTTTAGTTTGAGGGAAAGCTGAGTATCTTGTGGAATTAGAAGGGTGAAGAAATCAAGAAACAGTCTTTTTAATTTGCTGCTTTTGGCCATTCAATATTTCAAATTAACAAAGCAAAACAAATAGAACCTCAAGGCTGGTGCACACCCTGGGGAGAACACAAAGGTGCCAATGTATTTGTGAATTTGTTTCCTTTTTAAAGTGACATGTATTGACCCAATGGATTTCTCAGCCACAGATATTGATGACCATTCCAGGTTTTAGATTCATAACACCATAGTTAATGGCCCCGGTTGTCAATAGGCATTATTTGCATTTTTTTCTACAAAGTCAACCTAAGAGGGCAATAATAGAAGAAGCTTCCTATTTAGCCTGACCAGTAAATACAAGATTTTTTTACATTCAAAATTCAAAGGGCTGGGGATGTGGCTCCAGCGGTAGTGCACTTGCCTGGCATGCATACAGTGCTGGGTTTGGTCCTCAGCACCACATACAAATAAAGATGTTGTGTCCACTGAAAACTAAAAAATGTGTATATATATATATATATATATATATATATATATATATATATATATATATATACATATACATACATACATACATATATATATATACATATACATATATATATATATATATATATATATATATATATATATTCTCTCTTAAAAAAAGAAAATTCAAATTATTACTCTATGTCTAAATTCTCTTTGCATTTGTTCCTTATTAAATGATTATCAGATTAATTGAAAGTCACTGCAAAGAAAACAATGTATTCTCTGCAACAAGGCAGGATTTGGGGTGTAATTTGCAACTCAAAGACTAAATCAATTCATCCTAAAGGATTATAGCCTTTCTATTTACAAAATTTAGTTTTAACTATTTTCATAAAGTAGTTCTTACTTTCCTGGTTTAATATACACATCCAAATTTGTGCTCTTTGGTAATGAGAGAGGAGAGGAAGGAAGGGGAAGAGAAAAGGAGGGACACAACAGAGTGAAACAGAAGCTGTGAGCTTGGGTCCCTCACATTTGAGTTGTGGGCAAAGCTGGACTTACCTCCACCTCTTGTATTTTAACCATTTTGGGTTGTGCAGAGTGTTGCAGTCTCCACTTGAACCTCTTCCTACTATTAAACTCTATTTTCTTAGAATTCACTTTTTGTGTTTTACTGGAAAGTCAAATGTTTCTCCTGTTACAGTGAACGTTCATAAAGACAAAGGGATTGAGGAGATCACAAAATGGCTAAGAAAAGATGAAGGAATTAGGTAATGAGATTGAGAACAGAGTGTGACTACCAGGCTGAAGAGCTTGGGTGGCCTGTGAGACCCTCTCAGCCTCCAGAATGCAGGGGCCAGAAACATTCCCACTGGCCCCAGTACCCAGGGTGTTGGTCAGCATCTTCACTGTTGGGGGTGGTGAAGTGCTGACTCAACTGCCGCAGTCTGGCTGGGCACAATCAGGAGCCACTTGTCAAAAGAAACTAACTTTATTTTTAGAACCACACACCAAACAAAACAGCTCCTCAGGAAAAATCCTTCAGAGCCTCAACTGCCACCACCGGCTTTTTTACAAGCCTGTCTCTCCCCCCCCAAGCTTCTCTCCACCTCCCACAATCCTCCTGCTCTTGAGGCCGATTGGCTGGGTCACGTGGGCAGAGCCAAAAAGTCCCCCAATGAGCAGCTCCGTGGTCTGAAAGGGCAGGGAAACAGTCCAATGAGCATCACCGCAGAGGAGCCAATCAGCTAGATGTTGCTGGGGCCGAGGAGCCAATCAGCTAGATGTTGCTGGGGCCGCTGTGAGCCAATCATCAGCCGGCAGCTGGATTGCTGGCAGCTGGAAGTTTGCTGGGGCCCCTTCGGCTGTGGCTCTCAACATCTCCCCCTCTCTGTTTAAACAACAAGCATGTGGCTTAGGGACCGTGCCTGTTAGGCAGTCCAATTCAACATATGGTCCTTACCCGTCATCGGATGAACTGACCTCTAGGCGTCAGCCTCCTGTCTTAGGTTGGTACCACTGCAATTGGATCATACCCGTCACTGACTACCGGTCCAGCATACAGCTATACTTGTGGATAGGCCTTTGCACCAGTGGGGGGGTGAGGTTCTTTGCCTCACCTCTGTTGGCCCCCAAATTTTAGACCATCACTAGTAGAGGAGGATGCAAAATGCCATGACATTAAGCCAATTGAGGGCTCCTTTGAAAAATTGTACCACCGGTGACATCATCAGCAAAAATACCCCAACACTACCACAAGTCGCTGCACCAACAGATAGTTCAAAATGCATACAGGTGAGCTCACAATGTGTCCAGGCAAGTTCTGCAAGCAGTTCAGTGATGGCTATTGTAGAAGGTGTAGATTGGTTTTATCTTTGACTTCACCAGCACTGGGATGAAGATAGGAATTCTGGCAATAATGGCTAAAGAAAAAATTATGTAACATTACAGAAGGCACTAAAAGAAAACAATTTTCTTAACAATTTACATTGTCTTCACCGGCACTGGGATGAAGATAGGAATTCTGGCAATAATGGCTAAAGAAAAAATTATGTAACATTACAGAAGGCACTAAAAGAAAACAATTTTCTTAACAATTTACATTGTCTTTAAGAGAATTATTAAATATAATGAAAAGGAAAGGTGAAAGTAAACAAACAGATCTGTTAACCTTCTTTTTTGTTTACATATTAAAACAATCCTCAACAGTTGTTTACCCAATTTAAATTAAACCATATAAATCACGTGAAAAAAAAAATATTTGGATCCATTTTATCATGAGCGCTCATCATATATGATATATGGACATTCAAACATATAACACAAAACACAAGTGTGCACACATAACATAATACATACAACACATAACATTATAGTAAAGGCCTTATAACTTTTTACAGGTGAAATCTCCATTGCAATGTTTAAAAACTCTATAGTCAAAAAATAGAACTGATCAGCAAAACATTAACCTAGGTCTGTATGAGCTCAAAAAACAAAATAGAACTTCATGATATGGCAAAGGGCAATAATAAAATAGATATTGAAAAAAGCATCCTGGTTCTGTTGCAGATGTAAGAATAGCCAAACTGGAGTTTTGGATATCAGTTGTTATGGATTTGAGCCAAATCATCTTCTTTTTGGTCTGTAGAAATCGCTTTAGTTAATCTTTCTGGAATCCAAATCGGCTGCTGTTCTCCCTGTGGAAACACATAAACAGACCCCCGACTCCAGACAATCACTGGGTCAGGACCTTGGTTAATCTCTCTGGAATCCAAATCGGCTGCTGTTCTCCCTGTGGAAACACACAAACAGACCCCCGACTCCAGACAATTACTGGGTCAGGACCTTTCCATTGTCCTGTTAGAATATCCTTCCAAAGTACCTTGGGCTTATGTACATTTTTTGGACACATATGCCTTTCCGCAGCACTAAGTCCTGATGAATCCAAATTTAAAAAGTTTAGAGTAAAAAGGGTTATTTTAAGTTTATCTTTGGGGAATATATACCCCTTCCCAATTCCTTCTTTTTGCTTTAATAAGTACATTTTAATAGTTTGATGAGCTCTTTCAACTATGCCTTGTCCCTGTGGATTGTATGGGATTCCTGTTATATGAGTAATGCCAAATGTTGAGCAAAATTGTTTAAAAGAGGTAGAAGTATAACCAGGGGCATTATCTGTTTTTAACTGTTTTGGAACGCCCACAGTGGCAAAATTTTGTAAGCAATGAGCTATAACATCTTTAGTTTTTTCTCCGGCATGAAGGGAGCCCATCAAAAATCCAGAAGAAGTATCAACTGTAACATGCAAATATTTTAATTTTCCAAATTCTGGCAAGTGTGTGACGTCCATCTGCCAAATATGGTTAGGTATCAATCCTCTAGGATTGACTCCAAGATTAACTTGTGGTAAAAAGGTCACACAATTTTGACATTGTTTTATTATTTGTCTAGCTTGTTCCTTAGTTATTTTAAAACGCTTTTGTAAAGTATTAGCATTGACATGGAACTTTTTATGAAAATTTATAGCTTCTTCTAGTGTAGAGAAAATATGTATGTCATGTGTAGTTTTATCTGCTAAATCATTGCCCAAACTAAGGGCTCCAGGCAATCCTGTATGTGCCCTGATATGTCCTATAAAGAATGGATCTTTTCTGTCCCAGATTAGACTTTGTATAGTGGAAAGCAAAGAGAAAACAGTAGAAGAAGGGGAAATCCTACCAGCATCTTCAAGAGATACTATAGCATTAACTACATACTGACTATCAGAAAATAAATTAAATACAGAATCTTTAAACATCACAAAAGCTTGTAAAACTGCATTAAGCTCTACCTTTTGAGCTGATTGTTTGGGTACTAAAAATGTAAAAGTTTGATCAGGGGTAACTACTGCTGCTGTACCATTATTTGACCCATCAGTGAATATATTTGGAGCATTCATGATAGGTGTTTTTCTTGTCATTTTTGGAAAAATTACAGGATGCAATGACCAAAAAGACAATAAAGGATTAGATGGTAAGTGGTTATCAAATGAAACATTAGATTTGCACATGATTATTGCCCAAGTATTTAACTCATTAGCTAACTCATCAATTTGATTCATAGTATATGGAGTAATAATTTTATTGGGAGAAATTCCAAACACTCCCTTTGCTGCTTTTATTCCTTTGAGTATTAATTGTCCTACAGCCTCAGGATACCTAGTAAGAATAGTGTTAGGAGAATAAGATAAATGTATCCATAATAATGGACCTTCTTGCCAAAATACTCCTGTAGGAATATTTTTTGTTGGTAGTACAATAAATAATAAAGGCAAACTTATATCAATTCTATCCAAATGCATATTTTCCATATATGTTTCAATGATTTTTAATGCCTTTCTTGCTTCAGGCGTTAACATTCGGGGTGAATTTGGATCTGATGGACCTTTTAGGATATCAAATAAAGGTCCCAACTCTCCTGTTGGTATACCTAAATAAGGCCTTATCCAATTTATGTCTCCTAATAACTTTTGAAAGTCATTAAGTGATTTGAGTTGATCTACTCGTATTTGAATTTTTGGTGGACGGACCATGGTTGAGGATAATAGAACTCCTAAATAATTAATTGGAAAATTTAATTGTACTTTATCTATTGCTATCTCTAGATTATAATTTTTTAATAAGTTTGTAAGTGTGGCATAACATTCTAGCAATGTGTTTTTATCTTTGTGTGCTAATAATACATCATCCATATAGTGAAATATTTGTAGTTCAGAATTTTGATTTCTAAGTGGCTGGATTGCTTTGTTAACATAAATTTGACACATAGTTGGGCTGTTAGCCATCCCTTGAGGGAGTACTTTCCATTCATATCTCTGATCAGGACCTTCATGATTCAGTGCAGGGATAGTAAATGCAAAACGTGGACTATCCTCAGGATGAATTGGAATTGAAAAAAAACAATCTTTAATATCTATAACTAAAACATACCAGGTTTTTGGCAAAGCAGACAACTGAGGAATCCCTGATTGAGCAGGTCCCATAATAACCATCTCATTATTAATGGCTCTTAAATCTTGCAATAATCTCCATTTACCAGATTTCTTTTTGATGACAAAAATGGGAGTATTATGGGGAGATACAGAAGGTTGTATATGTCCTTCTGCTAATTGTTGTTTGACCAGGTCATGGGCTGCTTGTATCTTTTCTTTAGTCAGGGGCCACTGAGGAACCCACACTGGTCTTTCTGATTTCCAAGTAATTTTTATTGTCTCAGTGGCCCTTTCTGAAAATCCAACCCATGTCTGTCTGTTCCTTGATCTATTTGTATTGGTGCTGCTATACCTTGTTCTTGTTTTTCTAATCTTTTTCCTTTCCTAAAACCTTGTCTAGTCATAATAGTGGGTGCATTTTGGTTGATGTTATTTGTTAATGTCAAACCTAATTGATCTAGGACATCTCGTCCCCATAAATTTACGGGAAGATGATCCAATACATATGGCTGTATAGTTCCTTCACATCCTTCAGGATCCTTCCAATCTAATACCATTGCACTTCTATGGGGATTAGTCGCCACTCCTAGGCCTCGAAGCGTTTGAGTGGCTTGTTGTAATGGCCAATGTTTTGGCCATTCTTGACGAGAGATGATGCTAAGGTCTGCACCTGTATCCAGTAGCCCATTAAATTCATGTCCTTGAATATTTAGTTTTAGCATGGGGCGAGAATCTAAATTTAAAGAAAGCATAGCCCAATCTACACCTGTGGAACCTAATCCCTTGGAACCTCTTTCTACAGTACGACTGGAAAATTTATCATGTAGGCTGGGTATTATTAGTAACTGTGCTATTCTATCTCCTGGTGAAATTACTGATATACCCTTTGGAGAACTGGCTATAATTTTTATTTCACCTTCATAATCGGGATCAATTACCCCAGGACTTATCATAAGTCCTTTTAGAGTAGAAGAGCTGCGTCCCAATAATAAGCCTACTGTTCCTTTGGGAAGAGGTCCTTTCACCCCTGTGGGAATGATTTGAACTCCCATCTCTGGAGTTAGTACTGCTCTGGCGGAGGCGCAGATGTCCAACCCTGCGCTCCCTCTGGTTTGTCTGATGAGGGATCTGATGGACAATGTGTCCTGGGCACTACCCTGATGGGGTTGCTGGGTTCCTCCAGTGCTCCGTATATTTGTGGTTTTGGGCCCCGGAGCATTGGGCCCCCTTGTCCATTTTTTGGCAATGGAGCCTGATGCCTTTCTCCACGATATCGTGGATAAACACCTGGTCCTTGTTCATTTTTTGATAATGGAGTACCCTCTATGGTGGTTTGAGAACGGCATTCATTAGCCCAATGTCTCCCTCTACGGCATCGTGGGCAAATACCTGGTATTCTACTCCTTGGATACCTAGTTTTGTTAAACCCTCCTCCAATGGGGCAATTCCTTTTAAAATGTCCTGTTTGTTCACAATTGTAGCATGTTCTTGGCCTGGCATCTAACGCCTGTTTTACTGCAGCTGCCACAATTTGCCCTTGTTCATTAATGTCTCTGGCATCTAAAGCCTGTTTTACTGCAGCTGCCACGACTTGCTCTTGTTCATTAATGTCTCTACATAATTTAATATATGTGTTTAAATCTTCATGTTTCCATGGTCTAATGATATCTCTGCACCAACGATTCGCTTGCTCATAAGCCAGGTGTTTTAGTAATGGCATTGCTTGTTCTGTATTCCCAAAAACTCTGGTAGCTGTTTGAATAAGCCTATCTACAAATTCAGCATAAGGTTCATTAGCTCCTTGTATTACCTTAGATAATTGACCTTGTAAACCTCCATGTCCTTGTAAAGTCTTCCATGCCTTAATTGCATCTGCAGCAATTTGTGCGTATACGCCAGGATCATATGCAATTTGTTGCTGCTGATCCTCATAAGGTCCCTTTCCTAACAACATATCTAGATTTCTCTGAGGATAACCAGCTGCTGCATTTCGCCTAGCCGTCTCCTTGCAAAATTCCTCATTGGCAACCTTCCATAACAGGTATTGTCCTCCATTTAGCACAGCTTTACACATATTAGCCCAATCTGCTGGCGTCATGTTCAAGTTGTTAATGGATTCGACCAAGCTTACAGTGAAGGGTGCTTGAGGACCATAGGTTGTTACAGCCTCTTTTAGCTGCTTCACTGTTTTGAAATTTAAAACTTGGTAAAATCGCTGCCCTCCTGCCTCAAATACAGGGCATGTTAATATTTGAGATCTTGTCTCAGGATCCCAACTATCAACTGCGGGGGTTGGGGACCTCCCAGCATATGGAGGTGGCCTTGTTAGTTGGACACTTACGTCCTCTGGTGATAGAAAGGTGTTAGTAGCAGTCTCCTGTAGAGGTGGTGCTGTTGGTTGGACACTTACACCCTCTGGTGATAGAAAGGTGTTAGTAGCAATCTCCTGTTGTAACTTTCCCCCTGATGGCTTTTTCTGTTTTACACTTTCTTTCTCTGTCTGACTAACTTGAGAGACCTTCTCTTTTACTTGAATCATTATGTCTTCTCCTTCCTCTACCATTGACTGAACTGAAGGCTTTGGACTAAGCAAACAAGATACGAACGTCCACAATGGCAATGTGCCAACTGGCAGAGTCCCTGGGCTTTTCTTTTCTATTCTTTTTAAATCTTCACCATGATGGTTCCATTGTGATATATTTAACAACTCCTCCTTAAAAAGCCATGGGCTACATTTTTGTATTGTATCAACGTATGCCCTGACTGCTATTGATTTTACTGGGATGCCTCCTTCCTCTAACAATTTACTTAACACTCTTTCAGTTTGTTTTTTACTAATTTCTGATCCCGTATTTCTACTATAATACAACCCAACAAGATGACGCCAAACAAAACCGAGACAGAATGAAATAAAAAGGGAACAACAAAAAGTCATTATAGCCTTTCTATCCTCCTGACATGTGCATCCGTCCTTTCTCCCTATCTGTTCCTCAGACGTAAATAGTTTTTCCTCAGATGTGAGCGGTTTTTCTTCCGTCTCACTCATCTCCAGGGACAGGCAACTTAAAACAAAAGTGAAACAAAATAACAAAAGAAGAATCTTAAAATGGCTACCCATCCTCTCGCCCTGCCCTCAGGGGCGAGCAGTTCACTTACCCTCAGTCGCTCCCCGTGCGGGCCACCAGATGCCGCAGTCTGGCTGGGCACAATCAGGAGCCACTTGTCAAAAGAAACTAACTTTATTTTTAGAACCACACACCAAACAAAACAGCTCCTCAGGAAAAATCCTTCAGAGCCTCAACTGCCACCACCGGCTTTTTTACAAGCCTGTCTCTCCCCCCCCAAGCTTCTCTCCACCTCCCACAATCCTCCTGCTCTTGAGGCCGATTGGCTGGGTCACGTGGGCAGAGCCAAAAAGTCCCCCAATGAGCAGCTCCGTGGTCTGAAAGGGCAGGGAAACAGTCCAATGAGCATCACCGCAGAGGAGCCAATCAGCTAGATGTTGCTGGGGCCGAGGAGCCAATCAGCTAGATGTTGCTGGGGCCGCTGTGAGCCAATCATCAGCCGGCAGCTGGATTGCTGGCAGCTGGAAGTTTGCTGGGGCCCCTTCGGCTGTGGCTCTCAACACTCAACCCTTGAGCCTCTGTTTGAAATGTGAACTTTTTATGGGGATGTTGAAGTTGTGCTTGGAGGAGACCTAATTCCCTCTAACTCCACGGAGTTTAGGAGGAGGAGATGTTTCAGGGAGCTCCAGTGTGATGATGTGGTGTAAATCATGGTGGTGGGTCTTTTCTGCTATATTGCTATTCATGGGTCTTGGGTCCAAAATTCTATCATGGACTTTAAATGGTGACATTTAACTCTAGGCTGATAGTTTTCTAAATAAAGATTTCATGCTGTAAAGCAATGATTCATTCTTAGAAATATATCTAGTGATCAGTTTCCAAATAGATCCCATGGCTATGAAGGTCATGAGAGCTTCGCTACAATTTTAGGGAGACTAGGTTTCCAAATGCATTTTCTTTTTGAAGTGGCATCCCCTTTCTCCACAGAAAAGCCCTCTTCACCATGGCTTATTTTAGGACTGTCAATAAAAGAGTCTCGACAAAAGAGTCCAATATAGGTAAACTTCCTATTTTTGTGTCACCTTGTTTACTTGGCCACTGGCTGAGAAGATACCAGCATTCCAGGTGCTGGACACCCCCTTACTAGTTTTTCACATACATATACCATATAGTACTTTGAAGAAATGTGCAAACAAGGTCTTTGGCCTTGAGATGGGCTTCACAGAGATGTCTATATTTTTAAGATAATTATAATTGGGTTCCATGGTAACAGCTGGAAGGGGGAGGAAAGAAAGGGGAGAAGAAGCTCTCCTCTTCTCAGGTGTTGTCCTTGAAGTGTTAACATGCCCAGAACATGTGACAGAAAAAGCTGCTTTTATGTGAACTTTTGAAGATTGTGAACTTCTGAGCCTCCCCTTACATGCTTGGTATTAAACTTTTAAACTCCCTAAACTTGGGGTTTAGGGGATTAATTGATTACAGCAAAAGCTGTGCCCTCTGAACCTGACTGCAGCCAAATAAAACTGTTTTCTGCTATCTTTAGTGCCTTGCCTCATTTGTCCCTATAACAATATATCGGCTTTCTTGTGCCATGTCCCCAGCTGCTTCCCTCTACCACACTTTTGTACCATGATCTCTGGCTGACTTCTAAAGTGAGATCTCTGAACTGTGAGTTCCCAAGCACACTTTTCTTCTCTAATTCTTCTTGTCAGGTTATGGAGTCACAGCAGTGAAAAAACTGACTCGAACTGTTTGCTGACCTTTTCCTCCCTGCACCAGGATATCCTTCCTGTGCATTTTATTCTAGCCCAGGATAAACAAAACACAGCAAAGATTCCAGTTCCCTCATTTTTAAGAAGTGCCATAATCCTCCCAAGGTGAGCCCACTATGTCACTCTAAGCCATGTTCACTTCTGATTTCTCCTCTGTCTCTCCTATGCCCATTTCATGCCAGGGGTGGTTGATATGAAGATCCCACTGTGCCAGGTTCTGGTCCAGCATGGCTTCTTGGGCTCCAGTGGGGGTTCATTGTCCTCTGTATATCCTCATGCAAGAGTGCATGATATGGTTGCTGTGGTAAGGCTGCTGAGACAACAGAATTTAATCAAGGCTTGTACCTGAGAGAGACCCTGAGGCACTGTTCTCAATGTACTTAGTGTGTGGTGTGAGGTAGGGACAAAAAGGACAACTATTTCTTAAAAAGATTTTTTTTCCCTCTCTTATTTGTACTGTCAGCCCTATCATTTACCAAGTACTTGTATTGGCTTAACTTATTTTCTTGGCACACCAGTTAAATCTGTTGATCTAGTTTACTGAATTTGCTGTTGGTTTAGCCAGCTTGATTCCTCTTGGCTCCAAGCAAACATTGTTTTCAACTGATATTTACTGCACATTGGAAACTCTGTTGAGCATTTTGCAGTGTACCCAGCATGAGACTATGTAATGAAACTGGTTTGAAGTCGGGGCTCTGTTACTCTGCCACTTATTAGCCAAGGGTATTGGGAAATAAATGTCCTAATAGAGCCCACTCCTCAGTCCTCTGTTCAGATAAAGTTAGAGAAAAGATATTACAAATGTAAGCCTAAAAAAATCCAAGCCTATTACTTGTCATATAAAAAGAGTTTCATGAGTGATAGTTAATAATTTTTATATTATCCATAATACTAGACCTTATATTACCTAGCATGTGATAGTTTTATTATGATTACAAGAGTTAATATAAGTAAAACATCTATTATAAATCAACACCTATCACCAAGCCCGGATCGGCTGAATTCAAGCTCATGTTAACCTGCTCCTTGCAGACAAACTGCTGTGACTCAGCACTAAACAATCCTGCTGAAACAACTGGTTGGCCCTTCTGAACATGCAGAGATTAATACCAACCGAGCCTTCAGAGGCAGTGGCCACAGGATTGAGAGGGGGCTTGGGAGAGCCAGTCAGGACCCAAACGTTGCATTGGTCACATGGCAAAGGGAATGAACTGCTGCCATTTGCATGGGATACCACCATGGCAGAGAACTGACATCACCAGAATGCGGCAGAGGGGATAACTTCACTGAAACAGGTGGCTACAGGTGTGTAACCCCCTAGCCCTCCCTCTCCACACAGCGGGGAAATATTAAGGGCCCCTCCCAGCTCTCCCTTAAGCACAATAGTCAGACCAAGGGAATCAGGAGTGGCATGGGACCCACAGTGTGGAACCCCCGGCTCCCGCTCCCACCAGTGCTGACAATTGAGGTCTCTTGTACCAGCTACTAGGGGCATGCTACCAGAGGGCAAGCAAAATTCGCTGAGGGTTCTCAGCCCCAAGCTCCACTAACTTAGGGTCTGAGGGAATGGCAAACAGGGAGAGTGTGCCCAGTCATTCAAGAAAATAGGGGTCCCGGGAGCAACAAACCTGGCGTGTAGCCAGTATTGTGGTGAGCATCACCGTTGAGTAGGGCCTGGCTTGAGGAAAAGTGGGGAAGTGACTAGACACAAGAGAAGGCCCTAAGCACTCAGGATTGGAGACCCACCCATTTGGGGAGGAGGAGCTGCTGCACAGTGATTGGTACTCGCATATTGAGAGAAGCAGCTTGGCCCAGTGGGCACAGCTCCATCTACTGGAAGAGAAGTTAATCAAACTTTAAGATTGCATTTATTATTATTATTTTTAATTATTTGGGTTTTTTTAATTTTCACTTTTTTATTTTTAATTTTTTTTTAAATTTAATTTTTTTGATTTTTTTAAATTTTTTTCTTTTTTTATTTTCTTTTGTCTTTTCATTTCTTTTCAATTTCCTTATTCCCCCTTCCTTGAATTCTACCTGCTTACTCTCATTCTCTTTAGTGACTTCTTCCCTTCCCTTCTAATACCTTTCCTCCCAAGCATCAAATAAATTTATAGGAGTAAACAGAAACTTGGCAGTCAAACAGAACAAGAAGTAACATGAGCAGCATGAAAAAGCAAGGAAGAAAAGGAGTACAAACAATGCAGGACAGACTAAATATTCAGGAGGACCTAGAGGCATCAGAAAAATGGTCAAATAAAGAACTCAAGGAATACTTTAGACAGATGGAATGGAACCTTAAAGAGGATATGAGACAGCAAATTCAAACAGTGAAAGAACACATTGAAAATGAATTACATGAACAGATAAAAGAAGCAAATAAGCATCTTTATAAGGAGATAGAGATTATAAAAAATCAAACAATAATTCTAGAAATGAAGGAAACTATAAACCAAATTAAAAACTCAAATGAGAGTATCACTAACAGAGTGGAGCAAGTAGAAACCAGAACATCAGATAATGAAGAAAAATATATCATCTTGAAAAGAGTCTAGCAAACTCAGAAAGGCTGGTAAAAAATCACGAGAAAAACATCCAAGAGATATGGGATAACATAAAAAAAAAACAAACAAACAAACAAACAAACAAACAAACAAAAAAAAAAACGTCATAGGGATACAGGAAGTATTAGAGGTCCAAACCAAGGGAATGAGCAACCTGCTGAATGAAATAATTATAGAAAACTTTCCAGAAATAAAAAAGTAAATGGATATACAAATTGTCGATGCATACAGGACACTGAGCATACAAAATCACAGTAGACCAACACCAAGACACATTGTTATGAAGATATCCAGCATACAGAAAAAAGAGAAAATAATGAAAGCTACAAGAGAAAGGAGGCAGATTACATTCAGGGGTAAACCAATAAGGTTAACAACGGATTTTTCATCACAGACGCTGAAAGCGAGAAGATCCTGAAACAACGTATTTCAAACATTGAAAGACAATGGATGCCAACCAAAAATTTTGTATCCAGGAAAATTAAGCTTCAGGTATGACAACGAAATAAAAATCTTTCATGATATACAAAAGTTAAAAGAATTTGCAGCCAGAAAACCAGCATTGCAAAGCAGCTTGAGCAAAACACTACACGAGGAAGAAATGACAAACAATAACCAAAACCAACAGTTGGAAGTGCCTCAGTAAAGACAGAGGGAGGGGGGAAATCTAATCATGGAGAAACAAACTAAATTAAAAAAAAAGATAAATAATCAAACATGGCTGGAAGTACAAATCATATATCAATAGTAACTCAAAACGTTAATGGCTTAAACTCTCCAATAAAGTGACATAGGCTGGTAACATGGATTAAAAAAAACAAATCCAACAATATGCTGCCTCCAGGAGACACGTCTGATTGGAAAAGACATACACAGGCTGAAGATGAAAGGTTGATTAAGAATATACCATGCACACGGTCCTCGTAAGCAAGCAGGGGTGGCCATCCTCATATCGAATAAAATCGACTTCAAGACTAAGTTAATCAAAAGGGATAAGGAAGGACATTATATACTGTTAAAAGGAACCTTTCACCAACAAGACATAACAATTATCAATATTTGTGCACCAAATAATGGTGCTGCAATGTTCATAAAACAAACTCTCCTCAAGTTCAAGAATCAAATAAACCACAACACAATAATTATGGGTGACTTCAACACATCTCTCTCACCATTGGACAGATCCTCCAAACAAAAGTTGAATGAAGAAACTATAGAACTCAATATCACAATCAATAACCTAGACTTAACTGACATATATAGAATACATCAACCATCATCAAGTGGATATGCCTTTTTCTCAGTAGCACATGGATCCTTCTCAAAAATAGACCATATATTATGCCATAGGGCAACCCTTAGTAAATATAAAGTGGTGGAGATAATACCATGCATTTTATCTGATCATAATGGAATGAAACTGGAAATCAATGATAAAAGAAGGAAGGAAAAATCCTACATCACATGGAAAATGAACAATATGTTACTGAATGATCAATGGATTACAGAAGACATAAAGGAGGAAATCAAAAAATTCTTAGAGATAAATGAAAATACAGACACAACATATCGGAATCTATGGGACACAATGAAAGCAGTTTTAAGAGGGAAATTCATCGTTTGGAGGTCATTTCTCAAAAAAAGGAAAAACCAACAAATAAATGATCTCACACTTCATCTCAAAGCCCTAGAAAAGGAAGAGCAAAACAACAGCAAATCTAGCAGAAGGCTAGAAATAATTAAAATCAGAGTGGAAATCAATGAAATTGAAACAAAAGAAACTATTGAAAAAATTGACAAAACTAAAAGTTGGTTCTTCGGAAAAATGAATAAGATCGACAGACCCTTAACCATGCTAAGGAAGAGAAGAAGAGAGAGAACTCAGATTACTAACATACGGGATGAAAAAGGCAACATCACAACAGATACTACAGAAATACAGATGATAATTAGGAATTATTTTGAAAACCTATATTCCAATAAAATAGAAGATAGTGAAGACATCGCTAAATTTCTTAAGTCACATGATTTGCCCAGACTGAGTCAGGAGGATACACACAATTTGAACAGACCAATATCAATGGATGAAATAGAAGAAGCAATCAAAAGACTACAAACCAAGAAAAGTCCAGGACTGGATGGGTATACAGCAGAGTTTTACAAAACCTTTAAAGAAGAATTAATACCAATACTTTTCAAGTTATTTCAGGAAATAGAAAAAGAGGGAGCTCTTTCAAATTCATTCTATGATGCCAACATCACCCTGATTCTGAAACCAGACAAAGACACCTCAAAGAAAGAAAACTACAGACCAATATCTCTAATGAACCTAGATGCAAAAATCCTCAATAACATTCTGGCAAATTGGATACAAAAGCATATAAAAAAATTGTACACCATGATCAAGTAGGATTTATCCCTGGGATGCAAAGCTGGTTCAATATACGGAAATCAATAAACGTTATTCACCACATCAATAGACTTAAAGATAAGAACCACATGATCATCTCAATAGACGCAGAAAAAGCATTTGACAAAGTACAGCATGGCTTTATGTTCAAAACACTAGAAAAACTAGGGATAACAGGAACTTACCTCAACATTTTAAAAGCTATCTATCCTAAGCCTCAGGCTAGCATTATTCTAAATGGGGAAAAACTGAAGGCATTCCCTCTAAAATCTGCAACAAGACAGGGATGCCCTCTATCACCATTTCTATTCAATATAGTTCTTGAAATACTAGCCAGAGCAATTAGACAGACAAAATAAATTAAAGGCATTAAGATAGGAAAAGAAGAACTTAAATTATCACTATTTGCGGATGACATGATTCTATACCTAGAAGGCCCAAAAGGGTCTACAAAGAAACTACTAGAGTTAATAAATGAATTCAGCAAAGTGACAGGATATAAAATCAACATGCATAAATCAAAGGCATTCCTGTATATCAGCGACAAATCTTCTGAAATGAAAATGAGGATAACCCCCCATTCACAATATCCTCAAAAAAATAAAATAAAATACTTGGGAATGAACCTAACAAAAGAGGTGAAAGACTTTTACAATGAAAATTACAGAACCCTAAAGAGAGAAATAGAAGATCTTAGAAGATGGAAAAATATACCCTGTTCATGGATAGGCAGAACTAACATCATCAAAAAGGCGATATTACCAAAAGTTCTCTATAGGTTCAATGCAATGCCAATCAAAATCCCAATGGTATTTCTTGTAGAAATAGATAAAGGAATCATGAAATTCCTATGAAAAAATAAAAGACCCAGAATAGCAAATGCAATTCTAAGCAGGAAGTGTGAATCAGGAGGTATTGTGATACCAGATTTCAAACTATACTACAGAGCAATAGTAACAAAAACAGCATGATACTGGTACCAAAACAGGTGGGTGGACCAATGGTACAGAATAAAGGACACAGAGACCAATCCACAAAATTACAACTATCTTATATTTGATAAAGAAGACACAGAGACCTATCCACAAAATTACAACTATCTTATATTTGATAAATGGAGGAATGAAAGCATCTTCAACAAATGGTGCTGGGAAAACTGGAAATCCATATGCAACAAAATGAAACTGAATCCCTTTCTCTCGCCATGCACAAAAGTTAACTCAAAATGGATCAAGGAGCTTGATATCAAATCAGAGACTCTGCGTCTGACAGAAGAAAAAGTTGGCTCCGATCTACATATTGTGGGGTCAGGCTCCAAATTCCTTAATAGGACACCCATAGCACAAGAGTTAAAAATAAGAATCAACAAGTGGGACTTATTCAAACTAAAAAGTTTTTTTCTCAGCAAGAGAAACAATAAGAGAGGTAAATAGGGAGCCTACATTCTGGGAACAAATCTTTACTCCTCACACTTCAGATAGAGCCCTAATATTCAGAGTATACAAAGAACTCAAAAAATTAAACAATAAGAAAACAAATAACCCAATAAACAAATGGGCCAAGGACCTGAACAGACACTTCTCAGAGGAGGACATACAATCAATCAACAAGTACATTGAAAAAAATGCTACCATCTCTAGCAGTCAGAGAAATGCAAATCAAAACCACCCTAAGATACCATCTTACTCCAGTAAGACTGGCAGCCATTATGAAGTCAAACAACAATGAGTGCTGGCGAGGATGTGGAGAAAAGTGTACACTTGTACATTGCTGGTGGGACTACAAATTGGTGCAGCCAATTTGGAAAGCAGTATGGAGATTCTTGGGAAAGCTGGGAATGGAACCACCATTTGACCCAGCTATCGCCCTTCTCGGACTATTCCCTGAAGACCTTAAAAGAGTGTACTATAGGGATACTGCTACATCAATGTTCATAGCAGCACAATTCACAATAGCTAGAATGTGGAACCAACCTAGTTGCCCTTCAATAGATGAATGGATTAAAAAGTGTGGCATTTATACACAATGGAGTATTACTCAGCACTAAAAAATGACAAAATCATGGTATTTGCAGGGAAATGGATGGCATTAGAGCAGATTATGCTAAGTGAAGCTAGACAATCCCTAAAATACAAATGCCAAATGTCTTCTTTGATATAAGGAGAGCAACTAAGAACAGAGCAAAGAGAAAGAGCATGAGAAAAAGATTAAGATTAAACAGGGATGATAGGTGGGAGGAAGAGGGATAGAGATGGGAAATTGTATGGAAATGGAAGGAGACCCTCACTGTTATACAATATTACATATTAGAGGATGTGAGGGGAAAGGAAAAAAAAAAACAAAATAAGGGAAAGAAATGAATTACAGTAGATGGGGTAGAGAGGGAATTTAGGAGGGGAGGGGAGGAGAGCAGAGGGGGGGATAGTAGAGGATAGGAAAGGTAGCAGAATACAACAGTCACTAGTATGGCAATATGTAAAAACGTGGATGTGTAACTGATGTGATACTGCAATCTGTATATGGGGTAAAAATGGGAGTTCATAACCCTATTGAACCAAATGTATGAAATATGATATGTCAAGAGCTTTGTAATGTTTTGAACAACCAATAATAAAAAATAAATAAATAAAAATTTAAAAAAATAAAAATATAAAAGACAGGCTTTCACTATTGTTGTTCAGGCTGGCTTCTAACTCCTGGGCTTAAGTGATCCTCCTGCCTCAGCCTCCCAGGTAGCTGGGACTACAGAAGAATCTGGCACACCAAAAAAAAAAAAAAAAAAAAAAAAAAAAAAAAAGGAGTTACATCAGTTTCTCAGTCCATTTAAAAAAACTCCATTATCAAACCTGAGATCATTATTAGAAGTAATTTATCACCAGGCCCACCTACAGACCCCTCCAATATGGCTTCAGACAAATTACTTCCCATCACCCTGATAAACTGAGTAAAGCCTCTGGCAGGCTTTCCTCTGCTGATAAGAGTGAAAGGTGAGAATATCAGGATGGAGACCACCAGACCAGATGTTTCTGACCCCAGGGTAAATGATGTCATGGAGAAATCTGGTGGCTCTTGATAAGACTTACAAGGGGTGGTCAAAAGCCCCCATAATTTAGTATAAAAAATAGAGCTAATAAACCGGGATTCAGCCAGCATAAATAAATATGAGAACTGGAGAGCCTGATGGGGACCTGCACTGACATCCCATCACTTGCCATCATTCTTCTGATTATCTGTGTGACCCTCACTGCTCTCAAAATCTATCACTTTGTCTGGACCTTTGTGAGAACTGCAAATTCTCCCTATGACACTCTCCTCAACTGGTTGTCCACTCGACACCAGAAAAAGCCTGTTTCGGTTCAGGACCTGATCACTGCTGTCTTAATGAGTGTATATCTGGAGGACATAAAGCCAAAGGCTTGAGACTTTTGAACTTAGCATTCAGAGGAAATGCCTGTCTCTAGCTTGTCATGATTAAATGTGTTTTGCAATGCTCACAATTAACCTAAAATTATTTTCTGTGAATTAATTAATCTAGAATTGCTTGCTATTAATTGATTATCTCTATTGCAGTTATTATCATTAAGGATTGTCATTTTCTTCATTATGAACCTATAGAGTAAAATTGTATTGAGTAATTACAGTGAATAAAGAATTGAAAGTGGCAGAAGCACATGGACATTCTTTATTTCTTCCCTTGACTGAATATGTCACAAATTTGCCTCCTGGCAGCAAGTTGTTATTATTTTTAAAGTATCAAATTAAGGAATTCATATAACTAAAGATTTTTTTTTTATCTCTAATTATAAATGTAGACTATATTTTTGGCATTATCTCTGTCCTTTGACTATTATTGTGACTGCTCTTTACTGGTAATGAATCCTTGCTTCCCTGAATGATGAAGTATAACACTGAAGAAGCACACTGAGGCAATTTTAGAGTGGAAAGTTGAAGCTTTTTTAAAGGACAGCAGAAAAGACTTCTCCCTGGAGGAAGAGGGGGACCCAATGAAGTGGCACACCCTTTCTCCACAGAAAAGCCCTCTTCACCATGGCTGATTTGGGGGCTGTCAGCCAAAGAGTCTCTGCAAAAGAGTTCAATGTAGATAAACTTTCTATTTTTGTGTTGTCCTGTTTACTTGGCCACTGGCCAGGAAGATACCAGCACTCCAGGTGCTGGACACCCCCTAACTAGTTTTTCACAAATGTATCCAGTATAGTACTTTGAAGAAATGTTTAAACAAGGCCTCTGGCCTTGAGCTGGGCTTCACAGAGATGTCTACATTTTTAAGATAAGTTACAAAGGGGCTCCATGGAAACAGCTGTCAGGGGGAGGAAAGAAAGGGGAGAATAAGCTCTCCTCTTCTCAAGTGTTGTCCTTGAAGGGTTTACTTGCCCAGAACAGTAAAAGAAAAAGCTGCTTTTATTTGAACTTCTGCAGACTGTGAACTTCTGAGCCCCTCCCTTACATGCTGGGTATAAAACTCTGAAACTCCCTGAACTCAGAGAGATTGATTGATAACAGCAAAAGCTGTGCCCTCTGAACCTGGCTGTAGCCAAATAAAACTGTTTCCTGCTATCTTCAGTGTTGTGCTAAATTTGTCCCTACAACAAACTGGGACACAGCACTGGAGGGAGTTCTGTCACCTGTGGTGAGTCCAGGTCTGCAGGAGAAAACAGCAATTGGGCTGCTATCCCATACATCTTTCCCACTTAGAGTAGCAACCTGATTCTGATTATCACCCCAAAACCTCTCCCCACAACAACAGGCTTTTACATATAAGGGTCTGGTGACTGTCCCATGTCAGTCATATGTTATTTGGAAGCAAATGGCAGATCCACATGGCTCTACCACAGATGTTTTTTTCAGACACCTGCACTCCATTGCTCCAGGCCCAGTTCCCTGCAGGCTCCAACTCAATGGCATCTCTGTTCTACACCATTTTCATGAATTCCAGTCACTAAAGACACTATCTTGTTCAGTCATGATGAGCAACAGGAGATCTAAAGGTTCTCCAGTGTTTCCTGGTCATGTGAATTTCAAATATTTCACTGTTTTGGTCTAGCCAACATTAAAGGATGAAGTAGATGGCACTATGGCTTTCGATTGTTTCAGGAACCATTAAGGGGTGAGAAAAATCATATATATATATATACAGAGAGAGAGAGAGAGAGAGAGAGAGAGAGAGAGAGAGAGAGAAATATATATTAAATACATGTAAAAGTAGCAATAGATATGCAAATCCAAATTCTTAATGGAACATATATCATTCAAAGATCACAAAAATATTCATTTTACTCTACATGGAGTTATGTATAAACTTGTTCAACTGTGGAGCTCACCATTGGTTGAATTTTAAGTTCCCCTGGGGTTTGGGGGGAGTGATCTGTTCATGAAATTTGTATTTGCAAAAGTCAGAGTACTCACAAGAATGTACCTGTGATTGCAGGGAGGGCAATATATATGTATATAACAATACATGTTCAGACCCAGGCTACAGAGAAAGGGAATCCAGAAGTTATACATTTGTTAAATGTGGAAATCCATGGAGAAGTATTAGAATGAAAATATGACTAGTGTTATAACACATACCCTTGAGAAAGCAAAAGAAAAATCAAAGTATACAAAATTTCTCCTATGAACTGCCTGCATTTCTTTATTTTAGGTTTTCTTTTATCCATAATTTTAGGATTAGTAGTCAGAGTCTAGTAGGGTATGGGTTAGGGTCAGAGATTCAATACTTCAAAGGCAAAATATTAAAATCAATCCAATGTGTATATGAACATGTGCTACACAAGAACACTTCCCACTGTCATCCAGAACCATGCCTTGACACTACCATCGCCCCAAGTTACACACAGTTAAAGGGAGAAGAAGAAGAATATTTGTGAATACATATCTGGAATGGAAAATGCTCAGCAGCTCACAACCTTGTAGGTGGCTTAGGAGATTACAGTGACTGAGCATTTAATCTCTCCTACTCTTTTCTGTGCCCTTCCAAAACCTTATATCAGGTAGTTTTTATGGAGTCTCTGGAAACAAAGAATTGAGAAACAAAATGCATCAGTGGAAAGCTTTCCAATACTCATGTTGCAGTAATTCACTCGCAGGTCAGCATGAGAATGAAAGAAGAAGAAGAGCAAGCAAAATGGCAGAAAAAAAAAAGTACTTTATTGTATACAGGCAATCTTTTTATAGTATTGTGAACAAAGAAGGCAGCCTTCCAACAGCAATAAATCAGGTCTTTCAGCTAATTAAACATAGCATACAGAATTTTTACTTTCTAATCAAAAGTAACCCCCTTCTCATGGCTAATCTACTCTCGGCCCAGAGTATGCTGAGCTCTGCTCTTTGTTAAGAACAGATAATAAAATTTTTCTCAGTGCCCTCCTAGCCCACTTGGCAGAACATCCCATTTGCAGGCAAGTTCTCCCAAGGACAGTAGACATCTCATTTTTAAGCATGTCCACTCTTACTTATCTAAACCTTGAAGGAGCCTCTCATATTCGAGCAGGCCCTCCCAAGGACAGCAGACACCTTGTTTTCAAGCATGTCTGCTGTGACCTATCTATACCTTGACAGAATATCCCATTTGCAGTCAAACTCCATCAGGGATAGTAATAGTTATGCAGTCATATCTGATTCTCTAAAACTCATCCTGGTGAATATATGAATAGACTGCTGCTTGCTTTGTAGTCATATCTGATTCTCTAATTTCCTGTATTACTCCTGAATTTTGGCCAATCTACAGAAGGGGCTTGTAATTTTGTGTCCAAGATATGTACCAGCTCCAAGTTCTGTGACATGGCCATGTACTGGATTGCTGAAAGGAATTCCAAGCATCTCAGAAAACTCAGAAATCAGTGTGACCTTTAAGGCTCTCAGTGAAGAAACCCTGCTCTGCTAGATAGCAACCCAAGTAGCATGATCATGAGCTGTCAATTCCCTAGTGTTAATCTTGTGGAAAAGTCTGTCCCCAGGCATTTTTCTTACCTATTTTTCAATTCCCCTGTAAGTCAGGAAGGTCTTTGCCTCAGGCCACACCTTTGTGAAGCCTCAAGAAAACAGTTTTAAAATGGAAATGAAGGGGCCTCACCTTTGGCCCTTTGGTAAAGTGCTTTGTGAAGGGATGTGTCTGAATCAACCTCTTGGCACTGTGTGAGGCTGTGGCTTAGATTCTCAGCACCCCATGAAACTAAATAAAGATCCCTTGTTACTATCCAAAACTAAAATGACCAAAAAAAACCAACCAAACAAACAAACAAAAACAGTAATTTTGGAATAAGTCTCTCACCTTTCTCTGGTAAGGCTCCTGACCTCCATGAAATGAGAAAAGGGATTCTTTGGTCAAATGAGGTGTTCCAAGCCCTGCAGTAGCTAGCACATATGTGGTTGGGTTTTTTCATGACTCAAGGACACATAAAGAATCTACACTCAGCAGTCAGTAGGCCTCTAATTTGAGAAGAAGGGCAGTATTAAACAAAGTCTTCTACTAAATCTCATCTAAAATTAGTCAAGTTCCCAATGAAGCTACATAAACCAAATTTCTATCAACATTCTCTGTTGATATAAATTTTTATTTGCCAAAGTCAGTTGTAGTCATATCCTATGGAGTGATAGTCATATCTTATCACTAACTTTTGCATCCCAGATCTGGTCTCTTTACTTCTCAAAGCCAGCTTCACAGTTTCTTCTCTGCCTCAGGCCTATCATCCCCATGGGTGAGCCCACTACCCCTTGTCTAAGACAGTGTACTCTCACTTGAGTAACTCCTCATGCTCTGTCTAGTGTGTGTCTACTTCAATTATCTGTTCACAAAAAGAACCTGGAACTACAAACCTTGTCCTTGCATCCATCTGGCAAGAACATCTTTCATGATTAGATTTTGAAAACAACTAGAAATAGAAGGAAGAAAAACAGCTGGATGATATGTTGTATACCTGCAATCCCAGCTATTAAAAGTCCAAGGCAGAAAAAACACAAGTTCTAAACCACCCTGAACCTCTTGACCAAATTCTGTCTCAACATTTTTAAAAGGGTCAGGATTTAGTTCTGTGGTTGGCAGAATGTATGCCTAGCATGTGTGAGACCATGAATGCAATTCTTGATACTGAAAAAGAGAAAGAATGCAAACAACAACAAAATTAAGATCACACATAAGAAATGATCTTCTAATACATTAAATAATCAAAAAAAAATCTTTTCTTCCCCAAATGGAAAGAAAACAAATTTACATGCTTTCACTTGTACTTTTTAACATATTGGATATCCTGGACAGATCAAAGTGCAAGAAGTACAGGCAGAGGGCATGCCAAAAGGAAATGAAGAAGTATAATAACCTCTGTTCATAAGCGAGATAAAGTTATATTTGGAGAATCTCAAGATTCCAAAAAAACAATTGGAACAATGAATAAATTCAGCAAAGGTGCCAATACAAAACCCCACACACATAAACTGTGCTTCTATACACTAATAATAAAAAAAATATGGAAAGAAAATCAAGAAAACAATTTCATCTGACAAGTAAAATAAAATGTAATACTAGACCCAATGTAATACTACCCAATCAAGTAGATCAAACGTGAAAACTTTAAAACAAGCAATGAAACAGAATAACACCAAAAAGTGAAAGATATCAATGATCATGGGCAGGAACACTTAAACTTGTTAACATATCAACACTATCCAAAGAAATCTACAGTTTCTGTTCCATCCCTAAAAAATTCTTAACTTCTTTTTTTCATGAATACCATTTTTATTTTATATTTTCATTTACTCATATTAGTTTTACATGAAAGTAGAATATATTTTGTTTTATTTATAAAAACATGTAATACATCCTATTCTAATTAAAATCCCAGTCTTGTTGTACATGATGCAGAGATTACTCATTGCAAAAATTTAAAATTCCATCCTAAAATGATAGGGAATGTGAAAGCGACCAACTTCAGAAACATTTTGAACAAGAACAAAATTGGTTGTCTAACCTGTCATAATTTCAAAACTCCCTGCTATAAAGTTACCAGTCATGCAAACATAAAAGATAGAAATGTTGATTAATAAAACAGGGCAAGAAAATCCAGAAATAAAAAAAAAAACACATAAGTTCTCAAGTGATTTCTGACAACAGCATTCCATTTCCATAGACAGTCTTTTCAAGAAATACTGTTGAGAAAACTGAATAGACAGCAACACATCAAACAAGGAAGTTGGGCCCTTATCTGACACCATGGACAAAAAATAACTCAACATGAATAGAGGACATAAATGTAAGATCTGAAACTATAAAACTCATAACACACAAGAGAAAAAGCCCAATGACAATGGATTTTGACAGTGACATTTTGAACAACACATCAAAAGCACAGGCACCAAAAGGAAGAAAAAAACTAAACTACATCAACCCAAAAACTTTGATTCATCAAGGGACACAGTCATTAGTGAAAAGATGACTCACTAAATGTAAGAAAGAATTTGAAAATTAAATTTCTGATTAGAGTTAAGATCTATGATATAAAGAGCCCTTATACTTAAACAATAAGAAAACAACAACCCAATATTAAAATGGGCAAAGGACTTCCACAGTTGTTTCCTCCAAAGAAGATATGCAACTGGCTGAGAAGCACATGGGAAGATGTTCAATATCAATAATCAGTGGAGAAATCAAAATCAAAATCACAATGAGATCCAGCTTCACACATGATGAAACAGAAAGAAACAGAGAACACAAAAATCCCTGATTGGCTCCCATCCACCAGCCCAGGATTCAAGAGGCCTATCCACCCACCACCACAACTAAAACTTAAAACAACAGTGCTGCTGAGAATGTGATGGAGCTGGAAACTAGTGGGTTAGAATGCAAAGTAGTACAGTCTCCATGCCAAACTGATTGGTGGTTCCCCAAATTATCAAAAGGATCATTCAAATGACCCTTGAATTCTACTTCTTTTGAAGAGATATTTATATGTTTATAATTACTTCAGGATTATTTATTATACTCAAGGGTCCATTGAGGAAGAATATTTTAATTTTTTAGTTGTGCATTATAGTTATACATAAGTATGGAATATAGTTTGTTCCAAGTCAGTCCCCAGAACTTGCCCTTTCCCTCCCCTTCTCCCTGACCCTGTTTCCTTTCTTCTTCTATACTGGTCTTCCATCCATGTATTTATAGTTTTCTTTACTCATGCTTTACATATATACAGAAAGATAAAACTCACTGTGGTCTCTTCATATATGTATATAGGATAGTTTGGTCAATTTCATTGTACAGTTTTGCCCTTTTCCTATCCCAAAGAAGAATGTTTTACATGTAGCACATGGTGGAGTATTATTTGGTCTAAAAAACAAAGAAAATATTGGCTGATAGTAGAGCAGGGATAGACCTTGAGAACACATACTGTATGATCCTACTTATATGAAGTACAGTGCACAGAGTAATTAAAATAATACAAAAAAGGAGAATGGTGGCTTCTTAGGGCATGAGGAAAATTGATGATTAGTGTCTAACAAATGAGCTTCAATTTTGCAAGATGAGAAAATTTATGTGGCTGCATGCTGGTTTCAGAAGAATGGAAAAATAAATGTAATGAACACCACTGATGTGCCTTCCAAAATAGTTGACATGGCAGAACTTTGCTGTGCATATTTGAAAATGTATATAAAATTAAATTCCTTCTACTTATTTCTACACAAATAAAAACCAAGTAAATTCTATGCTAATAGAAACTGATCAGAAGGAAGTTTTCCATGAGTAGAAATGTGAAAGGATCATTCAGGTTGAAAGGATGGATCACTCACTTGGTCATGCCAAGAAATAAGGAGTACAAAGAGGGTAGCTCCTCAGAAAAATTTAAAGCAAGTATCATTGTACAATCAGTTTTTAACTCCTCTCCTAATATGACTGAGGTTCAGTGGTGTAATAATTATAGAGCTTGTGATCTTGCCAGAGCATGCACATCATGAGGCCAGTCATGTGCACATATGGGACAAGGACTTGTGCTTATGTTCTCTGTCTTTGTCTTGTCAGAGTTAAAAATGCAGGGGAGTATGCAACAGGTGGAAAAACAACTCTCTCAACAATTGTCCTTGGATCTGTGAAATTCCTGGCAGTTTCCTTCCAGAGTCAGTTCCTTTGAACCACAATGGCCATACCTCACATCTTGGAGCAAAAGCCCCCCCCCCCCACTACTCCTGAGGAACCATCCCTGATCAGCTCCCATCCACCAGCCCAGGATCTAAGGGGCACATCCACTCACCACCACAACTAATGTAGACAGACGTCAGATAAGAATGAGAAAGTAAAAATCACTTTTGGAGCTCCAGATCAACAGGAAAAAGTGTCAGTGCACATTGGAAATGCTTGCCATCACCAATGTGTTTCTGCTATCCCTTACAGCCACAGATGCACATACATGCCACCCAGCCACAGAGACCTGTGAACACCCCATGCTTAGGCACATACACGTGAAGATGCACACTCATTACAACCCCTTCCACCACAGATATCATTAAAACCCCTCACATTTTGAGACAGGTGCATTACCCACATCTCACTATCCCACCAAATACACAGATGGATAAATCACCCTTATCCTTGCCTTATACATACAACACCACTTCCTTTCTAAGAAAACATACTCTATGCATACCAACAAGTACACATGCCTGTTATCACCCAGGTACTGATGGACATGCAACTGAAATGTTTACTTTTCCAAATGCAGGCTTATACATTCCTATATACTCTACACTTCCTGAAGACATGCACATATCACCAAACACAGAGTATACATGCACACAGAAATACAACATACAACCCATCTACACACAAAAAACCTACTTGTTACTAGAAGTCACATAAACAAAATCCTAAGTACTCTAGAAAATCTCACAGACTTGATCCTCTAAACAGAAATACACATTCATCCCCAACATACACAAAAAGCTCTTTGAACTTCCCCAAAATTGAGTGCAATTAGATGTACCCTGATTACAAAATTATAATATCCTTAACAACTAAAGGACACAGGTACAACCACCAATACACACACACATATACATGATTCCATATTCCCAGAATCACTTGATGTCCAAACACCAACTACCAAACACACATAAAGTTTCCCAATCCTCTCCAAATGTACTCACAATGATGTCAACTACAATCTCTACTCATTATCATTTCCCAAATACACACATAACATATGTGTGGCCCTAATTCACATATTTTACCCCTGCACTCTCTAATCTCACACCTTCCCAAACCAAAACATAAAATGAAATTAAAAATTCAATATTTTGTGAATATCAAAAAGTATTCACCAAAATACTCCATTCAAACACTCTTCTTAAAAATTATTCATAAGTCTCACTACATCATAAATAACCCATATATACTGTAAGTACTCAAGCCTCCTAACTTTTATTCCCATATAAATATAACTCCTACATTCTCTCAGTGGAAACACACACCACCCATCTACAGTTTGAGAATGAATATTCAGCCATCACATTTCCTAAACACTTTCACAGTCCTAGATTACACAAGTCTGAGAACACATGTGTCTTTCTGAATCTACAAATCTCCAGTACTCCCACAGACCCAAAGTACTTGCAGTCACTCTCTCACTATTAATGGGTACAGAACTCACTATTAATGTATAGAGCTTCTCATATTTCCTTATATACTCAGTCAACAGCATACAACACTATGGAAATCTGAAAATCCTCAATTTCATAAACTTCCTATCTTCCAGATGCCTGAATGTAAACCCAGATTTCCTCATGCCAAAATTAAAACAAATACACAGCAAAATCCAAACAATTCCAATCAATAATCTTCCTTACAAAGTCTCACACATATTCCAGCCACCTCCCAGGAACACTTAAAATAGATATGAAGTAGGACTAAAGAGGTTGGATACCTCAGGAATTTTCAGAAAGCAGGTTTATAGGCTGTAGCCAACTGGTCCAGAGTTTGGTTCATGCCTGAAACATTATCTAGACAGATAATTTCAAAATATTTTGAATTTTATAACTCATGGGGGAAATGGGTCTTGAAGATTCACTTGACAAGTGCTTTTCATTCCATTCTCTAGGCCAGACACAGGTTTCACAAGATTTTACCAAACACACACACACACACACACACACACACACACAAAAAAAAAAAAAAAAAACAAAAAAAAAAAAAAAAAAAACTGGCATTTACAAGAAAGAGGAAGCTACAACCACAGAACCACAGTAACTTCTGCTTACATACTGCTGATCTGACAAGAGAAGAAGCTTAATTATGGCAAGGGTCTTTTGGTTGGGAACATCTGGTGTGCTTCAGATACATAAATCTTCAGACCCCAGAAAAACACTCACCAATCAGTATCACCCAAAATGCAATCACACAAACTCTAACTCAGTAACTAAATAGATGAAACAAATTACTTATTAACAAATGACAAAAATTTGTATTCTCAAATGAAAACATATACAATCACCTGTATGTTGCAAACATGCATGTACAAAAAATGCCTCAGAAGATGAAGTTCAACAACAAATCTCAGACACAGACACTGCTAACTCCTCCTACTCACAAAGGATACCCCTCCATTCCCAAGAATAAAATGATCACATCAAAGACCTAAATAATAAAATACACAGCGGTCCACTTGAGACATTATCAATAGAATCTGTACACATCTATGTGCCACATATACATAACTTCAAACACCCCAACATGATTCCATTCTCTCCAAATCTCTGTACACCAAAGATTATGTCCCTAAATTCTCACTTAGACACCATGAACATACATATACATTCTAAAATCTGAAAATGCACAGATCCAACATATAATGGTAAGACAACATCCTAACTCTTCTCAAATGCATTCACAATAGTCACGTTCACAATAGTCCACAATGCCAACAACACCTACAGAAGCACCACTGAAATCCTAAACACACGTCCTGCCAGAAACGTACTCAGCAAACACAACACCAGGGGCTTGTGCACCTGGGCTCCCCCTTCAGTCATGTCAGCTTCAATTTCTGAATGGGGTCTGATATTACTGGCATGTTGTTGCTCAAAAGATGAGTGAGTAAATTATCAGCTTTTCCAGGCTATATTCATACAGAAGAGGTGAATATGGTTAGAGGAAGGGCCTGAGGCCTCTTGTGTTTTGGACGACAGATGTCCTAATCACTTTTCAAGCCTGTGATAATATAACTGAGATCACCACATTCAAAGGAGAAGAGATTTATTTTGGCTCATGATTGCAGAGAATATAGTGCATGGTCACTTGGCCCTCTTACCTCTGGACCTGTAGCAAAGCAGAAAAACTGGCAGAGAGTGTGTGGCAGAGGAAAACTGATCATCTCATGGTTGCTAGGAAGCAGAGAGAGACAGAGACAGGAGTGCATTAAGGTCCCAGTACACAATCAGGGGAACATCCCCAATGAACTAATTTTCATCAACTGGGCCCCACTTTCCACAAGCTTCCAACACCTCCCAATAGTGCCTTCAGCTGGGAACCAGACATTTAACAGGTGAGCCTTTGAGGAACACCAAATGTTAACACCAGAACACCTACCCCTTGTCCCTAAAAGCTCATGTCTGCCTCACAGCAATAAATAATTAAAAATAAATAAATAAATAAGTAAATAAATAAATAAGCATTTGAACTCCAAGAGTCCACAAATATCAACAGTGCATTCTCAATAGTTCTTGTCCAAAGTCTCTTCTGAGACTCAAGTGAACACAGTGATGCTGAACCCTGAATTGAAAGTTGTTGTTTTTTTTTCTGCCATTCTCTTCTTTTTAATTCATATGTATAGCTTTCTTTTCTCCCCACACCCTCAACCCTATGTTAATGATTAACCATAGGGTCAGTTAAAAGCACTAAAGTCAGTTAAAAGTGCCCTTGCACTAGGCACTCCTCCTTACTAGGTCATAGAAAATGTCCAAATGAAAAGGTATTGGCAGAAGTGTAGAGAAGACACTGACTAGGATGGAAACCAGACACACACACACTTTCAGAACTGCAAGCATATAACCAATCACATTATCTTAGATTCACAGGTCTGGAAAATGTCAGGTTCCACTGGACCCAGATGAAATCCACACAATCCCAGCTTCTCTAAATGACATTTTTTTAAATATATATTTTTAGTTTTCCATGGATCTTTATTGATTTATATATGGTTCTGAGAATTGAACCCTGTGCCTCACACATGCCAGGCAAGCTCTCTTCTAGTGAGCCATGATCCCAGCTCCCTTTAAAGGACAGTCTGTCAACACAAGTGAACTGTGCTTTTTCCACCTGCCCAAGACTGAGAGAACAGTTCCACATAACACACTGTATACAATTTCACTCAGCAGCACTAAGCAAGATGAAACCAGGAGCTGGCCATTCATCTCTGAAATGCTGGATTGTTGCCAATGAAGCCTTTTCCTCTCCCACCTCTCTGCCTCTTCAGTTACTGACTTTCATGGGTGGAAGCAAAGCAGCATAATCAAATCTTTTGTAGCTGCATTGGCTGCAATCCTCATTAATAATCAAAAAGAAAGTTAACATGTTTCCAAGATACAACTACAAAGGGGAAACAGAACTTGCCCCAAAGGGAAGAAGAGGAAAGTAGCAAGGAGGAAACTGACAAAGCACAGCAGGGTACATGTTAAGTCTAGTGCTCCATTAAGTTTAGTACTCCAGGTGTGATATACGACGTGATGGTGTGATATATTGGTCAGCTAGAGTTTGAGCATCCTCACCCCTCTGGCCTGGTATAATGTGGGACCACTCTAGAGCTGGTGCACTCACTGACATTCACTTCCCTGAGCAGGTGTTTCAGAGGCCTGCCACTGCTAATCTACTGAGCTCTCCACCACAACACTGGCTCCACTCTCACAGTTTGACAAATCACTGTTTGTGGGGCTACTGGGTTGCAATCTGAATGTGACATGAACTTCCTGGTCACCAGCCTTTCCTCTGAAGTATCAATACAAACTTTCACAACCCCACAAGTCTTCACTCATAACCCTAATAACCAGCATCACATGGACAATACCAAAGTCAGCTGTGAATGAGGACAGTAGTCAGACCTGCCTAGACCATGGCCTCTGTGAGCCTATATGATGTTAGTTACACAGCAAAACAAATCTGAAATAAGGATTCTGAGGCTGCCCTGTGCAAGAAGGGCTCCCTGACACTCTCTTCACAAGTCATTGAGCCTGCTAAGGGTGATGTCCTTCCCATTCCTGAGATGCCTAAAGGTGGCTTCTGTGTAATGGAACTAATCTCTTTACCAACCATTCCATCTTTGGCCCCAACATTACAAAGTTTTCTTTTCTGGAAAACCTGCAAGTATTTTAAATCCTCTAACCTGGCTTTTGTTCCTGAGCCCCATGGAAAATCAGGCTGAAAGAAGCTAGAAATACCTAGGCTATATCTTTTTTTTTTTTAAAGAGAGAGAGAGAGAGAGAGAGAGAGAGAGAGAGAGAGAGAGAGAGAGAGAGAGAGAGATTTTAATGTTTATTTTTTAGTTTTCGGCGGACACAACATCTTTGTTTGTATGTGGTGCTGAGGATCGAACCCAGGCCACACGCATGCCAACCGAGCGTGCTACTGCTTAAGCCACATCCCCAGCCCAGGCTATATCTCAAATGCTGCACTGCCTTGAAATATTCCCTGCTGGATTAGTTAGTCTGTGTTTTAATTGCCTTTTACATCACCGTGACAGACAAAAAAAAAAAAAAAAAATCTAACAACAAAAATTAGAGCAGGACAAGTTTATGTAGCTCATAATTTCAGAGATCTAACTCCATTGACCACCAGCTTCATAGCTCTGTGGCCAAGGTGAGGCAGAACATAGGTAAGAAGTGTAGGAAGTGAGAAAGCAGCTCAGGATATGGCAATGAGGAAGCAGAGAGAGAGAACTCTGTTCACCAGAAGCAAACTATGAAACCAAAGGCATGCCTCCTTTGATTGTCTAATTCTAGGTCTACCCTACTTGCCTACAGTTACCATCCAGTTAATCCCTATCAGTAGATTAATGCACTCATTAGGATTAAGCTCTAAAAACCCAATCGTTTCACCTCTAAACTTTCATGCATTGTCTTATAACTGAGCTTTCCAGAGACAACTCATTTTTAAAATATAACCTTCTCTTACCTTTAAATAAGCCTCCCATAAATTCTAAGGATATGTAGAATATAGGCCAATTTTTGATAGAAGAAACATGAGTGGCCTCTAATCCAATTCCCAATAAGGTACTTACTTTAACCTCAAAACATCATGGACACAGCCTGCATTTTTCCACATTTTCTGGCCTGACCTCACATCAGCTTCACCCACAAATTTGTCTGCTAGTACTCTAGGCTTTTTCTAGCCTGTTTTTCCAAGATTTGTCAAATCTTCTGAAAACCAGTTCCAAAGCCTTCTGAGTCACATGAGCAGGCAGGGTCACCAAAACATGGCACCATTATTTCTGGGTTAATCAGTCATCTGTCACAGTACTAAAATATCTGGGATAAACACCAAGAATGGAAGAATGATTAATTTAGACTCATTGTTTGGAGGTTACAATCCATGATTGCTTGGTTCTGTTGCCTTTTGACCTGAAGCTGGGCAGTATAATATGATGGAAGAAAACTGCTCACATCAATGTAGCCAGGAAGCAGAGAGAAAAGTAAGGCTGTAGGGATAGGGAAAGGTTCAGATCCCAATATCCCATTCCAGAAAAGAACCCCAATGACATGATTAACTTCCACTACATCCCACCTCATACAAGGTACCCTTACCTCCCAATAGCACCATCCACTGGAGACCAAACTTTTAACTTATGAGACTTTCCCAGATGGTGATTATTATTCAACCCTTAGAATGGACTGAGAATGCCTCACTTATTCCTTCTACTCTCTCTCTCTCTCTCTCTCTCTCTCTCTCTCTCTCTCCCCCTCTCCCTCTCTTTCTTTCTCTATCACACACACACACACACACTCACACTCACACACACTCACACACATGTACCATTATGCTCAGGAACCATCCCTGAGTCACCACCAGAAGGAGAATCAGCCTAAGAAGCCAGGCATAGAAAACCTCATGTTAGTCCCAGGAAGGAAAGACATGTTGTGGGGTCCCTTGGTGGCCACTTTGAGCATGCAGCTAATAGTCAGCCACTCAATGTCAAAAGAGAAAATAAAGAAGGTGGCATCAAACTATGAGAAAAATACAAAGCATGGATTTGATTCCCACAGGAAGAGAATCCTTACCATTCAGAACAGAAAAAAAAATTACTTCAACACATGAAGTAATAAATGAAAACAATGAAACATAGCTACCAAAATAGAAACCAAAATCTTCTCTGAGATTTGGGGTCCCTGGAGGTCCTGACTAGCCCTGAAGCCTCAGGTTTCCACACAGAAGATTTACCTGATCTCCGCTAGCAAACACCACCCAGGGCACAGGTGGTAGCAGGGCAGTGGTTTTGCAGACTTTCAGCTCATTTTCAGTTGTCTATGGATCTCTATTGATTCATATTCAGTTCTGAGAATTGAACATTCCCAAGGAAGAAACTAACAGAATCCACAAACCAATTTGCAATCCCTACTGTTAGAAGCAATGCTGTTGATCAGAATGACCAGGATCAACACTTTCCCCAAAGGGTCCCTGATGCCCCACACATAATACATGTACAATCTCCAAGATATAAACATATGGTTGTCTGAATACATTTAATTCACATGGATGCCCAGTATTAATAACTGTGTGCACACACATCCAAAACACACACACACACACGGTTTGTTAGTAAACATTTAATAAGATATATAGGGGTAGGTAAGAAAGATTTGACTTTTATTGTATGAGGTATATCTATCTGAAGACTAATTTCAGCCTAATGACCTGATACCCCTGAAAATCAAACTGAAAGGGATGGATGGCATAAGCTACCATAGCTGGTTCCTGGCAGCTCCAGCCCATAAAGAATATGTGAACAAAATTCACCTGCCCCCAAGGCACTAACCTGAATTCCAACCACAAATACACAAACAAAACAACATTGACATCTCCATACCAAAATGCACTGCATGGCTTCTGAAGAGATGAACATCTGATATCTCTACCCTAAATATACAGAAACACTACCTGTTACTACATGAATGTTTGGAGAAAAATACCCTCTTCATCCTAAATATTCATGTGTGTTCCCACAATTGAGCATAAACATACAACATGGGCTGGGAACATACCTCTACAAAAAACACACTGCTCATGTATACCCATGAATACCCTACAGGCACAGACTCTGGCCTATACAGAGTCATTGCTTGCACTACACAAAACAGATCCACATGAAATCCCACAGTTCTAAATTACATACATTTCACAACATCTGAAGAAAATCTATTTGGAAGCACATTATAAACCTCTCACATCTGCCAAAGTACACACCCAAGGAACCCCCATGAATTCAAGACATGCTCAGCCACCAACAACCTAGGCTTCTCAAGTGTATGAGACTAAAAAATAATTATATACCAGAACCACACCCATGTACTAATACCACCAGAATCTTCAAGAATTTCAAGACACAATAAAAACAAACACAATTCCTGAGCATCTTGTATACACACAGATTCAAATACACACACCCACAAATCCATCACTTGGGTGCCTACACACAAAACATAAAAATGCTAATCTTTTATGCATGAGGCACTGTTCAATACCAACACACAAGAAAAACCATGCACACATTAATCTCTATATACAGATCAAAATACACATAATTTCCACACAGTTAAGACAGACACTGAAATACATCCAAAACGTGAATATAGAGATTCCTCCAAACACTACACAATATTCTATGTATTCAGAAAGCACCCTGCCACAGTCTGGCTGGGCACAAATGACGAGCCACTGAAGCAGGAACAAACTTTATTTCTGAACTCTACCAGCACACCCACACATGCTATCGGGAACTCCCCCAAACACCATGCGCTCCTCCAGGAACCAGCAACCGGAAATATCCCTCCTCTGGCCCTTCCCCAAACAATGGGAACTCTCCAGGAATCCCCATGAGAGCTCAAGCAGAACTCAATGGGAACTCCACCAGAACTCAAAAGTCATCATCTTAATGGCTCGCTAGGTTCACCATTCAACCACTACTTCTGGCAAAAATGCCACATGTCATCCCGACTCAGCTGTGGCCCTCAACATCTCCTTCCTTCTGTTTAATTAAACAACAAGCAATGTGGCTTAGGGACCATGCCTGTTAGGCTGTCCTATATTTGTGGATAGGCCTTTCCACCAGTGGGGGGGTGAGGTTCTTTGCCTCACCTCTTTTGGCCCCCAAATTTTAGACCATCACTGACAGAAGGGAGGAGGATATAAAATGCCATGACACCAAGCTAAATGATGGCTCTTTTTGGAAAAATTGTACCACCGATGACAACATTGGCAAAGATACACCAGCACTACCACAATTCATTGCATCAACAGATAGTTCACAATGCATACAAGTGATACATAGTCCAGGCAAGTTCTGCAAGCAGTTCAAAGCAGAGGAATCCATCAGTATGTCCATTTCCTCCAAAAGTAAATAGATTCCTTGATTGAGCATTACTTGTTGAGTTATTATTCATTGATGCATCAGTTTACAGATTTTGTTGTGATAACTATTGAAGAAACTCTAGTTTGGTTTTATCTTTGCTTCACCAGCATTGGGATGAAGATAGGAATTCTGGCAATGAAGGCTAAAAAAAAATATGTAACATTCCAACAGGTATTAAGAAAACAATTTTCTGAACAATTTACATTATCCTGAACAGAATTATTAAATATAATGAAAAGGAAAGGTGAAAGTAAACAAACAGATCTGTTAACCTCCTTTTTGTTCACATATTAAAACCATCCTCAACAGCTGTTTACCCAATTTAAATTAAACCATTTAAATCACATGAATAAAAAAAAATTCGGATCCATTTTTTTTTTTACACTCTTTTTTTTTTTTTTTTTTTTTATTGGTTGTTCAAAACATTACACAGCTCATGACATATCATCTTCCATACATTTGATTCAAGTGGGTTATGAACTCCCATTTTTTACCCCAAATACAAGTTGCAGAATCACATCGGTTACACATCCACATTTTTACATAATACCATATTAGTGACTGTTGTATTCTGCTACCTTTCCTATCCCCTACTATTCCCCCTCCCCTTCCCTCTCATCTTCCCTCTCTACCCCATCTGCTGTTGTTTAATTCTCTCCCTTGTTTTTTTTTTCCCCCTTTCCCCTCACAAACTCTTATATGTAATTTTGTGTAACAATGAGGGTCTCCTTCCATTTCCATAGTTTCCCTTCTCTCTCCCTTTCTCTCCCCCCACTCTTCTCTGTTTAATGTTAATCTTTTCCTCATGCTCTTCTTCCCTGTTCTGATCTTAGTTGCTCTCTTTATATCAAGGAAGACATTTGGCATTTGTTTTTTAAGGATTGGCTAGCTTCACTTAGCATAATCTGCTCTAATGCCATCCATTTCCCTGCAAAATCCATGATTTTGTCATTTTTTAGTGCTGCGTAATACTCCATTGTGTATAAATGCCACAGTTTTTTAATCCATTCATCTATTGAAGGGCATCTGGGTTGATTCCAAAGTCTAGTTATTGTGAATTGTGCTGCCATGATCATTGATGTGGCAGTATCCCTATAGTATGCTCTTTTAAGGTCCTCAGGGAATAGACCGAGAAGGGCGATAGCTGGGTCAAATGGTGGTTCCATTCCCAGCTTTCCTAGGAATCTCCATACTGCTTTCCATATTGGCCGCACCAGTTTGCAGTTCCACCAGCAATGTACAAGTGTACCCTTTTCCCCACATCCTCGCCAGCACTTATTGTTGCTTGACTTCATAATAGCTGCCAATCTTACTGGAGTGAGATGGTATCTTAGGGTGGTTTTGATTTGCATTTCTCTGACTGCTAGAGATGGTGAGCATTTTTTCATGTACTTATTGATAGATTGTATGTCCTCCTCTGAGAAGTGTCTGTTCAGGTCCTTCGCCCATTTGTTGATAGGGTTGTTTGTTATCTTGTTGTTTAATTTTTTGAGTTCTTTGTATATTCTGGATATTAGGGCTCTATCTGAAGTGTGAGGAGTAAAGATTTGTTCCCAGGATGTAGGTTCCCTATTTACCTCTCTTATTGTTTCTCTTGCTGAGAAAAAACTTTTTAGTTTGAGTAAGTCCCATTTGTTGATTCTGGTTATTAACTTTTGTGCTATGGGCGTCCTATTAAGGAATTTGGAGCCCGACCCCAAAATGTGTAGATTGAAGCCAACTTTTTCTTCTATCAGGTGCAGAGTCTCTGATTTGATATCTAGGTCCTTGATCCATTTTGAATTTACTTTTGTGCATGGCGAGAGAAAGGGGTTCAGCTTCATTTTGTTGCATATGGATTTCCAGTTTTCCCAGCACCATTTGTTGAAGATGCTATCCTTTCTCCATTGCATGCTTTTAGCGCCTTTATCAAATATAAGAAAGTTGTAATTTTGTGGATTGGTCTCTGTGTCCTCTATTCTGTACCATTGATCCACCTTCCTGTTTTGGTACCAGTACCATGCTGTTTTTGTTACTATTGCTCTGTAGTACAGTTTGAAATCTGGTATCGCTATACCTCCCGATTCACACTTCCTGCTTAGAATTGCTTTTGCTATTCTGGGTCTTTTGTTTTTCCATATGAATTTCATGATAGCTTTATCTATTTCTACCAGAAATGCCGTTGGGATTTTGATTGGCATTGCATTGAACCTGTAGAGAACTTTGGGTAATATCGCCATTTTGATGATGTTGGTTCTGCCTATCCATGAACAGGGTACATTTTTCCATCTTCTAAGATCTTCTTCTATCTCTCTCTTTAGGGTTCTGTAGTTTTCATTGTATAAATCTTTCACCTCTTTTGTTAGGTTGATTCCCAAGTATTTTATTTTTTTTTGAGGATATTGTGAATGGGGTGGTTTTCCTCATTTCCATTTCAGAAGTTTTGTTACTGATATACAGGAATGCCTTTGATTTATGCGTGTTGATTTTATATCCTGCCACTTTGCTGAATTCATTTATCAGTTCTAGTAGTTTCTTTGTAGACCCTTTTGGGTCTTCTAAGTATAGGATCATATCGTTCGCAAATAGTGATATTTTAAGTTCTTCTTTTCCTATTTTTATGCCTTTAATTTCTTTTGTCTGTCTAATTGCTCTGGCTAGTATTTCAAGGACTAAATTAAATAGAAGTGGTGAGAGAGGGCATCCCTGTCTTGTTCCAGATTTTAGCGGGAATGCCTTCAGTTTTTCTCCATTTAGAATGATGCTAGCCTGAGGCTTAGCATATATAGCTTTTACAATGTTGAGGTAAGTTCCTGTTATCCCCAGTTTTTCTAGTGTTTTGAACATAAAAGGATGCTGTACTTCATCGAATGCTTTTTCTGCATCTATCGAGACAATCATATGGTTCTTATCTTTAAGTCTATTGATGTGGTGAATAATATTTATTGATTTCCGTATATTGAACCAACCTTGCATCCCAGGGATGAATCCTACTTGATCATGGTGCACAATTTTTTTGATATGCTTTTGTATTCGATTCGCCAGGATTTTATTGAGAATTTTTGCATCTATGTTCATTAGAGATATTGGTCTGTAGTTTTCTTTCTTTGAAGTGTCTTTGTCTGGTTTCGGGATCAGGGTGATGTTGGCCTCATAGAATGAATTTGGAAGAGCTCCTTCTTTTTCTATTTCTTGAAATAGCTTGAAAAGTATTGGTATTAATTCTTCTTTGAAGGTTTTGTAAAACTCCGCTGTATACCCATCTGGTCCAGGGCTTTTTTTGGTTGGTAGTCTTTTGATGGCTTCTTCTATTTCTTCCTTTGTTATTGGTCTGTTTAAATTGTGTGTGTCTTCCTGACTCAATCTGGGCAGCTCATATGACTTAAGAAATTTATCGATGTCTTCACTGTCTTCTATTTTATTAGAATATAGGGTTTCAAAATACTTTCTAATTATCTTCTGTATTTCTGTAGTGTCTGTTGTGATATTGCCTTTTTCATCCCGTATGTTAGTGATTTGAGTTTTCTCTCTTCTTCTCTTCGTTAGCATGGCTAAGGGTCTGTCGATCTTATTTATTTTTTCAAAGAACCAACTTTTAGTTTTATCAATTTTTTCAATGGTTTTTTTTTGTTTCAATTTCGTTGATTTCCGCTCTGATTTTAATTATTTCTTGTCTTCTGCTATATTTGCTGTTGTTTTGCTCTTCCTTTTCTAGGGTTTTGAGATGTAGTGTGAGTTATTTGTTGTTTTTTTCTTTTTTTGAGGAATGAACTCCAGGAAATGAATTTCCCTCTTAAAACTGCTTTCATTGTGTCCCATAGATTCCGGTATGTTGTGTCTGAATTGTCGTTTATCTCTAAGAATTTTTTGATTTCCTCCTTTATGTCTTCTGTAACCCATTGATCATTCAGTAACATATTGTTTATTTTCCATGTGATGCAGGATTTTTCCTTCCTTCTTTTTTCATTGATTTCCAGTTTCATTCCATTATGATCAGATATGGTGCATGGTATTATCTCCACTCCTTTATATTTACTAAGAGTTGCCCTATGGCATAATATATGATCTATCTTTGAGTACGATCCATGTGCTGCTGAGAAGAACGTGTATCCACTTGATGATGGTTGATATATTCTATATATGTCGGTTAAGTCTAGGTTATTGATTGTGTCATTGAGTTCTATAGTTTCTTTATTCAGCTTTTGTCTGGAGGATCTGTCTAATGGTGAGAGCGGTGTGTTGAAGTCACCCATAATTATTGTGTTGTGGTCAATTTGACTTTTGAACTTGAGGAGAGTTTGTTTTATGAATGTTGCTGCACCATTATTTGGTGCATATAAATTGATAATTGTTATGTCTTGTTGGTGAATAGTTCCTTTTAACAGGATATAGTGTCCTTCTTTATCCCTTTTGATTAACTTAGGTTTGAAGTTGAGTTTATTCGATATGAGTATGGCCACTCCTGCTTGCTTCCGAGGGCCATGTGAGTGGTATGATTTTTCCCAACCTTTCACCTTCAGCCTGTGTATGTCTTTTCCTATCATATGAGTCTCCTGAAGGCAGCATATTGTTGGATTTGTTTTTTTGATCCAGGTTACCAGCCTGTGTCTCTTGATTGGTGAGTTTAGTCCATTAACATTTAAGGTTACAATTGAAATATGATTTGTACTTCCAGTCATGTTTATTTATTTATTTATTTTAGTTTGGCTAGTTTTTACTTTTTCGTTGTTTTCCTCCACCTTTACTGAGATACCTCCCGCTGTTGGTTTTGGGCACTGTTTTTCCATTCCTCTTCTTGTAGAATTTTGCCCAAAATGCTTTGCAGTGCTGGTTTTCTGGCTGCGAAATCTTTTAGCTTTTGTTTATCGTGAAAGATTTTAATTTCATTGTCAAATCTGAAGCTTAATTTTGCTGGATACAGTATTCTTGGTTGGAATCCATTATTTTTCAGCGTTTGAAATACATTGTTCCAGGATCTTCTCGCTTTCAAAGTCTGTGATGAAAAATCAGCCGTTAACCTAATTGGTTTACCCCTGAATGTAATCTGCCTCCTTTCCCTCGTAGCTTTTAATATTCTCTCCTTGTTCTGTATGTTGGCTATCTTCATAATTATATGTCTTGGAGTTGGCCTATTACAGTTTTGGATGTTTGGGGTCCTGTAGGCTTCCAGGATTTGGCAATCCATTCCATCTTTCATCTCTGGGAAGTTTTCTAGGATTATTTCATTCAATAGGTTGTCCATTCCTTTGGCTTGAATCTCTGTGCCTTCTTCTATCCCAATGACTCTCAAATTTGGTTTTTTGATGAAATCCCATATCTCTTGGATAGATTGCTTGTGAGATTTAAGCATCTTTTCAGTATTGACTATATTCTTTTCAAGTTGATAAACTTTGTCTTCATTATCTGATGTTCTGACTTCTACTTGATCTAGTCTATTTGTAATATTCTCGTTAGCATTTTTAATCTGGTTTATGGTTTCTTGCATTTCTAAAATCACTGTTTGGTTTTTTTTAAGATCTCTATCTCCTGGTAAAGCTCGTTCTTTGCAGTTTGTATTTGTTTGTTTAGTTGGTTTTCAAAATATACTTTCAATTCTTGGATTTGCTGTCTCATGTCTTCTCTAAAATTCCGTTCCATCTGAGTTAGGTATGCCTTGATTTCTTTCCCTGTCCATGTTTCTGATGCTTCTAGGTCCTCCTGTAGATTTAAGTTGTCCTGCATTATCTGTACTCCTTTTTTCCCTGGTTTTTTCATGTTGTTCATGTTACTTTCCAGCTCTATTTGACTGCTTTGTAACTGCCTTCTCCTATACATTTGTTTTGGCTTTGTTTATATCTGTTGTTTCTCCTTTGTGGTGGGAGATTATGCCTATAGATGTTGGGCTTTATTGTACTTTAGAGCTGATTCATTCAATTTATAAAGGGCTTCCGGATTTTGTATGCATATAGTGATTTGTTTTTTGTTCTTAGGACTTTATGTTGGGTGCTATGAAGGTATACGGGTTAGTATGTCTTGGCTACTTTAGAAGATTGCTCTACTGAAGGGGGATGCTAACCGTCAATTGGATCAGGGTGTTGGTAGTAGCTAGGTATTTAGGAGCACTATAGACGGCCTCGAAACATTCACCTGTTTGCATTTAGACAGTTACATGAAATGGAGGACGTAATGCTTGGGATGAAAGTTGGGGGGAAGGGAAAGGAAGGTGCTCTTGAAAAGTAAGAAGGAGGGGGAGTTAGATAGCATAGAGGAGAATGGAAAGAACAATAAAACTTGGAAGGGGAGAGAAAGAGGGAAAAAGGGAGAGAAAAGATAAAATAAAATAAGAAATAAAATTAGGTCTTAGAGATCCATTTTCTTCTCTTCCCGTAGGCAAAGCTGTGCCCTCCAGGCTGAGATTTGCCCTCAATGTGTCAACAGCAATCCCTGTAAGGCGTCTCCTGGGAGTCTCTCAATCCTGTTGGTCCAGAGCCATTTCACTTCTATGGCCCCTCCTCCCCTTCCTCCTGCCAGCCAGCCAGGTCCTGTGCACCGGAGGAGGTTCTCCAAGGATTTGGTTACACTTTCAGCACCTCTGGGTGCTCTATTTCCCTAATGACTGAGCACTCTCTCTGTCATTCATCTAAGCCCCAGTGCTGTGGAGCTGTGTTCTGGGAGTCAATAGTTTAATTTTTCCTGACCCCTTTGGTGGGCACACCTTCGGAGTCTGGCGGCTAAGACCATTGGTGTCGCCACTGGTGGTAATGGGAGTTGGGGGTCGAGGATCCCATCTGCTTCCCTCAGGCCCTACAATCACGACCACTCCGCTAGCAGTAGGAGGAGTTGGGGGTCTGGAGTGTCCTCTGTTTCCCTCCGCCCCTACTGTCACGCCCTCTCAGTTGGCGGTTGGGGGAGTTGGGGGTGGGGAGTCTTCTCTGCTTCCCTCCGCCCCCTACAGTCACGCCCACATCACTGGCAGTATTGGGAGTTGGGGGTCGGGAGTCCCTTGGCCCTTACAGTCACGCCCACGGAGAGATTTTGAAGTTTCCCGGTTGTTTGTATCTGATGCGGGTGGGAGTCACACACCTGCCAAAGTAGCTTCCGCTGGGAAGGAATCTCTTTGGCCGAACTTTGGTGACTTCCCCTCTCTGCAATGGCGGGCCCCTGCCTCCTTGCTGGAGTGTCCGAAGGGAGGGGTGGAACTGGCTTGTCTCTGGTCTGACCCAATCTCTGGTTTTAGTTCCCAGTTCGCTATTTCATAAAGGCTTGGTTAGATTTCCTTCACGCCGTCTCAGGGGGGGAGCTGTTTGCGGGTGGGCGGGGCCGTTCGCAGTGGGGGCGGGGCCGTTAGCAGAGCTGGGAGGGCACAGGCCGTCTGCCGGGCAGGGACTCTTCTCGAAGCACAGGGCCGCTGGGGGCCGACTGCAGAGCCTGGGGTGGTGGCCGCGGGCGGGGTGCCAGCAGAGCCCGGAGGGCGGGGGCCCCGTTTGCCGGGTGGGCGGGGCGTTAGCAGCGCCGGGAGGGCACAGGCCGTTTGCCAGGCCAGGCAGGGATCCTTCTCGCTGCGCGGGCCGCCGGGGCCGCCTGCAGAGCCGAGCCTGCGCTGGCCGGGGGCGGGGCCGCCAACGGAGCCGGGAGAGCTTGTGGGGGGGGCGTTTGCCGGGTGGGCGGGGCCGTTTGCCTGGCCAGGCGGGGACCCTTCTCGGCGCGCCGGCCGCCGGGGGCCGCTTGTAGAACCCGGTAGGCAGTGGCCTCGTGGCTAAGAGCCGGGCGGGCGGGGTGGCCGATCACCGAGCGAGCGGGGCCGCCAGGAGAGCCAGGATGGCGGGAGCCGTCTCCTGGGCCAGGCGTGGACCCTTCTCACTGCCCCGGGCCGCCGGTGGCCGCTTGCAGAGCCGGTTGGGCGGTGGCTGCAGGATTGGACCTCTGCGCCCGCGGCCGGCCAAGATTCACTTGTCTGGGGCCAACTGTCACCTCTAATATAACTTACTACTTCCTGGCAGGTCTCCTTTCAGCGGAATTTTGCTAGAAGTTCCTCAGTAGGTAGAATGTAGCTGTTTTAATGGGTGTTTCTGATCCGGTTACTGTGGAGATACTGAAAGTGCTGCTTCCTTGCCGGCCGCCATGTTGGATCCAAATCTCGGATCCATTTTTTCATGAGCACTTCTCATATATGATATATGGACATACGCACATACAGACATACAGCACAAAACACAAGTGTGCACACATAACATACAACACATAAGACAATAATAAAGGCCTTTTAGCTTTACACAGATGAAATCTCCTTGCAATGTTAAAAATTCCACAGTCAAAAAATAAAATTGATCAGAAAAACATTAAACTTGGTGTGTATGAGCTCAAAAAATAAAATAGAACTTTATGATGTGGGAAAGGGCTATAATAAAATAGAAATTGAAAAAAGCATCCTTTTACACCTAGGTTTGACTCTCCTTTTGATACCCCATCCTTTTTTCTGTAACTTGCATATGGTTCTAAAGTTATTCCCGCAAGCAAGCCTCAAGGTTTTTTACATTTGAAATAGGCCTTAATGATGTTCATTATTCATTAGCCTCCAGGTGTGGGAGAACCACTGTTGCATATGTAAGAATAGCCAAGCTGGAGCTCTGGATATCAGATGTTATGGATTTGAGTCAAATCATCTTCTTTTTGGTCTCAAGAAATCGCTTTTGTTAGTCTCTCTGGAATCCAAATTGGCTGCTGTTCTCCCTGTGAAAACACACAAACAAAACCCCGATTGCAGACAATCACTGGATCAGGACCTTTCCATTGTCCTCTTAGAATATCCTCCCAAAGTACCTTAGACTTATGTACATTTTTTGGACACATACGCCTTTCTGCAGCACTAAGCCCTGAAGAATCCAAATTTAAAATGTTTAGAGTAAAAAGGGTTATTTTAAGTTTGTCTTTGGGGGATATATACCCCCTTCCAATTCCCTCTTTTTGCCTTCATAGGTACATTTTAATAGTTTGATGAGCTCTTCCAACTATGCCTTGTCCCTGTAAATTGTATGGGATTCCTGTTATATGAGTAATGTCAAATGATGAGCAAAATTTTTTAAAGAGGTAGAAGTATAACCAGGACAATTATCTGTTTTTAACTCTTTTGGAGCGCCCACAGTGGCAAAATTTTGTAAGCAACGAGCTATAATATCTTTAGTTTTTTTCTCCGGCATGAAGGGAGCCATTCAAAAATCTGGAAGAAGTATCAACAGTAACAAGCAAATATTTTAATTTTCCAAATTCTGGCAAGTGTGTGACATCCATCTGCCAAATATGTTTAGGTATCAGTCCTCTAGGATTGACTCCAAGATTAACTTGTGGTAAAAATTCACACAATTTTGACATTGTTTTATTATTTGTCTAGCTTGTTCCTTAGTTATTTTTAAATGCTTTTGTAAAGTATTAGCATTGTCATGGAACCTTTTATGAAAATTTGTAGCTTCTTCTATTGTAGAGCAAATATATATGTCATGTGTAGTTTTATCTGCTAAATCATTGTCCAAACTAAGGGCTCCAGGCAGTCCTGTATGTGCCTTGATATGTCCTATAAAGAATGGATCTTTTCTGTCCCAGATTAGACTTTGTATAGTGGAAAACAAAGAGAAAACAGTAGAGGAAGGAGAAATCCTACCCGCATCTTCAAGAGATACTATAGCATTAATTATATACTGACTATCAGAAAATAAATTATGTACAGAATCTTGTAATACTGCATTAAACTCTACCTTTTGAGCTGATTGTTTGGGTACTAAAAATGTAAAAGTTTGATCAGGGGTAACTACTGCAACTGTATCAATATTTGACCCATCAGTGAATATATTTGGAGCATTCATGATAGGTGTTTTTCTTATCATTTTTGGAAAAACTACAGGATGCAAAGACCAAAAAGACAACAAAGGGTTAGATGGTAAGTGGTTATCAAATGAAACATTAGATTTACACATGATTATTGCCCAAGTATTTAACTCATTAGCTAACTCATCAATCTCATCCATAGTATATGGAGTAATAATTTTATTGGGAGAAATTCCAAACACTCCCTTTGCTGCTTTTATTCCTTTGAGTATCAATTGTCCTACAGCCTCAGGATACCTAGTAAAAATAGTGTTAGGAGAATAAGATAAATGTATCCACAATAATGGACCTTCTTGCCAAAATACTCCTGTAGGAATATTTTTTGTTGGTTTTATAATAAATAATAAATGCAATCTTATATCAATTCTATCCAAATGCATATTTTCCATATATATTTCAATGATTTTTAATGCCTTTCTTGCTTCAGGCATTAACATGAGAGGAGAATTTGGATCTCATGGACCTTTTAGGATATCAAATAAAGTTCAAACTCTCCTGTTGATATGCCTAGATAAGGCCTTATCGAATTTATGTCTCCCAATATCTTTTGAAAGTTGTTAAGTGATTTGAGTTGATTACTCGTATTTGAATTTTTGTTGGAGGGACCATGGTTGAGGATAATAGAACTCCTAAATAATTAATTGGAAATTTTATTTGAACTTTATCTATTGCTATATTTAGATTATATTTTTTAAATTAATTTGTAAGTGTGGCATAACATTCTAGCAATGTGTTTTTATCTTTGCGTGCTAATAATACATCATCCACATAGTGAAATATTTGTAGTTCAGGATTTTTATTTCTAAGTGGCTGGATTGCTTTGTTAACATAAATTTGACACATAGTTGGGCTGTTATCCATCCCTTGAGGGAGTACTTTCCATTCATATCTCTGATAAGGACCTTCATGATTCAGTGCAGGGATAGTAAATGCAAAACGTGTACTATCCTCAGAATGAATTGGAATTGAAAGAAAACAATCTTTAATATCTATAGCTAAAACCTACCATGTTTTTGGCAAAGCAGACAATTGGGGAATCCCCAATTGAGCAGGTCCCATAATAACCATCTCATTATTAATGGGTCTTAAATCTTGCAATAATCTCCATTTACCAGATTTCTTTATGATGACAAAAATGGGAGTATTATGAGGAGATATGGAATGTTGTATATGTCCCTCCACTAATTGTTGTTTGACCAGTCATGGGCTACTTGTATCTTTCTTTAAGTCAGGGGCCACTGAGGAACCCATACTGGTCTTTCTGATTCCAAAGTAATTTTTATTGTCTCATTGACACCTTCTGAAAACCCAATCCATGTCTATTTATTACTTGATCTATTTGAATTGGTATTGCTATACCTTGTTCTTGTTCTCCTAATCTTTTTTCTTTACTAAAACCTTGTCTAGCCCTAATAGTGGGCAAATTTGGATTGATGTTATTTGTTAATGTCAAACCTAATTGATCTAGGACATCTCATCCCCATAAATTTATAGGAAGATGATCCAATACATATGGCTGTATAGTTCCTTCACATGCTTCAGGATCCTTCCAATCTACTACCATTGCACTTCTATGGGGGTTAGTTGCTACTCCTAGGCCTCAAAGCATTTGAGTGGCCTGTTGTAATGGCCAATGTTTTGGCCATTCTGATGAGATACAATGCTAAGATCTACACCTGTGTCCACTATCCCATTGAATTCATGTCCTTGAATATTTAGTTTAGCGTTGGGTGAAAATCTAAATTTAAAGACAGCATAGCCCAATCTACACCTGTGGAAACTAATCCCCTGGAACCTCTTTCTACAGTATGACTGGAAAATTTATCATGTAGGCTGGGTATTATTAATAACTGTGCTATTCTATCTCCTGTTGAAATACTGAAATACCTCTTGGAGAACTATCTATAAATTTTATTTCATCTTTATTATCAGGATCAATTACCCTAGGACTTATCATAAGTCCTTTTATTGTAGAAGAACTGTGTCCCAATAATAAGCCTACTATTCTTTGGGGAAGAGGTCCTTTTACTCCTGTGGGAATGATTTGAACTCCCATCTCTGGAGTTAGTACTGCTGTGGCAGAAGCACAGATGTCCAACCATACATTCCCTCTGGTTTGTCTGATGAGGGATCTAATGGACAATGTTTCCTGGGCACTACCCTGATGGTGCTGCTGGGTTTCTCCATTGCCCCATATATTTGTTGTTGTGGGCCACAGAGCATTGCCCCCACCCCCTGTCTGTTTTTTGGCAATGGAGCCTGATGTTTTTCTCCATGATATCATGGGTAAACACCTGCTCCATGTCCATTTTTGATAATGGAGTACCCTCTTTGGTGGTTTGAAAATGGCATTCATTAGCCCAATGTCTCCCTCTACAGCATCATGGGCAAATACCCGGTATTCTACTTCTTTGATACCTAGCTTTGTTAAACCCTCCTCCTATGGGGCAACTCCTTTTAAAATGTCCTGTTTGTTCACAATTGTAGCATTTTTTTCTCCTGGCATCTAAAGCCTATTGTACTGCAGCTGCCAAGACTTGCCATTGTTCATTAATGTCTCTACATAATTTAATATATGTGTTTAAATCTTCATGTTTCCATGGTCTAATGGCCTCCTTGCACCATCTGTTCACTTGCTCAAAGGCTTGCTGTTTAATTAATGGCATTGCTTGCTCTGTATCCCCAAAATCTCTGGTAGCTGTTTGAATAAGCCGGTCTACATATTCAGCATAAGGTTCATTAGCTCCTTGTATTACCTTAGATAATTGACCTTGTAAACCTTCATGTCCTTGTAAAGTCTTCCGTAACCTAACTGCATCTGCAGCAATTTGTGAGTGTATGGCAGGATCATTTGCAATTTGTTACAGCTGACCCTCATAATGTCCTTTTCCTAACAAGATGTCTAGATTTCTCTGAGGATAACCAGCTGCTGCATTTTGCCTAGCTATCTCCGTGCAAAATTCCTCATTGGCAACCTTCCATAGAAGGTATTGTCCTCCATTTAGCACAGCTTTACACATATTAGTCCAATCCGCTGGTGTCATGTTCAAGTTGGTAATGGATTCTACCAAGCTTATAGTGAAGGGTGCTTGAGGAGCATAGGTTGTTACAGCCTCTTTTAGCTGCTTCACTGTTTTGAAATCTAAAACATGGTCATTCCAATGCCCTCCTGCCCCCTCAAATACAGGGAATGCTAATCTTTGAGGTCCTGTCTCAGGATCCCATCTATCAACTATGGGGGTTGAGGGCCATTCAGCATATATTGTCTCCATAGGTGGAGCTGTTGGTTGGATACTTAAGCCCTCTGGTGATAGAAAGGTGTTAGTAGCAGCCTCCTGTTGTAACTTTTCCCCTGATCATTTTTCTGCTCTAAACTTTCTTCCCCTTTCTGACTATTTCAAGAGGCCTCCTCTTTTTTCTCATCTAATATGTCTTCTACCATAATCTGAACTGAAATCTTTGGACTAGGCAAAAAAAATCGTATCATCATCCACAATGACAATGTGCCAACTTGCAGAGTTCCTGGGTTTTTCTATTCCCTGTCCCTTAAATCTTCATCTTGATGGTCCCATTGTAATATATTCAACAACTCCTCCTTAAAATACCATGGGCTACATTTTTGTATTGTATCAACATATGCCCTTACTGTTTTTGGTTTTACTAGGGTTACTCCTTCCTCTAACAATTTATTTAACATTCTTTTGGTTTGTTTTTTGCTAATTTCTGACCCCATATTTCTGCTACAAGGATAACACAACTCAAAGAGATAACTCAAAACAAAACCAAAGCAAAATGAAACAAAAATGGAAGAAAAAAATCATTGTATCCATTTTCCTATTTTTTTGAAATGTATATTCATGCTCTATCTCTATCTCTTCCTCAGGGCTGAACATCTTCAAACCTTGAGCCAACCTTTTTTCCCATTTTGCCTGAGAAAGTTCTAGGGATAGGCAGCTTGAAACAAAAACAAAACCAATCAAAACAAGAACACATTGTTTTTTGAAATGGTCACCCATTCTCCTGCCTTCCCTCAGGGGTGAGCAATTTCACTTACCTCTGAGCTTCAGGCATTCCCCCCACAGGGACCACCAAATGCAGCAGTCTAGCTGGACACGAATAACTGAGCCACCACAAAGCCTTGTAGGTTCAAGCAGCAACTACTTTATTTCAACTCTCACTGGCAATGCATGCATGCTTTTCTGCCAATGCCACCTATGCAGCCCTTCCAGAAACCCCCCCACACACACACACCAGAAATCCCTCCTCTGACACTTCCTCAACCAATGGGAACTCTCTGGGAATCCCTGCAAGAACTCCAAAGTAGTGGGCACCTGAGGCAGCAAGAGCCGCCCCATTGCCCAACAGTAAAGGTCAAATATACAATACAATAAATCCAGCATCACAGAAATTATATATAGCTTATCTCAAATTATCATCTCAATGGTTTACTGGCATCACCTTTCAAACATTTCCTCTGGCAAATGCCAGGCCTCATTCTGACTGGCTGTGGCTCTCAACACTGGGTATGTGGCTCAAGCTGTAGTGCACTCGCCTGTCATGGCCCTGTGTTCGATCCTCAGCACCACATACAAATGAGGTAAAGATGCTGTGTCCACCAAAAACTAAACAATAAAAATTTAAAAAATTCTCTCTCTCTCTCTCTCTCTGTGTCTCTCTCTCAAAACATTCAAAAGATATTGGCAGTAGTTCTGGCTTAGTTATACATCAATTTCCTAATACATGGGAGTTACTGGGTTTAAGGCTCAGTACCAGATAAAAATAAATAAATAAAATAAAAGTAATTTGTCTCTGACAAATCATATATATGTATATGTGTGTGTGTGTGTGTGTGTGTGTATATATATATATATATATATATATATATATATATATATATATATATATATAAATCTAAAAGACAGTAGGTACTCCAGAATATATGAACATGGATATAAAGACTCAGTTGTAAAAATGTTGGTGAGGTTATGAATTGAGTAAATCTGTTTTAAAAAATGGTACTAAGGTTCTTCTAAAAGTTAAAGTAAAAATACTATATGATCCAGTGCTAGTAATTTTGGATATGGATGTAAAATTATTGGAATCATTACATCATAGAAAACACTGCATTTCCATTTTCTTAGTAGTATTATTCACAGAGCCTTGTGAAAACAAACAAACAAACAACAACAACAACAACAACAAAAAAAAACCCTGAAGTACATTTAAGATAAATATTAGGTTAAGCATGCTGCTACATGCCTATATTCCCAATAGCTTTGGAGAATGTGGCAGGAGAAACATGAGTTCAGACCCAGTTTCAGCAATTTATAAATGAGACACTAAGCAAAATAGTGAGAACTTGTCTCTAAATAAAAAATTTTAAAAAAAGCTATTAATGTACCTCAGTTGTTGACTAGCTCTGGTTTCAATACAAAGTCCCATAAAAAAGTAAAGAGGCCCAAAATGTTGACTTTGTGCTTCATTTTCCATGAAACAATTTACCTGAACCCTTTCTGGTTTAACTGGACAGGTCTTGTCACATTCCTTAATAAATGGTTATCTGCAGGTGAAATGACATTTCAAAATAATGTTTATATTAAGAAGCGAAGTTACCCTTAAGGGGAGACATTTGTGACTCTGTTACACACCAGATTCTGAAACTAATGGAAGTAAGGAAAATTTCTCCTAATCATAAAATCTGTAAGAGTTTGTGATTAAGGTTTTAATCATAAATGGTGAACATTAGCTCTATTAACCTAAAGTTGTCCTGGCAGTGGATACTTGAGAGTTTGATGTTATCATTCTGCCAGTCCAAAGTCAAGAAGTTTACCTGGGCAAAACTCTTGGAATATTTTCTTGTATCAATAAAACTGGAGTGCAAGTTAGAATGCTATTTTCTTTTCAGAGAAGACATTCTGTCTTCCTTCAGAGTGTCCTCTTTTTCCTTCTTCATATCACTTCTAGTAAACTCATTGCCTTTCAAACTTAGTGATAAGTTTGAAAACTTTATTTCTTTATTGGAAAAAAACTGCATTTAAAGAGGGGGTGATCTTCACATTACCTCAATTTCCCAGAATATTCCAGCTCTGTACCACTGAAAGATTCTTGCCAGCTTCAGGGCTTCCAGAGGCTCCTTTGAGTGCCTTCAATCTCTTCTTTATACTACTCCCTAGAAGCAAAGACCCAGGGAATGACATTCATGGAGACACTTCAGAGAACTTTAGACATGGTGTCTGTTTACACCTTGTGTCAGGCAGTTATGAAACCCATAACTAGGCCAATATCAGAGGTTAGAATGAGAACACATCACACAGAACAGTTTTCAAGAAGGAATTTCAAATAAGACAACATGATAAGTTATCTGTGTCTCAAAGAAAAAGGGAGAAGAGACACATTGTTGTTATTTTTCCAATTGTCCAGTTACACTTTTCTGCTTTCCTCTAATATGAATTGTTCACAAAAAGAAAGAAAAATCTTTAAACTGTCATATAATTTTTTGGAGAAAAACACTGCATCCATTTGAAATGTATCCTGAAAAGAATTGATAATGCAAAGAGGAAATGATGGCATCAAAAATGTGAACAGAATGAATTGCAGTGCACTCCTGTAATCCCAGTGTGTTGGGAGGCTGAGGTAGGAGGATCATAAATCCAATGCCAGTTTCAGCAAGGTTTAGGTTCTAAGCAACTCGATAAGACTTTTTATAAAATAAGAAATAGGGCTGGGGATATGGCTCAGGGTTGAGTGAGCTAATAAGATTTAGAATGACTTATTATCTAGTGAAAAAAGCCCCACTCACTATAGCCTGGATGCCAAGATTCAGTAACAAGTTCTCCAAAGTCATATGGAAAACAGGTGTCTTATAGATAGTGATTTATTTATTTATTTTTCATTTAAATTTAAAGTTGACTCTCTTGATAGGCTGTATTGAATTATAGACATAAATGCTTATTATTTGTGCTAATATTCTCATAGTACACCATAAAAAACAAAAATCAGATATCATAATCCTGCCATTAGGCTCAAGGCAAAAAGCAAATAAGTTTTCCTTTAATTGCTTATACTCTAGAGTCAGAGATACTGACAGATCTAAAGATCTGGCACCCTCCAACACTTTTTCATTTTTTAATATTAATACTAGAAAATTTACAATTTTACTTGTGCCTCTTTTTTTTTTTTTTTTGGTCGGGGGGGGGGGGGGGAATTAAGGAAATTGCTGCCTCAGAGAATTGCATATGAGTTTAACTCTCAAGCTATTTTCTCATATGACCAGAGGAAAAATAATTAAATGAAAATTTAAATTGTGATGTTTCTTTTTTTATGAAAAAAATGCATACACATGTATTCACAAATTGATTTAACCTTATATACACTAACAAATATGAATGAACTTCTCACTGTGCTGGATCCTTGTATTGAGAAGAAACTCTGTCATGAAGTAATTCCATGAAGTCATGTCCTGAAGCACATAATGCAATTCACAATAACTCAAAAAAAAAAGAAAAGAAGAAGAAGAAGAAGAAGAAGAAGAAGAAGAAGAAGAAGAAGAAGAAGAAGAAGAAGAAGAAGGAAGAAGAAGAAGAAGAAGAAGAAGGAGGAGGAGGAGGAGGAGGAGGAGGAGGAGGAGGAGGAGGAGGAGGAGGAGGAGGAGGGGAAGAAGAAAATCTTATGGGGCTGTGAGAATTCCTGTAATGTCAGTTCCTTGAAAAGCCAGCACAGGAGAATTTGTGATCCTCTTCCAGTACTTATATATCTATCTATGTATGTATCTATCCATCCATCTATCTATCTGTTTTCATGGAGGTCTATAGGGAGTACCTATAGGTTTGATCTCTTGTTTTTTTTTTTCCTACTAGGGATTGAACTCAGGGTCATATAACCACAGAGCCACATCCCCAGGCCTATTTGTATTTTACTTAGAGTCAGTGTCTCAGTGAGTCACTTATTGCTTCACCATTGCTGAAGCTGGCTTGGAACTCTCAATCCACCTGCCTCAGCCTTTCTAGTTGCTGAGATTACTAGCATGATCAAGGACACATGCTGATACCCAATATTTTATCAACAAAAATAGAGGAGCCAAGAACCTGTCTTTCTGACTTTATTTGTTCCTGGTTTGGATGCAATTTACTGTCACTCAAACAGTAAACATACCAGACTCATTTTCGAGACAGTGCCTGTAGCTCTTTCCATTAGGACCCTTAGTTGATGACTGTTCAGTCGATACACATCCAGTGATGTTGGGGGAGGGCTTCCACAACCACCTGTTACCTTTGTTTTAGGAGTCTGCCATTCTTTGAATCTATTTCTATGCTTCCAGTCCTAGCTCAGGAGCCCCAGGTTTCTGCACTACATAGGTGCTGAAAAGAAAAAACAAAAACAAACAAACAAACAGAAAAACCTCTTGTGAGAACACTAAGCATATGAAATACAAAATAGAGTAAAATAGTAAATGTGCATTCTTATTTTGAGGCTGGGTAGGGAGGATGCTCAAAGCTAGTGAGACTGGCAATGGCGGGAATTGGAATTGGTGGCCTGAGACTTCTCAGATTCCCCTCCAATTTCTGATGGTCAGAGGGTCTCTCTGTTGTGCTCAGTTTTCAGTTTTCTCAGACTAGTCTAGTGGAGCTCAGATCAGCATTTAAGCCTGGAGGCCTTCTGTTCCATCACCGTATTGTGTTTTCAGCATCTTCTTGAATTTCTATTTGGGAAAGTCTGTGCAAGAGCCCAATATTATGTTCCAATTCAAGACCCCCAAAAGACCACCAGAGACCCAGATTGATGTAAGCAGCAAAGAGGTGTTAATTGTGAGCCAGCTCAGCCCTCAAAGCACACTAAGCAACTGGAGATACTGAGAGGCCCTGATCCCAGTGTTTTGGGCAGTTTTATATACTCTTTGGGGAAAGCATGGACCCCACACACATCATAGCATCTCTTAGCAAACCATCACACACCACGGGAAAATCATAAAACAACTCTAAAACACAATTAGCACATTCACTGGTGGGAAAAAGTTGGGCAAGAGTGATTGGTTAGTACAAGAGGGGGATTTATTTGAACTGATTTTTTTTAAGCCAAGAGGGGAGTAGTGCTGAACTACATGGTTTCCCAATGTGTTATCAACCACCATAAACTACTGGGAGGGTCATCTATTATCCCAGGTATTTTCCTGGTCTTGTGATGATTGGTGGCTGCTAGGGGGTTGCTATGGGTCCCCATCTAGCCTGACTGAGTTAGGGACAACTGGTACAGCAGATCTCTCCTTTTATTTGTATATAAACAACTCAGCAGAGTAGATAAGTGCCTAGGAGTGCTCTGTGGGTCTTTAAAAAGACAAGGGTCACAACCCCTTCCTTGGACAGGCTTTGCTCTGAGGTAGAGGCTGGTTTTTTACCCAGCATGTCCCCAGATTGTGTGGTGAGGACTGGAATAATTCATCATCAAGTGAGGACCTTAACTCTATTAGCTGGATTCCTGCATGATATAAGCTCTAGTTTTTAGAACCCCTGATATTGCTCCTCCTGAGTTTATTATTGTTGTTAGTTTGCATGATTGTTTGTGTTTCTGCCAGGAATTCAAACCAGGAGTGTCTATCTACTGACCGACATCCCCAGACTTTTTACATTTTTTATTTAGAGACAAGATCTCACTGAGTTTCTTAGCACAGTACTAAGTTTCTGAGGCTGGCTTTGAACTTGCCATCCTTATGCATCCTGTGCTTTCTAAATGTAGGGTAAACAGTATCTCAAATTCAGAACAGCTATCTGATATCCAGAACTCCTACCTGATAAAAAGAACCCCAGGTTAACTCTCCATTTCTGAGAATAAATCCTCAATTTCCAACTTTCTTTTCAAATTCTCAAGGCCAGGGTTCCCTGCTCACCTTGAATGAGAATAAAATAGAATAGATAGTAAAATGACCAGGCAGCTGTATAGTGGACAACATTCAACCAGACCTAGAGGCTAATGCATAGATATGTTAAATCATGGATTTTGCAGGGAAATGGAAGGAATTAGAGCAGATTATGCTAAGTGAAGCTAGCCAATCCTTAAAAAACAAATGCCATGTGTCTTGTTTGATATAAAGAGAGCAACTAATAAAAGAACAGGGAAGAAGAGCATGAGGAAAAGATTAACATTAAACAGAGACGAGTGGGGGGAGAGAAAGGGAGAGAGAAGGGAAACTGTATGGAAATGGAAGGAGACCCTCATTGTTACACAAAATTACATATAAGAGTTTGTGAGGGGAAAGGGGGAAAAAAAACAAGGGAGAGAATTAAACAACAGCAGATGGGGTAGAGAGGGAAGATGAGAGGGAAGGGGAAGGGGGATAGTAGGGGATAGGAAAGGCAGTAGAATACAACAGTCATTAATATGGCATTATGTAAAAATGTGGATGTGTAACCGATGTGATTCTGTAACTTGTATTTGGGGCAAAAATGGGAGTTCATAACCCACTTGAATCAAATGTATGAAAGATGATATGTCATGAGCTTTATAATGTTTTGAACAACAAATAAAAAAAAATTAAAAAAAGAAAACCATTAAGCCCTATTTCAAATGTAAAAAACCTTAAGGCTCACTTGTGGGAATACCTTCATTCAAACAATTTGTCCCAGGTGTGAAGCCGGATGGAAGTTTTGGGAAAGAGGATGGGATAAAGAATGGAAGTGAACCCAGATGGTAGCCATGATCCCTTTTTCTATATTTATTTTAAATAGATTTTTGCCCCTGTTCTGCCCCAAGCCATATATAAACTCCAAAACTGGAACACCAAAATGGGTTTTTCTATTATTATGCACTCTCCTACATTATAAGAGTGCTATTTCCTCTTGCTTAAATAATTCCTATTCTGTTTATTCTTTCCTTTTTTGAGTGTCCATATAATTTTTTTCTTCAAAATTTTGGAGACAAGATCCCAGACAAGCTTGGTGAAGTGGAAAATTTAGTTTCATCTCAAAACTCCAGTTTCAACCTGATCAATTTTTTTTTCTTATGTTTCATTGGAAGGTATGACTCCATTGTAGTTTTAATCTCAAAGAACTGGAAAGCAGTTTTTTTTTAAATGCTTTATTCTTGTGAGATTTTCACATTAGAAAAAACAGGAAAAGATTAGGTGATATTAAAAATAATGTCTCTCTTTTAAATAAAATAGCATAATTAATGTATCCCAATTAAAAAAATTTAAAAATGTAATGGGTTCACAATTGAGGATTTTTTTTTCATCTGTAATACTGTTTATTAAGATGACTGGTAGAAGCATTCAAAACATTCTGGAAAAATTCTTTGTCCTGATGTGTAGAAAAATAAATATGAGACTGGACTTGATTTAAACTAACAGGAAAGTTTAAACATAAGAACTAAAGTACATAGTGAATTTGAAGGTCAATAGCAATGTGAATAACTTAGTGCATTTTTAATAACCTGTTTTATATAGATATTAACCAGTGGCCTTAGTATTTTTCCAATATAAGTTTGGATTGAATCAATAATCCAGATATCAGTAAAGCAGTGTTTTATCTAGTTTTATCTCCAACTGTGGTTTTGCTTATCACAGTGTCTGAGTTCATATTCCACATTGAAAAATGAACAGTGATTTGTGTTCTCATTTCTATTGATATCATATAAATATTGGCATCAGATCTGCAACCTTAGGTTGGTAATCATTTTTATCTAGGGACTTCTAAGTTTTGATTCAGGAGTCATGTTATCTAGAAATCCTGAAACAATGCTGCTTAGCCTCCCATAAGAATATGTGCTTGCTAAAGGGTCATCACCACCAAAACCTATGACATAACCCCTAAAGTATACTTGTGAAATTATGTTATGCTCAAATTTGGGACTCCCAAAGACCACCAGAGACCCAAGATCCATGTAAGCAGCAAAGAGGTGTTTACTGCGAGCTAGCTCGGTCCTCCACACACACACAGCAACTGGTGACGCTGAGAGGCCCCGAGCCCAGGGTTTGCAGCATTTTTATACATTCTTTGGAGAGGGCAGGGACTTCACATACATCATAGCAAATCATCACACACCGCGGGAAAATCAAATAACAACTCTAAAACATGATTAGCACATTCACTGGCGGGAACAAGTTGGATAGGGGTGATTGGTCAGTACAAAAGGGGTATTCTTTTGAACTGATTGGTTTAAGCCAAGAGGGGTGTACGTGCTGAAATACACGGTTTCCCAACAGGTTATCAACTACCATAAACTACTGGGAGGGTCATCTGGCATCCCAGGTATTTCCCTGTCTCCTGCTGATTGGTGGCTGCTAGGGGGTTGCTATGGATCTCCACCTAGCCTGAGTCAGGGACACCTGGCGCAGCAGATCTCTCCTGTTATGTGTAGATAAACAACTTAGCAGGGTGGGAATGTGCCTAGGAGTGCTCTGTGGGTTTTTCCAAGGACAAGGTCATGTCCCTTCCTTGGACAGGCTTTGCTCTGAGGTAGAGGCTGGTTTTTCAATTCATCTGGAAGGATATAAAGCTGCCCTCCAAGTTCGTACAGGCTCTCCTTGTAAGGACAGCCTTGTCAGTTTGTTCCATGTTCTGAAAATAAATCTCTTGCATGGGAATGTGGTGTGGTGTGGTCTTTGAGTTAACTCTGTGAGTGTCTTTTCAACCTCCCATATTTGTTTAGTCCTTATTTTTAGAACATTCTGACATAAGATGCACACAGACACCAATTTCCCTTGGCTTATTTAGAAAATATCAGTATCTGAGTCTTGCTTTCAAGAGATCAGTTTGAACAATAAGTGTGTAGTTTCTACGGAGAGTAGTTGGATACTGTGCAGCTAGAAGGTATCTTCTGATGTATCTTTCATGTAAAAGGCAGCTCATTTTGGGGTGTATACCAGGAATTCAACTCAGGGGCACTCAACCACTTAGCCACACCCCAGCCCTATTTTATATTTTATTTAGAAACAGTTGCTTAGTGCCTCACCATTGCTGAGGCTTGTTTGAACTCTCCATGCTCCTGCCCCAGAATCCCAAGTCCCTGGGATTATAGGCATTCTCCACCATGCCTGACTGGTAGTTCATTTTTTATTTTTCTTTTATAGATACTGTGAATAAAGCTACAATTAAAATGGAACTGTAGTTATTTCTTTGAGAGAATTTTGCAATTCATTTAAATATACACTTAGGTATATTATTACTGGATTTTATGAAATTTTCTACCCAGATTTATTTTTTGTCTATTTTTATTTATTCAGGTACTCGAGATAAATTTATGGGCACTTTACCACTATGCAATACCCCAACCTGCTCCCCTTTTGTGAGACAATGTCTCACTCAGTTGCTAAGGACTTGACAAATTTCTGAGACTCATCTTGATCTTGACATACTCCTTCCTTATCATCATGAGCCACTTGGAGCATAGGCATGTACAGCCTTTATCTTCTACCCCAAACTATTATTATTGGATTATATGGCATTTTTATCTTCAGCTTTTGAAGAACCTTAACACTTTTTTACAAAAATATATTTAGTAAATTCATATGGTAACCAATACTTTTACCTGAATACATACTCTAGCATCCTTGTAATTATTCAGATATTAGTTTGCTTTATTTTGGTTTGCTTACTGGGAATTGAAATCAGGTGTTCTTACCACTAAGCCACATCCCTAGTTCTTTTTTATGTTTTTTTCTGAAACATAGTCTCAGTAATTTGTTTAGAGCCTTACTAAAATGCTGAGGCTGTCTTTCAAATCACAGTCTTGAACCTCTGGAATTACAGGCCTCTGCCACAACACCTGGCTTTTGGATTTTTATTAAAGCCATTCTAAGAACCCTGCATAGGGTGCAGAAAATCTCTTGGCTTCATGTACTAAATCCATGAGTCAAGTTTAAGTGAAGTATTCAGTGTAGGTGTGTTCTGAAAGATTTTTTGAAATAGATAGGGATTTATGGTTCCTAACCCCTTTTCTGAACTACTATTTGGTACAATAGTCCATACAAGTGCTGGAAAATCAATGTAAATCCATTGGTTTGCAACCTATGTAGATTTGCACATGCTCAATCACCTTTGCTTCCAAAGCTTGGAATTTCAGAACATAGTAACTTGAACAAAATATGTTCAAGTTGAGAAACTCAGTGTACAGGCAAACTCCTTCTGGGAGCAATTGGTAGTTCTGGCTTTACTACTGGAGTGAGTGGGTTTGGGGCTGGCTCATGAAGTACTAAAATCTCACTCAGTGTGTTGAGAACCACGACCAGTCAGAATGATGCCTGGCATTTGCCAGAGGGAATGTTTGAAAGGTGATGCCAGCTTACCATTGAGATGATGATTTGAGTTAAGCTATATATAATTGCTGTGATGCTGGATTGATTGTATTGTATATTTGACCTTTACTGTTGGGCAATGGGGTGGCTCTTGCTGCCTCCAGCGCCTGCTACTTTGGAGTTCTTGAGCTACTTTGGAGTTCTCACAGGGATTCCTGGAGAGTTCCCATTGGTTGGGGAAGTGCCGAAGGAGGGATTTCTGGTTGGGGCGTTTCTGGAAGGGCTGCATGGGTGGCATTGGTGGAAAAGCACACATGCAGTGCCAGTGAGAGTTGAAATAAAGTAGTTGCTGTTTGAACCTACAAGGCTTTGTGGTGGCTCGGTTATTCATGGCCAGCCAGACTGCAGCATCAGTGCATCAGTGGCTTATTGTGTTTCCCCCTGTTATACCCACAATACAACCTAGAAAAAAGCTCCTCTGATAGAAATAGTAATTGGTAATATATATATATCTTTTTTTTTCTTTGAAATTTTTTTTCTTTTTTTTTTTTTGTTGGTTGTTCAAAACATTACAAAGCTCTTGACATATCATATTTCATACATGAGATTCAAGTGGGTTTTGAACTCCCATTTTTACCCCAAATACAAATTGCAGAATCACATCAGTTACACATCCACATTTTTTCATAATGCCATATTAGTAACTTTTGTATTCTGCTACCTTTCCTATCCTCTACTATCCCCCCTCCCCTCCTCTCCAATCTTCTCTCTCTACCCCATCTACTGTAATTCATTTCTATCCTTGATTTTTCCCATTCCCCTCACAACCTCTTATATGTAATTTTGTATAACAATGAGGGTTTCCTTCCATTTCCATACAATTTCCATTTTCTCTCCCTTTCCCTCCCACCTCATGTCTCTGTTTAATGTTAATCTTTTCCTCCTGCTCTTCCATCCTGCTCTGTTCTTAGTTGCTCTCATTATATTAAAGAAGACATTTGGCATTTGTTTTTTAGGGATAGGCTAGCTTCACTTAGCATAATCTGCTCTAATGCCATCCATTTCCCTGCAAATTCCATGATTTTGTCATTTTTTAGTGCTGTGTAGTAATCCATTGTGTATAAATGCCACATTTTTTTTTTTATCCATTCATCTATTGAAGGGCATCTGGGTTGGTTCCACAGTCTAGGTATTGTGAATTGTGCTGCTATGAACATCGATGTGGCAGTATCCCTGTAGCATGCTCTTTTAATGTCTTAAGGGAATGGTCCAAGAAGGTCAATAGCTGGGTCAAATGGTGGTTCCATTCCAGCTTTCCCAGGAATCTTCATACTGCTTTCCAAATTGGCCACACCAATTTGCAGTCCCACCAGCAATGTACAAGAGTACACTTTTCCCCACATCCTCGCCAGCACTCATTTTTGTTTGACTTCATAATGGCTGCCAATCTTACTGGAGTGAGATGGTATCTTAGGGTGGTTTTGATTTGCATTTCTCTGACTGCTAGAGATGGTGAGCATTTTTTCATGTACTTGTTGATTGATTGTATGTCCTCCTCTGAGAAGTGTCTGTTCAGGTTTTTGGCCCATTTGTTGATTGGGTTATTTGTTATCTTATTGTTTATTTATTTTTTTTTCTTTTGAGTTCTTTGTATACTCTGGATATTAGGGCTCTATCTGAAGTGTGAAGAGTAAAAATTTGTTCCAATGATGTAGGCTCCCTATTTACCTTTCTTATTGTTTCTCTTGCTGAGAAAAAACCTTTTTAGTTTAAGTAAGTCCCAATTGTTGATTCTTGTCATTAACTCTTGTGCTATGGGTGTCCTGTTAAGGAATTTGGAGCCCGACCCCACAATATGTATATCAGAGCCAACTTTTTCTTCTATCAGATGCAGAGTTTCTAATTTGATATCAAGCTCCATGATCCATTTTGAGCTATTTTTGTGCATGGCGAGACAAGGGGATTCAGTTTCATTTTATTGCATATGGATTTCCAGTTTTCCCAGCACCATTTGTTGAAGATGCTATCCTTCCTCCATTGCATGCTTTTAGCCCCTTCATCAAATATAAGGTAGTTGTAGTTTTGTGGATTGGTTTCTGTGTCCTGTATTCTGTACCATTGGTCCACCCATCTGTTTTGGTACCAGTACCATGCTGTTTTTGTTACTATTGCTCTGTAGTATAGTTTGAAGTCTGGTATCGCTATACCGCCTGATTCACACTTCCTGCTTAGCATTGTTTTTGCTACTCTGGGTCTTTTATTTTTCCATATGAATTTCATGATTGCTTTCTCTATTTCTACAAGAAATGCCGTTGGGATTTTGATTGGCATTGCATTAAACCTATAGAGAACTTTTGGTAATATCGCCATTTTGATGATGTTAGTTCTGCCTATCCATGAACAGGGTATATTTTTCCATCTTCTAAGATCTTCTTCTATTTCTCTCTTTAGGGTTCTGTAGTTTTCATTGTATAAGCCTTTCACCTCTTTTGTTAGGTTGATTCCCAAGTATTTTTTTTTTTTTTTGAAGATATTTTGAATGGAGTGGTTGTCCTCATTTTCATTTCAGAGGATTTGTCGCTGATATACAGGAATGCCTTTGATTATGCGTGTTGATTTTATATCCTGCCACTTTGCTGAATTCATTTATTAGCTCTAATAGTTTCTTTGTAGACCCTTTTGGGTCTGCTAGGTATAGAATCATGTCATCTGCAAATAGTGATAATTTCAGTTCTTCTTTTCCTATTTTGATGCCTTTAATTTCTTTCGTCTGTCTAATTGCTCTGGCCAGTGTTTTGAGAACTATGTTGAACAGAGTGGTGAGAGAGGGCATCCCTGTCTTGTTCCAGATTTTAGAGGGAATGCCTTCAATTTTTCTCCATTCAGAATGATGCTAGCCTGAGGCTTAGCATAGATTGCATTTACAATTTTGAGGTATGTTCCTGTTATCCCTAGTTTTTCTAGAGTTTTGAACATAAAGGGATGCTGTACTTTGTCAAATGCTTTTTCCGCATCTATCGAGATGATCATATGGTTCTTATTTTTAAGTCTATTGATGTGGTGAATAACATTTATTGATTTCCGTATATTGAACCAGCCTTGCATCCCAGGGATGAATCCTACTTGATCATGGTGCACAATTTTTTTGATATGTTTTTGTATCCGATTCACCAGAATTTTATTGAGGGTTTTTGCATCTAGGTTCATTAGAGATATTGGTCTGTAGTTTTCTTTCTTTGAAGTGTCTTTGTCTGGTTTAGGTATCAGGGTGATGTTGGCCTCGTAGAATGAATTTGGAAGTTCTCCCTCTTTTTCTATTTCCTGAAGTAGCTTGAAAAGTATTGGTATTAGTTCCTCTTTAAAGGTTTTGTAAAACTCTGCTGTATACCCATCTGGTCGTGGGCTTTTCTTAGTTGGTAGACTTTTGATGGTTTCTTCTATTTCCTCAATTGATATTGGACTGTTTAGGTTGTCTATATCCTCCTGACTCAATCTGGGCAGATCATGTGACTTAAGAAATTTATCTATGCCTTCACTATCTTCTAATTTATTGGAGTATAAGGATTCAAAATAATTTTTGATTATCTTCTGTATTTCTGAAGTGTCTGTTGTGATATTGCCTTTTTCATCCCGTATGCTAGTAAATTGAGTTCTCTCTCTTCTTCTCTTCGCTAGCATGGCTAAGGGTCTGTCGATTTTGTTTATTTTTTCAAAGAACCAACTTTTAGTTCTGTCAATTTTTTCAATTGTTTCTTTTGTTTCTATTTCATTAATTTCAGCTCTGATTTTAATTATTTCTTGCCTTCTACTTCTTTTGCTGTTGTTTTGCTCTTCTTTTTCAAGGATTTTGAGATGAAGTATGAGATCATTTATTTGTTGGTTTTTTTCTTTTTTTAAGGAATGAACTCCAAGCAATGAATTTTCCTCTTAGAACTGCTTTCAATATGTCCCATAGATTCCGATATGTTGTGTCTGTGTTTTCATTAATCTCTAAGAATTTTTTAATTTCCTCCTTGATGTCTTCTATAACCCATTGATCATTCAGTAACCTATTGTTCATTCTCCAAGTGATGTATTCTTTTTCCTTCCTTCTTTTATCGTTGATTTTCATTTCCATTCCATTGTGATCAGATAGGATGCATGGTATTATCTCTACTCCTTTATATTGTCTAAGAGTTGCCCTGTGACATAATATATGATCTATTTTAGAGAAGGATCCATGTGCTGCTGAGAAAAAAGTGTAACTGCTGGATGTTGGGTGGTATATTCTATATATGTCAATTAAGTCTAGGTTATTAATAGTGTTATTGAGTTCTATAGTTTCCTTATTCAACTTTTGTTTGGAAGATCTGTCCAGTAGCGAGAGAGGTGTGTTGAAGTCTCCCATGATTATTGTATGGTGGTCTATTAGACTCTTGAACTTGAGAAGAGTTTGTTTGATGAACATAGCTGCACCATTGTTTGGGGCATATATATTTATGATTGTTATGTCTTGTTGGTGTATGGTTCCCTTGAGCAGTATATAGTGTCCTTCTTTATCCCTTTTGATTAACTTTGGCTTGAAATCTATTTTATTTGGTATGAGTTTGGACACTCCTGCTTGTTTCCAAAGTCCATATGAGTGATATGATTTTTCCCAACCTTTCACCTTCAGCCTATGTATGTCTTTTCCTATCAAATGCATCTCCTGTAAGCAGCATATTGTTGGGTCTTGTTTTGTGATCCATTCTACTAGCCTGTGTCTCTTGATTGGTGAGTTTAAGCCATTAACATTTAGGGTTATTATTGAGATATGGGTTGTTCTTCCAGCCATATTTGTTTATTTATGTTACTAAACATGGTTTGTTTTCCTCTTTGATTATTTTCCCCCCTTTACTGTCCTACCTCCCACTGTTGGTTTTCATTGTTATTTTCCATTTAGTCTTCCTGTAATGTTTTGCCAAGGATGTTTTGAAGAGATGGTTTTCTAGCTGCAAATTCTTTTAACTTTTGTTTATCGTGGAAGGTTTTAATTTCATCTTCCATCCTGAAGCTTAATTTCGCTGGATACACAATTCTTGGTTGGAACCCATTTTCTTTCAGTGTTTGAAATATGTTATTCCAGGATCTTGTAGCTTTCAGAGTCTGTGTTGAAAGATCAGCTGTTATCCTGATTGGCTTACCCCTAAATGTGATCTGCTTCCTTTCTCTTGTAGCTTTTAAAATTCTCTCCTTATTCTGTATGTTGGGCATCTTCATTATAATGTGTCTTGGTGTGGGTCTCTTATGATTTTGCACATTCAGCATCCTGTAGGCTTCTAGGATTTGGGATTCTGTCTCATTCTTCAAGTCTGGGAAGTTTTCTCTTATTATTTCATTGAATAGATTGCTCATTCCTTTGGTTTGATACTCTGTCCCTTCCTGTATCCCAATGACTCTTGAATTTGGTCTCTTGATGTTATCCCGTATCTCATGGTTTCTTAACAGTCTTGCTGAGATGTCTATGTTCTTTTCACGTTGAAATACTTTATCTTCATTGTCTGATGTTCTATCTTCTAAGTGTTCTACTCTGCTGGTAGTATTCTCCATTGAGTTTTTAAGTTGGTTTATTGCTTCCTGCATTTCTAGGATTTCTGTTTGTTTGTTTTTTATAACCTCTATCTCCCTGTATAGTTGATCTTTTACTTCTTGGATTTGTTTATATAATTCTTTGTTGAAGTGATCTTTCATTGTCTGATTTTGCTGTCTGATGTCTTCCTTGAGACTCCAGATCATCTGAAGCATGTATATCCTGAATTCTTTATCTGACATTCCATCTGCTGCAGCTATTACCTCTTCTAACGTTGAGTTGACCTGCATTGCTTGTGGTCCTTTCTTTTCTTGTCTCTTCATACTGTTCGCGTTCCTTTCTACTTGGTGAAACTGTTGTGCTATTGAATTTTCCCCCTATATATTTATATTGGTCTTGTATAGTTGCAAAGTCTCCCTCGCAGGCGTGGGCGGCGGCTCTGCCCCTCCTCCAATTGGGGCAATGCGCCTACCATGCCGGCAGGCCGCTGGGCCTGCTCTGCCGGTCGGTAGCAGGTCCGCCTACCTTGCAGGTGCGGGCGGCGGCTCTGTCCCTCTGCGGGCCGCTAGGCTTTTTCTGTCGGTGGTCGCAGTTCTGCCTATTTTGCAGGCACAGGCAGTGGCACTGCCCCTCTGCAGGCCTCTGGGGCTGTTCTGCCAGTGGGTTGCAGGTCCGCCTACCTTGCAAGCATGGGGGGGTGTTGGCTCTACCCTTCCTCAGGCCACTGGGCCTGTTCTGTCTGTCGGTTGCAGGTCTGGCCTGTTCTGATGGTCGTCACAGTTCCGTCTCCCTTGCAGGCACGGGGGGAGGGCGCGGCTCTGCCTCTCAGCAGGTCACTGCTCCTCTTCTGCCGGTGGGTCGCAGGCCCGCCTACCTTGCAGGAGTGATTGGAAGCTCTGTCCCGCCGTGGGCCACTGGGCCTTTTCTGTCGGTGGTCACAGTTCCGCCTACCTGGCAGGCGCGGGGGGTGGGGGGCGGCTCTGCCCCTCAGCAGGCCGCTGGGCCTGCTCTGTGGGTGATCACAGTTCCCTCTACCTTGCCGGCACAGGGGGAGAGGGGCTAGACTATTTTCAAGATGATATATTTTGTCTTCATTATCTGACGTTCTGGCTTCCACTTGCTCCCCTCTGTTGGTGATACTCTCATTTGAGTTTTTAATTTGGTTTATAGTTTCCTTCATTTCTAGAGTTATTGTTGGATTTTTTATAATCTCTATCTCCTGATAAAGATGCTTATTTGCTTGTTTTACCTGTTCATGTAATTCATTTTCAATGTGTTCTTTCACTGTTTGAATTTGCTGTCTCATATCCTCTTTAAGTTTCCATTCCATCTGTCCAAGTTATTCCTTGAGTTCTTTATTTGACCATTTTTCTGATGCCTCTAGGTCCTCCTGCATATTTAGGCTGTCCTGCATTGTTTGTACTCCTTTTCTTCCTTGCTTTTTCATGCTGCTTATGTTACTTCTTGTTCTGTTTGACTGCTGAGTTACTGTTTACTCCTATAAATTTATTTGATGCTTGGGAGGAAAGGTATTATAAGGGAAGGGAAGAAGTCACTAAAGAGAATGAGAGTAAGAAGGTAGAATTCAAGGAAGGGGGAATACGGAAATTGAAAAGAAATGAAAAGGCAAAGAACAAAAAAAATAGAAAAGAAAAAAAATTAAAAAATAATAAAAATATTTAAAAAATTTAAAAAATAAAAAATGAAAATGAAAAAAAAAAAATACCCAAAAAAAAAAAAAAAATTAATAAATGCAGTCTTAGAATTTAATTAACTTCTCTTCCAGTAGGTGGAGCTGTGCCCACAGGGCCAAGCTTCTCCTCTCAATATGCGGGAACCAATCACTGTGCAGCACCTCCTCCTCCCCAAATGGGTGGGTCTCCAATCCTGAGTGACTAGGGCCTTCTCGTGTGTCTAGTCACTTCCCCACTTTTCCTCAAACCAGGCCCCACTCAACGGTGATGCTCACCACAATACTGGTTACACGCCAGGTCTACTGCTCCTGGGAGCCCTATTTTCTGGAATGACTGGGCACACTCTCCCTGTTTGCCGATCCCTCAGACCCTAAGTTTGTGGAGCTTGGGGCTGAGAACCCTCAGCATAGTTTGCTTTCCCTCTGGTAGCCTCACCCCGTTAGCTGGTGCAAGAGACCTCAGCTGTCAGCACTGGTGGGAGCGGTATCCAGGGGGTCTGCGCCACAGGTCCCTCGCCACTGCTGATTCCCTCGGTCTGACTATCTTGCTCATTGGAGAGCTTGGAGGGGCCCTTAATGTTTCCCCACTGTATGGAATGGGTGGACTAGGGGGTTACACACCTGTTGCCGCTGGTTTCAATGAAGTTATCTCCTCTGCTGCATTCTGGTGATGTCAGTTCTCTGCCATGGTGGTATCCCATGAAAATGGTGTTCCCTTTGCCGGGTGACCAATGCAACAGGTGGGTCCTAACTGGCTCCCCCAAGCCCCGTCTCAATCCTGTGGCCACTGCCTATGAATGCTCAGTTTGCATTAACCTCCGCAGGTTCAGAAAGGCTGACCAGTTGTTTCAGTGGGATCGTTTAGTGCTGCGTCACAGCGGTTTGTCTGCAAGATGCAGGTGAACGGGAGCTTGAATTCAGCTGATCCGGGTTCAGTGTATGTTCTGAGCGGCCCAGATTGTTCATCCCAGATCCACGTCAGCTCAGCATTTAGATGGTTTACAACTCCCTATGCCCATGCAGCTGAAGAGGTCAGAGACTTGGTCTCTCCGCCCCCACCACCATGTTGGATCTCCGCGAATTTCTTTTTTAGATGAACCAATAGCTTTGATATTTGGATACTACATTGCTTGATCCAGCTGATGAAACACTTTGTAGAGGCTTTCATGGACCCTAGAAATCACCACATTTTTTTGTGGCTTAGAGAGTTGTGTACCACATCTTCCATATTTATATTTACTGTGGGTGATGCTGGTCATTGGGGATTTGTTCCCAAATGTTGTACTTTGCTCAAGAAAAAAAAAAATAAAACAGCAACAACAACAACAAAAAAAACTAATGCTAAGTGTACCCCAGTTTTTTTTTAATTAAAATAGATATTTTCTAAATTGTTGAATGTATTTAGGCCTCTCTATTTATTTATAACCATGTCAAAGAGAAACTTATAACATGAGTTGCTTATTAACTGTATTTATAGATGAAGGGAGAGTACAAAATTATAATATTCTGCATTTTTTCAACATTATCTTCCCTAAATGTTTTCTTTTGATTATGTTGCTGAGTTTGGAACAGAGTACCTTGCACATTCTGCACACACACTCTACTAGTGAATCATGCTACCAGTCCCAAATTTAAACTTCAAATAGGATAATTTCACACTCACATCTAATATTATTTTTTATATGGATAGTTTTCTTTAGGTAATTCTGTTGCTGTTAACAACACCAAAAATTGATATACAATTTTTGAATTCAGATTTGGATTCAGATTTGGTTTGTGTTATGATTAATTTCTCAGTATAATTGATATATAGGTTTATACTATCCATTAATCTCACATAACAATAATTATTTTATCTGGACTTCTAATTTAGAGGTTTGAGGCAATTTTACATATTTTTCCCCAGATACATTTTAGAAAAAAATAATTAAGGATGCTAAAATTTTTATGGGAGGATATTATACATTAAATGGTCAAATGGTTGTCACTACAATTATGAGTTCTATTACACACATAATGTGTATAATGGAGAATTTTATGTCCTCTTTAAATTTTTGTTTTGTGATACTTTGTACATATTATTCTTGAAAACCTGTATACTTGTGATGTGTTACACAGATAAAACTTGTGTGTAATACTTTTGTATCTTAAGACCCAGTCTTAAAAAAAAAAAAAAAAAAAAAAGATAAAAAAAATGGCTTGGTAGCTAAACAACTCTGGGCTCAAACCCTGGAACAATATATATATATATATATATATATATATATATATATATATATATATATATATATATATATATATATATATATTAATAATATGAAGACATTGATCACTAAAAATGGGAAACAGGTAGGTACCAGAAAGTATGGCAGACCCAGCAATTGCACACTTGAAAATTTGTTGCAGAGAAATAAAAACTTATATTCTCACAAAACTTGTACATGAATATTTATGGCAGTATTATTCACAATCACCCAAACCTGAAAACATCCCAATTATCCTTCAATGCAAACAGCCAAATTATTGTTCAGTGAGTTGAACAAGCTGTGGTATGTCCATATCATGGAATAGTATGCAATAATCAAAAGGACAAAATGTTGACATATCAAATTAGCTGCATGAATGTTCTAGAGAATTATTCTAGTGATGATGAATTTTTCGAGATTGCATATTTTGTTATTCCATTCAATCAATAATCCTAAATAAGCAATTTTTTTAAATCAAGAACATCTTATTGTTTGCCAAGAGTTTGGAAGAGGATTGTGTTGGGAGGGAAGTAAGTGAATAAATAACATGGCACCATGAGGAAGGGAATGTTGTAGTGATGGAAATATTTTATATCTTGACTGTAGCAATGGCACTATGTGGGTTGTGATATTGAATTGTAATTTTGGAAGATGTATTGTTAGATACCACTCTGTGTCATTTTCTATTATATTAAGTACAATCTGTGTTTTCAGGAAATGTGACATTTTTATTTTTAGACCTGGAAAATAATAATTAAATGCTGTCATTTGATATTTAGAAGGAACTAACTAAAGGGAATATAAGATTTCTGTATTATTTTTTACAGTTTTTAAAAATAAAATTTGATTTTGAAACAAATTTACATACAGAAAAGAGTGACATTAAACAGTATGCATACTCAAATATGTTATGTAGTCAGAATTAGCATGTTTGCAATAATTAGGTCATTACCAAGTATTGATATGGAGTTTTGTTTTTTGAAAATAAAAAATAAAGTTGTTATCTATGCACATATTTGAATTTTTTAAAACAATGTCATTGATTATGCACATTATAGTTCTGCATTGTTTCTATAATAAATAAAATAACTGAACAACAACAGAAAAGAACAAATGTAGAAAAGTCTAGTTTATACATGTCTTCTAGTGTAAAACTGTCTGAGACTCTGTCTATATTTTGAAAAATAAGTGGTATAAATTAGATTTCTAGAAAATCTTAGCAAACTTATCTATGTATGATTTTGTCAGGTGTAGGAGATTTTGAAAAGTGTCGTACCCCAGATATCTATGGCTATTGTTTTATGAAAAGAAATGATACCAGCTATTAAATATTTTTAGTAACTAAAATCTGAAACAATATTTTTTCTTGTTTCTAGTCTAGTATAATTAGATAAACATCCCATGTTGCAAGGTAATCTTAGGATGCAGGCAACTATAGTGATAATGACCTAAGAACTAACCCAAGTTAAACCTACATCATGACCAAGGAATAGTTGGTTGTTTCTTTGCTCAACTTGGGAGTAGCTGGTGCTATACAATGAGATTTGCCTTGGCTATAGCTGCAAACATAAGACCAGTCTCTACCTTCCAAATCCATGTTTGTAAAAAAAAATTGTATTTTTTTTCTCTGTAGAAAATTTATTGACTATGTATACACATGTGTCTATTTGATCCTTCTATTTTATTCCATGACTTATTTGTCTACCCTTATGCTTTTAGTAAGCCTTTAAATTTCCCTTTAAAAAATTTCCACTTTTATAGATACCTTTTTTGTATAGTCTGGGACTTTGATAAACTTCAATTCATAAGTGATTAAAAAAAGTAATACCTTAAAAACACAGAGGCTTTCAGTCCATAAATATGGTATATCTCTCCATTTACTCAGGCCTTCTATAGTTTATATAAGATTTTTCTTAATCTTCTGATCTAGAGATATTACATATTTTTCCTGAAGCATCCCTAAACATTTTGTCTCATGATATTACTTATAATGGTTTATTTAAAATTTTTCATAATACAGACATATAATAAAATTTTGTTATTAAGTAAGTCCCAGCTATACTACTTTGTGTCTATACCTTGGTTTCTACATCTATGAAATAGAGGGAATAATACCAAGAAACTTTTAAGTTATTAATTGTCCTGTGAGCAATTAATAATTAGAAATATAATAAAAAACCTAGTGATGACACAGAGGTCCAATGGTATGCTGCAGAGTGTAAGTTATACATTTCACATTTAAAGATAACTCAATTAAATTACACAGCCTCATTCCCACTTAGGATTTTTTATAGCCCAAGTTAGAATTCAGATTTTTTTTGAAAAATGTTGCTTTGAAATGACTATGAAATTTGTTTTGTTTTGAAGTTGAGCAGTGTGGACTATCATTAGATGATAATTTAAAAAGAGATGTAAACATTGGGATGGTTCTGCTCTCAAGTGTGGGTTGGTGTTGCTAGAATTTACCCACCCTATGTCTCTCAACACCTCACCTCCCCCAAAACTTTGCTTGTTTCCTCAGAAACTATGCATGGTTTACTATTATATTAAGTGAATTCTGTATTTTGTGTAAATGGAATATTTTCTTAGTTAGATCTTGAAAATAATAATTAAATACTGTCATTTCATAAAGACCCTTGCATGGTTCAGGACAGAGTGTCTTTTTCAAGCATAACTAAAAATCATAAGTTCAAAAGTAAAAAAACAAATTATGATATAAACATCCAAATAGCTCATTATCTGAATTCACCATTTGTTATTTCTTCTCTATTTTTCCAAATAATACATATCAATAGGGATGAGAGTAAACAGAGGAAGATAAATGATATACGAAGAAAATATATTACAAAGTTGTATTTTTATTTAAGTTTAGTATATTTCTTTCCAGATTGTAAACCTAATGACTCAATGGGGCTTATAAAATAAATAAAACTATGATAAATGCTATAAAAATCAATATAATTTTTATGAAGTAGAGAGATCTATCATTGACATGCTGGCATATTTCTTTTCAGCCAGACTTTCCACATTACAATACACCCACACACATGGATATACATTCAAACACAGAAGTTTCTTCTGTCCTGATTATTATATGCTATATTGGAAGGCATCAGGGATTGAACACAGGTGCTTAACCACTGAGCCACATCTCCAGTGCTCTCATATATATTATTTAGATACAGGGTCTCACTGAGTTTCTTAGAGCCTCACTGAGTTTTTCAGGGCCTCACTAAGTTGCTAAGGCTGGCTTTGAACTTGCAATACTTCTTTTTTAGCCTCTTGAGCCTCTGGGATTAACTACATTCATTTTTATTGTCTGAAAGACAATTTCCCATGACTGTGAATTGGAACATCAGGAGTCTCAACCAAAATGTTCTGTCATAAGTAATAAAAATTGTGAATTTAATTATTCTCTTATTAGTAATACTTAGGCTATTTCAAAGTTCTACAACTACAAATAATTCTTCAATAATCATGTTGTACATAATAAATTCCTAGGAAAATTATTACTGGGTCAAAGTAATGATTTTTACAGGATTTGACTCTTGTGTTGCTTTTTTAATTAAGGTTAATAAATTTAAACCAGCACCAATTATATTTGAAAGTAAATATTGCATTTTGCTCTCATCAGCAATGAGAATTATCATATGAAAAAGAATTTTATTAGTTTAAATTGACAGGTTTTATAACATTAGTGAGATTGGATATTTGTTTCTAATGTGTCACCAACTTAATTCCAACTTAATTTATTCTTTATTGTGAAATTATTTAATTATTTATTGGTATTATTTATCTAAGTATTCCCTAAGTTTTTTTTTTTTTTTTTTTTTTTTTTTTTTGCTGTTGTTGTTGTTGTTAAAAAGATTTTAACATTTTGGGCAGGGAATGTAACTCAGTGGTAGAATGTTTTCCTACTATGCCTGAGTCTCTAGATTCTATACTCAGTATTACAAAGAAACACAATTACTAAAAGGAAAAATATTTTAAGATCTCTTTACATATAAGTGAAACTAATGCTTTTCCATATTTGTTGAAAATATTTGCTTTACTTTTTGTTATATCTATTTAGTTACTATACATATATAATAACACAGTATTACACACATATACACATAAAATGTACATGATATTTTTAATAGACAGGGTAACTGATATTTTAATTTGCTATTTCTGTCAGATATTTTATGCTTTAGAAGTCCTAGCCTGATATATATGTATGTGTGTGTGTGTGTGTGTGTGTGTGTGTGTGTATGCACACTATATTATTCAGTTTGTTTGTTTCATATTTGATATTTAACTGGAATTTATTTTTATTATATTTTGAGGCTCTTCTCAATATTTAAACAATTACCAAATAACATTTGTGGCAAATTTTATATTCTGCTACATATTTTTAAATTAACTTTCATCCTAAAATAAATTCTAATATACTTTAACGTAGAATTTAGGGCTCGTTTTTTCTATTGTTCTGTCTAGATATTCTTGAATCACCATGTCCTTGTTCTCAGACAACTGGGGAGGTAAAAATGCATGCTAATCACTAAATCTTAATACTACTTTTCTTACCGATACAGTATTCAATAATAAATAAATATATATATATATATATATATATATATATATATATATATATATATATATATATCACTTAAAATTGCTTAATGGAGATACAAATTTACTTTTTCTTGTTGTCTCTTTCAGAACTCCCAAGGAGCAAGAATGTTTAGAGCTGCCTGTATGTAGTAGATCTTGGCCTTGTGTACATAATGAAATCATTTGGGGAACTGGAAGAATATTGAAGATTGTATCAAGTTATTGAAGAAAGAATACTGTGAAAAGTCAATTACCATCTTTTCTTTTTCTATGTTTTATCATCTATCAAAGCAATTTTTGAAAAATGCAGCAGGTATGTTTCTGAAATTTTTATGCTCTAGAAGTTTCTGTAAATCTAAGACCAAAAAAAAAAAAAAAAAAAAACAAAAAACAAAACAGTTAAAACAAAATATTTTAAATTTGGCCCGGGAATTCTGTAGAGGTATTATTTGATGAGTGTGGAATTAGTTCAATAGTTTATTTACTTATGCATTCTTGAGTTTATTTATTACTCAGCAAATGGAGTCACTGTTAGGTAGCAGATAAATGCTTGATACTGAGAACAAAATTCATACGCAAATCAGAAATATCTTTTATCCTTCTAAGGTATATAATCTGGGGGGGGATTATATAGGATTCAAGTATAATAAATATGTATGAAATTGTAGGTCAGATTCTGGGAAAAGTCAGAGCCTTTTTAATTGGTGGATGAAATCAGAGAATAATTAATTGAGAAAGTAATCCATGAGCTGAGGCAATTTTTTAAAGTGTTGATTGGGAAAGAGGAGTAGTAAAAATATGCAGATCAAGGAGCAAGCTTACACAAAAGTTCTGTGGTGGAAGGAAGTAGGGAGATAGAACAATTGAGAGGAAGTTAATTTTTGGAGCAGATGGCAGCAGAATTTTCTTTTGATTTTCTGCCTTTATTATAAAAGTCAAAATGTATATATATATATATTAAAAGATGTTAAGTCATGTATAACTAAAAAGAACCAATAATTTTTTAAAAGATGTCAGGGGCCAAAGAGAATGTTGCTCCATTCTGAAGAGTGGATTGAATAGGGGTGCTGGTGCCGGTTTACAGAGTAGATGGAAGTCAATAGAGCAGATATGTGAAGGCTATGGATATAATCTAGGGAAGAGATATTCAGAAGCAGTACTAGGTCCAAAGCCTGCAAACAGTGGTCAATCTGCCTCACACTTGTTTTTGAAAATACAACTTTGCAAGCACATAGACCTTTTGAAATTTACATTGTCTATGGATATTTTCATATTTTAATGACAAAATTGAGTACTTTTAACTAAGACTACATGAGCCTGAAGGCCTGAAATATTTCCATATTTCCCTTTACAGAAGAAAACTTTTCAACTTCCAATCATTAAAGCGATGATGGAAATTGACAGTTATGTGGACTTTGGGACAATTTATTCTATTGGTCAATTTTTCTACTTCTTGTAAGGTACTGTGATTTTATTCCTAGAATATTATCTGTATTAATGATATTTTGTGACTTGAATATTCTATTCTTCTATAAGTCCTTTGCCTCAGAATCTGTATTTATATGACTTTTTATATACAAGTGTGCATTTAATCATCTGGGTTTGATTTATGAAAGCTTAAAATATTATCTCTGCTTAATAAGAGTTTTTAAAGTATTAGCACAGATACTACATTTTTTATAGTTTTTCTATTTTCTGATGCAATGATTTCTTTTAAAGCTTTTTACTAACTTTTAATAGTTAATATTTTTCTAAATCCTTTAATTTTAATATTTAGTTTATTTCCATTCTATATTGTTTACTAAAGCATGTTTATTGCATTAAGTAATATTATTCCTCTGAATGCTTTTAGAGAGGCTTTTTTTTATTCTACAGTATAAGAATTTCTAAGTTATTTGGATTTTAGTCTATATCAAGAGGTGCACTAAATGCTTTATTTTATTTACTTCTTATTGTGTGTCCATTTAAATATTATTATCTTCCTTTTATAGTAATCAGAACTTACTATTGAGATGTTTGTTTTTTAACCCAAGTTTATTATCATAGTTTATAACAAATACATTTTTATTTTTCTTGTAAATCAAGTTCCTTTTGAATTAGCTAAGAGATACTATCATGCTCATATTTTTGAAGCAATAAAACTTTAGCAATAGCATCATAAAAAGAGCAAGACATCTACTAGCTATAATAAACCCAGTGATCTAAAAGTCCTTATTTCTGCCTAGTTGAACAAGAAGAAATGATCAAAACATGTTTAGGGATTTTGTGACAGAGATGGAGATGGAGATGCACATTGAGTTGGAGATTGAGATGAAGTCAGGTCATAAAAGGGCTATTCAGCAAATTTTTTTTATGAGTGCCTGAAAGAATTTGATTTTTGTATAACAGTTTGTGAATTGAGGTGAATTCTAATTCTGTTATAGTTTGGATTCCAAAATTTCATGTTTTGAAGGGTTAGTCCCCAGCCAGTAGTGTTAATAGGAAGTGGTACAGCTTGTAGGAGGTGGGGCTTACTGAAACTAAGTTAGGTCATTGGGGGTGTGCCCTTGAACAGGATGTTGGGACTCTGACCCCTACCTCTTTCCCTTTGTTTTCCAGCTGCCATAAATGGAGCATCTCTGCTCAACCAACACTTCCTTTCAATATTTCTTGCCTCACTTTAAGGGTAAATACAATACAGCCAATGAACCATGGCTTAAAACTTCCAAAAATATGAGCCAAAATAATGTTTTCCTTCTTTTATGTCAATGTTCCTCTAGTTTTTTTTTTTTTTTTTTAAATGGTGCACAACTAACTCAACTTCTTATCTAGGTCACTTTCCTGATGGTCTGAACTAATCAAACATATAAACCCTTATAATCTCCTGCAAGAATTACTACTAAAACTCAAAATTTATATTATTAGTTGTGGTATTTTTCTTGTCCAAAGTAAATCTCATTAGCTACTAAGAAGTTTTATCCCATTTCCTGTCATGCATTTGAACTCCAAGGGGATATATAGTGAACTAATACTGTGTATGACATGGAGATGTGATGGTGATAGTACTGGAAAGTGTTTGGGCTGCTTCAAATTTCTGTAATAGGATGTTATATTATATTACCATCTATAATAGGATGTTATAGCCTGGTAAGCTTTCTACTGGTTCCAAGTATTGATGGAAATGAGTGATAAGAAAGGATAGTGAGCTAAGAATTCTCTTACTCTTCTTTATGACTGTTGAGTATTCCATTGTAGGCAAAAAATACTGATAGCCACAGCTATGATCTTCATAGTTAAAAATAAGATGTTTACTACCAAATTAGAAAGTAATTTCTTTATTATTATAATTATTTCTACCCTTTCTGTTATGGTTTAGATATGAGGTATTCACCAAAATCTCATGTGTGAGACAATGTCAGGCAATTTAGAGGTGAAATTATTGGGTTATAAGAACCTTAACCTAAAATGCAACAATCTACTGATATGGATGAACTGTGTGCTAACTATATGTAGATAGGTTATGTCTTGAAGAAGTAGATCACTGAGGGCATATTTTGGTGGTTTCTAATTTGTCCCTGGTGAGAGGAGCCCTCTTTATGCCTCCTGATTGTCATGTCCTGAGCTTCTTCCCTCCTTCCACCAAAAGGTTCTGCCTAACTTGGGGCCCAAAGCAAGATAGTTGGCTTTCTTTAATTATAGACTTCTGAAACTTGAGTGCCAAATAAAATTTCTTTCATCAAAATTGTTCTTATCAGGGCTTTGATAATAGCAATGGAAAACACTCAAATTATTTTTTTTATTCCTTGCAGAATAAGGTTGGTACTATCTTCTAATTATCAAGTTACAATGAAAACCAGAGAACATTTTTCTTTACTGGTAGGATACACACTCTGAAATGACCAGTGGTTGTCCTATAGAAAAAAAAAATATTTACCTCATTTTTATTTCACATACTATACATTTTGTTCATATCTCAGAAATGCATGGTATAAATTTTATAGTATAAAATATCTAAACATTCAAATGTGGCAAAGTGAATTAAGTGTTAAGACTTGTTGACTTGTCTTTAAAAATCATGACACTGAAATTACAATGGCAAGCTTGCACAGGAGAGTTGAAACTAAAATCTCATCTTTATTCTGCAGTGAAAATTTTATACTTTCCTGTCTACATGCAAGGCATTAACTCTGCCTTCTGTGACTTCCCCAAGTTCACTCTTATCCAATTATAGGAGTTAATGGTATGTAAATGTGAGACCAGTTTTACCTCTCTTCTTTCTATAATAAGCAGGGTTGTTTCATTCAGGGCCATAGACATAGTTGAATTTAATTAACTACTCCATGAAATATTTCCTGTCATCTTTAAATACCAATATTTATGAGATTATACACTAACATTAATGCTGTTGTTTCTCAATATTGGTGCATTAGATGTTTATACCCTAAATCATTGCATACTCTTTTTTGAGGACACTCAGGCCATTTTCCCAGTGTGTGACCATGGAGAGAGCATTATTATCATCTGCTTTTGTCTTTAAAACTCTTTACTCCTCCTTGCCTTAGAAATGCAATTCCTAGTCTAGGAGGGCTTTTTTTTTATCTATCCTTTTTTTTTTCTTTTTTATCTAATGACCAACGTATTTTCTTCCTACTCTAAGTGTAGCCCATCTGCTCTGAGATATACATGGAAACAGTTCTTTTAGGATTGGGAATGTATCTCACTGGCAGAGTAATTTTGTAGTATGGACAATGTCCTAGATTCTATCACAAGCACTTCAACAAAAACAAACACAAAACCATATTCATTTTTGGGAGAAAGCAACAGAAAGAACCACCTTCAGAAGACTCCTGCTAAAGGTACTGGTGACCCAGATGGCTCTGGTCCCTTGGGCTTCTCCCTTGTACCCATTTACAGAGGCCAGACTCTCTGTTAGTCAGTGTTACCTTATCAATCTCTGAGTAAATTTAAGTAAGAGGAGAATACAAAAAATGAGACCTAGAAGTACAACACAACATTCAGAGGAATGGAAAGGTCAAGTTTATACTTAGAGAGGCCATAGGTTATCAAACAAGTTTCATAAAGATTCTTGTGTGGAAAATTTGGGTTTGGAGCATTCAGAGTAGTTGTTAATGACATGGTGGGGGTGAGAGAGTTTGGTAAAGGGAGATATTTTATATAAGATAAATAACTGGCTTCTCAACTGTGCTGAGGGCCATCTCAGCATTAAGGAAGCATTACTGTTAATCTGAGAGAAGTTACTTTTGCCTGGCTCTCTCACACTTGCCTGTCTGACTTCCTCAATTGGTGTCTGTAACTACAGTTCATTCACACTCTCATGACCTCTGCAAGAAAGCTCAGGAGGGTTTTTTTTTTTTTTTTTTTTTGGGTCTTACTCTTTTCAATAGGTCCTTATTTCTCCTTCCCTGACTGATAATGTTCTTCCAATGACTCAGTTTATAGATACAAATCAAGGGCAAGTTTGCAGCTCCAGGGAGTCAGAGGCCCATTCCCATGCCTGCCCTCCCTCTCTTCCTGAGCTGACCTCTCCTACCCTGCTGGAAAAGTCCTGAGTCTACTTCACATTGTATTCTTTTTAATTTTTTTTTACATTATTGATTTTCCAAAAAAAAAATGACATCAGAATATGTTACAATTCTTATTCCACATATAAAACACAAATTTTCATATATCTGGTTGTATATAAAGTATTTTGACACCAATTCACATCTTCATACATGTACTTTGGATAATGATGTTATCACATTCCACCATCTTTGCCAATCCTCTGCTTCCTCCCTTTCTTCCCACCTCTCTGCCCTATCTAGAGTTTTTCTATTTCTCTCATGCTCCCCCTACCTACTCCACTATGAATCAGCCTCCTTCTATCAAAGAAAACTTTTGGCATTTGAATTCTTTGGGAATGTCTAACTTTACTTAGCATTATATTATACAATGCTATTGATTTACCTGCAAATACCTTATTTTATTCTCTTTTATTATAGTGCAATAATTAAAACCAAGAATCAATAAATAGGATGAAGTGAAACTAAAATGTTTATTCTCAGCAAAAGAAAAAATCTTTGAGGTGAACAGATAGCCTACATCTTGGGAGAAATATTTTACCCCTCACACATCAGATGGAGCACTAATCTTTGGGATATACAAAGAACTCAAAAAGCTTACACCAAAAAACCCCCACAAATAACCCAATCAATAAATGGGCCAGGGACTTGAAAAGACACTTCTTAAAAGAGGATATACAATCAATCCACACACAAATGAAAAAAATGTTAATCATCATTAGCAATTACAGAAATGCAAATAAAAACTACTCTAAAATATGATCTCACTTCAGTCAGAATGGTAACAGTTATGAAGACAAACAACAATAAGTGTTTGAAAGGATATGGGGAAAAGATACATTCATTCATTGCTGGTGGGACTACAAATTGGTGCAGCCAATATGGAAAGCAGTATGGAGATTCCTCAGAAACCTGGGAATGGAACTACAATTTGACCCAACTATCTCTATCCTAAGTCTATACCCAAAGGGCTTAAAATCAGCAAACTATAGGGACACATCTACATCAATTTTTATAGCAGCACAATTCATAATAGCTAAACTGTGGAGCCAACCTAGATGCCTTTCAGTAGATGAATGGATAAAAAATGTGGCACATTGTATTCATAATGAGGCTATTTACCCTGCATACTAAATGAGATCATGGCTAGGTAATACATTCTCCACTCTGAGGAAAGCATACAGAGTGACCCACTTGAGCTGTGTACAATTTAACCTTTTAATGATAGAACACTATTGCCAAAAACAGAGACACATTGTAAGGTTGTGATTCTTTAAATGATTAAAGAATCTCCGTAACCTAAACCTTTTTTACATTTACTTTAAAAAAATGTTTTGTAATTGAAATTTTAAGATGGGTTCTTACTGTTATTTATTTATTTTTTTTTTAATTCTGGAACATATCTGGGAAAAATATATGAGCTGATGAAGAGTATTTTTAAATGTTATATGCACATCCAAATGGGAATTTTGCTTGCACAAGGAAGAAGTACAGCTTGCCAGGTTTTATCTACAGCCTGATATATTTTATGTCTGGCAGTAAAGACTCATCACTTTCTGAATGGGGTGGATCTTGGGTATTTTGAAAGTTTTGTTATCAGGTCAGAGGGGTGCAGGTGGGCAAGATTGAAGTTTTGTAGAAGGGATGGCAGTTTATTGATGAAATTTTGAGGATGGAGATTCGAAATGAAATTTTGATAAGAAATGTGCACTGGCTGAGATAAAACCTTTCTCCAATTCCTATACATTGTTTGCAAACACCTTGTGAGTGAGTTATTTACCTTGAACTGGAAAAGAACTAATCCTGATTGACATTTGAAATGGATTTACATAGAGACAGCATGGGGGTACATTTGTCTGGTTTTTCATGTGTTGGGATGCTTTAATTTTTAAACTACCTTCTCTTCTAAAGCCTGACATCTTATCAACACAGATTTTTTTAAGGAATTGATTTTTATGTAAAATGAAATATAATCAGAAAGAAGCCATTGCATATTCATGGGGATGAATTTGTGTTTCCCATGAGAGATACTGAACAAACTGGTGAAGAGTGTAAAGCTGTCAGACAATTTCACAGTCAGCCCTGTCAGCCAGATCAGCCCCTGCCTATGTGCCCAAGGTGCTGCCAATCCATGGCAGGGTAGACTATTAGAAAACAGTCTCTTCTCTTATTTTATGTCATATTCTATCCTCCCCTACAATTTATGTAAACACTGTAGTTCCTGAATCTTGGTTTTGGGTAAGCTGGAGGGAGAAGCTGGAGGAGACCTAGGAAGTGCTACCTATGGCAAGAAAGAGGGAGGAGTTTGTAATCCAGGATTTTAGCTGAAGTGGGAGAAAAGTCTGAATACACTTCTAAGGGAAAATAAATTATGGTGTGTGTGTTTTTTCAGTCATTGTGGGAGTGGAGCATCATAGTTTGTTCTTTCATTTTTGATTTATATGTTTTGAAATACCTTTGTGTCTAGCATGTTCCTCAATCTCCACAAACTCTCTTTCCTGGAAAGAGACTTCATACATATTGTTATGTTTTAGGTGTGAGTTGTCCAACTAAAGATCATGTTTTGAGACAATACAAAATGGTTTAGTGGGGATAGGATCGGATAATGAAAGTCTGAACACAATCAGTGAATTAATACCCTGACGAGATTAACAAAGCTGTAACTGAAGGTGGGTATGGTGTGGCTATAGGTGGTGGGTCATTAGTGGTGTGCCTTTGGGATATATATATATATATATATATATATATATATATAGTTTATATCTAGGATTGGAATCTCTCTCTGTTTCTGATCCTCCTATGAGCTGCTTCCCTTAGTCACACTTTTCCTCCATGATGTTCTGCTTTACCATGAGCCCCAAAGAATGGAATTGGTCATCTATGAATTGAGACCTCTGAAACTGTGAGTCACCAAATAAATTTCTACTCCTCTAAAATTGTTCTTGTCTGTTATTTCAGTTACAACAGTAAAAAAGCTGATTAAAGCAAATAAAACTAAATATGCAAAACAAAACAAAACAAAACAACAACAACAAAAACAAAACAAACAAACAAACAAAAAAAAACCCACTAGTGCTAGCAAAGGGAAGATGAGACTTAAACCTACCTAGGGGACAAGGCCTGCATTTGGTACAGCTTACTTCTACAGAGACACCATGGTGTCACAGTTGCTGTGGCCTGAGAAACTACTTCACCTGTTCCCCCCATCAATAAAAGGCACAGTTTCCCCCCCAAGATCTCAAGGGTCTGGTTCAGCCTTGTTCTCCACTGCTCTGCTTTGAAAGATGGAAGATGGAAGCAATTTCCCTTCTGCAGGGGGAACTTTGCATGATGTAGGGCCCACCTAAGGTTACTGAACACATCAGCTGCATCATTATGAATTTAAAAAAGGGGAGGCTTAAAATGTGGTTTTAAAACTCAACCCTTGAGGTCAAATAGCTCTTTGAAACCTTACTTATTAAGAATAGTTAAGGAGAGAAATGATATAGCTAATGCAAAAATGTCACTCCTGTTTTCTCTTATTCATGTATAGATATAGTTGTAGTTATATAACTATATTCAGATAGATATAGTTTATAAAAATAAATCTATAAAATCTATCTATTTATCTATCTATCTATCATCTCTCTATCTATCTATCTACCTTGCATACTATTAAGGAAGGCTAGAAAGCCCTTCTTTCTCCCATCAAATACAAAACAGGGAGGACTGTGATGTGGAAACACAGCTGCTTTCTGAGATTTGATTCTCCAGCCAAGTGCCTTCTCTACCTCTTTCCAGGAATCTCAAGTTTTCATCAGTTTTTTCTCCTTCCTTTTTTCCCTCTGTCCCTTCTTCTTTGCTTCCAAAGTATAGGCTATGTAGAATTCACTTTAGTCAGCACTTTTTAGTTATTAAATTACTATTGTCATTATCTATCCATCAGAGCCTCTCTTTTTGAACATGTCATAATTTTCTCTTTTGTCTGCTTTTCCTAATCCTATTGCTTAACCTTCCCACATTTTTATTCCAATTGGTGTATGAGATGCATCCCCTGGTGATCTACCTATTACATGTTTACTTAAATAATGACACATGTTTGAAAAATAAACAGTGATTTTGGGGCATTTAATTTTCCATAGATTGTGCTGTGTTTTGGGATCTCCTGTTCTTTTCCTCTTTTTTGCCCAATGTGTTTCTGCAATCTCTCCATGTAACTTTATGCAAATTTAACTCATTGTGCTTGACTACTCATAGTGTATGGCATGGGCTTTAATATGCTTGTGTTACATTTTATGCTTCATTCTTCCACTCATAGGTAGGTACTCTGCAATGTTTAGCTGTACTGCAATAAACATCCTCTCACCTGGTTCTGTTTTGTTTTGCACCTGTTTTGAGTTCCACTATGGAATGACTGACAGGCCTTGCTGAAAGGTAGGTTCTATAAATTCTTAGTTTTAGTAAGGTCTGCTGAATTGTTCTTTGGAATGGCTGTACCAGTGTAGATGCACCCAAGCTATTCATTTCTACCCTTTTCTTGTAGCATGCAAAATTATCCAACTTTTAAATTTTTTCCCACATAATATATACAAAATGGATTGACTGAATTCAAATTGTAAATTGAAAACATTAGGTAGTTAATCCTTTTTATAAGAATTATTTTCTGAGTTTGTGTTTCTGCAGTAAGATGTCCAGGCCAATAAGTGGAATTCCTGTGCTCAGACTGCACCCTTCCCTATATGCATACCTGTAACCATGACATCACTTTGAAATTGCTTCCACAAAAAGTAATGTGTTTTCCTCTGATTGTAATCTTCCTTTGATGGTAAGCTCAGCAGAAGTGACACAGTGCTAGTTCTAGGGTGAGGCTTTAAGAGCAAAAAGAGTTTCTATTCCCTTTTTTTGCACTTCTGCCATCATCAGGATAAAAATGCACCCTAGATAGCATATTGAGCTTTCTATTGCACTGAGTTACCTTAACAAACCACAAACTTTACCCACAAACCTTAAAGCAATACCAATTTACTCTTTACTGTTCTGCAGCTCCAAAATGTATTGTGCTGTGCTAAAATCAGGGTGTCAAAAGGACTGTGTTTTTTGTGGATGTGCTAGAAGCATCAGTTTCTTTGGCTTGCGGGTCCCTTTTCTATCTTAAAAACCCATCAAATCGGGATGAATTCTCCTCATGTTGCTGGCTCTTCTATTTTTCCTTCTGTTTTCTCTCTTTTTTTTGCCTTTTATCTTCTACATTTAAAAACTTCTGTGATTACAATAAGCTCATAATTTAATATGATCTTTTCTCAAAATTATTTAATTTACAACCCTCATTTAATTGACAGCCTAATTCTTCTATGCTGTGTAACCTAACTTTTCTGGGGAGTAGGACATGTACATCTCTGGGGGACCATTAATACTTAACACAGATAACTCTTAAGAATGAGAGCATTGTTATTCTGTGGCACATGCCTGTAATCCAAGCAGCTTGAGCGGTGAGTCAGGAGGATTGCAAGTTTAAAGCCATTCTCAGCAAAGCAAGGTGGTAAGCAACTCAGTGATATTCTGTCTCTAAATATAAGTATATACAAAATATGGCTGAGTATATGGCTTAGTGGTCGAGTGGCCCCAAGTTGAATCACATGTACCTAAGGTGGGGGAAAAACCTAGAGCATTATGGAGAAGATTTCAATCTAAACCCTGACCTGGAGCCCTGTGCAGCAGAGATCAACAGTGGAGCCCAAAGTGATCTGCAAGAACATGGCAAAACATAACATCTATTATCATATCACTGAAATATTGGAGTCCTTTTCTCTTGTGGCAATAGGTGACTAATCATCTACAGACAAACTCAGCTTAAAATTTCAACCTGATTTCATGAGAAGCCAAAAATTTTCTGATAATTTCTCATTATCTTTTCTGGACTAAGCATGCACATTATTTGGTCCTTTTCCATAGGATCTTAATTTATGTAATAATACCAGATTGCTGTCAGTTCTTATCACTGCCATTTTTCTTTTTTTCTGGAACAACGATTGTCTACTGATTGAATTCTGATTCAAAAATGAGTAGTACTCAAATAAGATTTTGAAGGCAGAAAAGAATGAATAATCATTAATCTTTGAAGGTGGCTCCAAATAAGGAAGTGAGCAAAGGAGAAATACTTTCATCTTCCATCCAGTCGAGAACAATTTTGTTCAGTATATCAGTCTTCCCATTCTGTCCTTCCCTCAAACTCTTCCAATGGTTTTAAAGTTACTTTCCTTGTATAAAGATATGGAATGCATGGAATGAAGTTTCTTCCTGACAAACTAGACAGAAAAAATGTCCAAAGATATGAATTGAGGACACCCTAACTTCCAATCAGTACGCTTGGTGCTATCTTGTTTATTTTAATCTCTACCCCTTTCAAATTGTCATTTCTATGTAGAACCATAAATTTGACCACATTCTCCTCATTTCAAGAGACTAAGACAATATTTTCATGTTAATCTTATTATATCTAGTATTATGTTGACTTCAGTAATAATCTTTCAGTACATATGATTAGTTATTACTTCCATAACATCTATATGTTAAGAGATTTATTAGGAGGGTCCTTATGATAATACCTTCCAAATACTATTTAATATAGTCTTTTAGGCAAATGAAAACACATTGCAATAATCCAGGTTCCAAAGCCCCTGAAAGAAAAACCACTTTCTTAGTTTATGTGATAGTCATCTATTGGTTACAATCAAATGATTTATAGAATTTTTAAAAAAGCTTTAGTGAAATAAAAATAAAATTAAAAAATAAGTTAACATTGAATTCATTGAAGTCAATTATGCTACCTTTAAAAATATAACAAATTGTAGTATTTATATTCAATTCTTGTGCATAATTATGGCAATTCAAATTTTTTTCTTCACATTTATTGGCATTTATATTTGTTGACATTTGGCATTTGTTACTATGTTAACATTTGATTTGTCATCTCTTGTAAAGCAAGTGTATATGATGTGCATATTTGGCTAGCTCAATGATATGTCTATTTCTATCATGTCCTCCATCATATTTTATAAATAAAATGGTAAGATTTGGATTATGATTTTAAATGATGATCCCAACTTACAAAGTAATCAAATCCTTCTTTCCCCAAAATCCAGTGAGGTTTTTGGAAGGTTCCTGACTTTTCAGATGATTATTGCATTTGTCTAAAATACATTCTTCCTTCTTCCCTTCCTTCCTTCCTTTTTGATGTTTTTAATGTATTCAAATTTTTATTGGTGTATTAATATTATATATGAGAGTTGGATTCACTGTTACATTTTTATTTCTCTTTCCATTCACATGAACCATTTACTAGGTATGGCCTTTAGACTTTGGAATAGCCTTGCCTGTAATTACCACCTGTTCCAATAAAAAAGATTTTTATTTTCAAAGTTATTTATTATAGCAGACATATGTGGCAAGTGCTTTTTTTACTGGGGCTCATACTTGTACTCCAATCCCATGTTTCTGTATTGGTGATTTTGTATGTCTGCCTTTCCCACCAACTTGCTTAATATTTTAGGTTCATAGTTATCTAGGAATCTGGAATTTGATCTATTGCATGAACTTGCTTTCTAGTGACTAGCTGCTCTTTTCCTTGATGACTTTTTGACGTGTCCAATGGCTTGCCTTGCCCATGAGCTTCAATGTTCACATTCCTCACTGTCTTGCTTTGAGTACAGTGCACTCTGCAGCCCAATTCTGTGTGTTTTTGATCTATTCAAATTTTCTTCTTTAATCTTCCTACCTTAAAGAGAGTGAATATAATAAAATGATTCCACACAAATAAACTTCAAAGTGACAAAACCTTTAAATTTTAGCAGTTCAGCATGTTCAAAGCACAAATTGAAGTTCTGAGTTTAATATGTAAAAAAAGCTTGCATAATTAAAATGCTTTTATGCTCTGAATATTTTATGGTTTCAGTCCTAATTGGAAATGGATTCTATCTTTAAAGGAAGAGGTGTATAAAATCAAATAACTGAATAAATTATGCTCTGGATATACAGCAGCCTTTTGCAAAATGTAGTTCATGTCATATTCACTGATACTAGGTGAATAAAACCAAGATTGTGTTTGCAAAATTTAAGAAATACTGAAGTTTAACATTTTTTTTTAAATTTAGGTTTTCTCTGAACCACAGGGCTGTCTAATGTCCAGGGCCAGAAGCTAAAGGCACTGACCTACATGACACTAGACCTTAGCGAAGTTGGCAGCACCAAAGGAGCCCCATGCAACTGCTCCTTCGTTGCTCCTGTGGTGGCTGTGTGCCACCCTGGCCCTGTGGCTCTGCACACTGGAAATGGACAATGGAAGTTTGATATGCAGAAAGCTTCCTCTCTGTGTAAGTAGGAAGTGTGGGTAAGCCAAGTCTAGAAGGACCCAGTGGAAGTACTGAGGGAGAGGACAGCATGAATGCCAGTTCTGCTTCATTCTGACCAAATGAGACACATGTGAAAAATATGCTGGATGTGTTTGCTCTTGGGGTTAGAGAGTGACAGACCTAAAAGTAATAATGCACAGCAAGTATCCTGAGGAGCCTAATGCCAGTTCTTAGTTTCTATAAGCTTTCTCACATCAAAGGAATGCAGCTTCTTGAATAAAGGACTTCATCCAGAGATACACTAATGGTCCTGGAGTGTCAGTGTACCTCAGTGTACATCAGTGCTTAAAGAGAAAAGCAAATAGTAAGAAACCTTGGTTACTGAAACACAGGAGACACCTGGACATGCTCCCAATGGCCAAAGCTGGAACAATTGAGCAATTGAATAACAAATAGCCAAGTGTCTAAATAGACAGTCTTATGTCCATTTTGGTTTAAACATATGTCTGAATGGATAGGCAAATGTGGAGAAAAGCCCCGACTCAAATGCCAAAGAATTCTCACATTGATGCATTGCCTTCAAGGAAGGGAGCAGAACTCTTCACTCTTCCTGCCTGAGATACCAGTACTCAATGGAGAATAGAAGAGTCACTTTCATTGAAGGTGTGTGACAGACACCTCAGCAGGTGATCAGGGCCAACATCAGAAGGGACATCCCCTTAATTGTCTGTGCCCAGATCAGATGTGAACAGAATTGCACTTTGCATCTGGGTATTCCTTCTCTGGATCCATAACCCCAGTTTACTTCTGAGAAAAACCAAAGCAGCAGCCATTGAGGATCTTTCTCCCATTCACCTGATCCCGATCCACCTGCAGAACCTCTGAAGTGGGGATCCTTGTTTATAAATGTGATAGTGGTTTTGTTGACTGAAAGAGGCCCACCATGCCAATATGAGAAAAACATAGGAAGAGAGGGAAGAAGGGAGAAAAGCTGAGTGGGGATCCTGGGCATGGGGGAGTCCTCCCCGCCCTTATATGAGCCTGTCACTGTGTAGAATAAGAGCTGAGGCTACTGCAAATCTTTCCACTGTTCTACAAACACCTAATAGAGACACAAGGGAAAAAGTCAGAAATGCCAGCTTCCCACAACCATTACCATCAGCAAGCTAATGCTTATTTTGCCTTATCTGGTCTCACACACATGCACACAGTGTGTGTAAAGTGTGACACTTGTGTGGACTGTCTTGGTTGTGTAGAGGCCCTGCTCCTCCCAAGCCTTGCACTTGTGGAGTTAAACCACTGCACAGGCCTAGCACCTTGCTTCTGTGTCTGCTCAAATAAGAATGTGCATGAACACATTGGACAGGAATCCCTGTACAGCTGGGTCTCCCTCTGTGTTCTTAACATTCACCCTACACAAAGCTCCCCAGTAGCTGGTGGTGCTCTGCATCTTTCCTCCTCTGCCCAGGGTCCCCAGGAAAACATTGCTCAGTCATCTCACACTGTCTCCACTGACCAGAATCCCATTTGTCTCCAGGTCTCTGCCTCTGTGTTTGTCTGTGAGTGAAATCTCAGGCAGCATTCTAATCCTGCAGTAAACATGGAGGACTGTAAATTATTAGCACTTTAAAAAATGTGTGAGGTGACTGTTCAAATTAAACTTTTTTTCTCGGTATTAACTTTTTTTTTTTTTAATTTTTTATTGTGGGTTGTTCAAAACATTACAAATTTCTTGACATATCATATTCCACACTTTGATTCAAGTGGGTTATGAACTCCCACCTTCACCCCATACCCAGATTGCAGAATCACATCAGTTACACATCCATTGATTTACAAATTGCCATACTAGTGTCTGTTGTGCTCCGCTGCCTTTCCCGTCCTCCCCCCTCCCCCCTCCCCACCTCTCCCCTCCCCTCCCCTCCTCTCTCTCTACCTCCTCCACTGTATAACCCTGAGGGTCTCCTTCCATTACCATGCAATTTCCCTTCTCTCTCCCTTTCCCTCCCACCTCTCATCCCTGTTAAATGTTAATCTTCTTCTCCTGCTCTTCATCCCTACTCTGTTCTTAGTTACTCTCCTTATATCAAAGAAGACATTTGGCATTTGTTTTTTAGGGATTGGCTAGCTTCACTTAGCATAATCTGCTCTAATGCCATCCATTTCCCTGGAAATTCTATGATTTTGTCATTTTTTAATGCAGAGTAATACTCCATTGTGTATAAATGCCACATTTTTTTTTATCCATTCGTCTATTGAAGGGCATCTAGGTTGGTTCCACAGTCTTGCTATTGTGAACTGTGCTGCTATGAACATCGATGTAGCAGTGTCCCTGTAGCATGCTCTTTTTAGGTCTTTAGGGAATAGACCAAGAAGGGGAATAGCTGGGTCAAATGGTGGCTCCATTCCCAGCTTTCCAAGAAATCTCCATACTGCTTTCCAAATTGGCTGCACCAATCTGCAGTCCCACCAGCAATGTACAAGAGTACCCTTTTCCCCACATCCTCGCCAGCATTTGTTGTTGTTTGACTTCTTAATGGCTGCCAATCTTACTGGAGTGAGATGGTATCTTAGGGTGGTTTTGATTTGCATTTCTCTGACAGCTAGAGATGTTGAGCATTTTTTCATGTACTTGTTGATTGACTGTATGTCCTCCTCTGAGAAGTGTCTGTTCAGGTCCTTGGCCCATTTGTTGATTGGGTTGTTTGTTCTCTTATTGTCTAATTTTTTGAGTTCTTTGTATACTCTGGATATTAGGGCTCTATCTGAAGTGTGAGGAGTAAAGATTTATTCCCAGGGTGTAGGCTCCCTATTTACCTCTCTTATTGTTTCTTTTGCTGAGAAAAAACTTTTTAGTTTGATTAAGTCCCATTTGTTGATTCTAGTTATTAACTTTTGTGCTATGGGTGTCCTATTGAGGAATTTGGAGCCCGACCCCACCGACTCTAGATCGTAGCCAACTTTTTCTTCTATCAAGTCTCTGATTTGATATCAAGCTCCTTGATCCATTTTGAATTCACTTTTGTGCATGGCGAGAGAAAGGGATTCAGTTTCATTTTGTTGCATATGGATTTCCAGTTTTCCCAGCACCATTTGTTGAAGATGCTATCCTTCCTCCATTGCATGTTTTTAGCCCCTTTATCAAATATAAGAAAGTTGTAGTTTTGTGGATTGGTTTCTGTGTCCTCTATTCTGTACCATTGGTCCACCCGTCTGTTTTGGTACCAGTACCATGCTGTTTTTGTTACTATTGCTCTGTAGTATAGTTTGAAGTCTGGTATCGCTATACCGCCTGATTCACACTTCCTGCTTAGCATTGTTTTTGCTACTCTGGGTCTTTTATTTTTCCATATGAATTTCATGATTGCTTTCTCTATTTCTACAAGAAATGCCGTTGGGATTTTGATTGGCATTGCATTAAACCTATAGAGAACTTTTGGTAATATTGCCATTTTGATGATGTTAGTTCTGCCTATCCATGAACAGGGTATATTTTTCCATCTTCTAAGATCTTCTTCTATTTCTCTCTTTAGGGTTCTGTAGTTTTCATTGTATAAGTCTTTCACCTCTTTTGTTAGGTTGATTCCCAAGTATTTTTTTTTTTTTTTGAAGATATTTTGAATGGAGTGGTTGTCCTCATATCCATTTCAGAGGATTTGTCGCTGATATACAGGAATGCCTTTGATTTATGCGTGTTGATTTTATATCCTGCCACTTTGCTGAATTCATTTATTAGCTCTAATAGTTTCTTTGTAGACCCTTTTGGGTCTGCTAGGTATAGAATCATATCATCTGCAAATAGTGATAATTTAAGTTCTTCTTTTCCTATTTTGATGCCTTTAATTTCTTTCGTCTGTCTAATTGCTCTGGCCAATGTTTCGAGAACTATGTTGAACAGAAGTGGAGAGAGAGGGCATCCCTGTCTTGTTCCAGATTTTAGAGGGAATGCCTTCAGGTTTTCTCCACTCAGAATGATGCTAGCCTGAGGCTTAGCATAGATTGCTTTTACAATATTGAGGTATGTTCCTGTTATCCCTAGTTTTTCTAGAGTTTTGAACATAAAGGGATGCTGTACTTTGTCGAATGCTTTTTCCGCATCTATCGAGATGATCATATGGTTCTTATTTTTAAGTCTATTGATGTGGTGAATAACATTTATTGATTTCCGTATATTGAACCAGCCTTGCATCCCAGGGATGAATCCTACTTGATCATGGTGCACAATTTTTTTGATACGTTTTTGTATCCGATTCGCCAGAATTTTATTGAGGGTTTTTGCATCTAGGTTCATTAGAGATATTGGTCTGTAGTTTTCTTTCTTTGAAGTGTCTTTGTCTGGTTTAGGTATCAGGGTGATGTTGGCCTCATAGACTGAATTTGGAAGTTCTCCCTCCTTTTCTATTTCCTGAAGTAGCTTGAAAAGTATTGGTATTAGTTCTTCTTTAAAGGTTTTGTAAAATTCTGCTGTATACCCATCTGGACCTGGGCTTTTCTTAGTTGGTAGTCTTTTTATGGTTTCTTCTATTTCCTCAATTGATATTGGTCTGTTTAGGTTTTCTATATCCTCCTGACTCAATCTGGGCAGATCATATGACTTAAGAAATTTATCTATGCCTTCACTATCTTTTAATTTGTTGGAGTATAAGGATTCAAAATAGTTTTTGATTATCTTCTGTATTTCTGAAGTGTCTGTTGTGATATTGCCTTTTTCATCCCGTATGCTAGTAATTTGAGTTCTCTCTCTTCTTCTCTTCGCTAGCATGGCTAAGGGTCTGTCGATTTTGTTTATTTTTTCAAACAACCAACTTTTAGTTCTGTCAATTTTTTCAATTGTTTCTTTTGTTTCTATTTCATTAATTTCAGCTCTGATTTTAATTATTTCTTGCCTTCTACTTCTTTTGCTGTTGTTTTGCTCTTCTTTTTCAAGGATTTTGAGATGAAGTATGAGATCATTTATTTGTTGTTTTTTTCTTTTTTTAAGGAATGAACTCCAAGCAATGAATTTTCCTCTTAGAACTGCTTTCAATATGTCCCATAGATTCCGATATGTTGTGTCTGTGTTTTCATTAATCTCTAAGAATTTTTTAATTTCCTCCTTGATGTCTTCTATAACCCATTGATCATTCAGTAACCTATTGTTCATTCTCCAAGTGATGTATGCTTTTTCCTTCCTTCTTTTATCGTTGATTTTCAGTTTCATTCCATTATGATCAGATAAGATGCATGGTATTATCTCTACTCCTTTATATTGTCTAAGAGTTGCCCTGTGACATAATATATGATCTATTTTAGAGAAGGATCCATGTGCTGCTGAGAAAAAAGTGTAACTGCTTGATGTTGGGTGGTATACTCTATATATGTCAATTAGGTCTAGGTTATTAATAGTGTTATTGAGTTCTATAGTTTCCTTATTCAACTTTTGTTTGGAAGATCTGTCCAGTGGTGAGAGAGGTGTGTTGAAGTCTCCCATGATTATGGTATGGTGGTCTATTAGACTCTTGAACTTGAGAAGAGTTTGTTTGACGAACATAGCTGCACCATTGTTTGGGGCATAAATATTTATGATTGTTATGTCTTGTTGTTGTATGGTTCCCTTAAGCAGTATGTAGTGTCCCTCTTTATCTCTTTTGATTAACTTTGGCTTGAAATCTATTTTATTTGATATGAGTATGGACACTCCTGCTTGTTTCCGAAGTCCATATGAGTGATATGATTTTTCCCAACCTTTCACCTTCAGCCTATGTATGTCTTTTCCTATCAAATGCGTCTCCTGTAGGCAGCATATTGTTGGGTCTTGTTTTGTGATCCATTCTACTAGCCTGTGTCTCTTAATTGGTGAGTTTAAGCCATTAACATTTAGGGTTATTTGCCACAGTCTGGCTGGGCACAAATGCCGCAGTCTGGCTGGGCACACAATCACGAGCCACCACACAGCTTGTAGATTCAAACAGCAACTCTTTATTCCCGAACTCACACCAGCCGTCTACAATCACGTTCTGGGGAAATCCACTTTCTCTGCCCAAATCCACGTTCTCTGCCCAAATCCACCCTCACTGGGCTTCTATCTCCAAAAAATATACTGTCTGAATCCTCTGAGAACTCAAGGGGAACTCAGGCAGCAGGATACACCCTATTCCCAGCAGGAATAATCTTAAACCTTAAACCTGGAACCTAAACTGGGAACGCCCTAAACACGATTATCTTAAAACCGGGAACACCCTAATCTGCCTTGGTCCTTGAGCAAGGTCACCTACATTCAATGTCGCTGCAACATGTCAGCAACATGGGGTACGCTGGCAAGGAAATTGTCATACCTACTTGGCTAATGGCTCCCAGCAGTTATTATTGAGATATGGGTTGTTCTTCCAGCCATATTTGTTTATTTCTGTTACTAAACATGGTTTGTTTTCCTCTTTGATTATTTCCCCCCCCCCTTTACTGTCCTACCTCCCACTGTTGGTTTTCATTGTTATTTTCCATTTCCTCTTCCTGTAATGCTTTGGCGAGGATGTTTTGAAGAGATGGTTTTCTAGCTGCAAATTCTTTTAACTTTTGTTTATCGTGGAAGGTTTTAATTTCATCTTCCATCCTGAAGCTTAATTTCGCTGGATACACAATTCTTGGTTGGAACCCATTTTCTTTCAGTGTTTGAAATATGTTATTCCAGGATCTTGTAGCTTTCAGAGTCTGTGTTGAAAGATCAGCTGTTATCCTGATTGGCTTACCCCTAAATGTAATCTGCTTCCTTTCTCTTGTAGCTTTTAAAATTCTCTCCTTATTCTGTATGTTGGGCATCTTCATTATAATGTGTCTAGGTGTGGATCTCTTATGATTTTGCACATTCGGCGTCCTGTAGGCTTCTAGGATTTGGGATTCTGTCTCATTCTTCAAGTCTGGGAAGTTTTCTTGTATTATTTCATTAAATAGACTGCTCATTCCTTTGGTTTGGACCTCTGTACCTTCCTGTATCCCAATGACTCTTAAGTTTGGTCTCTTAATGTTATCCCATATTTCTTGGATGTTCTGCTCATGGTTCCTTAACAGTCTTGCTGAGCTGTCTATGTTCTTTTCCAGTTGAAATACTTTGTCTTCATTGTCTGATGTTCTATCTTCTAAGTGTTCTACTCTGCTGGTAGTATTCTCCATTGAGTTTTTAAGTTGGTTTATTGCTTCCTGCATTTCTAGGATTTCTGATTGTTTGTTTTTTATAACCTCTATCTCCCTGTATAGTTGATCCTTTGCTTCCTGGATTTGTTTGCATAATTCGTTGTCGAAGTGATCTTTCATTGTCTGATTTTGCTGTTTAATGTCTTCCTTGATACTCCAGATCATTTGAAGCATGTATATCCTGAATTCTTTATCTGAAATTCCATCTGCTGCAGCTGTTACCTCTTCTAAAGTTGCGTTGACCTGCATTGCTTGTGGTCCTTTCTTTCCTTGTCTTTTCATACTGCTTGTGTATCTTTCCTGCAGGTGCGGGCGGCGGCTCTGCTCTCTCCTTATTCCAATTGGGGTTTCGTGGCTACCACGCCGGCAGGTCACTGGGCCTGTTCTGGGAGCTGGCAGCGGCTCTGTTCTGCCCCTGCTCTGATTGGGGTGACGAGTGTACCATACTGGCAGGCCACCGGGCCTGATCCGCCAGTCAGTTGCAGGTTTGCCTACCCTGCAGGCGTGGGAGGCGGCTCTACTCTGCCCCTACTCCAACTGGGGTGACGTGTCTGTCGTACCGGCAGGCCACTGGGCCTGTCCCGCTGGTCAGTCACAGATCTGCCCACCTTTCAGGCACAGGTGGAGGCTCTGCTCTGCCCCTACTCCAATTGGGGTGTCGTGACTACCCCGCCTGCAGGACGCTGGGCCTGTTCCTGGCACGGGCGGCGACTCTGCTCTGCCACTACTCCAATTAGGGTGGTGTTTGTACCACGCCGGCAGGCTCCTGGGCCTGATCCGCCGGTCTGTTGTAGGTCTGCCTACCTTGGAGGCGCGGGCGGCGGATCTGCCCTGCCCCTCCTACCACGCCTGTGGACCCCTGGGCCTGATCTGCAGGTTGATCACTGGTCTGCTCACCCTGCGGGCACGGGTGGCGGTTCCGCTCCGCCCCTACTCCAATTGGGGTCACGTGACCACCACACCGGCAGGGCCTGATCCGGGCATGGGAGAAGGATCTGCTCTGCCCCTACTCCAGTTGGGGTGATGTGTGTACCACACTGGCAGGCCACTGGGCCTGACCCGCCAGGCTGTCACAGGTCTGTTTACCTTGCCAGCGCGAATGGCGGCTCTGCCCTGCCCCTCCTACCACGCCCATGTACCACTGGGTCGCGGGTCTGCCCACCTTGCGGGTGCGGGTGGCGGCTCCGCTCCGCCCCCTCTCCAATTGGGGTCACGCGGTCACCACGCTGGCGAGCCGCTGGGCCTGCTCTGGGCGTTGGCAGCGGCCCGGCTCCTCCCCTCTGGCTCGACGACAAATTGAGTAGACTCGGGTGACTGTGCCTCACCCCCCCTACCAGGAGACCAACTGCTTATGTCACCACTGGTATTGATGAAGTTCTCTCCTCCGCCGCTTTCTGCTGACATCAGATCTCTGCCATGTTGGTATCCTATGCGAATGGCAGCATTTCGTTCCCCTTGCCAGGCAACCAAAGCAATGGGTGAGTCCTGACCGGCCCTCAGCAGGACCCGGACCGAGAAGCAGTTTCGGCGGGCTCCTAGCCCCGGGCCAGGGAAGTTCCGGGAGCCGGAACTCGGCCGCTCCGTGCTCTGTGTAAGCTCCTATAAGTGTAAGCTCCAAGAAGCAGTCCCGCGGGCTCAGTTCCGGGAGCCGGAATTCGGCTGCTTAGTGCTTGGTGTATGCTCTGATAGGCGCAGGGTCCAAGAAGCCTCGGTATTAACTTTTGCTCTGACTAGATTTTCAAGGACTACCTCTGTCTTTCCTAAAGATCAATCAATAATTATTTTCAATAAACTTTTAATAACTAATCTTGTCAAATTTCCTTTTCTTCTTGGATTATTTTTATAGAGATCATTTTACCAGAAAATTGCTTCCATTTTTCTCTTCCCCCCCATAGAGTTTTGCCTAGTATTTGATTCTAATTATATTAACTCTTAGTAGTTTGATTATGTCTCTATGCTCCTAGGGTTGCCAATTTGTGAGCTGGAGGTGGAGCACTTTTCCAGCATGCCCAGGGCCATGGGTTATGCCCTGGGACTGCTCTTTGCCACCACACACAGAAGATTGCCACTCTGTGTCTGACTGAGACTCATGTGCATCTTAATTGTGTTATCAAAGGAACATTTTAGTAAACCTTATCATTTCTCTATTATGTTCATTTTATGGAAATATATATTTATGCATAAACACATATATATGTATTATATAAATTCTTATATATTTATATACTTTATGTATAACATTTTTATAAATATATAGTATATATTGTTAAAGTGCTGAGGAATAAACCTAGAAGTGCTCTACCACTGAAATACATCTCCAACCCTTTTCTTTTTGTCCTTGAGACAGGTTTTCCTGAGTTACTGAGGCTGGCCTTGAACTTGTGATCCTCCTGCCTCAGCCTCTTGAGGCATTGGGATAATAGGCATGTGCTACAAGACCTGGCTTCCAGTTTTTAATCTTCATTGGTCTTATTTCATAGTCTTTTGTTGTTGTTGTTGTTGTTTTGTCTTTATTTTTCTAATTCCTCAAAACTAATATACAGGCCTTTAATTTTGCTTCTTTTCTCTTGAAGCCAAACCTCAGAGCTTTTGTGGTGCCCTGTATGTTCACATACGAGCTTCTACTCATTGCTTGGAAAGTGATTTGCAGCTTCAGGAGTCTTGAATGCTTTTGTTTTGTGTATCTGGAAAGAAAGTTTATGCAGGAAACTAATCCATGGAAAAGCATTGATTCAGCAGGTGTGGGCTACACAAAGTAGGATTTGGGGAAGGTGGAAAAAGATTACTCACATTTTTTTTTTAAACCAGAAACTATAACCAAATAAGCTACATACCTGTTAGACTTGAGAAATGCCTAGAGTGATCCCCATAAATTTTGATTTTGGTAAGTTCTACAGTGGAATTCTGTGGGGTTCCTGGTGCACTTCTTGACTCCCTGTGCCAGAACCCTTCCTGCTTCCCATCTGCATCCCAGACCTTGCTGGAACCTGAGAAAACTTTATAGCCATTATGTCCCCAAGTTATCTTTTTTATTTTTTATAACTATGATTATTATTAGTTTATATGACCTATACCTTCTTTAACATTGATAAACTGGTAAAGTCAAATTATCTGTTTGTTAACAACATAATCTTTTATGTAGAAAGTCCTAAAGATTCTATGTAAAAAATAATTGTTAGAATAAACAAATACAGCAAGTTACAAGATAAAAATCATCAACAAAATCAGTTTTTTTTATTGTTAACAAGTGTACAATCCAAAAAGAATATTAAGAAAAAATTCATTTATAATGCCATAAAAATAGTAAAATTCCTAGGAATAAACTTAGAGATTTGAAAAATTGGTACACAAATGTCATAAAATGTCATTGAAAGAAATCAAAGACACAGATAAATGGAGGACATTCTGCATTGAGAAACTTATGTTGGTGCCACCAAAGCAATTCAAACATTTTATAAAATTCTGATTAAATCCAATTTGTAAGCCAGGCATGCCTATAATCCTAGTGGCTTTGGATCCTTAGGCATGAGGATCATGACTTAAAAACCAGTCTCAGAAACTTAGTGAGACACTTAAGCAACTCAGCAAGATGCTGTGTCTAAAAAAATATTTTTAAAAGTCTGGGAATATGGCTTAGTGGTAAAGCACCCCTGGGTTTAATTCCCAGTACCAAAACAAATTCCATTAACATTTTCTAATGTGAAAATAGATCCATTCAAAACATCACATGAAAACAGAAGGGACCTTGAATAACCAAAACAACCTTAAGGAGAGCCAGGTTAGGGGAAACCCCCTTATTTCAGGGTTTCCTATGAGTGTCAGGGAGCAGAGAGCTCTGAGGCTGATGGGAAGCCAACAGGCACATTGGGTGAGTTGATAGATCAACCCTTGGGTTTGTAGCCACTGATATCTGACAAGGACACAGGATACCTCCACGGAGAAAGAACAGTCTTCAGCAAATGGTCTTGGGAAACTTGGCATCCACAAGCAAAGAGTAAAGCCAGGCTCTTCCTCATACATGCACAGAAGTTTGCTCACAATGACCCAAGATTCAGGCTCATGACTAAATTATAACCATCTCAGGAAAAAGCAGGAAAGTATTTATGAGGCTATATTTTTGATGATTTATCAGATGTGACATCAAGAGAATATGGGATAATCCAAAGGGACTCCACAAAAATCACCACATCCTGCATGAGCACCCCAGGACATGATACACACAGACTAATCAAGAAGCCCACAGAGAGGGGGCCCTTGCAAATAGCACAGCTGTCAATGATTTAATATGCAGAATGAAGGAAGGACTGTTATAAATCAGCCACAGCAAAACAAAATAATAAATAAAACTAAAAATACCCCATTTAAAAACTGAGCAAAGGACTTTAATAGCCATCCTCCTATGGAAGACACAGAAGAAACCAAAAGGTAGAGTAGGAGGCCCTCAGGGGCAGACCAAACCACAGAGAAGAGTAACCCCTCAGTTATAGGAAGACAGCAAGAAACAATGTGGGAAGTGATGCATTAAGATGATGAGGGGAGCCTGGGCCCTCTGCCCTCTTGGTTGGAATGCCTAAATATACAGCCACAGTGAAATGCAGCATGGAGTTTCATCCAGAAATTAAGAGTGGGATCACCATGTGGTGTAGTCACACTGATCCTAGGACCCAGCTAAAGGACTGTTTTTAAAGAGACATTTGTGAATCTGTGTTTGCAGCAGTGTATTTTCCACAGGCAGGTTGTGGAAGGACCCAGGTGTCTCTGGATGGAGGATTGAAAAGGCAAACTGTGCTGTCAGTATGTTGGAACAGTGTTTTCTCTTAGAAAGGAACAAACTACTTCCACTGGTTCCAGCATGGAGGAGCCCAGAGCACATTGGCTGAATGAAAGCAGCCAGTCCCCAAAAGGCAAACATTGTAAGATTTTCTTTATGTGAAGTTTTAAGAGAAGTAAAACCATTAAAAGTGAGACTTGAGCTGTTTGTCAGGAACAGAATGAAGATGAAGCCCATGGTGTTGGAGAAGGGAGCTACTTCCAAGGTCATTACTGAATATAAATGTAATGTCAGGAAAATGTCAGGACTTCATTGAGAGTCAGACTAGGCATCAAGGATTCAAGGGTGCTCTATTTGTCAAAAGTATGTTTTGAACATGGCAATACTTGCTGGAGCTGGCACATTCCTGCAGTCTGCAGTCAGGGGGTCCATCCTTAGAGTGGCACTGATGATAGAGATAGTATCAGTTCCATAAACAGTCCCCAAAAGGGGACTCTAGGATCCAGCCAGCTCCAGAATTCACAGAGTCAAGGGAGTCCCAGGGGAGTGCTAACAGAGAAGAGAGGATTGCCTCAGAGAGCTTGGCTTTGTGTGTTGAGGGTTAGATGGGACTGCAGAGCACTGCAGATCTGCTCACTTAATGCCACCCAGACAGTGGCACTATGGTCTACATCCAGCCCTTCACTCAGCTCAAACCACAGGAGGCTGAGCCAACACAAGCTGGGGAGGGTCTGCACCTCACTGTTAATACTGACAGCTTCCTATTATTTTATTCACATTTATTCAGTGCTATGTATTATGGTCTTTATTATTTACTTTATCTTAACACTTTTACAAATCTTTTTTTTTTTTCTGGATATCCACATGGCATTTCAAATGTTTAAATGCAGTCTTAACAATCTACTTTTTATAACAAATTTATGTTATTTTTTTGATCTCACTTTTGTTAAAATAACTCTTTATTCCCATTGTCCCACTGTTAACATTTTCTTGGCTGAAGCTTCACCCTTGGAGCCTCTGTTCCCCATGGTCTTGGCATGGTCCTGATCCTCTGCTCTGCTCATGAACACCTGGTATGACTGCCTCCATGGCCAGAGAAGGGACGGACATGACATGCTATGCCTCCCAGGGAGCCTGTCCCTGGGTAAGGGCAACTTGTCACTCCAGAAGCTGTGCTGTGCTCCCAGTTCCGGGTGGACACCGTGCCTCCCTGCATGGTTTTTGCACACACCATTGTGTTCACTATTTACATTAAAGGAAATGGAGTTCCAGGTTGTTAAGCTATATGCTCAAGTTTAAATACTTGGAGGTTTTTAAAAAATAAGACACAAGCCCAGAAATCCCAGAAAGCAAGCTGTCCCCTTAGGTGTCTGCCTGCTCCATTAGAGAATATTTCTACATGAGCCACACTTCTCTTTCTTCCTTCTGTCTGTGATTCTCACTGCCCAGCTACACAGCTGAAGGCTGCACATGGCCAGGTCTATACTAATTGACATTCTGGCCCTCTGGTTTCATACACACCAACACTGTCTCTAAAATACTTTGACCTGCAGGTTGGACAGGAAGCCCTGTGGTGGAGTCCTTTCAATGTCTTCTGGATCCTCTCCCTGGTCACCTGCTGAGGCTCTGGGGACACCAGCCAGGTGGAGACCCTCGTCCAGCTTCTCTGTGGCCCTGGGCATGCAGAACACAGACCTTTCCAGGGTTTCCAGCAATGTTCTACCCTGTCCCCAGTGCCTTCTCTGAAGAGTGCTCATTTTTTTTGGATGAGAAATGCACAAGTAAACAAGATGGTGCTTTGGATGAGATATTGGCAACATTCTGGTGCAACCTGATTCCAAATGCTGGCAGAAGTGTTTTAAAATTCCAGTGCAACCCTGAGCTAGTAAAGAATAAATAGACAGCATCATCGATGCCTAAATGTCCATGGCTAGGACTTGTTGTCAGCAGCACCTGGGGCTCTCTAAGGAGACAGGGATAGACTCCTCTTACACCCATCATCTTTTACACTGGAGCACCAAATGTTGACCCCATGGGAAAGATGAACTGTTCTGAGAGCACTGTGGCTCAGGTTGGCAGACTGTGACACTCTACAGTAGACCCAGTTGGGGTCCACACAAACAATGAATTTTCTTGTCTAAATCAATCCTGTGTAGTATGGAGAGTAAGGTTCTATTCATAGTCTGTCTGAAATCCAAATAAATGTTCTGTGTTTTATCTGATAATCCTACCTGACCTATTGAACATGATGATAAAGAATAGTGTCTGTTTCTCATTTATGTGAGAAGAACCAAAATATGCCTCTGAAATTTCCTCATATCTACCTGTCAAGCAGGAGTGTTCCAATGACCTAAGCTGAAACTTGCTTAAAGGAGGCCCTGTAGTGCATCTGGAGAATAAAGCAAAGATCTTTTATGAGGGAAAGAACATTCATGTTAGGCCTCAAATAATTTCTGCAGAAAATGTCTAAGAAACATAAGTTCAGTGTCTTCAATAATCAAAAATCTAGCAGGGAGAGGAGCAGTAAAAAGCACAGAATCATACTACAAATTCTGCAGATTTGGGTATACTTGCAGAGAGTATTTTAAAATACATACCTAATTCCTACATTTTGCAATTTACTAGACCAAGAACAAAGTTGGAGGACTGACACTACCTGACTCTGATAATTACTGTGATCTTAACAGCATTGCACTTGACATAGAAGATGACTCAGATAACAGAAGAGACCCACACAGGTGTGATCACAAAGGAGTAGAGGCAACACACTGGAGCAGAGATGAGCTTCCAAACATGGTGCTGTATTGTGGTAATATAAAGTAATAAATTTGTAAATTAGATATTTATAATAATTAATAAAATAAGAGCAACTAAGTTGCTATGCATTTATAACAATTAACTAAATAAGAGCAAATAAGTTCCAATATTCTATGTCATATTTAAAGAAAAAAAAGTAATATAACTTTCAATTTTACAGTTTTATATATGCATGTTAAACTATCTGGAATTATTCCTAAAATAAATAAAGTATATAGCTTTAAATTACTAATAAAGGAAAAACAAGAAAGTGACAATGAAAATTGTGCCAAAAATAATGAAAAGTAAGAAGTAAAAATGTACACAATTAGATTTAAATTTCAACATTTTTGTTTTCACATTGAATAGAAATGGTGTGAATATACCAAATATTTTGTATAAAAGACTCTTTTAAATAACCTTAATTAATAACTAGCAATAAATTTCATGAAATGCAAAATTTCTGGAGAAAATAACAATGTTTTATTGAAAGATACTATCAAATAGCAAAATAAATGAAGAAATGCTTTGCTGATACAAAAGGGCTTCCATGAGGAAAAATGGCATCCATTTCTCCAAGTTCATCTGAGTGCAATGTGATTCTTCTCAAAACACTGGTTGGTTTTTCATATGCATTAACAAGCTAGCTATAAATGTATGTGAAAGAAACTAGCCAGGACAGCCCTGTCACTCTTCAAATAAGCAAAGAGGTGAGAGGCTTCCCACACTCAGTACCCCCAAGGCTTCTGTAAAATAGCAGAAAAGAGGCATCCCACTGTTCAAAGGGACAGACAGCCCAGGGGAGCAGAACATGGAGAAACAGTAAAAATCACCTGGCCCCCCTGGACACAGGGAAAATAAAATAACTGTGCTTATTATCATAAATTATGGGCACCCAGAAATTATCAATATTGGATCCCTACAGCAACAGCAGCAGCAGCACCTGGAGAGATTGGCGATGAAGATTGTTAAGCCTCTCACAGGGATCACAGCAATGCCCACACCTGCTTTCACAGCTCTCCTGGTGACTTTGATGCTTGCTCAAGTGTGACAACCTCTGGCCAGAGTTATCTGACAAATCAGCCTCATGGGAGTCTCTTACGGGAATTTAATCTTGTTTGACTTACTATTGTTGATAAGAATCCAAACTGTATAAAGTACAGCAAGTGCTTGTAGAAAATTAACATAATGCAAAGGTATGGAAAAAGGGAAGTGCTCTCTGTCAGGTAGAGAAGGACCCCTGAGGGTAAAGTTTCATTGCTCTGTAAGATACCAGACAGTTCTGTATCTTATATAGCCATCTTATATTAAGAACTCTAATATAACTGGCTCAAACTGCATCCGTTTTTCTGACTTCCTTTGATCTTGTCTGGTATCTAATTTTCTCACTGAAGATTTACTGCATCTTTGAAAAAGATTTGCCACATATTTGTTTAAGAATTGCTGTAAGCTTTTGAAAAGTATACTAGGATGTAAGAGAGAGGTGGAATTGCAGTGGAATGAGGTAGAAATTAAATACTTAAAAACTGGAACTGAACACCCAGCTATTCATAGGGGAAAATGAAATTTCATCTCGGCCCACTCTGCAAATAATAGACTCTGACCAACTGATGTTCACAGTGAACATTACAAAACTTTAATCTCTTTCTCTTTCTTTCTCTCTCTCTCTCTCTCTCTCTCTCTCTCTCTCTCTCTCTCTCACACACACACACACACACACACACACACACACACACAAAACAGTCAGTATGACTTTATGAACTTAAGGTGGGAAAAATGATTTAAATACACACAGAGAACAGACCTCAAGGAAAACCACAAAAAAGTAAACCAAGAAATCCAGCCACATTAAATGAAGAACTGCAACTTCTCCAAATCCACAAGGAAAGCAGAGAAAGGACAACCCATAAACTGGGGTTCAGATTGGCAGCATATTTAACTAACAAAGAATTACTCATTGAAATATATACAGAAAAAACTTCTTCAAGTCAGTAATAAAAAGAAAAGGAGCATAATAGGTTCACTGCAGAGGAAAAAGTATGGCAAATAAACACATAAATAGATGCTTGACTTCATCAGGAAAAAGTGCAAATTAAAAACAATAATGATATGCCAATTGCACCCACCAGATTGGCAAAAGTCCCCATGTCTGACAGTGCTACTTGTTGGCAAGGATGTGTCTTTGGGAAGACCCAGACTGCACTGCCAAGGCACTGGGGCAGCCACTTCCAGGTTCTCAGGACACTGTGACTTCACTGTTGACTGGGTGTCCTGGAGAAATGCGTGTCCAGGACACCAGATGCAGGAATGGCGCCTGTCGCGCTGCTTTACCTGTGATAATGGAATAAAAAAACACGCTGGCCATAGGAGAGCAGGTGAGGAAGCAGACATTTTCAAAGGGATCTTAATGCAGTCAGTGTGGAGAAACAGCTCCCACTTGGTGTGCCAGCAGACGCCCCTACCTTGGACTGCAGAGGAAGGAAGGAGGAGGGACTCACCTTTCCTCTATACTTCAGGGGAAAAGTTGAAACAAGGGGGCCTTTTATTCTGACACTGTTGGGGCAATTTTACAAGGAAAATTGTGAACTCATTTACTGCTTCTTAGAGTATATTTGTATGAAAGGAAAACACCAGGTCTTACTTTTCTTTTTTCTTTTAATTTGAAAAAAAATAAACTTATCATCTAGTCCCTGGAATGGGTAAATTTTAGACAACCAGGTAGCAATTTTTTTAGCATCTTAACTGATATTCTGAAAAATAAGAAAATTCCAGCATTAAATTAAAAAAAATCCAGGTGTTCCCAGTGTTATTGTGACCACCACACATTAATGTATTGACAAGCCTTTGTAATTAATTTATTTAAACTTTTGTTGCCATCCAAAGAGTGGCAATATGACAAAAGAGACAGTGGAAATAAAATTTACCTTATGTTTGCATGAAAACTGAAAGAATGCTGGGAAGGGTAACAGTGAACTTGTATACCATAATGTATAAGCTGCTTAAGGTGAAGCAAAGTGAATTGTACCAAAAACTAGAGAAGCCAGTCTGTGTTCTTTTGCCAGCTGGCATTTTTTCCTGATTAGTATGTTACCTGCATTTCTTGTTCCCAGGAATCCCCTTCCTCCAGCAGTCTGTGCTGTCTTCAATTTTACACTATTCCTTCCTGCTGTGACCACATGGCCTACTTCATATTTTCAAGAAAATGTTGCAAAAGTTTACACCCAGGAAATATTTACAAAATCCAATCTAGGGATTGTGAATGCTTTTCAAAGATGGTGTGCAATGTTTAAAAGGATATTCTTTTCTTAAAAAAAATATACCCACAAATCCCACTTCAACTCAAAAAGTAATTTATTGGAAATAAACAATTCAGGGAAAATATATTGTTCCATAAAGAAGAAAGACAAATAGTAAGCTGTTAAAATATTGAAATCATCAAATTTATCTTATGGACAAAGACTGAAGGCTTGTAAATGACACCTTCCCTCCCTCTCCTGCCCCCGCCCAGCCCCCCAACCTCACTTGGATTTCACTTGCTGACTCCTCCAGCAGAAAAGAGGGCTTTGCCAAAACAATGAACATATGGATGGAAAATAACCCAAAAGATGGCAAAGCTGAAATGCTTTCATCTTTGAGAGATTCATATTGATGAAGTCATTTTCATTCAGCTCTACATATTTTAAGGTGCTAGAGTGATTTTGTGAAGGCACCTAACTGTGTAATGATAGGTGTGCAAAAACTGATTAAGCATGTTCCCTCCCTCTCGAGGCTGCTCTGCAACCAGTATGCTTTGCTTCTTCTGAAGCTCGATATCCTCTGTGCACCTGAGACCCCTTGTGGGGTTCCAAGGAACCATGCAGGGTCATGGGGGGGTGATGTCAACAATGGTACACCTCTTGGCCACCTCCATTCCTGATAATAGACACTAAGAACTGGCTTTCAGCAGGTGATCCTTGGTACCAGGTGTGCCACGGGTAGAGAAGGTTGCCATGTAAGGCGGGGATCACTGCCTGCATTAACCACCACTGTGCAGCCTTCTTCAGGCAATTGCTGGCTTCTCCTCATTCACCTTTCCCACTGTTAAAGTACAGAAACATCTTAGGCAGGACCAGGGTCCCACTGCTTATCCCTGCCACCCAGCTCCTAACATCTGGGAGAAGGTAGGGTGTTTGAGATTGGACAGATCACTGCTCTGACTTTCTGACCTGTGGAGAGAAGGTTCCTCCATGCCTTCCCATGTGGGAAGGGTCAACCTGGCCTACTCTGCAGAGACTGAGATGCTCTCTCACCCATCAGGTGACATTTAGAGGACTGTGGGGCCCCGGCAAACCAGAGGTGCAGGTTTGCACAACAATCTCTCCCGTGGTGATTAGCAGAAAGTAAGAGGGTCAGTGCAAAGGAGTGTGCTCACTCAGCTCAGAATGGCTTATTTTTACTCAGGGCAAGAAGCAGAGGTTCCCTGGAGGAATCTGAGGCTTGATTCCTCCCTTAGGTGACCATGTGGGGACGTTCTGGAGCCCTGGAGGGCTGGCTTTCCTGGCTGAGGTTTATCTATGGTCAAACCAATGACTACACCACCTTGATTTATGTCATATTCTAGTAAGTCAAGAATTCTGCTAGAATGCTTTCTCTTGTGTGTTCTTTTATTTGTTGACTTTTAAAAGTTCTAGTGTAAATTATTGAATTGAAAAGTGAAAGAAGGAAACATTTATGGATACCTCAATATATGGCCCAGGCCATTTGATAAAATTTAATACCAACTTGTCATGAACCTCAAGAAATGAGGAGTAGAATTCACTTCTCTGCTAAGTGCCTGGGTGGAGCTCATGCAGTACTGCAGCTCCTGGGAGGTGGGAAAAGGGGCCGCTCACCATCCCCTTACCCCATGTTGCAGCCACAACTACATGCATAGGCATGAAGAATAAAACAACAGGAAAAATTAGAATGTAGGTTAGGGGCTGGAAATATGTCTCAGTTGGTAGAGTGCTTGCCTTGCATGCACAAGGCCCACAGTTCAATCCCCATCACCACACACACACACATACACACACACACCTAAAGAATGTAGGTTAGACTGACTTCACAGAGACCCCCAAGGTGATTGTGTCTCCTATAACATCTAAGACCCTGGGTTAACATAGTAGATCCAGAGTAATAGGGGCCTAGGCTTCTTTTTTCTATGGCTCTATGATACCCTGATCATTTTTTTTTGTCACTTATCCACACACAGAGTGGTGTCCTTATCTGCATGTTTCCAAACTTCTGCATTCATATTCCAGATGGAAAAAAGGTATAGGAAAGGTCTTATTCCATTTTTGATGGTTGACTGCTGACAACTTTAACTTCCAGCTATCTCTTTCTGAGATGTCAATGAGAAATCCCAGGTCCTCCTTCCTTTGTTGTCAGCAGAAATTTCAAACTATACAAAGAAACTCTAACTACAGCCTCATCCCCCAACAAATCAAAAACTTTAGGTCCATTGCTGTTCTCTTTTCTTCCCAGAGAACTTCATTAAATAAATGAATAAATTACACCTACTCTTTTGGTATGTGTGTAGTGTTGTCTGTCTTAACATTTGAATCAAATTTTGGACAGGGTTTCATTATGTTTTTTCAGCTTATCACAAAACAAAAGGGAAATGGCAAAGCTCTTATTTCATAAAAGGCACACATGGTATTTCTGCTCACTTTTCATTGGTTATAACAAAGTCTTTTGAGAAGCAAATGAGCCTTACCTTAGTTGCAAGAAGGGATGGAAGATGTAGTCTCTACTGGACAACCCTGGGTTCAGCTCAAATTGTAACTAAAGGAATAAGGAGAGAATGATCGGGGTCGCATCATCCTTTTCCAGATGCAGAAACAAATCCTTATGTTAAATAAATTCTTGAAGATACAGAGCCAGAATTCCATCCCCATCAACCCTGGTGCAAGTGCAGAGAGAAGAGACACTTATCTACTAAAAGTCATCCCCAGGAAACTAACCTCTTTGAGGGCAGGTCATGTGCTTTTCCTTTCTTGAAGGTGTCTAGGAAGTTCCCAATCAGCACTGATTCTTATTGTGAGAAAAAAGTCCCAGAGATTCCCAGCTGATTTTGTGGTATTTCCTGGAGACACACAATCACTTGGGACCAGGCTCTTGGATTCTTGATGGGTTGGAGAGCTGTGGATGAGGCAAAGCAAAGGAAGGCTGATTTGTTTTTTTCCATCTATATTTCCCTGTGTCAGCACATGCTGTGTTAAATTTTCGTCACCTATTTCTGTTTCTGTGTCTTTCCCTAGACTGGAATTGCCATAATTGTTCTGTAGTGGTAGCAGATGGTTCAGTGCCTGGCATGTGACAGATAACTTATAAAAGAATTGTGACTCCCTGAGTTTTTGAACTGAGAAGTGGGTGTTGGAGGAAGGATGGAGACACAATCAGGGATTAGAAGGATGTCATGTCAGTTTGACTGCAGTAATGTTCTATGACAACCTGCCCCCAGACACGGGACACCAACAACTGTGCTTCAAATGTTTTTTTCACTCCTGACTCTGTGGGTTGGCTGGCAAGCTGCAGCTCAGGTGAACTTGGCTCTAGGATGTGTTCTGCTATGCTTTCTACTTTTCTTCATTTTCTGGGACAAACTGCTCTTTGGGACATGTATCCTCAGGGTCAATGGAAGAAGCAGAAACATACAGTGCCCCTTCAGGTTTTGGCTTAAAATTGGCTTCTGTCCCTTCTGCTCCTGTTCCATTGGACAGCACTGGCTATATGGCAAAACCCAATATGACTGAGATGAGGAAAAAAGTTCCATCCACTCTTCTACCCCAAGGCCACAAAATAATTGAGAGTGAAGAGCTGAATGATAATCTACTAAAGTGGACCAAAAGCCAAGGAACTTCTTTATTCCTCCAGTGAGAATCTCGAAAATAGTGGTTGCTCTGGTCCTTCTGTCACTTTCTTTGGGGATATAGGGTAGAAAGAAACAATAATTCCCATTATCCGTTACCTTCTCCTTATCTTTATTTTTTTTTAAATATGGTAACATAGATTGAACCAAGGGAACTTAGATACTGAGGCAAATCTTGAGTTTTATTTATTTATTTATCTATTTATTATTTATTTATTTATTTTTGGTACAGGGAATTGAAGTCAGGGGCACTCAACCACTGAGTCACATCCCCTACTCTACTTTATATTTTATTAAAGATAGGGTGTCACTATGTTGCTTAGCATATCACTGCTACTGAGGATGGATTTGAACTCATGATCCTTCTGCCTCAGCCTTCCTTTCCTCTGGAATTACATGGGTGTGGCACCTTGCCAAGCTCTCTTTATTTTTTGTTTTGAGACAGTGTCTTGCTGAGTTTCTGAGGCTGGCTTTGAATTTGTGATCCTTCTGCCTCAGCCTCCTGAGTTTCTGAGATTACAGATGAGCACTCACACTCCCAGCCTGTCCTCTTTATTAGAATAATGCAGATGTTAGTTGGGTGCATAATGCCCACTAGAGTACACATTTCTCACAATTTTTTATAGTCTGGTGTGGCCATGTGACTAAATTGCAACTAATGGGATGATGCTAAAATTGTTTCAAGACAATTCTAATGTCTCTCAGACTTTGTTCTCCTTGCCTTTTGCTAGACATAGGCTCATTTGGATAATTAAGTAGCCTTTGCCATGGCCATGAAGATGAGGCCAACATTCTAGCAGATGCTAGAGAACACAATAGAAAGAATCTTCACGTCCACGTCCACATAAGCTCTGGAGTTTGCTCTGATTTTCTATCCAGCCCTGGACCAAACATGAGAAAATAATGCAATTCTCAAGTGTTCTAGTATCTTAGCTTGATTTCCCTTAGCTCCTAAATGGAAACTGCTTGCAATACCACTGCCATAACATCCCAGCTCCTAAAGGTCTTTGGTTCATTCCTCCTGCCCCCACTTATAAAAATGTGCACCAAATCCCTTTCAGTTTTCTTTCACAAAATTGAGAGAGAATGCATGAAAAAAAAATGTGAACTACAAAGAGTAGTCAAAGGAATCCAAGAAATGAGGCATAAACTGATCAAGTTTATCACAGCAATGCCTCACTCCACAATGGCCATGATTAGGAAAGTCTAATTGGATGCTAGAAATTTAGAGAATATGAAATTTATAACCATCATGACAAAGAATGGTAAAAATTTAAATGTTCCAACATTTATATACATAGCATATGTGCCTCCAAATTGATAGAGAAAACAAAGGGTTTGGGATCTTCCCACAGGAGCCTTCAGGGGGCCTGTTGTTAACATCCCACTCTTTGTGATTCATAGATGAAAAATCAAAGTTGGCTTGAGGGTGTGTTTCAGGGCATCTCACATGAGGCAGCCCAAATGCCAGAGCTCCAGGCCCTACACTTGGGACTCACTCCATGGACTCACACTTTTTTATGTGCACCTTGTAAAATTTCCAATTAGCACAGCTTTGTGATCACTTTATGGAGTTTTTTGTTACCCAGGATTCAGGCTGCTTCTCTCCAACCAGCATCATCTTATTTCCTGCCTTTTCTTACCTGGACTTATTGCCATGCTCTTTCTTTCTCGATAAGAACCAGGAAAATCACCCCAAGCATCTTGGAATTATTTTTATTTATTCTGAGTTTAGTTAAGAGTGACATGTGTCCTGCTTAGGCCATTGCCAGGGAGTCAGGTTATGAGTCAGACAAATAACCTGTGACTCCATATGTCCCAGAATCCAGTGGGAATTTCATATTTTTAAATTCCAAAGTCTCATAATCTCTTAATTATAAATATATTTTGCTTCCACAAGCAGTAAAAAAAGAAGGAACTGAGTTTGTGCATGCCTAAAATACCAGTGACTTGGAAGCTAAGGCAGAAGGATTGTGAGTTCAAATCTAGTCTCAGCAAAAGTGAGGCACTAAACAACTCAGTGAGATTCTGTTTCTAAATAAAATACAAAATTTGACTGGGGATGTGGCTCAGAAGTCAAGTACCCCTGACTTAAATTCCCAGTACCCCCCCCCCAAAAAAAAAAAGAGGAAGAAAATTTTAAATCAACATGTACTATGCTCCAAGGATTTTCCCATTTGGTTTCTGATCTAGCTGCAAGATGCTATGGTGAACAATGGGTTTTTGGTCAAAGATAGAAGAGAAGAGAGGGATCAAAAATGAGGGGAGATAGAGCTAGGTGCAGTGACACATGCCTGTAATCCCAGGGGCTTGGGAGGCTGAGACAGGAAGATTGTATGTTCAAAGCCAGCTTCAGCAAAGGTGAGTAGCTCAACAACTCAGTGAGACTCTGCCTCTAAATAAAATATAATATGTGACTGGGGATGTAGCCCAGTGGTTGAGTACTCCTGAGTTCAATTCTCATTACCAAAATAAATAAAAGATAGTGAAATCAGATAATATAGCAAAGAGGAGAATAGAATAAAGAGAGAGAAGGTTTAAAAGTTTTTCCTCAATAAAAAATGTGGGATTCTAAGCAAGGGATTCTTCTTTCACACTAGACTTTTTGAAAACACATACATCCACTTATTGTGATGAGCTCACCCTTCTGTTGGTAATGACTGCCTCTCCTCTTGGCTCTGGCGTACCACATTTTAACAGGAAGAATAAGGTAGTAACAGAAATAATATTTTTTCTTAAAATAATTCATCTCTTTTTCACCAACATACAGGGAGCTGCTCCTGCCAGCCATGCTATGGGAAGACCACTCTAAATCAGGTAGGTTTAGTCTGATGCCGTCTTTCCAGGAACCCCCAGCAGCCAAGGCAGAAATTGGATAAACTTGAACTCCTGGCTACAAGTCCTCTGCTGTTTTTCTCATCCTTTGTGTGTATCGGGGCTAGTTGCTTTCCTCCTTGCCTGCATGCCAGTCTCTCCAGGGAAGAAGGATGCTCTTCACACCAGCCTAAGCTTCCCTTTGCTGGCAGCTCCCTCCCTGGCCTCTCTCTAGGACCAATGTAATTTCCTATGAGGACAGAATCATTGGAAAAAACATATTGGACAGGAGAAATTTATTTATTTTTCTTGCAACTAGCTTTTCCCCTCTCTACAGAAAAAGGAGAGGGAGGGAGGGAGGGGGAGAGAGAGAGAGAGAGAGAGAGAGAGAGAGAGAGAGAGAGAGAGAGAGAGAGAGAGAGAGAGAGAGAGAGAGAGAGAGAGAGAGAGAGAAGAGATGAGTGTTCATTTGCATAAACATCTGAATGCCTGGAAATTTCTTCTGTGTGCATACATGATCCATTTCCTGGCTGCAGGGATGAAAGGTCTCAGATAATTTGAAGGATATTAAGCATATACATAATGGAGTTAGCAATATAAATATGTCAAGTACAGACAGAAATGTCATAATTCCTATTTGGTTTAATAAGTAAAACATACTCCAGTTGTTTCTGTCTTCCCATTTTACAAATAAACAAGCTGGGAAAATGGACTCAGAATGGACTCAGAATTCTCCCTGCCTTCAATCATTGCAATTTTTAAGGCTTCTCTTGCCTACAAAAAACTCACATAATAATGATTAATGTCACTTTGCAGATCAGTGCCAAAAGGCACAGAAAGTGTGAGGCCAGGTAAAGTGACCTGCAGTGATGCTCACCCTTTATGGTCAGTGCCTAGCGTATCTGGGGATCCTCAGAGTAAATTCTAGGCAGCAGGATGGAAACAGTCTGGAGCATTGGAAGCCTGGGTTTAAATCCTGCTTCTGTCCACACTGACAGCAGGACCCCAGGCAATGTCCCCACCCCTCTGCCAACAGTTGGGTTTTCTCATCTTTGAAATGAGTTAACATTTCCAAATTGGTCAATGTCACTGCAAGACATCTAATACTTCATGAAGCAGTGAAGTAAATGTTCCAGGTTTGAAGAATTATAATCTCAAGAATGGCCATTTTCCCATTTTAATTCAAAATCAGTGTTTTCTGACACTATTCCTTCAAGTCCAGAGATGGAGGGAATGTGTCACTATAAGTAAGTCTAAAACTGTTGAGGCAGATCATGGATTCAAAGGTCAAAATTACAATTTTTTCTACATAATTTGTCAGTTGGGAGTCAAAAGCTTTATCCAGACCAGTGAGCTGTCTGGATTAACTGAAGTGGTAGGTCAAAATGTTCCTTGTTTTTGCAGGGACATGGCCCATATCTGCTCAGGCAAAGAAAACATTAGAGGGGAGACAAATTCTCTAATCCTCTTGCATCCTGGGTTCCTCATGTGCTTAAAAGGGAAAAAGAGAACACCACACAGAGGAGATTGTAAGGATGATATAGTCTCACCACATGAATAACTTCAGGCAGTTCTCACCTAAGTCAGTGTTCTCCAAGTGTTTGTTATTGCTTATGTCATAGCAGGGATTAATAGGAAAATGTTTTCAGAGAATAAAATAAATTCTCAGATGAGAAAACCAAGACTTTTCCTTGGGACCCAATCCACTGAAGGCCATACAAGTTGAACCAGCATTTCACTGATATTTTTCAGACACTATCTTCACACTAATAATCACTTGGGTACCATCTATTGATCCCATTTCTCTGTTCCAGGCATGATTCTAAGCATCTCTCAACCTTTATGTAATTAAATTTTTACTACTGCTCTGTGAGGCATTATCCCCATTTTATACATAATGAAACTGAGACTCAGAGAAAGAAAGGACAATGACTGGTGGCTTAATCTGATATTTTTCTCCAGTATGCTCACCATCCCTTCAGCCAGGCCCAGAAATCTGGTTCTCTCTCTCTCTCTCTCTCTCTCTCTCTCTCTCTCTCTCTCTCTCTCTCTCACACACACACACACACACACACACACACACTATATGGACTACAACTTCTTAGGGTTTTTCAATTCTCTTGTGATTATTTGTATCATGTACACTTCTCACGTATTTTCCCCCAAATGTCTGTTTATCTATCGCCCCACGAGAGATGGGGCTTACCCAAACTTTGGCATTTTTCTTTCCCAGGTCCTAGATGCTCTTGGCCAAGTAACCCTACCCTGGTCTCCAAGTGCAATACTGTCCTAAATTCACCTACCATCTCCCAATCTTTCCTGCTGCCCAGTATGACTCCAATGCAGAGCCCTTCATCACTTGCTGAACCACAACAAATAAAAAGACCACCAACTTGAATTTTCAATCAAGCAAGCTTGTATTGTCCACTGACACTTCCCAGGACTGTCTCTCCCAAAAACCCCAGGCTAGAGACCAGTCCCCCAACTCTCCAGGAACCAGGTCTTATAACACAAAAGTTCCAAAAGGGGCGTCTTGAGAATTTACAGTTTAGGATTTTAACAAGCATAATACAAAGGAAGGGAGTAGGTTAATGATCTACATGGCTTAATATTTCAAGGTAGAGAGTCATTTCAGATCCAAACATCAGAATTCATGAGGTGTCACTGAGGTTTCAAAGAGTGTTGTTATCTGGTCAGGGAAAGCCAAGCATGGGTAAGTTCAAGGCATGGGCAGGAATTATGAACAAGTTTAGAAATCACAGAAATTTATAGTAAAACAGAAATTACCTTTTCATGACTTTGTGATGAGATGGCTCCCAAACTGAAGATGGAATTATGCTGGGTTCACCACTCTTCCACCTAAAGGTGACTGACGAGCCCACGCACATTGGCCTTTCTTACCTACTCAACCAATATCCAAAATAGGTGAGGATTTTTAAATTTTTTTTTTAGTTGTAGTTGGACACAATAGCTTTATATTTTAAATTTATTTTTATGTGTTGCTGAGGTTTGAACCTATGACCTTGCATGTGCTAGGTGAGTGCTCTACTACTGAGCCACAACCACAGCCCAAGAAGAAAATTTTCTTTAAAAAGATATAAATGCATAAGATTAGGAAGAGAGAAGAGGCAACATACAACAGAAATTTGGAAACTTGAGGGAAGGTGGATGAAATGGAATGGAGAATGTTCAATCTTGCATCAGCTGCAGGGCAAGCTGGGAACTAGTCTGATTTTCATTACCTGAATCTCCAAACTCTTGGAAATTGTGGCATTGGGAAGATGTGTGAGGATGAAAATATGAGAATATCACCGAGCCCACCTGTACTCTTAACAGCTAGTGACACATGACTTGTCAGGCCCATTAATAAGTGAGAATATTTATTGGAACTCTCCAGAAAAGGAATTCACTAGGTAGTATTTTCAAAATTTACTTACCCACAAAATTTTATATTGATTTCTCCTCCTCCTCCTCCTCCTCCTCCTCCTCCTCCTCCTCCTGCTCCTCCTTCTTCTTCTTCCCAGAGATAACTCAGGAGCACTTGGCCACTGAGCCACATACCAAGCCCTAGTATGTATTTTAATTACAGACAGGGTCTCACTGACTTGTTTAGTGCCATGTATTTGCTGAGGCTAGCTTTGAACTTATTATTCTCCTGTCTCATCTTGCCAAGTCACTGGAATTACAGGTGTGCACCACCACATCATGATTTTTCTACTTTTTAACATCTTAAGGAACACAGCTTTGTCTATACCATTAAAATTTGCCTGGAAATTGAGGTGGGAGTATATATCAGAGGACTTTACTCAGGTCAGCTAAATCTAATAACTAAGGGAGGCATCACTTATTCATTAATAGTGGGAGTGTTAAATACCCACAATGTGTACTAGGCATGGTGACACACAACTGTAATCCTATCTGCTAAGGAGGCTGAGACAGGAGCATCACAAGTTTAAAGCCAATCTCAGTGACTTGTCAAGGCCCTAAGTAATATAATGAGACAATATAAAAAAAAAACAAAAAAGAGAGAGAAGGGTTTGGAATCTGGCTTAGTGGTTAAGTGTCCCTGAGGTCAATTCTTATAATGCAAAACAAAACAAAATGAAAAAAAACTCTAACCAAAAACAAACCACTATGAGCCAGGCTATGTGTGTTCTTTAAGCAAAGAACAAGATCACCCTGTTACCATGCTTAGAAAACTGACCTTCTAGTGAGAGAGCAAACAATGCCTGTTGGTTCTATTCATATAACAGAAGAATCTATGCCTGTCGTGTTCTTCTACAAAGCCATCTCTCTATAGATTATTCAGGAAGAGTGCATTGTCTTCATGATGTGTGGCTCAGTTTCTGGTCTGTGCACCCCTCCCTAGTGCTCCCCTGCCTCCACCACCTACCTGGAGATGGTTTACAATTGACAGACTTGAACTCCTGGTTGAGGGCAAAGTGAGGGTTCCAGTCAGACACCACTTAAGATGGAATATCATTGATTGCTAGATAATGGGTAAGCAGGCTGTTCCTGTAAAATGCCAACTAGTCAATATTTTAGGTTTTATGTATATATATATATATATATATATATATATATATATATATTATGTAATATTATATATAATATATATAGTATATATGTAATATTATATATAATATATATATAATAATATAGTATATATGTAATATTATATATAATATATATATAATAATATAGTATATATGTAATATTATATATAATATATATATATAATAATATAATATAATATAATAATATAATATAATATATAATATTATATAATATATAATATATATTATATATCATAATATATAATTATATAATGATATATAATATATATAATATATAATATATATATAATATAATATATATATATATTATCTATAATATTATAATATATAATATATATATAATATTATATATATAATATAATATTATATATATATTATATATATTATATATTATAATATTTTAGTCAATATTTTATGGTCCAAGAGCAAAATCAAGATTATTATGTATAGACTTATGTAACAAAATAGAAAACACATTTCTACAACTTTTTAATATTAACTAAATTGAAAATATAACAATACTTTTTTCCAGTACTTTTTTAGGTAAACTAATAAAAAGAGTGGTATTATTTTTGAGATATAACATTTTGCTTAATTAATGTTTGCATTCATCAGTTGTCTGTCCACATAAAAAAAATGCCAAAACAATTAACTTAAAAGTTCAATGACTGTGGTTCTAGAGATTCCAGTTTTTTATTGCTTAGGGGCTCTGGAAAAAGAAGCACATCTTGTAAGGATTGTATGAAGAAGCTAAACTTCTGACCTTTTCAGCCAGGATGCAAAACGAAGAGCAAGAGGCCAGAATTCCACAATTCTTTAAGACCTGCTCCCAGTGGTGGAAGGATCTCCTGCTAGGCCCTTTCTCTTAAAGGCCTCCTTACATCCAAACAGTTTTATAGTAGAGACCAAGACTTTAACACCCAGACTTTGGGGGGACACTAAATCAGTGCAGGGGTCAGTGTGGGTTTTTCTATCCAGTTGCAAGCTTCATCTATAAAAAACTATTTTTATTCACAGGCCTTACTGAAACAGATAGTAGACCATGGTTTATTGACTTTTTTTATGTTAGTTTATTTTGTGTTAATCATAACACAATTATCAGAGACTGGTTATTTTATAAACAATACAAGGTTTATTTTACTCATGTTTAGGAAGGCTGAGAAGTCCAGGATCAAAGGGCTGCTTCTGATGAGGCCCTTCATGCTGCATTATTCCATGGCAGAAGGCAGAGAACAATAGAAATCACTCAAGTCTCACTTCCTTTTCTCATGAGGCCACTGATCCAACCATGCGGGCCACATCCTCATGACCACATCTAACCCTAATTAACTCCCAAAGACTTCACCTCCAAATACTATATATGTATGAATTTGGTGGTTAAGTTTCCAACTAATGAACTTTGGATAACACTTTCAAACAAAAACTCCTTGATTCACTACCCTGTCTTGTCACTCCACCAGACCTTTTTTCTATCTAAATACCCACCTCCCACCTACTCCCTTATGTCTAGATTCAACTCTGGGAACATTGTTCATTTAGTATGTGGACATTGATTTTTTTAATAGTCCAAGGACCTTCATTCTTTTATATCTATCATGACATGAATTCTTAGGCATCAGAGTCCAGAAGCTCGAGCAATTTCCATTGATATTCTCTCTTTCTCTCTCTCTCTCTCTCTCTCTCTCTCTCTCTCTCTCTCTCTCTCTCTCTCTCTCTCCTGTGTTTGGGTACCAGGGATTGCACTCAGGGGTGCTTAACCACTGAACCACATACCCAGACCTATTTTGTATTTTATGTGGAGACAGGGTCTCACTGAGTTGCTTAGCACCTCTCTTTTGCTGAAGCTGGCTTTGAACTCTCAATCTTCCTTCCTCAGCCTCCTGAGCTGCTGGGATTACAGGCACCACTGCACCCAGCTCCAGTGGTTCTCACAAGAAGTGCTCTTCTGGGTGGAGCAGGCTTGGGTTTCTACTAAACCCAGCCCCTTTCTCTTTTGTATTCTTCCTTTTCTTATCATTTTTCTGCATGCATTTCAGGAAGCTGTCTCAGCTCTTAGAGGGCTTAATGGATTCAAGATGAACATTGTTTTTTTTAGGCAAGAATATTGCCTTTAACTTCCTTGTCCACAACATTATGTACAGCAGGCTGGGTAACTTTAATAACTTTTCCAGTTTTACCACAGTCACATTTGTGGGTCACTCCTTTTTGAATAGGAGCCATTCCCTAATGTTTGCTGTATCACCCTTCTTACAGATTTGCGTATATGTGACCAAAGGAATCCATACTTGCTAAAAGGTCTAGAGAACATCTATCAGGTTCCTCTCTTTTTTCCCTTCATGTTCTTTATACTGAAGAATTACTGGAAGATGGTGGTTCTGCAAGAAAAGAAGAAAGTATATGAATCTTGTTCATCTAAAATGTTGCTACCTGCTGCAGGGGTCTGCTGAACTCATGAACTGAATCTTACTTGCTATTTGTGTGTGGTCTTTGAGCTAAAAATGTTTTTGTTTGTTTTTTAGAAACAGCTTTATTGATATATAATTCATGCATTTAAAATGTGCAATTCTGTGGTTTTTAATATATTCACAGATATGTGCATTTGACAATTCCACCACCTTAGCCTGTAATCCCTCACTCCCTCACCCTCTCAGGCCTAAGAAAACGCAAGTCTGCCTTATGGCCCCTTGAAAAAAATGATTAAAGGAACCAAAAGAAGAGCACACTTGGAGTCACAGTGACTCAGGAGACTGAAATAGGAGGATCACAAGTTCAAGAACCTCTTGGGTATCTTAATGAGACCCTAATCAATCAATCAATAAACAGGTAGGGGGATATTTTAGAGGTAGAGCACTTCTGGGTTCCATCCTCAATACTCAATACAAGGAGAAAAACAATCAAAAGAAGAATATTTTATAATGTGGGACAATTATATAAAATTCACATTTTAGTATTCACAAATAAAGTTTAATTGGAATACAGATTTCCCATTCATTCATATGTTTGTGTCTTTCATGCCAGAAGGCTAAGTTGGTAGTTATCCCATAGATTCTATGGCCCATGAGCCTAAAATATTTACTAGCTAGCCCTTTGCAGAAAAAGTATTCTGACCTCTCCTTAGGCCAAGCCCTGGGTGGGGTTAGAGAGAAGAAAGGGGCAGGGTTTCTCCCCCAGATTAGTAGGCCCTTGAGGAGAGGTTTCTCACAGGGGAGGACAAGGAGGCTTTCCTGGGCTAGTGCTCTTAGCCATCAGTGTGGGGGGTCTTGGCTCTAATGCTCTTTCCTGCACCTCATTTAAGCAAATTTGGTTTAGTGGGTCTGATGTTGGGACCCAGAGTCTGCCTTTCTAAAGCACCTATAATTCAAAGGTGTGTGTGTGTGGGGGGGATCTCCAGGGCACACTAATAAGTGCTGTTCTCTGCAAATGCACCCAGACCTGTAGCTCCTGTCATGGTATCAAGGACATTCCATTTCTATTATTGGAGGCAGTGACCCTACAGTGTGACAAATGCCACTCAGCTGTACAGTTGTATATGTAGTTGAGGGAGAGCCCAGAAGAGGGTTGCTCGGGTCTCCTGTAGGAGCATAACCATGGGGAAAAGAGTTCTGAAGGGATCTGGTTGGTCTTCATGGTGAATGTGCAAGAGGTGGGGACTAGACATGCACAACGTTTCATGTCCTCAGAAGCCAGGCTAGTGAAAGTGACTGCAGATTCTGATTGGACATTGAGTACCTGGCTGGGGGATGATAACAGTTTTGTTCTTATTGAGGGTTCTGGATGTAAGGGGTGGCTATGGAGCAATGATTGCTCTTCCTTCTTTTTCCAGGGGAGAGGGGAATGGCATTTCTGAGGGCCAGACAAGGTCAGACTGACTCATCAGAAAAAATTATCCTCCTCTTTCTCCTTTAGATTATATAAAATGTCAAATATGCAGAAAAAGATACTGGAAAATTATACACCTATATATTTATAGCTTAGAAAATAATAGTCAAATTTTGCCATTCACTTAATTGTTTCTTTCAATATATCTCTTACTCTTTTAAGATTATTCATTAAGCTTGGCACAGTGATGCATCCCTGAATCCTAGTGACTGGAAAGGCTGAGATGAGAGAATTACAAGTTGGAAACTTGTTAAACCATGATGCAAAGAAAAGACCACTGAATCCAATTGAAATCAAATTAAAGCAAGCTTGTAATTCTGACCAGTCAGGGCTGTCTCTCCCGAAAAATGTGAAAACAGAAGACAGTCCCACAGCTCTTTAAGAGCACAGCTTTATAACACAGAAAGTTACAAAAAGAATGGGGGGTGGAATGTCTTGAAAACTTACAGATAACACAATTTTGACAAATATGACAGAAAGGCTAGTTAATGGTCTGCTGTCAGCACTTACGAAGTGAATTAGATCTCAACATTGGAATTTATGAGGCACCATTAAAGCTTCAGAAAGGGTCATTATCTGGCCAGGAAAAGCCAGGCCTGGGTGAGTTCAAAGCATGGTCAGGCACTCAAAGCAGTAATTTATAGTAAAGCCAAAATGACTTTTTGTGCCTTGTAGCAAGATGGCTCCCAATCTTAAGAGGGAATTTGGCTACGTTTATCAGGCTAGCATCAGTCACTTAGTGAGACCCTCCCTCAGAATAAAAAAGAAAAAAGGCTGAGGATGTGCCTCAGTGGTTAAGTGCCTCTAACCCAAAGTGCTGGCTCCTCCTGAAACTGTGTATTAAAATTGGCTCGTGTGTGTGTGTGTGTGTGTGTGTGTGTGTGTGTGTATGTGTGTGTGTGTACATTTCCCTGAATTTTAACACAGAATTTTTAAAACACATTTTAACAAGTGTATAATAAGGTTATGGAACAGCTTCATTACCCAAACAACTCCTGGGTACAAGTCCTCTCCAGATACCCTGCTCCCATTGGTAACTCTTGGCAACCACTGCTTTATTCTTCACCCATATTGGGTTCTCTTTTTGGGAGTGTCATGTAAGTGGAGCCACAATGTATATCACCTTCGAAGATTGGGTCCTTGCATTAGAAATAAAAATTTTGAGCTTAATCCAAGTTGTTTGTATCAGTAGCTCATTCCTATTTATTTATTTATTTATTTATTTACTGGGAATTGAACTCAGAGCACTCAACCACAGAGCCACATCTCCAGCCCTATTTGGTATTTTATTTAGAGGCAGGATCTCACTGAGTTGCTCAGCCTTCACTATTGCTGAGGCTGGCTTTGAATTCACCATCCTTCTTCCTTAGCCTCCTGAACTGCTGCGATGACAGGTTTGCACCACTTCACCCAGCTTGATTCCTTTTTATTGTTGAATGTTATTGTGTTTTATGAAAGGGTCACAGTTTTTGTTTGTTTTTTGTTTTGTTTTGTTTTGTTTTTAATTTGCCTCCTAGAGAAAATTTGGGTTGTTTACAGCTTTTGGAAATTATTTATTCAGATGAAATCAATATTTGTTTACAGGTTTTTATTTGAAGGTAGGTTTTTCTTTCTCTAAAGTAGACATCCAGGAGCACATATTAAAAACACATGGTAAACATACTCTGAAATTTATAGAAACTTGGTAAAAAAAAAAGTCTGAGGGTGTAGCTTGATGGCAGAGTACTTGCCTAATATACAAAATGTCTTGGATTGGATTGCCAGCACAGACAAACAAATGAATAAAAATAAAAACAAAAAAAAAATAGGTCATGAATTTCAGATTAGTGATTTCACAAGAAGAGGAAAGAAGGAGTCAGTATTTAAGGGATATGAGATGTTCAGAAATGATGGAGAAGTTGGCAAATAGAGAGAGATTGTAGTTATAAAACATTTGAATGCAATAAACACCATCCATTGTTCACTTTCAAATGGTTCCTTGTAACTGAGAGTGGTGGCACATGTTTATAACCCCAGCACATCCAGAGACTGAGGCAGGAAGATCAGAAGTTCAAAGCTGGCCTAAGCAACTTAGTGAGGCCTTTAGCAATTCAGGCAGACCCCATTTGCAGATAAAAATAAAATTGGCTGACAATGTGGCTTAGTGGTTAAGAGCCTCTATGTTTATCTCTGGTACCAAAAATAAAAATTAAAAAAAAAAGAAAAAGAAAAGAAGAAAAAAAAATGTTAATTGTATGTTATATGATTTACACCTCAATAAAAGAAAACAACATATTTCTAACAAGAACTGAAGATTTTACTTAATGGTCATGTCTTTCAACCTTCTTTTATATAAAACAACCTCTCCTCATGCCCACCACTTTATTTTCTTGACATTGACTTTTCTTAATTAATTTTTAAAAATATAGTGGCCAGGGTTGTGGCTCAATGGTAGAACACTTGCCTAGCATGCCCAAGGCACTGGGTTCAATTCTCGGACACCACATAACAATAAAATAAATAGATAGGTAGATAGATAGATAGATAGATAGATAAATAAATAAATAAATAAATGTATCATTAAATAAATAAATAGATAGATAAATAAATAAATAAGTAAATAAATAAATAACAATGGAATGCAATACAATTCTTGTTACACGTATCCAGCACAATTTTTCATATCACTGGTTGTGTATAAAATATGTTGACACCAATTTATGTCTTTATACATATACTATGGATAATGATATCTATCACATTCCACCATTTCTACTTGTTCCATACCCCACCTCTTTCCCTCCCACTTCTCGTGACATTGACTTTTGATGAGAGACTGGACCAGTTTTTCTTTAAAAATTGTGCTTTGTTTTCTTGTCTTATTTAACTCCCTCCCTCATCCTCTGACCTTGTCATCTAGTTAGGTTAACCATTTTTGATAAGGACATTTTGGGGCCATGTGGGGCACTCCATGCAGCATCTCATTAGGAAGCATCTTATGTGGGCACCCTATGACTTTTGATGCAAAGTTGATCACTAGATAATGACAAGGGAAGCCAGATCACTTCACAGGCAATATAATTGTTTCTCTTTGGCACAGGCCAGCAATTGGGGGTGGAACTCAAAGCATGTGAACACCCAGTTTCCCAGAAGAATTCTAAATCTCTTCAAAAGCCCTACCATGTAAATTAATATATCCAACTGATGAGTAAGGTTTCAGCTCCCTGAAATCTTACTCAATAATTTGCCCAGCAGGTATGGTGGCACACACCTGTAATCCTAGTGGCTCAGAGGCTGAGGCAGGAGGATTGCAAGTTCAAAACCAGCCTCAGCAACAAAGCAAGGCCCTAAGCAACTCAGTGAGACTGTGTCTCTAAACAAATTAAAAAAAAAATGGCTGAGGGTGTGGCTCAGTGTTTCAGGGCCCTGGGTTTTATTCTTGGTACCCCAAAAATAAAACCTAAAATTAAAAAAATAATAATAATTTGCCCAAAGCACAGAGAATTGAGAATTTGAGATTCTCACTTGTATTGTTTTTCTTCTGTTTAATTTTCTTTTCTGTAGGCTCCATATATTTACCTCACGGGGCAGACACAGTGATCCTTTCTGAATGCAGGCAGGCCTGGTGGACCCTGCCCAAAGCATAGTCCTCTGAAGGCTCCAGACACAGCCTGAGACCCTGAGGGGATGACAGTGGCTGGGGAGAATGGACTCCCTCAATGGGAATGATGGGAAAATCCCCCTTTCTCCCCCATCCTTCTCTTCTAGCCTTGTGAATCCAGCAAGAAGAGTTGACCAATTCCCTCTAATATGGGGAATATAAGGAAAAAAGTTCTCATATCTGATGAGAATTAACCTCTGAACTATTTAACCAAACATTGGCTTATCCTTTCTTTGGATAAGGTGTATCTAGCAAAGTTATGAGAAAATTGGGAGGCTATTCTTTTAAATTACATCAAGAGGGGGCTTGTTTCTGCTGCAGAGCTCAGAGGGTTCTGTTTGAGAAAACATTACCATCAGCACACTCAAAGACAGAATTGAGTGCTTTCTTCTGACTGGAAGTTTAGGAATTCACAGGGATAGACAGATATATATATATATATATATATATATATATATATATATATATATATATATATATATGTAGTTGATATATAGGTATATAGATATATGCATATATAGATAGGTAGATAGATATAGATATAGATATAGATAAAGCAAGAGGTATTTTAAAATAAAGTGCATGCATGACAGGCTGTCTGACATGAGCCAGGGCTATAGCAAGGATGATTATGGAAGAAGAAATAGTTTGTGTCACCATCACACAGAAGTTTCTAATGATTCTTCTGCAGGGACATCACCTCTTATTTTTCTAGAGGCCCTGTGTGAAGACTTCCAGAGCTTTTGAGGTCCTCCAAGGACATCCTGCCTGCCCCAGCCCCCACTTTAAGTGTAGAATTTCTTCTTTCTTGGCAGGATGGGCCAGGAAGAATTCTAGAAAGATAGGGCTGGTCAGCCAGCTTCCACTGGCAGATCTGAGTCGTTGCAAGGCCACCAGGCCTTGGACAGAAAAGTTGAGGTCCAGGCTTTGGATGCTGTCAATGGACCCACCTTCTATCCTGTTCCTCTTCTGACCACCAAAAGATAGAAGCAGGTTCTATCTCCCTTTCCATGACACAGGTAGGCCCTCTTCCAGTCCCACCCAGGCTTCATGGGAGGTGTCATGAACACTAGACAGAGTTGGAAGTGTTCCACAAATGCCTTCTGTGACCCCAATATTAACCTCTTCTCTTTGTGCCTCAATTTCCACATGGGTCAATGGAGCTGGATAAGATGATCTTCAAGGCCCTATCAACTCTGCACAAAATAATGTTTGTTCCTAAGATTCCCTGGATTTTATTCTTGACATAGGTTTTTTTCAAGAAGCAACTTTCCCTTCTTCTCCCAGGAAAATCTTAGCCACATGTTTCTGAACTTTTCCACACCACCTTCTCTGGACTCGTCTCACTGAATCTTTGCTTTTTTTCTCAGGTCCCTGGTGGACAGAGCTGGTAAGGTCTTGCCTGCCTGCTCCCCAGGACACACTGATCTTATATTCCCATGGAACTTCTTCCCTAGTGGGAAAAAACAAACAAACAAACAAACAAACAAAAAAACAAAGGTGCCCCCTCTCTTTGAGCATTGGCTCAGTCCTGGGCCCCAGCCTGGGCTCTGTTATTTGGGTTTGTTAATTCATTAAATTTTCAAAGCCTCTCAGAGACACAGAGGAGTCAGTTCAGATGAGGAAACTGAGGCTCAGAAACCATGGCTTGTGCAATCTTCCAGATTAAGAAAAGGTGAAGCTGGGAATCCAACTGCATTTGTTTGGCCCTAAAGCCAGATTTTATCTTTTGCATAATGTAACCACCTGACTTCTTGGAGAAAATTATTTGGTCAAGGACAGGGGTGGCCAAATAGCAGAGAAGGCAGAGCACAGAATGTTGCTCTGAAGACACAAACATGTCTCACGTAAACAGGAAAGGGGAAAAGGAGACACTCAAGTCTCAGAAACTGGCAATAATCCACTTGAAGCCAAGGCTCCTGGCAGGTGACATCACACCCAGAATGCTCCCCACCCAGCTTTGTCAATCTGACTCTTTAGAGAGAACTTTGTACCAAATCCTACAAGAGCCAAAATGGCAGAGTGCACTGTGCCATCATTTCCATCACAGAGGAGCTGTGAGAATTTGAATAAGTTCCTCCCATGCTCAGAAAACTTGATTTATTTTCATGAGTAATGAGTTTGAGACTCTGCACCTATCTCAATAGATTATGGTGAGCAGTAAAACTGAACAGACTTCTCTGACTCAGATGTAAAAACATAGTATCCTCTTTCACTCACAGCACCTTCACATCTCAAGCATCACCTGTAGCAATACCTGGCAGACATTTTTTAATCTCTACCTGTCACCAACTTTGAACAGTCCTTTAAAGCTTCATGGGTATTTCCATACTTTCTAGACTGTAATTCTCCCCACAGACCTCTCAATATGCAGTGATGCTCCTGTTTTTGGCTGTAGTTCACAGATTTGGAAACTAAGAACCCACCATTTATGGTTCCCAGCTTGTTGAAGTGTTGACATGGAGTTGGAGCCCTCTGTCAACATTTATCCATCTTGTTGTCATTTGCAGAGAGCAGGCTAGTAAGGACATCTGTACAGCCATCTGTGGTCCAGATGTGCCCAAGATCCTCCTCGGCCCCATGTCCCTCCACACCGGCCACATGCCTGAGTTCAAAGCCAGCCTTGGGACTGAGAATGGAGGCTAGCCCACAGGTCAACCCTCCTGAGGTCACCCACGTCCTGACGGCTGCTGGTCTTCTTTCCTGTTTTCTTTTCTTTTTTTTTTCTTTTTTATGTGTACTGAGGACTTAACCCAGGGATGCTTCACCCCTAAGCCCCATCCCCAGCCCTATTTTTTTTAATTTTATTTAGAGACAGAGTCTTGCTGTGTTGCTCAGGGCCTCATTAAGTTGATGAGGCTGGCCTCCAACTTTTGAACCTCCTGCCTCAGCCTTCCAAGCTGCTGGGATGACAGAATGCACCACCATACCCAGCTCTGAGGATGCATGGACAACAGTAAATGTATCAACCTCAACTTGAGTAGGAATCACCCCCAGAGCACTAGCCTATATAGGCATCTTCTCCACAGCACACTCCCCATGTCCCCTTCAGTCCCACCAGCTTGGCACAGTCCCTGGGGACACGAAGGCTGGAAAACTGCATGCAGAACTGGATGATTTGGAATTTGTTCTTCATGGTCATAGGATGCTGGCTTATTTCTGTGTCTTCAATACCATTTTGAAATTGAGGTGGTTCAGAGTTCTTTACAAACAGCCAGTAATGAATTCAACTTCATTAAGACCAATTAATTGTGGATTCATTATAAATTTGCCCAGAGGAAGTTATTATACTTTCCCCTTTGATTGGAATTTGGGCTTTAAAGATGCTTTCAGGAGTGAAATGAAAATCTCTTTTCTCAGAGGGGATCTACCTTGCAAGCAATTGCCATTAACCCCTTGTGTTCCTCAGTGGGTCATATACCAACCTCAGAGCAGACTGTCAGGTCTCCAGCTGAGCTCCCTTTTACTGCCAGAACTGAACAGATATGCTAATACCGCACTGAATCAGAGGAGGAGGAAGTCTGATACAGCAGCAGAATCTCATTCCTGCATGGCACAGTGCTGCTCATCTGTCATCCAGGTGGCTCAGGAGGCTGAGGCAGGAGGATGGCAAGCAAGTTGGAGGCCAGCCTTCACACCTTAGTAGGACATTGACTCAAAATAAAAACACCAAAAAGAGGGAGGGATACAGTACAATGGTAGAGCATCCCTGGGTTCCCTTCCTAGGACTGCAATCAATGAGAAAACCTGACACTGAATTTGGTTTACTAACACCAGATTTTTGTGAGAAATTTTGTATCTATGTTTTTGGGGATATTGACCTGGGTTTTTGCTTTTATTTTATTTTATTTCTTCCTTGTTGAATCTTTACCTGATGCTGTTACCTGGATGATGCTGGCTTCATGGGAACATATTAGAAAACATTTCTTCCTATTTATTTATTTATTTGGTAAGAGTTTGAGATGCATTTGGTTTTATTCTTTGTTGGCACCGGGGGTTTGAACCCAGGGGTGCTATCCATGGAGCCCCATCCCCAGCCCTTTTTTATATTTTATTGAGAGACAAGGCCTCACTGATTTGCTTAGGCCCTCACTTTTGCTGAGGCTGGCCTCGAATTTGTAATCCTCTTGCCTCAGCCTCCCCAGCTGCTGGAATGACAGGAGTGCACCACTTTGCTTGACTGGTGTTCATTCTTTAAATATATCATAGAATTCACAATCAAGTCAAGCCATTCAGTCTTGGGATTTGCTTTTCTTTCTTGGAGATCCCTTGCAGCTAGTCATAACTTTTTTTTTTTTTTTTTTTTTTTTTTGGTACTGGGTCTTGAACCCAGGGATGCTTAACTACTGATCCACATCTCCAGCCCTTTTAAAGTTTTATTTTGAGACTAGGTCTCATTAAGTTACTGAGGCTGGCCTCCAACTGGAGATCCTCCTGCCTCAGCCACCTGAGCCCTGTGATTACAAGCATGTACCAATGTGCCCAATTGAGAAAAATAAATAACTTCTATTTTGCTTTATCCACCATTGTTTTGAGTCTCTCTGTTAATGCAGTCATACTAATATTCTAACTAATACAACATTAAATCATCACTTGCACAGCTGTAGTGTTCAGCTGAGGTCAGAGGCTATGATGAAACAAGGGCTCCTGGGGAACCCTGGGTGACTTTCCCCTCCTGAGCAGCAGTACAGAAGGAAAGGCAGGCTTGACCCCAGGCTTGGGGATTCAAAGGTCAGATGGGATAGAGGTCAAGGCAGGTAGGGAGCAGAAGAGTTGGGAACCAAGTGACTGAGGGCCTCAGTCTTGGGCTGGAGAGAAGAGAGGTGGAAGGACTTAAGGTGAAAGTTGGTGGGAGTGAGAAACTGAGAGAAGGCATAGGTGGGTTGTCCAGTGCATGGCTCTGGAAGTTATTTCTCCATAGGATTACTTGTGTATGTTTGGTCTGGCTTTTTAGTACATATTAGTGGATAAAAACATAATTGAAGCCTGGCACAGTGTCATATGCCTATCATCCTGGTGACTTGGAAGGCTGAGGCAGGAGGATCACAAGCTGGAGGCCAGCCTCGGCAACTTATTGAGTCCCTAAGAAACTCAGTGAGACCTTGTCTGTAAATAAAATATAAAAACTGGTGGGAATGGGGCTTAGTGGTAAAGTGTCTCTGGGTTCAATCCATATTATAAAAATAAAAAGCAACAGTGTGTGTACGTGTGCAGGAGGGTGTTTTCTAGAACCTTCTTTGAATTCATAAGAAGTCTTATCTAGAAGCTGGTTTGAAGATTGTGTACCATGTTCCAAAATTAAAATTAAAATGGGAAATATGTGTTCTCCACCTTCATAATGTAAAGCAGTAGAGGGAAAGAGGCAAACATCAACTCAATAATGATGTCAATGATCAGAATAAAATAATTAGATTTAAAAGTCAGACTAGAGAGCACAAAGAAATCACATGGGCATCAGCAACCCCTGCAGCTGGACTGGATCTCAGGCATGTCCTAACCCTCCTGTGAGTGCGCTTATCTGTGGAAGTTCTGTTTTCCTCTGGATGGGTTTTCTTAATCTGCAAAATGGTACAATGCCATTTGCTCTGACAAAGTCTCACTCATTTATTAAGATTCTGAGTAGGTGCCAGGCATGGTGGTGCACACCTATAATACCAGTGGCTTTGGAGGCTCAGGCTGGAGTATTGCATGTTGGAGGCCAGCCTCAGCAACTTAGCAAGGCCCTAAGATACTTAGTGAGACCCTGTCTCTAAATAAAATACAAAAATGGGCTGGGGCTGGGGCTCAGTGATTTAGAGCCCCTGATTTCAATCTGGGGTACCAAACAAACACCCAGAAAAACGCTCCTCGCCGCCAACCACACCCTGGGCTCAGCTCCTCAGTCAGGGAGCAAAACCCTGGGTTTCGTCCTTCTTCGCTCACATCCCCAGAGCAAGCAGGAAGTACTGTTGCCAGAGAAGCCAACCCAGAGACACAGCGGGAAGTGTGTGGTCGGAGCTCTACCAGCAGCTGTGATGAGCGCATGCATAAGCCAATGGAGAGTGGCGGTGTTCCAATATCCTCCAATGGGGCTCCAACGGAGGCGGGCTCTTGTGAGCCGCCCTAGTAATGGCTGCTTGGTAACCCCCGGTGGGCTCAGGGTAGTTCCTCCTGCATGGGTTGGGCTCTGTCTGGCACTTTAAAGATGAGGAGGTGGAGAGCACCACAGATATGCAGCGCATCACCTTTCACAGCCACGGGAAGGGGCTGGGGCTCCACGAGAGCGCCTTGGCAAAGCAGGTGGCCTCGGGGCCCATTGGCCAGGAGAACGTGCAAGAGAGGCGGCGGGCGGGGCCTGGGGGTTGGTGAGAGAGGGGTGGAGAGGGGGGGCAGGAACCTTCCCGGCATTCGTCTGGACTCAGTGTCACTTGGGTGCGCGGAGTTGACCCAGGGAGGCTGCCCGTGGAGCCACAGTGCGGCCTGTGTTGTGTTTATTACAGAAAGGGTCTGGCTGAGCTGCTAAGGCTGGCCTCCACCTTGCAGTCCTCCTGCCTCAGCCTCCAGGTGCCCTAGGATGACAGGCCTGCACACCATGTCCTGAACAAGCATCCTTTTTCCAGTCAGGTCTACTTTCGTTAAGTGGCAACTGTACCAAGTCCCAGCACTTACGATATTATTATTATTATTATTATTATTATTATTATTATTATTATTATTTGCAGAAAAAAAATGGCCCATCCATTGACCACCCAGTTTAGTAATGACAGCAGGGGGTTTGCACTCCACCGCCTGTAAGCTGCTGGACCCTAGAGTCATGGCCCATGGTCTCCCTGAAGGCTGAGCAGCTACAGAAACCTGCAATTTATATGAGCTTGTGACTGTGGCCTCGGAGCCTCCTATTAACAGAAAGGGAAAAGAAAAGCCTCTGGTTTCTTGTCTATGTCTCTTTTTGGGGGGTGGGGAGTGCCAGAGATTGAACTGGAGGAGCCCTCGACCCCTGAGCTCCTCCCCAGCCCTATTTTTGCATTTGATTTAGAGATAGAGTCTCTCTGAGTTGCTCAGGGCCTCACTTTGGCTGAAGCTGGTTTTGAACTGAGATCCTCCTGCCTCACCTCCTGAGACCCTGGGACCACAGGTGTGGGCCACTATGCCCAGCAGATTTTTCTCTCTCACCTCCACTGATGGGGCATCCAGAGCAGTGCATGGAGGGTGTGGCGCTCAGGGTTGGTTGGACGAGTCTGTCAATCGTTTGGACCAGAGACTGCATTTTTGCCCCACTGAAACACAGTAATAGTGACCATTTCTCCCCTCTGTGCTGCAGGCATGTGGCGACATAGTAGAGTTCATTAAAAGCAAGAAGATGGCAAGAAGAGCTGTGCTGTGGGTGGGACCTCTGGGAACTGGAAAGGTCTTTGTGTTCTCATTGATTGCTGCTGCCCAAGAGGAGGATCCTCATGTCAAAGCCAAATGGAATTTACATCTTAATTAGTCTTTGTTTAGCCACATGGGTCTCATGTGTTTTTAAGAAAGGAATCTGATCTCAAACTCCTAGAATGAAAATCATCCTGGCCAGAGAGAGGGAAAAGTCCTTCAAGGGGTCTGGTCGCTGGGATGGTCCTTGAACCCTTTCATGTCTCCTTTGTTTGGGAAATACATCTCTTTTTCTTTTCTTTTTTTTTTTTTTTTCCTTTAACCAGTGATTGAACTTGGGGGCACTTAGCCACTGCCATATCCCTTTTTTTGTATTTTTTTTAGAGCCAGGGTCTCACTAACGTTGCTGAGAGCCTTGCTAAGTTGCTGAGGCTGGCCTCCACTCGTGATCCTCCTGCTTCAGCCTCCTGAGCTGTAGGATTATATGTGTGCACCACCGCGCCCAGCTGAAAATCCATTTCTGTTGGTCCAGGGCCTCATAAAAATTTGTGATGGGCTGTGGCTGTGGCTGTGGCTCAGTGGTAGAATGCTCACCTCACATGTGCGAGACCCTGGGTTAGATCCTCAGCACCACATAAAAATATAAGTGAAATAAAGGTATTGTGTCCAACTACAACTAAAAAATAAATATTAAAATAATTAAAACAAAGATATTATGTCCATGCACAATTAAAAAGAATATTAAAAAATCTTCTGTGGCACATTATTGGAGGGGCAAAAATGAGTCAGCCAGTATTTTTTCAAATATGAACTGTGCCCATCACTATTTTGGCTATGCATGATTGACAAATAACAAAAACACACTTTTGATCTTTAAGGGACTTCTAGTGTTTTCCAGGCAGAGAAACAGGAAGTTTCCTGATGGCACAAAAAGACTCAGTTGAGTGCTGAGCTTCAAACTGCTGACTGATTTTAAATGCTGGAATTTGGCAGAGGGTTTGATAATTCCCCTTCAGAGTCGGGCCTTCCAGGGGACAAAAGAGGACACACAGTGGAGCTTGTTGGGATCTGCAAGGGGATTCACCAGATCCTCAGGCTTCCCAGAACTCCTGGTCTGGGCATGGCTTGTTTTCTGGAAGGGCCTCTTGGCATAGGAGGGTAGGAGCCTGTGCTCTTGTATGTAAAGAAGTGGGCTCTTACCAGGGGTGGTGGCCCCTGTCTGTCATCTCAGTGACTCTGGAGGCTGAGACAGGAGGATCACATGTTGGAGGCCAGCCTCAGCAGTTTCTCCAGGTTCTAAGTGACTTAATGCGACCCTGTTCAGAAATAAACAACATAAAGTTCTGGGCTTCGTCTTGGTGGGTATTGATTGATCAGTTTTGAGGCCTGCTGCAGGCTCCTGACCTTTCAGAAGCAGAAACACAATCAGCTGTGAAATAAAAGCTTGAATTCTAATTTTGATGTTGTACATATGGAATTGCCAGGGTGTGTTGTGTTGGTGACTGATGGTGGATGAAGAAGTCGTGTGTCTGGGGGAAGTTTTTTGAGGCTGGAATGCCATACAGTGTGGACTTACAGAAACAAAGTCTTCCATTTTTTTGGGGGGGGGGGAGTTACCAAGATTGAACCCTGAGAATTTAACCCAGGAGCTCTCGACTCCTGAGCCCCATCCTCAGCCCTTTTTGCATTTTATTTAGAGACAGCATCTCACTTAGTTGCTTAGGGCTTTGCTTTTGCTGAGGCTGGCCTCCAACTTGTGATCCTCCTGCCTCAGCTTCCCAAGCCGCTGAGATGACAGGCCTGCACCACAGCACCAGCATGATAGCTGTTTCTTTCAGTGCTGTTTCAGTGTTATTTGGTACCTTTTGTCTTCCAGTGTTGCTCTTAAGAAGTCTGATTTTTAGGGTTGGAACCTTTCTTTCTGGATGTTTTGGAGGTACATTTGGATAGGGCGCCCTCCCCTGATTTCCCTTTCTTGATGTCCACAGGGCTTTCTGAGTCTCACTGTTTGGTGTTGTTGGTGTGTTGTTCAGTCGCCAGCTCTGAACCCCTGAGCTGTGGGCTGTTCCTGTTCTTTGTGTGCCCTTTCTCAAAGTCCAACTAGGTGAGATTAGCTCTGTAGTGATTTTCAACCTGGGCCAGTTTTGCCCCCCCCCCCCCAGGAGATATTTGCCAGTACCTGGAGAGTCATCTCTTGTGGTTTCAAAATGTGGTGGGGGGCATCTAGTGTTAGAGGCCAATGGAGCTGTCAAGCAACCTGCCCTGCAAGGCTGTCCCCAAAAAACAGAGGAAAGACTGAGAAATCCTTTTTTTTTTTTTTTTTTGGCTATCAGGGATCAAACCCAAGGGCGCTTAACACTGGAGCCCCATCCTCAGCCCTTTTTAATTTTATTTAGAGACAGGGTCTTGTTTAGTTGCTCAGGGCCTTGCTAAGTTGCTGAGGTTGGCCTCCAACTAGCCATTCTCCCACCTCAGCCTCCCAAGCTGCTGGGATGACAGGCGTGCACCCCCACACCCAGCTCTCAGTTTCTTAATCCATAAAATACAAGTTAATGGGCTGGGATTGTGGCTCAGCGGTAGAGCACTCACCTAGCATGGGTGGGACCCGGTTCAGTCCTCAGAACCACATAAAGATAAAGGCATTGTGTTGTGTCCATCTACACCTAAATCAGTTATATCAGTTCAGTCACCTATATCAGTTCAATATTTATTGCTAAGGGGAGGGTTGTTAAACATTATAATGGCTTGATTTTTGAGCATTTTTTAAGATTTAAGTTTTTCCCCTAATTTAGAGCTGGAACAAAATTAAACTTGTTTCAAAAATAAACAACATAAAGGTCTGGGCTGCGTCTTGGTGGGTATTGATTGATCAGCTGGGAGGCCTTATAATATTAAAATATTAAAAGAATTACAAGTTAGACTTTCAAGATGACAGGCTATGGAAAGATCAGTGAGATCTATAGAGCTCCATAGGAAAGGGTATGTATATGTAGCTTTCTTAGATGAGTTTTTTTAATAATATCATAATTTTTTTAGTTGTAGTTGGACACAATACCTTTGTTTTATTTATTTATTATTATGTGGCACTGAGGATGAAACCCAGGATCCCGCACATGCTAGGTGAGTGCTCCAACACTAAGCCCCAGCCCTAGCCCAGCCCCTTCCATGAGCTTTTAATTGGAGAAAGCTGGACAGACATGGAGCCATTAAAATATTGATCCTATTTGAATGGAAGGGTAATGGTCACCCCTTCAGTATTTGGTGGAGGGAGGCAGGGATGCTGTTCAGTAGGATGTGGTCACTGTTTTGACACTGGAAACTGAGAATGGGGAGTTGGAGGCTGTGAAGGAAAAGGAAAGAGACATTCTGGGTAAAAGGTGGACATGAAAACCAGGCACAGTGGCTCACAGCTCTAAACCCAGCACTTGGGAGGCTGAGACAGAAGTATCTCAAGTTAGAGGCCAGCCTCAGCAGCTCAGTGAGACACTGTCTCTAAATAAAAAAAAAATTCTGGGCCTGGGGCTCAGTGGTGAAGCAGCTGCCTGGCACATACAAAGCTCTGGGTTCCATTCCCAGAACCAACAAAATAAAACAGGTGAGCAGAGCCACCTGTTGCCTCCCCTGGGCCTCGTGGTGTTGGAATCGCATCCCTCTGTGTTTTGTTCTAGACATCAGGTGCCTAAGCATTCAGGCAGTGAGGTAAGCAAAGTGACTGGCTCAAGTGCAAGGACGTGGTGCCCTTTCACTAAAAGAGGGCTACTGTTCCCAGACATGGTTTCTCAAAAGAAGCCAAATAGCTGGATTTCTGCACAAAAGTTCCTAAGGTTAAAAAAACTGGCAAGAGCCAGGCACAGTGGCACATGCCTTTAATCCCAGTGGCTGGCTCAGGAGGATGAGACAGGAGGATAGCAAGTTTGAGGCCAGCCTCAGCAAAAGGGAGGCCCTCAGCAACTCAGGGAGACACTGTCTCTGAAGAAAATACCCAATAGGGCTGGGGATGGAGCTCAGGGATTGATTGCCCCTTGGTTCAATCCCCCCACAGAAAAGACAAGTTTAAAGGCACATCTAAGACTACATGGTCCCAACCAAACCATCCTGTGGGCAGCTCATTGACTCCTTGTAATCTAAACAGTGTTTTAGTTCACCAGATGAGGCCATCCAGCATTAGCACTACTGTGTGCTCAAGACCACACTGGAAAACAGGGAGAAGATCAGAACTAGAACCAGCCTCTGCCCCATGAGCTAGCGGATTTTACCCTACAGTGTTCACTGATCGTCCCCCAGGTCGGCTGCTCAGAGGTGTCATCAAAAGGTCATTGAAAAGAAAATCTAAGAGGAGACTTCCCTGGGCCATATTTGAAGCAGCAGCTCCAGCTGGCCTTGTCCCAGCAGCTTGGGAGGCTGGGGCAGGAGGATCACAAGTTGGAGGCCAGCCTCAGCAATTCAGTGGGACCCTGTCTCTAAATAAAATATAAAAAGGGCTGGGGACAGGTTGAGAGCCCCTGGGTTTTATCTCTGGTACCCAAATAATAAATAAATAAAGTACAAAGAAGTCTACTAGATTTGATTTAATGCTAAAGGAAAGAAAATGCAGTGGGAGGGTGCAGAGTTTGGAAGTGGGGAGAAATCATGGGACCCTGTTACACCCCCCACAGACACCTGGTACCCCAGTGGCTGGCACTCTGTCTTCCTGCGGTGCCTCTCTGGGGGACTGGCTCTGCCTCTTGATCTTCCTCAGCAGGCCTTGTAAGCACTATGGGGCTCTCTCTCTCTCTCACTCTCTCTCGGGACCATGGCCACTGAGCCACCCTCAGCCCCTGTGTGACACTAATGCTGAACTGAAGAGTTCTAATTCTGAACTTGTGTCCGGAAGCTAAGCTTTGTGTCATATTGAACTTAGGGTTTTTATTTTTATTTTTTGGTACCAGGGATTGAACCCAGGAACACTTCAGCCTTGAGCCCTGTTCCCAGCCCTTTTTATATTTTATTTAGAGACAGGGTCTCACTGAGTTGCCAAGGCTGGCCTCCAACTTTTGATCCTCCTGCATCAGCCTCCTGAGCTGTTGCGATTATACGTGTGTACAACCACTCCTGGGTTTTATGTTTAAAATTTTTCTCTCTATTGTTTTTTTCTTTATTTCTCCTTTTCTTTTTTTCTTTTCATTTCCTATTTTTCAGCATCTCACTAAGTTTCCCAGGCAGTCCTGGAACTGCTGGGTTCAAACCATCCTCTTGCCTCACTATGCTGAGTAAGTATGGCTACAGATGTGTGCTGTGGTGCCTGGCTTACTTTTCCTTATGTAAACATGTGCCACTGATTTTATTTAACTCATTAATTAAATGTATGAAACATATTCCAACAGCTCAGGAGGGTGAGGCAGGAGGATAGCAAGTTGGAGGCCAGCCTCAGCAACTTAGCCAGACCCTGAGCAACTCAGTGAGTCCTTGTCTCTAAATAAAATATAAAAGGGGCTGGGGATGGGGATCAGGGTTTGAGGCCCCTGAATTCCATTTCTGGTACCAAAAAGAACAAAAAAAAATGTGACCAGTAAGATATTACAACCTTTCAAATACCTGAATATTAATATTTTTTAAGAATGTAAATTAAAAAAAAATACTATTCTTCTGGGCTGGGGCAGGGGCTCAGTGGTAGAGCACCCACCTAGCATATGTGGGGCCCTGGGTTCAATCCTCAGCACCACATAAAAATAAAAATCAAAAATAAAGAAATTGTGTCCATCTACAACTTAAAAAAATAAAAAAAAACAAACATTTTTGTGAGACAAAAACCTGTAAAACTGGCTTTCACACAGTTGCTTGTGTTTCAATGGTCAGTGGGAATTGAAATGCTTTAAAATTTGAAAAAAGTACAGGTCACCAGGCACATTTGATGGGAGTGGCCCCTGGGGTGAGGTGGTGGGGGACACGGAGGGGCTTTTGATGGCAGCAGGTGAGGAGAAACTTCTAGATCCTGCCACAGAATGAAAGGGCAAGCTGTGGCATCCCCTCAGACAGGAGCCTTCTGTTCCTGCACCTTTGACTTCCTGTGAAACTGCAGAGGGAGGGAGAGAGGGTCATCTGTCCCCATCTGTGCCACTCATTTGACATGATAAAGGTCCTTGTCAGAGACTTAGAAACCCAAGCCAGCAGATGAAACCCGTGTCCTTTGTGCTTTCATGGCCAGAGAAAGTGCCCACAGCCCCTCTCCTGGCCACTAGCTGGGCCCATGGTCCTCTGGGCCTTCCCCTGTCTACTTGTCACCACTGAGAAACTTCTAGACAAATATGAGTGACTGAGAGACGGGGATGCCTTTCTTCCTCTCCTGGAGGAATTTCATGTCACTGAGCCCTGACAGTGAGTATGGGCAGGCATTCCATTTGGAGGAATTTCATCTTTGCAGAACAGAAAAGGTTCTATTAAAAAAAATCAAAGTAGGCTTAAAAGCCCAGAATTTTCCAAGCTTGACAGAGTTTTCTGATACCTTCCTGTTGTCTAGAAAATTTCTTTTTTCTTTTTTCTTTTTTGTTCCAGGGATTGAACCCAGGGGCCCTTGACCCCTGGGCCCTCTCCCCAACCCTGTTTTGCATTTTATTTAGAGACAGAGTCTCCCTGAGTTGCTCAGGGCCTCAGTATTGTGGAGGCTGGCCTCTAACTGATTATCCTCCAGCCTCAGCCTCCAGAACTGCTGGGACTTGAGGTGTGCGCAGCTGCTCTGGGCTTTGTTTGGGAAGTTTGTTTTGGGGTTTAGGAGCTGGGAATTTGGTTAATCAAACACAGAATGTGGCTTCTCTTTTGGTGTTTTCCAAAAGCTCCATTTATAGGTTCTCAGGTGGATCCCAGGCAATGGAGACCTGGCCCTTAGCTTCCTGTCTTGAGTGTCCTTGTCCTGGTTGGGTTTCTGGAGAAGAGAAGGCAAGGGACAGCATGATAAAATAACGCCCCCCTTGAATAGTGGGAATTGGCCTGAGTGTCTGATCCTGTGGCCATGTGTCTCTGCCTTTGGAACATTTCCATATCAGCTCACAGGGAGCCCAAAGGCTGCCTGCCAGCAGAAGTCCTCTGTGGCCTCCCTATTTGTCAGGAGAGCAGTGACCTTCATCTCTTCTTCTTCTTCTTTTTTTTTTTTTGAGGAGGAGGGGCACCAGGGATTGAACCCAGGGCACCTAACCATGGAGGGACCTCCCAGCCCTGTTTTGAATTTATTTGGAGTCAGGGTCTCACTGAGTTGATCAGGGCCTCACTGGGTTGCTGAGTCTGGCCTCCAGCTTGCTGTCCTCCTACCTTGGCCTCCCGAGCTGGGATGACAGTTGTGGGCCACCACTCCCTGTTGTGTTGCTCTCCACCTGTGATGGTGTCTCCGGGTTGTACTGTAAGGTGACTTGTCAGTTCTTGTGCTGTGGCAGTTTGAGGTAAGAAGGTTGTTGGTGGAGAGGAGATGGATGTGAAGAGAAGGATGGTACCGCTTCTCACCATGTCCCCATCAGCCATCCAACCCAGGGCTGCGGATGAAGGAGGCCAAGGAGGTCTATGAGGGGGAGGTGACCAAACTGACGCCATGTGAGACCAAGGACCCCTTGGACGGCTACGGCAAGACCATCAGCCATGTGCTCATAGGGCTCAAGACAGCCAAGTGCACCATAAGCTCAAGGGGTGTCCATCCTGAGCCCTGTCCTCAACACTATGGCACCAGGCAGCTGGTGTGACCTCTGTGTCCCTCTTTCCTTGGCCTCTGTACTGTTGATGCCATATGGGACACTCAGAATAAAACCGTGTAGTATAAAGGGACACCTCGTAGAGGGCTTGGACATAGGTCCCTTAATGAGGTAGCTCTTTCTTTTCTCATTGCTCCTGGGAGTTGTGTGGTTAAGTCAAGAAATTGCTTCTGCCATCTCATCCCCCACATAATGACCATTGACCAGCCAGGCACAGTGGAACACACCTGTCATCCCAGGTGCTTAGGAGGCTGAGGCAGGAGGATCACAAGGTGGAGGCCAGCCTCATCAACTTAGCCAAGGCCCTGAGCAGCTCAGGGAGAGCCTGTCTCTAAATAAAATAAAAAATGGGGCTGGGGATGTGGCTCAGGTGTAAGTCACCCCTGGGTTCAATTCCCAATACTGTCCCCTCACCTCCCCAAAAATTCAAAGTGAACATAATTTTATTTTCTTTTTTCTTTGTTTTTCATAATGTTTTTACTCACCCACTGCTGTTATGATTGACTCACACTAGCTCTGTGCCTGTCCCCTGCTGCCTACCCAGGTCCCCTGCTGCAGGCTTGGGGAGGTATTTTACCTGTGGCTCCTCACAGCTGTGTGCCTGTGTGCGCAGGTCCCGTGAATCTCATTTCCCCTGTTTTCCAGATCAAGGCCTCAGGCTCAGAAAGAGGCTCCACAGTCATCCTGTGTCCAGTGCTGGCTGAGGGGCAGGTGACTGCGAGTCCTCTGGTGCTGGGTGACCCCTGTGAATCCTCTGAGCTCTCTGGGACTCAGTGTCTCATCTCTAGGCCACTCTCCATCCACCATAGAATCTCTCCATCTTTCCCCCTTTTATAATTTGATGGTTCTTTGATTCTCTGAGGTGGTTTCTTGGTCACTGCTTTATGGAGTTCCTGAAAATGTCACTTGTTCCAAGGGCCATTTTTCTGTTTCCTAATGGGGTCTTCATCTCAGGAGCTTGGCTCTGCAAACCTCTCTCTCTCTCTCTCTCTCTCTCTCTCTCTCTCTCTCTCTCTCTCTCTTTAATCCCTCATCACATCCTGTCCACCCTGGATTAATGAGGTTCTGAGACGGTGGCCCCTTCTCAGGAATGACACCTTGAGCCAGTTCATCTGGAAAATCTACTGGATAAAAGTGCCTGAGATGAAAAGAGAAAAATTGTCCTCTTCAATGTAGGAGAGAGGACACAGGAACACAGTGGAAATTTGAGCCATCCATCTGTCTGCTTTGTCCAGCTTCTCAAAGAAAAGAGCCTAACAGGGAAGAGGAAAATTGTCTTCAAAAACAAAGATGGTACCCACCTCTGACCCCAGCAGCTCAGGAGGCTGAGGCAGGAGGATTGCGAGTTCAAAGCCAGCCTCAGCCAAAGCAAGGGCCTAAGCAACTCACTGAGACCCTGAATCTAAATAAAATGACAAACAGGGCTGGGGATGGTGCTTGGTGGTGGAGGGCCCCTGAGTTCAATCCCTGATACCCGAAGCCCCCCCAATACCCAAGACCTTCCGGGCAGTTTTTCCCACATGGATGAGATATTGGGACAGAAAGACCCCAGGTGCATTGTGTGGAGTTGTGAAGTGTCTGAGTTTGAAGGAGGCTTATGAATCTTGGCCTGGGGACTCCCCAGCCCTGGTCCTATTTGCACAGTGCCCCAAGGTGGCCAGAGAGGCTGGGCCCTGGTGAGCTCCTGGCAGCTCTGTTGGGGTGCAGTTGTGAACACAATCCACCCATTTTAAGTGTGTGTGGCCCACAGGATTTTGAAGCACGACGACATAGTTTAAACTCTCCATCTTAATTCTAGAACATTGTCATGACCTTTCAAGGGACCTCATTCCCATTGAATGGCCACCTGCAGTCCGTCCCCCTGGCCTTTGGCCACCACATACCGACTTTGTTTGTGGATCGGCCTTTTAGGGGCCCTCTCCTGCTGAGGGAGCCCTGCAGTGGGTGTTAGTCTGTGTCATGTCCCCCGCCACCCCCCTTTGACTCTGGACTCTGTCTGGGACAGAGCTCAGGTGTGATTCCACAGCATGGCCATCTGTAGCAGCTGCTCTGGAAGCTCAGCTTCAGGACCTGTCTGCCAGCTGGGACCTGCAGAGGCTGCTATCCTTGCCCAGTGCACATCCCTGGGGAAGAGCAAGGCCCTGTAGAGCACCATCACCCGAGATGTGTGAGCACAGCCTCGGGGGCCAGAGGGTGCTAGAATTTGCTTTTTTGTGGTCCTAGTGTTCAAACCCAGGGCCCTGGCCATAGTGAACTAGTACCATGTCACTGAGCTGTGCCCCAGCCCCAGGGCCTAGCTGTGTGGTCTAGACTGGCCTCCACCTTGGTGATCCTCCTTCTACAGCCTCCTGACCCAGACAGCTGGGGGGATTCCAACTTATGTTTCCACTTCTGAGCTGGACTCCTCTGAGGGTGCTTCTGGGTGCTGTCACATAGAGGAGGAGACCGAGGCCCAGAGAGTCAGAATCACGGGCCACGTCAAATGCAGCCTCAGGTGGCTAAGCAGGAAGCTCTGGTGTCCCTAACACAAGGACTGGAGCTGTAGTGGTGATCCTGGGGTGTGCCATGGGGCATGGCCATGGACACATGTCCCCTCTAAGGGTAGCCAGGTCCCTGTGAGAATGCTCCTGCCACTTTGCAACCCCTGAAGGCAAGGCAAGGAAGAGTAATGGTGATGTTCTCTTGTCTGCAGGCAGACACGGTCACCCTCAGGTTCACCTCCTGGTGTGCTAAGCCCCCAGTCCAGGTTCTTGTGCCCTGCCACATACCCTCATACCCACCCACTTCTAGTGTCACTGGCTACCTTGAGTGTATGTCTATCTCTCTCTCATGTTTAGTCCTGTGAACCGAACCCGTAGTGCTTAAGCAGGGAGCCAGAAGCCTGCCCTTTTTATTTTGGTTTGTATTGTTTTGAGAGTGAGTCTCCCCTTGCTAAGTTGCTGAGGCTGGCCTCCAAATTGGTGATCCTCCTGTCTCAGCCTCCCAAATTACCAGGATTTTTAAAGACATGTGCCACCATGCACGACTCTGCTTGATTCTTGCAGGTCAGGGGAAACCTTGAGGGGATCCCTCTGAGTTCACGAGCCCCTCATCCTTCCCAGGGGAGCTGTGCTGGGCCTGTCCACCTCAGGCTTCCAAGTTGAGTGACAGGGACCCACAGGAGGCAGGAGCATGAGCCTTGGTAGCAGCCTTAGAAAGTCCTCTCTCCTACAGGGGGACAAGACGTCCTGTCCATGATGGGCCAGATGATGAAGCCAAAGAAGACAGAGATCACAGGGATGATGTGTGGTGAGGCCTGAGCCTGGAGCCAAGTTGAGGCCCTGCCTCTGACGTGCTCCCAGCTCTGAGTGCCACGCACTGCGTGGCTCTGAGTCTTCACTCCCTTTAGAAGCCATGGCCACACTGTGTGCTCTTGCCCCACTGAGGTCAGCATCTGCTTCCTTTGAGGTCCTAGAAAGGTGCTGACTTTGACACCAGGCAGTGGGTCTCCCTTGCTCCTTTGTGGACTTATTTTTTTTTTTTTATTGATGCCAGTGATTGAACTCAGCAGCCCTTGACCACTGAGCCCTGTCCCAGTACTTATATATATATATTTTTTTATTTAGAGACAGGGCCTGGCTGAGTTGCTTAGGCCCTTGCTAGGTTGCTGAGGATGGCCTACAACTCGAGATTCTCCTGCCTCAGCCTCCCCAGCTGCTGGGATGACAGGTGTGTGCCACTGCACCTGGCTCTTCTCCATTTTTATGTCCTTCTCAGGCCCATTACATCTTTACTCCCTGAAAACATAAGTTCAACAAGAATCCACTGTTGCCTTGAGGCCTCGCAGTAGCCAAAGCTCCTCCATGAGTGGCCAAGAGCAGATCCATCTCTGAACTCCATTTTGACAGCCCCTAATCATGGCTCTGGGGGAGGACAGGCCTCAGATCCCAGTTCTTTGGGAAAGACTCCATCCTGATGACAGAGGGCGCTTGTTTGGAAGGTGAAGGCTGGGACCTGAGGCAGGTCTGCCATTCTGCAGGGGCTGGTGGTTTAGGGGCCAAGGCCAGGCCTGCTCTGAGGCTTCTTGCTCATGTTTCCTGGGGAGAGGATGCTAATTGCACTTGATGGAAAATTCATTAACCTGAGCATTGTCACACAGGGCCCCAAAAAGGGCTCCTTGACTGAATGCAGCAGAGGAGAATCTGCATATGAAAATGCAACTCTCTGGGTCTCCCAAGTGGGGATGATGCCTGTTTTCTTTTTCTTTTCTTTTTTTTTTTTTTTTTTTAGATGAGGGTACAGGGATTCAACTCAGGGGCTCTTGACACATGAGCCCCATCCCCAGCCCTATTCTGTATTTTATTCAGAGACAGGGTCTCAACTGAATTGCTCAGGGCCTTACTAAGTTGCTGAGGCTGGCCTCCAATTTGTGATCCTCCTGCCTCAACCTCCCAGGCTGCTGGGGTTATAGGCATGTGCCACCACAGCTGACATGATTCTTGTTTTCAAATGATGACACCAAACCTGGAATGGGTCCAGTATCCAGCCTGGGGTCAGAGAGAACCAGGCTGCAGGGTTGGGTCTGAAGGGGATTGATGTGGGGAGAAGAGAGCAGGTGACATTTCCCGAACTGGCTGGGACCCTGTCCAAGGCAAGATCAACAAGGTGGTGAAAAGTACATCAACCAGGGCATGTCCTAGCTGGTCCCCAGCATGCTATTTGTGGACTAAGTGTACATGCTGGACACCGAGGGCTTCACCTCCCTGCACCTAGCTCTTGAATTTTCCATCGCCCCCATCGTGATTTTTGCCTCCAACCAAGGCCACTGTGTTATCAAGTAGGTGCTGCCAGATGTCCCTGCTCCCCGGGTCTGTCTGCACCCATTATGTAACAAGTCAGGATGGGACGAAGGGAGTGCATTTTGCCCTTGGGAGGAGACAGCAGGGGGACTGAAGGTTGCAGCTGCCCTGTCCCTGATGGGCAGGGTCTCTGCGGGCCTCTGAGGCTGAATATTCCTGTAGGGAGCAAAGGCCTGAGGAGGTGTGGCTGCTCTGGTGACCTGAGTGTCAGCTCCCTCACACTGACTCCCAGAGGCCAGCAGAGGCTGCTTCATCTTTAATGAGGACACCGAATGACATCGCACCTTTTCCCTTGTCATAGGTGGGAACACAGGTTTGTCTCTGAATTTGTTCTTCTTAGCTCCCCATTACAGTAGCCTGCATCCTGCCATATCACCTACATGGGGTTTGATTTTCATTTCTGTGGCTGGTCCTGCTGTGGGGTGTCCCTGGTTGTGTTCCTGTGTGAACATGGGAAAGTGATGTTCATTCATTTCCCTGTCTCTCGCAGTCGTGCCCCTCCCTTCCCTTTGTCTCATCCAATGAAATTCTCTTCTCTTCTCCCCTATTGTGAGTCAGCATCTGCATGTCAGAGAGGACACTCAGCCTTTGGTTTTTGGAATTGGCTTACTTACTCAGCACGATCCTCTCCAGCTCCATCTATTTACCTGCAAATGCCATCATTTCATTCTTCTTTACAGCTGAGTAATATTCCACTGTGTATAGGGACCATAGTTTCTTTATCCATCCATCTGTTGAGGGGCATCTATGCTGGTTCTATAGCTTGGCTACTGTGAGTTGAACTGCTCTAAACAGTGACAGGAATGCAGGTATCTCCAGGAACAAAGCCAGTAAGACAGTAAGACCTTCCTGGAGACACAGTGGGGCCTCTGGCCCCTACCTGGCCTCAGCCTGCATTTGAGTATAGCTGCTCCAGGCCGTGGGGACAGGGGGTCTTGTGCAGAATGGCTTGGACACATCTTTAGCACAGTGGCCCTGTTATCTGAACCATAGCTGGGGGACATTCCCTCTGGGCCCCTGCACTGGAGGCCTCCCTGCCTCCCCTCAGACCCAGTGGCTGCAGTGAGCAGGTCGCGCCATCGGGGTTTTCTGTCTTCCCGGTTCAACAGGAACTGGTCCTGGTCCTGCTCAGCGCAGGTGGCAGGAGGGCCTCTTCCACCCCAGCAGCCAAGGGTCATGGGGACGAGTCCCCAAGAATGTATGCTGGGGTAAGAATTAGAAAAAGACCCTGTGGTCCAAGTGTCTCAGGATTTCTAGTGCCAGAAGTAACCCCCCCCCACCCATTTGCCCAGACTGGTTGCTGAGTGACAGACAGTGGGAAAATCAGTGGATGTTGATGGAGAAGCCCCATCTCAGGAACTAGGGAACCACAGCACCAGGCCACCTGCAGGTCCCTGCCCCTGGCTGCCCCCTTGCCCTTGGGATCTGAGCGAATGACCCAGGCTCATGGGCAGCATTGTGTGGTCCCCCCAAGTCCCCTGAAGTGACTAAGCAAGATCAGTTAAAAGTGCCTCCCACAGCCTTGGGGGCAGCTGGTGTCAGCCTGGCCAGCTGCTGGGGGGGCTCAGGGCACCCGGAGTGACATTGGGGGCCGGGGGCCCTGTATCTACCACCTGATACTGTAGGAGTCTTCTCACTGGGACCCCTTACTGGATCCCATCACTGGGTCCCCATCACTGGGTCCCCTCACTAGGTCTCCTATCTGGTTCCCACCTGGCTGGCCGAGGGCTCCACATGGATACATGGCACCCCTGCTGTGGAGCACTGCTCATAGCCCCCCCCCCCAGGGTCCCTGGCCTGGCCAGCAGGTGTCTTCAGAGGGTGCTGCTCTGTCCACCCTGAGCCCAGAGAAAGCTTCACGGGAAGGTGGCTCTTACCTGAGAACCTGCCTGTGGGGATGGAGGCACGTGGTCTCCAGAAGAGGACTCTGGTGCCTAGTCCTGGGGTCGTGGTTGAGCAGCACTGAGGGACTTGGCTGCTGCCTCTCAAGACCAGGAGCAGGGGCTGTGACCTGGTGTCCAGGGAGCATGCAGCCCAGAGGCAGGCTGGGCTGTGACCAATGCTGGACTGGGCCAGGAGCCAGGGCTCTGGGCCAGATGAGATTGGGGTGGGGTCTGAAGAGTATCTGGGACATGGGCACACTGTGGGTGGCTCCTGACCTGCTGCCCAAAGGCTGCTCCCAAGGGGACCTTCCAGCTCCCTGTCCTGCAAACCCTCATCTGATCCCCCGGAGCTCATGAGGGACAGGGGGAGAAGGGACAGTGATGGCTAAGGGCTTCTTCTCCTGGCTTTCCACGTTGGGGCAGTGGGATATCTTGATGTGCTGAGAGCCCATGGTGCTGTCTTGACTCGGGGACCTGCCCAGGCCAGAGCCAGAAAGTGTCCACCCCAGCAGCACCTGGCTTAAAGGTCCACCCATCACCCAATGCATTTAGAGACAGAGTCTCGCTGAGCTGCTTATTTAGCACCTTGCTTTTGCTGAGGCTGGCCTCCAGCTATGATCCTTCTGCCTCAGCCTCCCAAGCTGCTGAGATGACAGGTGTGGGCCTCTGTAGCATCCAGTCTTTTTAAAAAGTCTTAGGTGGTGAGTCTGGATGGTGGCCTTGTTCTGTGTGGGGTTAAGGAGGGAGCCCAGCGCCTCCCGTGCCAGGCCAGCTCCAGGTCATAGGTGTCAGGCTGCAGGCAGTGGTGTGGCCTGGTCCCAGTGGGAGCCTGTGGCCCGGTCCCAGGTGGGGCTTCGAACAGCCCTCTGGAGATGCAGCTCCTACACCCTGGAAAACTCCAGTAGCATTTAGTGTGTCCACACAATCACAAAACTGCCACCACAGTCAGTTTTAGAACGCTGTCACCCCGTCCCCATCAGCCATCCACAGCCACTCTGCTGCTGCATCTCGTCTATCACCCCAGCCTCAAGCAGCGGAAGGCTGCTTTCTGTCCCTTAGCCTTCTGTGGCTGTGTGGGGGGTGTGACTGACAGGCTTCACCCCTGTCCTCCAGGCCCTTGAATCCTCCATGGCCAAGTTGCACCCACTGGGTGGGCCCTTCACCAGCTCATGGATCTGTGCACTCATCAGCCCGAGCCCATTGGGGGGTTTGGCTGTGGGAGTTACGCTGCCACACATGTGTGGGGATTGCAGTTTCTTTCTTTTGGATCTGTGTGGAGGGGTGGAGCTGCTGTGTCACATGGCACCTCTGACCTTTCAAGGAACTGCCAGTAGGATGGCTTTATTTCCATACTCCTACCAGGAATGTCTGAGGGTCTTGGTTTTTCCACATACCACTTGACATCTGTTACTTTTCACCGTAGATATCCTGGTGGGTGTGCAGTGGCCTCTCATTTGATTTGCATTTGCCAAGGTCCAGCGAGACTGCATTTTTTGGGTTTTACTTGCTATTTGTAAATCTTTGTAGAAATATCTGTATCCTTGGCCCTTTTTTATTATGTTATCTTTTTATTATTGAATTATAAGAGCTCTTTATATATTGTGGATACTAGACCTTTTCCACGTGCTTGATTCATGAATATTTTTTATTCTTTGAGTAGTCTTTTCAGTGTTTGAACAGGGTCATTGACATAAATGAGTTTTGAATTCTAATTTAAAGCTCCAGTTGATTGTGCTGGAGGTGTATGTGGCTCAGCGGTAGAGTGCTTGCCCAGCATGCCCAAGGCCCTGGGTTACACATCCAGCATCACATACACATACAAAAAAACAATGAATTGCAATTTATCTGCTTTTCCTTTTGTGTTTTTGGCCTCATATTTAAGATATCATTGTCCAGCCAGGAGCAGTGGCACGCACCTGTAATTCCAGAGGCTGAGGAGGCTGAGGAGGCTGAGGCAGGAGGATCACGAGTTGGAGGCCAGCCTCAGCAAGGCCCTAAGCACCTCAGCGAGATGCTGTCTCTAAACAAAAATTAAAAAGGACTGTATCTGGGGCTCCATGGTGGAGCCTCCCAGCAACAAACAAAATCAATAAAATAGGGGTTCTCTGGGGCCACCTGAGGGTCAGTTTATTACCTGTCCCTGGATCTGCTTTCCTTGGTCACCACCTAGCTCTTTGTTGCTTTCAGTGTCCCCTTCCCACTTCCCAGTGTCCAGCGTCTTGTCTCAGAAAAGCGTAGGTGACGGGACTCCTCTTGGCCTTCCCAGGGGCACTGAGGACATCCCCTTTCCCCACGGGATCCCCCTGGACCTGCTGGACTGCGGGATGATCCTCTGCACCATGCTCTACTTCCCCACAGGAGATGAAGCAGGTGCAGCCCTGCCGCCATCCCCTCCCGCCTTCACTTCCAGCCCCTGACCACCCTGGGCAGCTCCTGTTACACAGAGGCTCTGTCCCCTCATCTGCAGGGTGAGTTGGTTATGGGGACATTGTCCAGTGTCCCAGAGCCTCCGTTCCCCTGGTTCTTGCCTGTTCACACTTTTAACCCCCTTTGATTAAGTTTGAGGGAGAGAATAAAAAACAGGGACCTGACAACAACCAGGGACTGAACTAGGGCTTTTGACTCAGAACCTGTCCCCAGCCCTGTTCTGCCTTTGATTCAGAGACAGGGTCTCACTGAGTTACTCAGGGCCTCACTTTTGCTGAGGCTGGCTTTGAACTCGTGATCCTCCTGCCCGGGCTTCCCAAGTGCTGGGATGACAAGCCTGTTCTCTGAGCCCAGCTGAAGGGCTTTGCTGGAGCACTTTGCAGCAGTGGTGGCCTGCATAGGGGGTCGCTTCCTGGAGTGCATGCTGGCTTAGTCACATGGACCCCACCCTGCTGTCCTTGCAGGGCCTCTTCTGTGTGCAAGCCCCAGCATGCCTGTCCTCCCTGGATCCCTGGCTCTGTCCCTCGGGACAGCTGGTGGGAGGACTTGGACATGGCTGTCCCAGCACCTTTGCAAAAGCTGCAGGGAGGAATGGGTGTCCCTGATCCCTGTGCCTCCACCCCTGGAGTGTTTTGATGGCTTTAATTGAAGCCAGGGATCTTTCAGACTTTGTTCACGAAGCTGCCAGAGTGAACAATCCCCATAATGGGTGAGGAGCCAGGTCCAGGTGATCTGGGCCACACCACACTCCACCTCATCCCCCTGCCCTTATCACCCAGCACCTATGGGACCAGCGACAGGTGTCACCATGACAGATGACATGGCCCTGCTGATGCTGTGCAGGGTGCCAGATTCTGGGGACACCTTCTGATTTATTGGACTGTCACGTTCACCTCGCAAATAAAAATGTGTCCTCTCAGTCCAGGCTGGAGCCTCAGGGGCTGGGGTGCAGGGACAGAGGGGGACACTAGGTACTCTTTAGTCAGTGAGCAGAACACTGGCTGTGCAGCTGGCCCAGGTCCCCTGGAGGGTGCAGCCAGCCTCCTGCTCCCTAGTCCAGCAGCATGAGATGCTGTACAATGTCATTTTAAAGCACTGTATAAAGGGGACATTTGGGCCCTGTCACTTTTTTCTGTACCAGGGATTGAACCCAGGGTCACTTAACTCCTGAGCCCCCTCCCCAGCTGTTTTTCTATTTCATTTAGAGACAGATTCTCCCTGAGTTACTCAGGGCCTCGCTAAGTTGCAGAGGCTGGCCTCCACCTTGCGATCGTCCTGCCTCAGCCTCCTGAGCTGAGATTACAAGCATGTGCCACTGTGCCTGGGGCCCAGTCACTGTGGATCATGTTTTTTCTTCTCTGAATGATCATTAAGTTTCAAGCCCAGATGGAAGGGATCCACATCAGTGAGGAGGCACTCAACCACCTGGGGGAGATCAGACAAGACCACTCTGAGATGAGGTGGTGGCCTTCTGGGCCCAGGTGGAGGCTACCCAGGGCTCAGGCTGTCTCTGGGCTTCCAGGTGTGACAAGTCCCGGAACACAGTGGCTTAGACTGCTGAGCATCTGAGGTGGATTGTGAAAGTTAGATTGATGATAGAGGTCCCCCTTGTCCTGCAGCTGACACTCCCTCTGCAGAAGGTCACTAACTCTGCCACCATCCTCTGGGACAGCAGATGGACAGAACCAGAGCCTGGGGTCCATGGGGACCTTGCCAGCACAGCCCCTCCCCTGGCCCCTGGCTCCTTTCCAGATGCACGAGGACAGTGGACTCTCCAGACCAGGAAAGTGTCCCCGACAGTCTGGGAGGCCTTGGGACCCATTTCCTCGCCCCCCACATGTCCCTGGGGTCCAGCTAAGCCTACAGCTGAAGCCACCTTGGCTGGGTGGTGGCTTCACTGACTTTTAACCTCTCTGAGCTGGAGATGCATGGGGCCTTAATTTTGTTCATTCACTGTGACATGGGGCTGAGGAGCAAATCCAGGGCCTCACATGTGCTAGGCAGGCGCTCTACCACTGAGCCCGTCCCCAGCCCTCTTTTGCACTTTATTTAGAGATAGGATCTCGACGAGTTGCTCAGGACCTTGCTAAGTTTCTGATGCTGCCCTCCAACTTGCCATCCTCCTGCCTCAGCCTCCGGAGCCCTTGGGAAGCCACTGTGCCTGGCTTGGGGAATTTCTAGACTAGGGTGAAGATGTGAGGATAAGCACTTATGTCACACTGGTGGCCTCCCTGATGGGGCTGTGACTGTGATGTTCCCAGTCATGGAAGCTCAGTCCTTTCCTGGCTCCACAACAACCAGCCAGAGCCTGGAGGGGGCCCAGCTGGCAGAGTCCTTCTGCCTGTGGACCTGGGGGGGACTCCCTCTGGGCCTGGCTAGTCTTGTGGCTAAACTCTCCCCTGCAGGTCCTTGGTGCAGCTGCTGACTCCAGCCAACCTGCTGGCCAAGATCAATGGGAAGGACAGCATTGAGCAAGAGCCCATGGAGAAGACCAGCAAGCTGTTCACGACCCCAAATCCTCGCCCAAGATCCTGGATGACCAGCAGGCCAAGTCCATGAAGGGACCTGGGCAGCACTCCATGGAGACTGCGTCCACACGAAGGCAGCGTGCACCGCCTGGGCCAGGCCTCCCCTCTCCCTTGAGCTCTGCTATGTGGTTAGTTCTGTCTGAAGAGCTTTTTTTGTTTTAAATTATAACTTTTGGGATTGCTTTGATGGAATCCTCCCTCCCCTGAGGTGTTTTTAAATAAAATCTTAAATATTATCTGGATGACACCACCCCTCCTGCTCTATCTCCCTCCTCCTTCTCCCCTCCCACTCCCCCTCCATCTCCCTCCCTCCCTCCCTCTCTGTCCCTCTTTTAAACTTTTTTTTTCAGCAAGGAATAACTGGGATTAAACCCAAAGACATTTTTATTCAGAGACAGGGTCTCACTGAGTTGCTCAGGGCCTTGCTGAGTTGCAGAGGCTAGCCTCCAAACTGCGATCCTCCTGTCTAAGCCTCCCAAGCCACTGGGATGACAGGTGTGTGCCATCATACCCAGCTGGCCATATCTTAATTATCTACTATTATTATATATATTTTTTCCAACATGGCCTGGCTTGAGGCCAAAGTGGGTTCTGGGCAGTGTTTCCAGAAAGGGTGCCTCCATGTCCCCCACTGTGCACTGTTGGGATTTCTCTCAGGTCGGGTCCTGGGACAACCTCAGTTGTCACAGGTAACAGTGGGGGCCAGGGTGAATCCTGAACTTTACCTCCACCTCAGCCCACAATCTCCTCATCCACTCTGTCCCATGTCACCACACCCTGGCTGCTGAGCTCGTGACCATGTGCGGGATGCCTCTGTGTGCTCATGCACACTGTGCTTGGCCTATTGGGAAGGAAGTTTCCAGAATGGCCAGCTGTCAGGGGCTGCCCCCTCACACTCACTCAGTGGCCCTCTAACCCTGAGGTGGTCAGTGATGGGGATAGGCTAAAAGGACCAGGAGCCAACAGAAGGCTCTCAATGGCCCAGCTGGACCAACCTGAGCAACCAGAGAGAGTCGTTCTGGTTTGTCACCCAGTGAGTAGTGACGTGAGTCACACTGAGATCAGAGGAACTTGGCCAACACAGGGGGCTGATCTCAGCCACCTGTGGGTTCCAAGTCAATGAGGTAAATGCTCAGACCATGACACCAAGCCCATGACTCCGCCATCCAGAGGTGGTCAGGAGAGGAGGGACTATGTGGGTCTGAAGTGTCCCCTCAACCCAGCCAGGAGGTGGTGGTCAATGCCAACTGGACACATCCACAGCAAGTGCTTCGGCAGACACAAGGGTATGGTGGACTCCCCAAATCCAGGGTCCCGGTCAGGCCATGAGCTCAGCTGAGGGACATGAGCAGAGCACCTGACCAGTCCTCCCCAAAACTGTTAAAATCACCACGAACAAGGGCCATTGAAGAAAAGGTCACAGCCCAGAGAAGCCTCTAGAGATGGGACAGCAAGGTCCCTGGCTGGGATTTTAGGACAGAAAAAGGGGCGTCAGCTAAAACGGAAGGTGGTGGGTGCAAGTGGTGACTGGGTTCCAACTACAAAGGATGATGGGTGACACACAGGAACACACTGCCACTGTCACACTGCTCTGCAAATATAAAACTGGTCTAAAATTCTAAGTCCCCTCCCTTGTGGCAATGGGCATTGAACCCAGGGCAACACATGGTCGTCAAAAGTTCCAAAAGGCGTGTGCAGTGGGGCCCGCCTGTCATCCCAGCAGCTCCAGAGGCTGAGGCAGGAGGATTGCAATTGGAGGCCAGCCTCAACAATTTAGCCAGGGCCTAAGAAACTCATCCAGACCTTGTCTCTAAATATAATATAAAATAGGACTGGGGATGGGGCTCAGGGTTGAGTGACCCTGGGTTCCATCCCTGATATGCCCCCCAAAAAAATGGAAGCCAACTGGCTGTTAGAGCCCAGAGAGCCCTGGGCCACACCCCTTCCCTTGGTGCGTGGAACTGGCCTCACTTGAGTCCTACGTATTTGGAGGTCGCTGTGCGTCTTCAGATCTGACCTCTAAGAGCAGGTTTTGCCCTGGCCCCTCCTCTGACCCAGGCCCCAACATTTCCCAGGAGCAGATCAGAGGCCGCAGTGACAGCAGGCCTCAGCTGTGGGTTGGGACAGAGGTGCCCTGGTTACCAGAAGGGTGTGTGGTCTTCTCATTCCTGCTCCTCAGGTTCAGGGAGGTGGCCAGCTGGCCCTGGGTGGAGATTGCCCTGGGTGGGCAGGTTGGGTGGCCTGGTTCTCCTCTGACTCCCTGGTTTCTGGGCCTGATGGTCAAATTCATCTCCCAGAGGCAGTTTTTCTCAACCGACCCCTCACCCACGGGGGGAAGTGTCTCCCTCCATTATGAGTGGGACACAGCCTGGGCGGGAGCTGGGGATTTGTCACATCTTATCCTGCTGACACGCCACCTAGCAGCCATGACAGAACCCCCATTTTTTGCGCCATTTCAGCTGGAGCCTGAAAAATTGTTGTGATGTTTAGGTGAAGTGGGGGGCTGGTCTCCTGAAGTGTTTGAATTGGTCCTAGCTGGGCCCAGGCTCTGTGATGCCTTCCAGTGCAGGATTGGGTGGCCCATCAATCCCAGCTTCCTGCTGGCTCCCAGGGGCCCCTGTGGGAGTGAGAACCCAGGAGAGGAAGGGCTTCTTTTTTGGCACCACAGACTGAACCCAGGGTCCCTTACACACTGACCCCTGACCCCAACCCTTTATATATTTTATTTAGAGCCAGGGTCTCAGTGAGTTGCTCAGGACCTCTCTAGGTTGCTGAGGCTGGCTTCCAACTTTCAATCCTCCTCCCTCAGCCTCCCAAAATGCTGGGATGACAGGTATTTGCCACCCAGCCAGACTCCTTTCTGTTCTTGAGCCTCAGTTTCCCCATCTGTAAGATGGGCCTTCGTCTCCTATCACTGGAGGTGTGTGGCCATATCCCATGGACCTGGGGAGGTGATGTGTGATCAGCCACTCAAGCAGCCTGGAATGAGAGGAGCCCCCCATCCGGGTCCCTCCAAGAAGATGACTTGGCAGTCTGTCAGCAAGGAGACCCCCCTGGCCGGTTCCACCCTCCCCTCCCAGACGCGGGGCTTAGAAGAAAAATCTCCATTTGGGGGATAACAAAACAAGGCATGTGGAGGGCCTCAGAGCCAAGAGGATCAGACCAGGCAAAGTCACTGGCTCCACCCAGTGTCCTCACTGGGAGAAAGACCCAGGGCTGCTGCCCGAGGGCTGCACTGAGGGGAGGGAGCAGTGGCCTCCCTTGGTCCCAGGTCTCGGGAAGCAGAGCCAGGGACGGAGAACAGTGGCCACCCCTCTCCCTGCTCACCCAACAGTCAGCACTGTGCCTTGTCCCCTCTCCAGGGGGATTCACCAAACTACCACCTTCCACTTGCAGGACGGCAGGCAGGCAGCCAGGTGCATGGGCCTCTGTTGCTCTCATCACCATGGTTGGTTGTGATCAATAGGTGGCCATAAGATGGACCAATGGTCACAAACCAATTGTCTGCTCAGCCACCTGCTGTCACTGTCACCGTCATACTGCCTGCACCCAGGTCTGCGCGATCAGCCTCATGTGAATAATGGGGACACCCGCTGCAGTGGGGCGGGACGTTGTGGGACACCGTGCCTGCCGAACACAGGAGATGCAGGGCAGATGTGGGCCTGGCTAAGTGCAGGGGGACCTCTAGGCCTCTGCTCCTGCAACAGGCTAACCCAAGGACCAGAGGGACTTCAGCAGGGGTGGGGGCGGGAACGCAGTGACAACCAGGCAGGCTTCCCCACCCCACCCCTGCCTGCAACAGACTCAGCCTCTAGGGCCACCATCAGTGTCCTTTGTGGACCCCTTTCCCATTGTCCCAGCCATTGGAGAACCCTGGGGTCCAACTGCTCTGCTCCCCAGGCTGGAGGCTGAGGCCAGAGGAGGGCAAATTTGAGGCCAGCCTCTGAACTTAGCAAGACCCTGTCTTAAAAGTCAAAAAGGGCTGCGACTTGGAGCAGTGGCCAGCGCCTGGGTTCAATTTGGTCCCAACCCCAGGGGCGAATTTCACACCCACTGCACCTGCCCTCAGCAGCCTAGGGGCAGCTCTGGCCGCCGCCTGCACTCTTCACCTAAACGGGAACTTGTCACAGGATGCGGTGGCGGTGGCAACAAGCTGCCAGTGTCCCGGGGCTCCCACGCATCCCACCCGACTCCGACGCATTCCTCCAGGCAACCCGGGAGATCCCTGAAGTGACCTGTCCCCTGGGCAGCGTCCCTGCAAACCAGCGGCTCCCCGGTCGCCCCAGCCCAGCTTGACCGCTGGGGGCCACAGAGGTCGGGGGCGACCCGCAGCCGCAGGGCAGGCCACCAGCGGGAGACAGCCGCGCCCTCCCTTGAGGAGGCAAGCTGCGAATGCTGACGAAGTGTGGACCTTGGCCGGATCCTCTGGGCCTCAGGAGGCCCTCAGCGAAGATGCGCTGTCGCCTCCTTGGGGTTCCTGGGGGTCTTCTCCCACGCCCAGCCCAAGCCCCTCCCCAGAGGCATAGCCACGCTCCCTAGGCCCCCCACACTCCTGCCCCGCCCATGCCCCACCCACACCTCGCCCCTGGCGCCTAGCCACGCCCTCCATTCCTGTACCGCCCACTCCCCGCCCCTGGGTCGTGGCCACTTCCCCCTACCACTCCTGCGCAGCCCACTCCCCGCTCCTGGGGCATAGCCACACTTGCCCAGCTCCTTTTCCACCTGCTCCGCATCAGGAGAGGAGCAGAGCTTGGGGAGGCCACGTCAGAGGTAGGTGTTGGCTGGTATAGGGGAGGGGGACGTCTTGGAACGGAGCTTGGTGCTGTGGGGTGTGTCTGTCATTCAAGTGCCTGGGGAGGCTGAGGCAGAAGGCTCACCAGGTGGAGACCAGCCTCAGCAACTCAGAGAGGCCCTGTCTCTAAAGGCTGGAACGGTCGGCGGGTAGGCAAGCCTGGGTTCAGTCCCTGGGACCACAACACAGGAAGGCACATAAGGGGTTCTCATTGGAAGTTGCCCGGCTGTGCCCACCCTTGGCCTCTGGTCCCTGACCACAAGCTCCCCAGGCCTCCTCTCTGGAGACCCCCAAACCAGATCAAGGCGTCTGTCTGACATTGACTTTGAGACTTACCAAGTGCAAGGCTGAAGAATTGCAATTGAGCCCAAGACCCGCCATAAGGAGCTCCCTGTCATCCCATCAACCTCTGCGCTGTCCATGCCACTTACAGTGTCCTGCGTTTTGGAATTGCACACGCAGTACCTTGGTCCCTAAAGACTTCAGGATACATGCCATCACCCAGTGTTCAGCATATTCTTTTTAAACTGTAGGGACTGGAGATTAACCAGGGGTGGCCGATCACAGAGCCACATCCCAGCCCTATTTTTTGAGACAGGGTTTTGCTAGGTTGCTGAGGCTGGCCTTGAACTTGTGATCCTCCTTCCTCAGCCTCCCAAGTCACTGGGATTAAAGGTGTGCACCACAGGGGCTGGGGTTATGAAGGCTCTTGTCCAAGTCCTTGTAGGCACAATTCTTCTCAGAATTGAGGGGAGAGGGCATGTGTCAGGGTCTGTACCCCCCCCCCCCCCCCCATTTTCTCCTGACCTGTGGGAGAAATTGGGAAAGCACACCCTGACTAGGATGAGCTAAGAGAGGCAAAGGTCAACTGGCTGCCCACACCCAGCCCTCCCTCGCTGGAGGACAATCAGATGTGCCAGGGAGACCAGTCAAAGCAGGATCTCATTTATTGAGGAAGTACACACAACTAATATACTGCACAGGAGCCAATCAGGACAAAGGTCAGAGGAGTGGAGTGAGTTCATGTGTACACCCATCCCATGGTCTGTAAGAGAAGGCACGAGATGTCCATGAGGGTGAAAGAGTCTTGGACCTTCCTGGAGGTGGTCTGTTTTTTCCGTCACCACACATAGCACTGCCTCCTGGCTGATTGCCAGGTGCCATCCCAGTCACGTGTGCAGCCCCAAGATGGGAAGTGGGCAGCAAGTCATGCCCTATAGGCATGCACATGTTCTGGGCTCATGGAAACTGCTAGACCTTTGCTTATTCTGGTCTATTCGCTTCTCATCCAGGCTTTAATGCTTCTAGAATGGACAGATGGGTGATGTGGCCCCAGTTTTGGGGCAAGGAGTGAGGTGGGTGCTGATGTAGTTAGAGTACCCCTGGGAGCCTCCAAGGAGATGCATTGGTGGGTGTGATGGGTGCTGAAGCTCGGGCCGGTGTTTGATGACCCTCAGACAACAGCACTCGGACAGTGCTACATGCTCAGGCACCGGCTCTCATCAGGAAGCTTTGCGCTTCCCTTAGCCACCCACCCAGAGGCTGGGACTGGAGGCTCATGGGTATTGTGCTCCTGAGGACCAGGCCAGGCCAGAGTACAGGGGGAGTCAGCAGTGGAGGGAGCAGTGGGAAGGAAACCCAGGGGTTAAGAGCCAGGGGTGGCAGCTGACACCACCAGGACCCCTCATTTCCAACCTCAACCAGGTCACTGCACACAGGAGCCTGGGGTAGGCAGAACCTGGAGCTTGGCCTCCCAGCTGCCTCCTGGCCTCCTACTGCTCTGGGCCTTACTTTCATCACCTGTAAAATGGGGATCAGCTTCTTCCTTGGGGGCTCCATGGTTGAGCAGGGACCTCATGGAGGAAGTGGTGAGCAGAGTCTGCCCCAGGGGGGAAGAGCCACCTGGCCACCGAAGTCAGTGGCAGACACTGGGGGGGAGGGGTTGAAGGAGGGCCCTGAGCCCCAGTCCACCCCCCACCCCCACGCACACGCTACCTTACCCTGGGCTCTGAGGCAGATTTGCAATAGCCCCAGGAACAGCCCCAAGTCCCCAGGGCAGAGAGAAAAGGCCCAGCACTTCCTGGGGCAGGAGTTTCCCTACTTGGGGTTTTTGTTTTTCCCTGTATCAGGGACTAAACCCCAGGGCTACTGGACTATGGATGCCCACCCTGGCCCTTTTTATATTTAGACACAAGGTCTCATGCTGGCCTCCAACTCAGGATCCTGTTGCCTCACCATCCCAAGTCATTGGGATGCAGGCATGTGCACAAGGGGACGCTCCCAGCAGGAGGAAGGCCAGGCTGCAGGCAAGCAAGTCTCTGGGGATGAACCTGAGCAGAAATGAGACCGTGAACCAGCAGTTTGTAAAAAGTTGCCTTTATTTATCATTTATCCATTGTATCTGTTATGACATTTTGGCGCACAGTGACAGTTTCCTGGAAGCTGGGTAAGCCCCTGCCCACCCACCCGCTGTGGTCACTGACCATGGGCTGGAAGCCCAGGACACATGGGGCCAGCAGGACGGCAAGTTCCTCTGAAGTCTGGCACTCTCCAGCCACAGCCTGGGAGCCAGGGACTGGGCCTGCCTGCCAGAGGCCATGGAGTCCCCAGCGCTGGTCTGGTAGGCCCTGCCCTCTAACAGGAGCAGGAGAGGGATGGTGGAGGCCCCTGTGGACTGGGAGGTGGCTGGTGGTGGGGCTGCCCTACTGGGGACTGGGTCTAGACAAGGCCACATAGGAAAAGGTGCTGGGCCCTGGGCAGGGCCAGGGCTCCTCTGATTCTTGTCCCAGATCTCTGGGACAGTGTGCCACCTCTACTGAGCCATTATAGGGCCTGTGCAAAATTGGGACACCCTCCCGAGGGAGCCTGCAACTGAGTCTGAGAGGGGCCTCTGAGAATTCAGGAAAGGTCCCCAGCTTTATGGTCTACGTCACTTGTCACCACAGATGTCATTGTATTTCTGTCTCAGACACCAGAGCATCTTCCCAGGGACCCTGAGCCCCTGACCCTGAACTCAGGCCCTGAGCCTGAACCTTCCCTCCCGGCCTCCAAGTGTGGTGGAGGCTGAATGTGGTGGATGCTGAGAGAGCTGGTGGCATCTCACTGTCCCCATATTTGCATTTGGTCCCTAAGTGCAGTCAGAACATTCTAGAAACACAGAGAGAGGCAGAAGATGTCCCTTCCCAGGGGCATGGGGGCAGCTGCGCAGTGAGGACACACCATGGCTGACTGGAGTCTGGACAAGTGGATGTGGCAGGGTGATCCCCTGAGGGTACTGAGCTTGGCCAGGGGAGGGTGGAGGTGGCAACCCCAGGCCTCCCCCAGACAAGGACAAAGCTGCCTGGCCACAAGGTGGCCACAAGGTGGCAGGGATGGCACTCCTGCCTCTGCCCCAGCACCAGGCCCATCTGGACACTTGGTGGGAGAGTAGCCGCCCACAGCCGGGCAGGGAGCCATGTCATCCTGAGCCCAGGTTCCCAACAACCACCAAGGGAACAGTCTGCACCCAGAGAGTGCCACCACTGGTGACAATGAGGACATGCTGGTGACACTGTTCATGTCCCCAGAGGAGGTGCGACCCGACACTCGACCACCCTAAGGCCACACACAGAGATTTTGTGCTTCCAACCAGAGTCAAAAAGCCACCTTTGTGGGGACCAGGGACGCCATGGTGGCTGCACACATCACTGAAGGGGGGGAGGGGAGGCCAAAACCAAAGTCAGACAGAAAATGGGGACAGCACTCCCCTCCCTTTCACAGCTGCAGCTGCCAAAGCCAGAAGGAGGAGAGGAGCCCCGCTGAGGGTGGCCGCCCCATGGTGAGGAGGAGGGGCAGAAGTCAGCCAGACGACGATGTACCCACACACCACAGCACCGCTGCCCCTGGCCACCACTGCCTTCCGAGGAACTGCCCGGCATCCTCCCTGGTCCTTGACAGTCGTGGCTCTTAGAAGAGCAGGGGCCCATGCTGCCCACCTTGCTAGGCTCCTTGACAAAAATCTCAAAGGACTGGGAGATGTTGGTGACTGCCAACAGGATCCCCATCCCCAAGACAATGGCACCCAGGAAGGCAGCCAGGACCAAGAGGCCCCAAGACACAAGCCCCCAGAGGCTGCCGCCATGGGGGCGTACCTGGGGGAGGGCAGTCAGTCAGCCCTGGGCCACCACAGAACCCCCAAGCTGGCCACCAGGCTTGCCCATGACTGAGGCCAGAACCTCAGGAGGCCCCACCACCTCCCTGAAGCATCATGTGCTAACACCCCTGTGCACCCTACTAATACCACAGGACCTAGTCTCTGCTAGGGGAATAGCACTTAAAGGGCTCTTTCTGCAGCTCTATGTATTTACATGGACTTTAAAAATGCCCTAAGGGCCGAGGGTACTCCCTTGTCATTCCAGCAGCTTTGGAGTCTGAGGCAGGAGGATCGCAAGTTGGAGTCCAGCCTCAGCCACTTAGCAAGGCCCTGAGTAGCTCAGTAAGACCCTGTCTCCAGATGAAATCTAACAAGGGCTTGGAGGTGGCTCAGGAGTTAAGTGTCCCTGGACCAACAAGGTGTCATAAGGAGAAGACCAGACAAGGTGTGATTTTCCACTGTGACTTCAGGTTCTCAGACCTGCTGCTGATGGCTGAGCTCTGTCAGTCTGTCCTTAATGCTCTGAACTGTCTCACCAAGGTGGGTGGCCCATCTGCATGTAAAAAACCACCCCTGTGACAAAGCAACAAGCCGAGTAGACAATTTAAGAATGTCTGTTCATACTTATGTCCTTGGCAGAGGAGCTCGAGACCTCAAAACAGGTCTCAGAGAAGAATGTGCAGGAGCCCAGCATGAACATGAGGTACACTACTGCATGGACAGGGTCCTCCAACATGGAGCCAAAGGACTCTGTCGGAAACAGGTGGTAACACAGGCCAACAACTGGGTAGGCATGGGCGGGGCCTCCAGAAGGCATATCCTGGGAAGAAGAAAGAAGGACTGGGATGCTGCACCTACTGAACCTGAGCTTTGAGATGAACCCAGAGCAGATCAAAGACTGTGATTGCAGCCAGGCACAATGACACACACCTGTCTCCCCACAACTCAGGAGGCTGAGGCAGGAGGATGGCAAGTTGGAGGCCAGCCTCGGCAACTTAGAAAGGCCCTAAGCAGCTCAGTGAGACCCCGGCTATAAACTGGGCTGGAACAGGGCTCAGGGATCAAGGGCCCTTGGGTTTAGTCCCTGTTACAAAAAACGTCCTGCACAGAATTTGGGAAAATACACAGAGGAGGAGATCTGTGGGTGAGACACTTGGTCAGGAGCAAGACACACAGATGCTGAGAAGCACCACATGCTCTGTGGCCAGGAGAGCCTCCTTGGGAACATCTGACTGACAGACCAGGTGCCCAATAGGCTGACAAGCAGGTGCCCTCTGAAGCGGGCCATCAGCATCTGGGAGATGATGTAGAGGTGGGGACCAGGGTGGGCTGAAGGACGATCAGGACGTTGGAAGTGAAGAAGAGCTCGATGGAGTAGGTGTGGAACTGGCCCTGGTAGCACCCATTCTTGATGGGCAGGTCTACTGGAAGCCCTGAGGACACAGAAAAGGGCTCTTCACTGCCTCGCTGCCCCCTATGGTCCAGAGACACAAGAGGTGGCACCAGCTCTGGTGACCTGGCTTCTGACAGTGCTGGAAAGCACCTTCCCCCTTCCCTCACTCCCACTGTGCTTAGGGCACACACAGAAAAAAAATAAAATAAAACATAAAAACTGGTTTCAAAATGTACTAAAGTCCACTCTACGGGCATTCATATCTAAACAGAAAAACAAAAAGAAGAAAAAAAACAATTATACTGAAGCCAGAGACAGTGGTCCAGGCCTGTCATCATCAGCAGCTCTGGTGGCTGAGGCAAGAGGTCTGCAAATTGGAGGCCAGCCTCAGCAACTCAGTGAGACTCTGTCTCTAAATAAAATATAAAAAAGGCTGGGGACAGGGCTCAGGGATTAAGTGCCCCAGCGTTCCATCCCTGGTACCAAAAAATAAAGAAAAAGAAATGCAGACTTTCTCACGCTGGACACACCTGGAAATGGATGACCATAGTAAAGATAAAGATGGTGGCGATGAGGTTCATGAGGTCAGGGATATTCAGGCAGTAGAAAGCCTCTTTAAGTGCTCAGACTTATCTGTGTGCATGGCCCAGAGATGGAACAGTGCAACAATGGCGCCCTCCAATTCCATGCCTGTTGGCAGAGGAGGACACAAACATGAAGGGAAGGACAAGGGGCTGGACTCCGCTGGGTCTTAAGCCTCCTCCTGGCCAAAGCAGAGGCAGGAGAACAGAATCAGCCAGGAGATTCAGCCAGGAGACTCACGGAACCCACAGTCAGGGGTCATGTTCCAGATTATTTTGTCACCAGGGATGGAACCTCGGCCACTGAAACCCACCCTCAGCGTATTTGTATTTCATTCATAGACAGAACCTTGCTGAGTTGCTGAGGCCTTGCTGTGGCTGAGGCTGGCCTCCAAGTTGAGATCCTCCTGCCTCAGCCTCAGCAATAGGCAGAAAGAGGCCTGGCCTGAGCAACAGGCAACAGACTGACCATGGACACTGAAGCACAGGGTGCCAAGGTCCAAACACTTCAGAAATGGTGTGAGACTGACTTTAGGACAAAAGCACAGTGGGAAACACTGTCACCATGGCCCCTGCTGCCAGGAGGGTGCTTCCCTAGATGTGACATCTGTGGGAAGAATGGCTAATGGCTGGGGACTTTGACATCCCAGTCTCTCCCTGGGACAGCATTTTCCTGTCACCCCAGAGTTGGGACAGCCAGACTCGCATCACCTTCTGGACAGCCACTCAAATGGGCAATCTATCCTGTAGACCACATGGATGGGATGTCTGTGACAGAAATGCTGTCCTAGCTTTCCCTGGCTCCCTGGCATCCCCCTGGTGATCTTCTGACAGCCCCTCTTCCTGCTGCCTCTGGCTGTGTGGGACAACAGCTGATATCCCTGTGGTCAAGAATCTGGAGACACGAAAGCTTGAGCATTCTGTAAAGGAGGAAGTTCAGCAATCCCAGGGGGAGAGAGTAGGGACTTGTTCTGGCTCCTCTTGCCACCAATGACCTCTCTGAACTCCCCTCACTTGCTCCACTGAGCCACATACTGACCCTTAACCACACCACCTCATCTCTGCCCCAGGGCCTTTGCACCTACCAGGTTCTCTAGATGGACCCGTAACACTCTTCCCCAGTTGCCCCATCTTCCTTCTCTGCTCTACTCTAACCCGGGGCCCTAGGATGACACTGATTCTCACATGTCTCACGTTATATCCCTTTGTATTGTTAGTACCCACAGAAGCGCCTGGTGCTTAACAGCACCTGCCGGACAAGTGTCTGGAATGAAAGGTGGGTTACAGCAATGGCAGGGTGAGGGCCTTAGGAGCTTTCTGAATGTTTAACATGGTCATTTCTTGCAAGTCACTACCCACTGATCTCTGGGAACTGGGTTGTTTCATGCAATAGTGTCACCTGGGGGGAAGAGCCCTGTGACATCTGTACTGTCCACCTCCCTCCCAGCGTGGACTGTTCCCCCACCTAAGGGAAGAAGGACCAACTGCACTGTCCACCCTAGGGGCCCTTCCACACCCCACTTTCCAGGTTGCACGCTGAACCGTGGTGGAACTTCTGGTAACAGGTGGTCCTTCCAGCTGCAAGCTTCCTGTGTCTGCTCCACCCTCTTCTTGCCTATCCTGGGGGGGTGTCCCTGTTGCTCCACCATTTTGGCTCCTTACAGCACCACTCAAAGCCCCCCGGGTAGCCCCTCTGCCCCAGGCAGGTCCCAGAAGTGGCCAAGGGCAGCCACCACCACATCTCGGTTCTCTGTGGCCTTAATCTCTTGCTAAGTTCTAAGGCCCTCACTCTGATGACACACAGGCTGGCTCAGGCTGGAACTGCAGATGGGTCCCTGCAGGGTGCCTGAGGGATCCCATGGGAAAGACTGGACTTTGGGAAGGAAGGTGGGGAAAACTTACAGAAGATTAGGCAAAGTCACACCAGACTCTTCTTAGAATTTCAGAAAATCTAAGATGAATTGAGGATCTGGGGGTGCAAAGCAGCTGGGCCCCAACCGTGGATGTGGGGGTGAAAGTTGGGTAGGAGTCCAGGTGTCTGCCAAGACCTCCTGGCTTTGGGGGGGGCCTGCCTTTGAAAGGAGCGGGAACGGTGGTGGCCACAGGGGGCCAGTCAGCGAAGGCTTGGGCCCTGGCAGCCAGCCAGAGGATCACTTTGCTCTGGAGCAGGATGGTGACTGAGGGGACAGTTTTGAAAGTAATGATTTAATCCAAGTTTTGCAGTTCCTCCATGTGTAATCCACCATTATTATACAGCTTATTATTATTATATAACTTATTCATGTTGTATGGGAAGAGAAGATGCATCTGCAATCTTTTGAGTCTCAGTATTTTAATAGCCCTGAGCCTCTGAGCTGTGCCACTCACTGATACTTCTTAGCTTTACTGTCTTTCTTAGGTGAGACAGTATGGATATGGAGGGCCAGAGTTAGGTAATTTCCTTTTCCCAAGTTGAATAAGTCTTTGGTGAAGTCGTTCACCTTCTAGGATAGTCCTTTTCTGTGTAGAATGTTCTTGACTTATTTCAAAATGTTACTTTTCCCATCCCTCTGTTGAAAACATGATTTTCACTTTTAAGAAAAGGCCTTCAAGAGGTAAATGCCATAAAATCTTAGGGTCCTCCTCTGACTGAGCCCCCAGGAGTTAATAATTCTCAAGTCAGTCAACACTCAGCTTAATAAACAATTTTAAGGGAAGAATGCAAGTAAAATCTGTTAACATAGAACATGTTTAAAGTGGAATATGTTTGAAATAAAAAAACAAGAATAAGAAATGTAAAATTTCATAAAAATGAAATTTTGACATGAGATTACCTCCAGCCTCGGAGCTGACTATGTCCTGTCAACAGGAATCAATCTTTATTCTAGGGACTTATCATCCCAAAGGTAAATCTGGAAAACAATGAAAACTTGTCCAGGGGGGTTTGCTCCTCTGGAAAGCAGCTATCCTCTCAAGGAAATGGCCTATGCACCTGGCAAATGGCTCACTCATCAACAACTTTTTTCAAGACTGGTTTTAAGGGTTTTGATTTACTGTGCATTAAATCAAAACTACTTCAATAGGTTTTTATAGCATAAAATAATTGGTTTCAATGTGAAATTTCCATAAATGCATTCAACAACATGCTTGATGTATCTAGTCCCCGCCTGCTTACCTCCCACTTTTCTCTTTCCTCTTCCCCAATAGTCTCCCTACTGCTTTTGTATTCTTCTTTTCTTCCTCTAGTCTACATGTAGAAAGAAAACATGCAATATTTGTCTTTCTGAGTCTGGCCTATTTTACTTGACATGATAATCTCCAGTTCCATCCATTTTCCTACAAATGACATAATTTTATTCTTAATCATGACTGAGTAAAACTCCATTGTGTATATATACCACATTTTCTTTATCTAGTCATCTGTTTATGGTTCCTAGGCTGACTCCATAACTTCACTGTTTTTAATTGTGCTGAAATAAATATGGGCATGCATGTATATCTCAAGTATGCTAACTTTAATTCTGTGGATAAATTCTGAGTAGTGGTATACCTGGATAATATGGTAGCTCTTAGTTTTCTGAGGACCCTCTATATTGATTTTCATAAAGGTTGTAGTAATTTATATTCCCACTAGCAGTATATAAGAACTCTTTTTCCATACATCCTAATCACACTTACTGTTGTTCTAGATGATTGTGTTCTAGATGATTGCCAATCCTAATTTGAAGTAGATAAAATCTCGATGTAGTTTTGATTTGCATTCTCCTGATGGCTAAAGATGATATATATATATATATATATATATATATATTTTTTTTTTTTTTTTTTTTTTCTTTCTGTAATTATTGGCCATCTGTATTTCTTTCAAGAAGTGTCTGTTCTGTTCATTTGCCATTTCCTGAATGGGTTATTTGGTTGGTTGTGTGGGGGACAGGGATTGAGATTTTTGAGTTCTTTATATAATTTACATGTTAATACTATGTTGGAAGAGTAGCTGGCAAAGATTGTCTCCCATTATATAGAATCTCTTCATTCCATTGTTTCCTTTGTTGTGCATAAGCTTTTAAATTGTGTCATTCCATTTATCAATTTCTTGGTATTTCTTTCCGAGTTTTAGGAGTCTTATTGAAGAAGTCACTGCCTGCACCTAAATATTAGAGTGCTATTCATATGTTTTCTTCCAGTAATTTGCAAAGTTTCTGGTATAATTTTTAGGTCTTTGTTCCATTTTGAGTTGACTTTTGTATAGGGTGAGAGATAGAAATCTAGTTTTATTCTTTTATATATGACTTCATAGTTTCCCCAGCACCTTTTACTAAAGGGCCTATCATTTCTCAAGTGTATGTTTTTTGGCATATTTTTAAAGAATCAGATAACTGTAATTGTGTTTTATATTATATTCCATTGGTTTATGTGTCTGTTTTTATGCTGTACCATGGTTCTGTGGTATAAATTGAAACTGGGTTTTCTGATGCCTCCAGCTTTAGCTATTCTAATGGTTATTTTTTATTTTTATTTATTTTTTTTTTTTGTACCAGGGATTGAACTCAGGGGCACTAGACCACTTAGCCACATCTCCAGCCCTATTTGTATTTTATTTAGAGACAGGGTCTCACTGAGTTTTTCAGTGCCTTGCTTTTGCTCAGGCTTTGAACTCATGATCCTCCTACCTCAGCCTCCAGAGCCGCTGGGATTAAGGCATGCACCACTGTGCCCAGCTCCTATCTAGCTTCTTTGAGTTGTGAAAAGAAGAATTTGTATGCAGGGTTATTTACCACATATTGTTAGGCAGTGCCTCTTCATGTGTTTTGATTTCTAGCATTGATTTATCCACACTTCTGGTAGAAATCATAATTTGTTATCATCCCCACACAGTAAATCATTAGGAGCCAAGTTGTAGAGTTCTGGAAACTGAATGCACTGTCAGTCATGACACATTAAGCCTTTCTTTTTTTGGTTCTTTATAATCTGAAAATTAATTGAACACACAAATTGTCTTCTCTGTACCTGTTACTTGAAGACTATGGTCTGAAAACTTGAGTTGCTGTGTGAACTTTATATTTTCTTTGCCAGCTGCCTCACATTAGATGAGTAGGATGACTTTGCTCCTCAGACCTGTCTGCTATAATCCAGCCTCCAAGTGGAGTCAACCCATGCCTCCAGACATGTGTTGATTACTCTATGAATGTAATCCTAACTTCTAGCTGAGTGCTTACTTCCAGTTACCAATTGGAACATTACAAAGCTGGATTTTTGACTCCAGATTTTCTTCTTCCTAGTCAGAGAATGTCCTTATTCTCCCAGAACTATAGTTATCCACATTAAAGTTGACCAATAACTTCCTTAATCAACTTGAAAGCACTTCTGGTACCAAACAAAGGACTGAAGATTGGAAGATTTTTTTGATAGGTGCATTTAACTCCTTGAATCTTTCATGATATGATGTGCTTCATTGTCTTAAGAAATGACTATTTGCCTTTGAAAATTTGCTTTTTCAAATATATATTTAAAATATACATATAAATATATCTTGAAAATAAAATTGCATATGTACTGAACATGTAGATATTTTTTGTGATATTATTTCCTGAATAGTACAATATAACAACTATTTACATAGCCTTTATATTGTACTAAGTATTATAAGCAATCTAGAAATTATTTAAAGCCTACTGGATGATGTTTAGGTTACATGCAAATACTATGGCATTTTCCATAACAGACTTGAGTAGACTTGGGTTTTAGTATATCTCATATAAATGTACTCATTCAATATTTTATTTTTTCAATCCCCAGCACCACAAAAAATATATTTTGGTTTTCTGTTTGTGTCTATTTAACTTACTATTTTCAATATTCATCCATGTGGTGATGTCAGAATTATCTTCTTTTCTAAGACTGAATAATATTGCATTATATGGACCTACTTCCTCCTTTGTACATGGCATCATTGTTAGTGCCCGCATATGGGAAAACCAACCAGGGAACTCATTGGAATCTCTTTAATAAAGACACTAATCTCATTCATGAGGATAGCATGAATATGTCAAGCTCATCTTGGGAAGGCCCCACCTCATAACTCAAGCACATTTATATACAACTTTATTTCAAAGACCTAGAATGTGCATTGGGGGAAAACACAAACATGCAGCCTATGATAATATTCATCTATTAACTTCAAAGGAGAAAAAAAAAACACATCAACTCTTTTCTCCCAGTTTTTTTTTTTTTGAAGAAAAAAAAAAACTTTAATTGGTAATTAGACCCTATCACATATTTATATGTTTGGTTAGTGTGAATAATGTAGTATCTCCAGGTAGATGGAATCTAAACTCAATTCTCTAGGGATTTTTTTTAAATATCCCTTGTGCCAGATATGGTGGCATATGCCTGTAATCCCAGCAGATCAGGAGGCTGAGGCAGGCGGATCCTGAGTTCTAAGCCAGCCTCAGCAACCGTGGGCAGTGAGCAACTCAGTGAGACCATCTCTAAATAAAATTCAAAATAGGGCTGGGAATGTGGTTCAGTGGTCGAGTGCCCCTGAATTCGATCCCCTGTAGCCCCCTCCACACACACCCTGTCCCAGTGTAAATATATACTGATTTTCCACTATATTTTCTGAACTTGTTTGAGGTCAACAAGAATTTAAGTATATACATTTGCAGATGAGTTTCTTAGCTTTTTGCCATTTGCCCTAACAATTTCAATACCTAAACTCATAAAATTTTAAATTCTCTTTCAGTTTCTTCTCAAACTGGTGCACTGTGTAGATTGGCATTCTGTTTTTATACTAATTGCTCCATTTAGTAAATGAGATCTTCAACCTAAACTTATTGGTGTTATTCTTTTTTAAAGTTTCTATATTGAAAGATGTGCAGTTTAGATTATTCATTTATAAAATTATATTTAGAAACTTTGCCTCTTGATGACTCAATGTTCTTTATACATCAAGATTAGATTTTTAATTTCATTTTTAATAAAAAATACTTTCAAGTATAAACTCCACTCTGTTTTCATTTTTCTACTCCCAAAGGACTAAAAAAAAATTAGAGTCACCTTTTATGTCTTTCATACCATAGAATCTTTCCCCTGGAATCCACTATGGTTGTATCAGTGAATGACAGTCTTTGTGCTATGATTGAAGAAGGTTCTGTCTCCCTCCTTTCCTGGTGAACCTGCCTGAGTGCTCAAGAAATTTCATTGGCTCTCAGAGGTGGACACCATCAAGGACCACACTTAGGGCATGGTAGTGTTTGAATGGAATGTTGGCCTGCTAACTCTGATATCCATTTTAATCCTAAGCATCTGTAATTCTATTCCTGCAGAGCACCAGCAACATGTCTGTGAGTCTGTCTCCACATAGTTAGACAAAATGTTCCTGTAAGCACTTTTCAAAATATCCATGCATTATTGTTTGTATACTTGAAGTTCTGAGACACCAGTGTTAGCTACAGAAGGTCCTCCTAGGCTTGGCAGGCTGGATTTGATACAAAGTTTCAAATACCTTGAATGTGCATTGGGGGTAAACACAAACATGAACCCTATGATAATATTCTTCTTAAATTGAGATTTATGTAATCTTGATGCATCATGTGTTGGTTGTTAAAGCCACAGCTTCCAAGAACTAATTATAGAGAACACAGCTTATCAGAGAGAACCCAAATAGATGCCGAGCTGTGTAGTTTATATCACAAAGATGACATTTATTCTCTCTGAAGTCTATTGGTTCTCTAGGATTTGTTTGAGGGATTATGGGAAAAAATATTTTTCATAGAAATAATTCTATATTAGGATTTAATAGCAAATTGGCTACCAGTATGAAAGTTAAATTAAATACATTCTCACATTTAAATAAGACATGTAGAAATAAGAATTTATAGGAAGAAAATAGCTAATCAAGAAAGGAAATGAGTGGAGCCGTGTTTAACCTGTGAAGAACCTTGAGACAGGGCTTCACAGCAGCTGGCCAACATGATCCTTCTTCCTCTCATGGGCAGGTCCTCAAGCTTCCCAGTGCCCTGGGCTTACCCAGCTGTGTGAAGAGGACTGAAGGCATTGGTCAAGAAATGCCACTTGTTCAGTTTCATTTAGGCAGACTGTATCTACAGTTCTCCTTATTAGTGACAGTTGGTTCTGCATATCAGCTGTTGGTTTCTTCTCTTATTGGAGGATCATGACAATTTCAAGTTCTTTCCCCTATTTGGTGCACATACACAAACTAACAGAATGCTTGGTTTATAGGTTTTATTTTGTTGTTGTTTTTAATTTTGGACCTTTAACATAAATCATTAATTTATGTTTGCTTTAAGATTAGAAATAAAAGATTCAGATCCCAGGACATGCAGCAGGCACCAGAAAAGCATCTGATGAATGAATGAAGATCATTCTACCTCCTGTAGCATTTTTATAATTACCAAATGCAACCTCCCAGCAAGCTACTTGTCAGTGTTTTCCTCATCACTGCTGATTGCCTGATGGTGAGCTTTCCTGATTCCCTGAAGCCCTAAGAAGGAGTGAAGATATATGAAAAGTTAGTCAGAAGTTACATGTTTCAACTAAAATGCTAGTACTTCTAGTGTTAACTCTGGTCTTAGCAAACTATGAAAATTATCTATTCCTGTTTTATCACTATTGTTATTATTTTAATAATTATTTAATTAATTATTTAATTGCAAAAGTTCCTCACCCAAGGAGGGCCGGCCCAGAGCCGACTGGAACGCGGGGATCCGCTGGTGTCCAGGCGAGGAGCGCTGGGTGGCTGGTGAGTGGGTTCGGCTGTAGGTTGTATCTACACTCTGGGTCCAAGATGAAAGGAGAGGAGAGTGCGCGCCAGACTTCTGCACCTAGCAAAATGTGGGTGTGGTTGGGAGCGCCCCTAAGAATGTGGACATGGAGCCTATGGCGGGAGCCTTTCTCTGGATACTCGCTCTTTTGTCCCTGCAGACTTGCAGCACACAGTACAGGATCTTTAAAACCTTATATTGAAAACTTAGAAATTGTGTTGTTACTGTTAATATTTACAAATATAATCGTTGGTTTGTTTCTGAAAATGAGGCATTAAAAATATCTCTAAGCCCCTACTGCTAATAGGATAGTTTTTAAACTTTATTTATTTATTTTAATTAGATATATATGACAGCAGAACGCATTTTGATTCGTTATATGCAATTGCAGTTTTACAATAGTTTTTCCTCTTGTCATATCTAACATGTATAAGTCATACTTTTGACTTCTATGAGCCCAAACTTAAGAGCCTGGTTTGCATATTCTTTGAGAAAGTTACAGTTCTACTAAAACCTAAAATTAGCATAAGAATACTGAGAGATAAGGTGAGTGAACTTCTAGAAATAGTGAGAAGAGCATCCCACTGTGGTCAATTAATACCATTTTATTATAAATGCACTTCATAAGAACTATATGAGAAAAAGAAACAACAGATCTAGCTCTCTACTTCATAGCCTAGATGCATGCAGTTGGTTCTCTGCACAAAGGGGCGGACCAGAAAACAGAGAATTCAGGTACTAATCTGGATCTTTCTGGCATATTCGGAGACGTATCCACCCCTCCCCAGGAAATGGCTTTTGCTTAAAGGAAAAACAGCCTTCCATTAAGATTCATTTATTTTTATGGTATTTACTAGTGCATTATAATTACACATAACAGTGGTATTAATTGTGGCTTATTCATACAAACATAATATAATTCGATCAACCTCATTCCCCAATACCTGCTCTTTCCCTCCTGTTCTTCCTCCCCCTGGCTCCCTTCCTCTCCCCTACTGCTTTCCCTTCCATTTTTTTTTTTTTAAATCAGTGCAGTATAATTATATGTAAAAACTTGCCTTGTATTTTCATATATGGATGTAGCATTATTTCGTTTAAAAGTTCATCTGGTTGAGTTTTGTGATTTGTTCTACTTACAAATTTTGTGGGTTCAGTTCAGCCACATAAATTTCTCAGTTCTGGGTTAAACTGAATCAGCAGACTTTAAGATACTTCCATCTGACAATTATTAACAAAAAATTTTAAAGTTTCATTCAGATCAAAATCTCTGTAACAGGGCTTTCCTTGAGGTTTTTCTTCAGAAAGTCCCCTCTGTCTCTCTTCCTTTCCTGTGTGGACAGGAAGACAAACTAGTAATCCTTTCAAGAAAGTACTGTTAGGCAGGTTAGAAAACTAACCTTGCTGCTGGTTTTCCAGATTTACCTTTGGGGTCAGGAGTCCAGCCCAAACATCATCAGGAAAGTTAATCTGAAGGAATAGTATTATAAATTTATCCTTTCCACCCACATTTATTCATGCCCCATAGATTAATAATTTAGTATTCACTCATTTAAGGCAGTAATGTGTGTGCAGTCACTGCACATGATAATTGGTGATTCCAATACAATATTAACTTAGCATTAAGTGACCACCTCCAGGAATAAATTAAAATAGATCATTTACATAAAACCTAATTCTCAGGTACTGAAATAAAGCACTTGTCATTTTTCTAAGAAATTAAAAAATTGCTTGTAGAAAAGAATTTAAACTACAGTTTAAAAAGTAAGTCACTGTAGGTCACTATTGCTTGGAGAAAATGTGGCTTCAGAGACCTTTGCCATGAGAGGAGCAGAGGGCTTTGATATTGATGTTGTTAGCAGTTTTACTCTTTGTTTTTCATTTGTATTGCTGTCCCTGGAACCCAAGAGGGTGCCCCTCTGACTCTGAGCATTCTTTCTAAGGAGTTACATGTGCAGGTGGTCTATGGGGAGGGGCAGTACACCTGCCTGCAGTGAATGTGTTTCTAAGCTCAGCTCCCTGTGGCTCTCTGGCTGACTCTGTAAATATCAACACTAGCTTTCTTGTATTGCCTTCTTTTTATTTAGATATATTTAAATACTCAAACTAAATGTTAAAAAATAAATTTACATTGTCACAACCATTTTAGATAATGAGGCCAATCCCCACAGAGAAGAGATGGCTATTGGTGGTTCTTCAAATGTCAAGATTATATTTAAATGGCTTATGGCTTTAAAAGTTCACAGAGACAAGAAAAAATACATTTGATAATTTCTTAGGGTTCCCTTTCTGATAGTCTGACTTGTGCAAATAGAAATAATGGTGAGTAAATGTTATTATTCTCATTAGATAAGCTAATTAGATAAGCTAATATTTGTTTCCTGTTTGGTAAGTATTTGTATATGTGTGTGTGTGTATGTACAAGTAAAGCACTTTAAACTTGTATTTGAAATTGGTTATTAGCAAGTCATGGTAGAAAGGTATACTAGTTTCTGTCCCATTATGAAAGATATTTTATTTATTTATTTTACTGAACTGGGGATTGAACCCTAGGGCACTTTATCACTGAGCCAACCCTTCTTAATTTTTGAGACAGAGTCTTCCTAAGTTTTTTAGTGTCTTGCTAATTTGCAGAGGCTGGCTGCAAACTTGCAATCCTCCTGCCTCAGCCTCCTGGGTGTGAGAAAATTTAAAGAAGAGTTTTCAGACAGGGTAGGATTTTAGGTTTCAGTAAGAAGCTATGGACCTCAATGTTACACAACCCTTTTGATAGCTAACCTTTGTTTTCCTAAGAAATGCTTTTAAAACTCTGTGTCTGAGATTTTAGGCATCTTTGCAGTGTTGTTTTGGTTCATGGATGTTCTGATAAGAACAACTTGTAAACTTTGACATTTTAGAACATATTTTTATGCTGTAAGATGTACAGTGGTGAGTAGGAGGCCTAAAATTTGGGGATAGTAGGTGACACATTGACTAGAGTTTTAGGTTTATTTAAGAAATTTTAAGAGAACTAACCCCAAATTATTATTTCCTATCTTCAAATATAAAGTAAAATATGAAAAAAAAATAAGAGAACTAACCCTGAATTATTATTTCCTTTCTTAAAATATAAAGGAAAATAAATCAGCTATAGAACACAATACAGTTAACAGATCTCAGAGTCAAACACCTTTTGGATAAAGTGAAATGATCTTTATTGAACTGTAGTATAAGGCTTGATTTTCTGTATAATAAGGATACACTTATGGTCACAGTAATTTATTATCTTTTTTTTCATGGTGAATTGCAGATTTGTAAATCTGAAAATCCAATCTTTGAGAGATTGATGTCACTATTGATAATTTATTTCATTGATTTTCTTCTAAGTTCCTTGAGTTTTCTTGTGACCATAACCATGGGTGAATCAGGAAGAAGTGAGAAAGCTGTCAGATAGCATGCATCTCAACATGAAACACGCACGCGCACGCGCGCACACACACACACACACACACACACACCAATAACCAGAATCCCATTCTCTAGGGAATAATTTAAACAGACTTCCCCTGCCTCAGAGATACTATAGGAGCCTTCATGGGCATCCTCCTCCACCATGTTCTCAGAGGGAGGATGACTGGATGTGACACCATGGATTATCTGGCTGAACTATACGGATATGAGTAGCCAAAGTAGTGCCCTTCCTCTCACTGCTTTTCTTAAGATCTGCTCCCTTTGAGGTTTTCCTCTGTGATCCCATTTACAATTTTGATGGATCTGGAGTTGTAAGATGGTGACTTCTTCATCTTAAACTTTTCAAAACTTAATGGGTATATAGAGATTAGCAAAAAATATAGATATTAAAAGTAGGGATACGGATAGTGTTTTAGTCCTTCTCTTACTGTGACAGAATACTCAACACAAAGTAATTGATAAAGAATGAAGTCCATTAACTCACAGTTCTAGGGCCTTAAAGTCCAAAATTGGGTGGCCACATCTGGTGAGGGCCTTGTGCTGTATCATAACTTTGCAGAAAAGTAGAAGGACAAGTGTATTCCTGGAGAAGAGACCAAATATGAGGTCAGATTTGCTTCTTAATAATCTCTTGTGGAGAAAACCCACTTCTGAGGAGAAGACAGTCCCCAATCTTAACAACTTAATAGCTTCTTCAAGGCCCTGCTTCCAACACAGTGGCAATCAGATTTCAACATGGATTTTCCAGAGGTTGACTCACTCAAAGTGCAGCACCAAGCAAGTACCTATCAGTTACAAATTGTACACTAACCACAGTAGCAAGCATTTTCCCAGTTATAAGAGATAGAAAACCCAACCAGATGGACTTAAGTAACAAGAGAAATCTTTGACTCAAATTGTTTTACGAATCACAACACTTTATTTCAAATTTGGGTGCAAGTGACGAAATTTTGCCATCATGGCCAACCTCTTTTTTGCTCTGTCTTTGCTACTTTGACTTGACCTCAGGCAAAATACTGTTTGGCATCCCCAAGATCAAGGTCAAACTGCCCAACCACACTGACTGAGAAATGCCTTATTTTAGACTTTGGCCCTTATTGTCATTTGAAACACAATGCACTTATTTGTTTATTCCCTCATACCAAGTCCCAAGAAATCAGACTTAATGTTTGTTTTAGTTGTCCTCAGATAATAGAGGAGGCTCTGGGGGATAGTGAGTTTTCAATATGTATTTGCAAGGTAAAATCCCCAAATATCATTTTCATTGTTTCACACATGTTGCAAAACTGGTCTTACCTAATGATCTTGACAGACCTAACAATCTTTTATATATATATGATGTTCAGTATTTTTTTAGTTGTAGATGGATATTAAACCTTTATTTTATTTATTTTTTATTTATTTTTTTTAATGTGGTGCTGAATATAGAACCCAGTGCTTCACACATGCTTCTACCACTGAGCCACAAACCCAGCCAGGCCTAACAATCTTGACAGGAGGTAATGTCCTTCCAATTGACTAGTGGTAGAACCAGGAACTGATTGTGACCTGGTCCTTGATCAGGTGCTTCATCTACATCACCTTGATAATAAATCACAGTGCACCAACTCATTAAATAGTTTAATATGTTATGAAAAGCATTTATTTTCAGATTATCTGCTTCATGTGAAAGATATTTGGTTATGTGTCTTCTCAGATTCTAAAATTTCTGAAACAGAACAACATGTCTTTGTCTCAGTGGTGGCCCACTAATGGTACTCAGTAAGTAATTACCCAATACCTGAAGAAACTAATATATTCATTCACTCCATAATGACATTTCCATCAATGACAGCTGCATATATGAGAGTATTCCAAAAGATTATGATGGAACTAAAAAATTATTATGGTCTTGCATTTTTATCATGCCTTTTTTATGTTGAAATATACAGGTACAATTGTGCTTCAACTGCCTACAGTATTCAGTACAGTAACATGCTGTACAGCTTTGTGTCCAAGGCTCAGTGGCCTGTACCATATGGCCTATGACTATGGTAGCCTATTATACCATCTAGATTTGTGTAAATACACTTTTAATATTGTTGACACAATGATAAAAAATCACCTAAGGATGCATCTCCTAGAATGTGTGCCCATCATAGAGCAACATATGACTACATATTTATTTATTTATTTTTGTTGAGAGAGAGAGAGAGAGAGAGAATTTTAATATTTATTTTTTAGTTTTTCGGTGGACACAACATCTTTGTTTTGTATGTGGTGCTGAGGATTGAACCCGGGCCGCACGTATGCCAGGCAAGCACGCTACTGCTTGAGCCACCTCCCCAGCCCATGACTATATATTTAAATATGCTATTTTGAAAATGTGTGAGAAATGCAGAATTCCCATGTGAATTTCATAAATATTTTTTAGTTGAAATATTTTGTAGTTGAACTTTCAACTGTTGACCCATTGGTCAGATGGCTGATTTTGAGTAATTCATTTCCTTTTAGTAGTGAAATGTGTTGCATAATTTCTAGTCTAAACCATTCGTAAGAATCATGGCACATGTTACTAAAGGTGAAGGAGCACCTGAGTTGGAGCTGAGAAAGAACAGTGTAAAGAAAACCACCCCAACACCAAAGAGCAGAAAGAGAAGGACTTAGGATCCTATTAGGCAAAACTATTGTATCCAAGGACCTGAGATTCCAAATTGGATCTAAGCCAGGCTAGATTCTACTCAGTTTGGCAAGGGTGCCTAGAAGCAGTGTGTAACCATAGTTTTCCAGAAGCCTGGTTTGCAGTGTCTAATTGGTACTCAAAGCAGCATCTAATACAAGATATACAAGCCTGAGAAAAACCGGGGTGGGGCTGGGGACCAGAATGGAAAATTCAGGGCAGGGGATGTGCAGGTGGATGAGGGTTATTACATTTCAGCATGGTCACTGTATCCATTTCACTCTTTGATACCCAGGAGGCCAAATTTACTTGGGCTATGATTGCCTCTTGGGTTGGAAACCACATTAACCAGTCAGAGCAAAAGAATTTCCCATTATGCTTGTAGACTCCACACTGCTGGTCTGTGCTGGGGGATTGAGTCTGTACCTGGCTGGTCATTTTCAACAAAAACATTACTGACACTATAACATGCTGATGATAATGCTTAGAGAGTATTTCTATTTTGAAATGAAAATGCTTTCTAATTTAATTTTTCAGAATTTTATATATGGGGTATAATGGAGCATATAGAGATGATTTCAGCAGCAATTTAATGATGTGCTAACATGATGAATCACACTTTCTGATAGGAGTGGTGTGGGTATAAACAGATGCCTGGTTCTACAGGTTCACATCAAGGTAACTTACTTTTCCTCTCTGAAAATATAGTGAATACAAGTAACCTACCTAATAAAATTAGTATGAAGGAGATATATACCTCCTTTATATTAATATATATGTATATCGTGCCTGGAACCCAGAAGTAAGTTCTCAATGAATTTAGCTCCTATTGATTTAAAGAATAAAATCAGAAACATAGTCTTGGTCCATGACCTTGTGTAGAGTAATAAACAATATCTTAGGGCAAAGTATTTACACTAGATATTTACATTGCAGAAAATATTTTCACTAGTAATGTGCTATTATGAAATATTACAAAATAGGGATGTAAAAAACATTTGTTCAAGGTCAGAAAGTCTTACTATGGCATATTGCTCTATTTTTATTTTCTAGAATACCATATCTCTGTAAATAATAAAATCCCTCAGATCTTAGCTGTTTGAATCAACTTGTCATAAGCAGCTTAAATCTTTTTTCAAATTCACATATTTTCTATGAGATGAAAGGAACTCTCCAGGACATTGTCCAGGTGTCTGTGTCAGGATAATAAACCCTGGGTACACGTGCTGCTTGTTAGCAGAATGTATTTTTTTAAGTCTTCTACAACATATGATGTCTGGCCACCAACATGGATCCTGCAACATTCCTGATAGGTTAGTGAGTATTAGCCTCTAGGTGAATGTATATCTGTTACAGGAATGCCATCTTCACTTGAATGTACAAGAAGACATTGGTGTGGATCCCTAGAGAGAACAACACTGTCTGACACTGAAGGATGAGGTAGAGTTCCATCTTCTGAATTTGCTCTGGTTTTCTTCAATCATCTTGTCACAGGCTTGTTCAATCTCTCCATATTTCTGGTACTTGCACTGTTGTCTTCATTGTTTCCCTGTCTCCAACTCATCTATTAATCTTTTTGCTGTCCTGTTGCTACAGTAATCTTGCTAAAGTTTACTTACATGATGACCTTATTTTCCTGGGCAGAACTCATATGTTCATTCACATCATATGAAACATGCTCACATTCCTTGAAAGGCCCCTTCTCTTTACCACTGTTCTCAGCCTGGCCTCAACCACAACCACCCAGCCATGGTGGCGTCTCTTCACAAGACTGTACCCACGCGACCCCCAGTAGACTCTTGGAACATCTTGTGTTCCTATGGTTTGGTGTGTGTTCCTTCTGAGTGGGATCTCTATTCCTTTCTCTATGGTTCTGATCAGCTGTTCCACATGTAAGAGCATGTCTCCTCTTATAGCTCATGCACCTCTGACAAGCCCAGTTTCTGCCACCATCCACATTCATTTTATCTCTCCCCACCACCTGGGGTCATGTCATATGACAGTGTAAACTCCTTCATAATTCATGAGCACCTGCACACACAAATGCACACAGGTATGGATAAAAATTCAGATAGTTCTTCCCTTTCTACATACTCTGTGGTACAATTAATTGACCTGTGGGATTACTATTTGGCAAATTAAGTTTCCATTAAAAACATTAGCAAATTAAGTGGCTCTCAATATTACCATTGCAATTCATTTATTTTTTTTTTTTCACGAGTTTGGACAAAAAATGAGTAAGTCAGAGCTGCGGTTGTGGCTTAGTGGTAGAGTGCTTGTACAGCACATGTGAGGCACTGGGTTTGATTGTCAGCACTACATAAAAGTAAATAAGTAAAATAAAAGTATTGTGTCCAACTGCAACTAAAAAAAAAAAAAAAAAAAAAAAAAACTGGAAAAGTCACAAATTATTTGGATGTTTTTCAAATATTTACTCCCAGGCACTTGCCATTTCATTTTTAGCAGTACCTTTGAAAAAATACATTTTGTTGGAGTAAACTGGTTCTTCCAAATCTCTATCAATAAATTTATGATTTGGGCTTATTTTGGCAAGGCAAATAGATAGTTGAGATGCTTACATAGAAAGAGCAAAGAAGCCCGCAATAAAAAATTAAAAAAAAAAAAAAAGAAAGAGCAAAGAAGAAAAATAAGTGTAATATCTACTATTGAGCAACAATATTAGTATATCCAATTAATAATATAAGGTAGACAATTAATAACAAAAATATTAGGTCTTTGTCTTCTTACACTAAAGTGAAAATAACTAGGTTTATCCAAATAATAATTCCCACCTGCATATTGACTTATTAGAATATAGCAAATGTTCTCCAATTTTTAAAAACTTGTTGACTGAGTAAATTAACATGTGGAATATGCAGAAGGCTGAAAATATAATGGTGACAGGAAGAAAAACTACAGCTCCTAAAATACAAATAAGAAAGTGAGTACAAAAGATAGATGTGGTCCAATTCTCCAACCTCAGCCTCCTGAGCTCCTTGGATTACAAGCATGTGTACACCTGTCTAAAGGAAGTGATTGTTTCATGGAAATTTTTTAGGCAGACACTCAAGTTTTTTATTACTATTGAAATAATTTCAGGTAAACATTGCATTAAATAGGGGAGCTATAATGAGAGTCTGATGTCTGGAGGGGTATTACATACCAGGAGCAGAAACATTCTAGGAAAAATCAGAGACAAAGTATCCTGTGGCTGATTGGTGAAATACCCTGAATCCTCCCACTCTGTCTGTTTGCCAGATAGTAGAAGAGTCTGTCCTCAGATTTATGAAAGGACAGACAAGTACCTGGGGTGTAAAGAAGAATCACAGAACTAAGGTTGCTTTTACAACCACCCAGTGTATGAAACTAGAAATAATTTCCCATAAATTAGTTACATTAAAAATTACAGTATCATATGAATCCAAATTCTGAAAATAAAGTAATATTCTTCCTTTTTTTCTTTATGTAATTTTTGTGCATTTCTTGAATACATCAAATAAATTACTATCCATTTTGGTTGAAAAAGAAATGATATTTTATAATGGATTCATTTATAAATATTCTTGCTAGGAATGGTTTGATTGCACTTCCTCTCAGCAGCTGACATAAAACCATATTATAGCCCCCAAATCCAGTTTTTACTTCCACGAAGAGATTGTGACCACAAAGACACAGCACTGAGGAAAATCATATGCTTCATTAGAAACAAGAGCCGTCCCAGATGGAGCTCCTCAGACAGAACATCCATGGACATGCCCACATTTAGCAGGGAACTATTCCTGGTTTTCTCAAAATGGAAGAAAGGAGGCAGGAAGCAACAGACAGAAGTACATCTATAACACAAAACAATGCAAGAAAATTTATATGGGCAGTTTTAGAATGTTCTAGTTGATTATTTGAAACACCAAATACCTATATGTTGGCAATGGCATTTTTTAATTTTTCTATTTTATTATAAAGTAGGGAGTCTCTAGCTTAATAGGAGAGACCTGAGGTGACTCCCAAAAATGCATGTGTGAGGCAATGCAAGGATTTTCACAGGTGAAATGATTACAGTATGAGTATTGTAACCTAATAAGTGGATTAATCCACTGATATGGATTAATTGGGTGGTAAATGCAGGAAGCAGTTAGGGTGTGGCTGAAGGAAGTAAGTTACTGGGGCCATGACTTTGGGGTTTATATTTTATCCCTGGAAAGAGAAATATGCTTTCTCTTCCTCTCCTACCTGCTGTCAAGTCTTGAGCTGCTTTCCTCTGCTATTCCTTCCACCACCATGATGCTCTGCCTAACCTTGGGCCCAGAGCTCTGGAGTTGGCTAATGATGGACTGAACCTCTAAAACTATGAGCCAAAGTAAATATTTACTTCTCTAAGTAGTTGTTGTCAGGTACTTTGGTCACAGTGACCAAAAAAAAAAAGAAAGAAAAACTAAAATAAAATTATTTTTAATTGACAAATAATAATTGTATATATTTACAAGGTACAATATCTATAATGTAGAATGATTAAGTCAACATGATTATAATCATATAATTAACAGTTAATTTAGCATTTACTAGATACACACACATATATATGTATATACATATATACACATACACACACACACACACACACACACAAATATACAAATGCACCTTTGAAATGTGTTTGGGTTTCTACTGTAGCATAATTAACAGAATTCTTTTATTTATTTTATTTTTTTCCTGGAGTGGCTGGTCTTTAATTTCCTTGGGCCAGAACTACAGCCCTTCCTCTGGCTCTCAACTGCAAGACTTCAGTCATGCTGACTTGCTGACTTAGAGGCCCATGGAAAAGGACACATTCATCCTGACCTGTGCCACGGCACCTGGCTGTGAATATGCTAGAGAGGCTGTGTCACACTTCCTCCTTGTACCATTCCTTGGGAACAAACCCCCAGCCAAAGCTTGTCCTCGGCCCAAGTCAACAACAAAATTTCTTCTGTCCACTGCAAATTCTCTGTGGAACTTCTGGGGACTCTCAGTACCCCTGCAGGCTTCTACCTGCTTTCCATGTCTTCCTCTTCAGTCCCCTGCTCCCCAAATCCTGGGGCAGCACTTCTCCCCACAGTGGTTTTAAGACTAGGTGAGGGTTAGCCTAGTACCTTCTTGATGAGCAATACTTTGAGGCTGGGGGTGGCATAGTGGTAAGGCCTGCTTCCTGCAGCACCTGAAGCAGGGACTCTGAGTGGCATTTTTCCAGACTTAGGTGCCAGGGGAGCCAGACATGGGCCTCTAGGAAGCGTGACAGGAAAGAATGGGGGCTCTTTTCTCCCAACAGCTGCAGGGCCTTCTCACAGCAGGCCCAGGCTTCCACAGGGTCCTCCAGCTCCTGGTTGCACACAGCCAGCCCAGCTAGGGTCAGCAGAGGACAGTCTCGGCCCAAGTGGGGCATTCAGCTGGGTCTGAAGCTGTCAGGCATTGGCCCAGAGTGCCAGGGCCTCACGATAGAATCTGGTACAGGTGAGGCTTTGTGCCCGCTACAGCTCTGGCAGCACAGAGAAGTCCTGCAGGTCTGGGGCATGGCATAGCTCAGGCATGGCTTGCAGGTGGCCCCCAAAAAATGTCCAAAGGCTCTGCTAAGGCCGGGAATCATCTCTGTGGTAAAATTCTGGTGCAGGCCCTTACAGGGGAAGGAGCTGGCAGCCATTGGGCCCCAGAACATCTGCTGCAGGTTTCCATGCAGGTGGGGGACTCTGCTCTGTCTTCTCGCGTTGTCTGTCCCAGGAAGACGAGTTGGGTCTTGCCTCCTTGTTGTGCTCAGCGCTGGTGAAGCTGAGGGTGCCGCTGAGACAGTTGGACAGGTCCTGGGCAGTGGCATCCTCCAGCTCGGAAGTCTCTGAGAACTGCTAGGACTCTGAGCCCTCTACCGCCTCACCTTTGCTGGCCAAGGTGTGCCGTAGCTGGTGCAGGAGCTGAGGCCATGGCACCCTGGGGCGAGCGGACAACACTAGGTCCAGGGCGGGGAAGGGAGGAGGACTCCTGCCAACAGAATTTTTGACAGTTACAAACTTTTGATAATTCATGTGAATAAGTTTGTGAACAAAAGCTTTTTTCAATTTCATGCTTGATTGCTTTTTAACAATTCGAATATGGAATTTGAGAATTTTATAGAATCCAGTAACTTTTGCATTTAGACTAACAGATAGTGCCCTTTGAAACTGGTATATCAAATTTATGCAATCAAGATAATTCTCCAGCCAGTGAGTTACAGATTGTTAAAATCTTTAAAACTGAGTATTAAAGGCAAAATCAATACTAATAAAAGTCAACAGCCAATCGTCCCAGTTGTGACTCCCAAGCACTCCTTTGATTGGGATTTGGGGTTTTGCATTGTGACTTCTCACTGTCCCAATCTGTCCGGTAGTAGTGCCAACCTCAACCACAGAGCACACTGTAGACACCAAGACTAACCTTGTGCAAACTGCAATGTCATATGTCACAGGGAGCTGTTCCCCTGCATAGTCCAGAAGTCTATCACTGCAGAGATGTGGGGGTTGACGGCCCAAATCTGTGCATTTCCTTCTTTGGAGTTCATGGTCTGACTTCCTTGAGTACTTTAGTACAAAAATACCCTCCACTGTATCCTAAGTGCTCTGGTTTGGTGGGGCTCAGAGTAAGCTTCAGTTAGGAAGTCAAAATTTCAGTTGAGGAGGTGAGGAATTGTTAGTTTTTAAAATGTTCCAGGTGACTTATATTCATTTCCAAGTTTGAGGAAATTGCTTTACCTTCAGGGTTCCCAGGTTCCTGCTGGGATCCTGGGGTTGGCTAACCAGGTAGTCTCACTATCCTTCAGCCCTTTAGCCAGAAGGTCTCTTGAATTCTGACTCCTATTTGGGCAAGTTTTTCAGTATGTAGAAAATACTTTCCTGGCTGTGTGCATCAGATAAACCATTGTGGTGCCTGTTTCTTTGAATTTTACTGCATGGAATTGTACAATTTTGACAAATCTACAGACATTATTTTCTTCTAATGCAGATATGTCGTCAACTTCTAATTTGTGGATTCCTTCTGAGACATTTCTAAATGTGGTAGCTTGTTGAATTTTACTAGCATGCTTATTTAAGCAGAGATAGGAGTGTCTTCAGAAATGAGTTCTACAAGGGGGAGCCTCCCCTGTTAGTCAGAGATAAACCCTTTTCTCAGTCTGTTTTTCTGCCTCCTCTTATCACTTATCCTCACACACTCACCTGGAAAATTAAGACCCCTTTGTTCTCTTCTTACAATGAATTCAGTTCTTTAAATGCTTTGAATTCATTATATGTCACAGTTGACATAATTTAGATATGGATATTTTAAAATTTGTATAAAAAACTCTCCAACTAAAGTCCTTATCAGTTTAATGCAGAAAGAATTTATTAAATACCTACTGTTTGCCAAGAAATATGATAAAAGCCAAGGAAATAAAGTTACATTCTAGTTCTTTACAAAAAATATGCTGATCCTATAAAATGTACCTGGCAATTCATTTAAGGGATATTGGTTATAATTTTAGAACTATACTGCTCATTTGGAATCTTCCTTCTGGCAGCCTAACCCATGAACCTTGCCTGAATGTTGGCTGGCTGGATTGATCTACTTGCCTGCATAACAAATAGGCCAAAAAAGATGAAAAAAAGAAAACTGAATTTTATGCAGTTTGATCAAACTGGGGAGAATCCAAAACAGTGGAGCCTAGATTCTCCCTCTTAGTGGTAGTAGTTCCACATGATAACACTTTTGCTGAAAAGAAATTTTCAGTGGCCAGATGAGAATAAGAATTTGGATGATTAAAATTTGCCTTTCAAGCAGGCTGAAAACCTTTTCTTCATAAGGTGCTGAACAGGACAGTCAGTGAGAAGACAGCAACAATTCTTCCTCCAGAATTTTGATTCTCTAGAGGTTGTGTGGAATCACATGATTTTGATTATTTTAAAACCAGGAAGCAATATACTTGAGTCTTTCTGTTGTCAGGCAAAATAGGCTCTTAGACATGTAACTGGAAAAAGAAATTAAAACAAACAAACAAAAAAAAAACAACAAAACTTCAGTTGGTTACAATTTTTAGTTCTTCCCCAGTACATTCTTTTAAATAATAGTCTTTTTCCTTTGCTTGTTCTTATCTCTTTTTTTTCCTTTTTTTATTGTGCATGGTACTGGAAATGGAACTCAGGGCCTTGGACATGCTAGGCAAGTGCCCTATCACTGAGCTATATCCACAGTGTTTTTTGTTTTTTTTTTTTTAATACTTATTTATTTTTAATTGTGGTTGGATACAATACCTTTATTTATTTATTTTTATTTGGTGCTGAGGATTGAACCTAGAGCCTTGCATGTGCTAGGCAAGTGCTCTAGCGCTGAGCCACAAGCCCAGCCCCAGTGCATTAATTTTATTTCTAACTGAATTCACAGGATTTGGAATAAAATCTTAAATAAATCTTTAAAAGCAGATTTTGTGTGTGTCCCAGATTTTTCTGGAAGTTTAAACCCAGATATTTCAGAGGAAGTTTTTTTTTTTTTTTTTTTTAATAAACAAGTATGTATTCAGCTAAATGTTTTCAGTCATTTGGACTTCATATACTATTTTTTTTCTCAAAAATATGTAAGGCGGTTCACAAATGCTGTGATCTTAAAAAGGAAACACTACTGTGTGAATCTACTCCATTGAAGGGAACTTGAGACATCATTAATTATAAAATCAATTATTGTTTCAAATTCATACCAAATGCAATTTATTAAGAGTTTCAATTGATGGGCACTAATTTGCTATGTTGCAACCCTTAAATGAAAACTGTTCTTTTAGTGTTACCACATTATTTATAATTAAAAGTGAATTCTTAAGCATTGAGAAATAATTTTACAGGCAACATTAGAATTCAGATAAATGCATGACATATCGGAGTTAAGGCAATGGTCAGAAGCTGGAGGTATAAAGTTATTCTTGAATACAATGTTAAAATAGGAAAGGAGCTCTAGATGTGAAAACAAAAGTGCTTTCATTTAAACTTGGCTTATGGCTGGCATAACTCCCTTACATATATGAAATAAATATACTAGCCTAGAACTAGGAGTAATGTGCCCCTTTGGACCTTGTTATGGCAAGATATAATTCCTATCCATGGTGAATTGAAACATATAAGATCTCAGAAATCACCCTTGCTCTCCTCCTTCATTGTATATTGGACTGGGGTTTGAGAGTCATTGAATTAAACAGTTGAATCTGGCAAAGTGGTTTAAGCTTTAGTCATGCTAAATGGTGAAAAGCCTACCCACATAGGATGGCTGCACTCAGGGACAATGTGGGACTCTTCCACAGCATGTACTTTTTGAGGCAAGTAAGGGCTCAGGTGGACAGGAATGCAGTGGGGCTGGATTCTGCATAACATGAATTCTGTGTGCCAAGCTTATGAATTTGGAATGTGCTATAATAGGGATTCCCACATCCTCTTTACTGTGAATGTTAGAACACTGGAAGTATGCCAGTGCTTTAGTTCCCTTGGTTCAGAGCTGTAGTCCAAAGTAGCAATGACACTGGGAATCTGCTTGATTATGGATGGAAAGCCAGTTACGTGGGGTGAGCACAACCATGGGAAGTGTGATCTTGGGTGTTCACAAGTTCTCAGAGACATCCATATGCCACCAGCCATTAGGAATGACAGATATTGGAATTACAGATTAGTCCCAAAACTCCTTCCTACTGATACAGAAATGATCTTTAAGTATGCAAAATTCCTCCTGAATCCAGATATTCTTCCTGGTCCACACACTGAGAGAGCCACTCTATGAGAGGGCCTTGAGAATAGCCACCTGGTGGCATTCAAACTTTCATTTTGAAAGGAGCAAGAAAAGTCAAAGTTCATGGGGCGGGGAGAGTTTATAAACATTCTCTTTTTCAGTCCAGAGGATACGTTCCATTTTGATGTGTTGAGAAATGAAATACATGCATATTCTGAACAACTTTTAAATCTAGTTCAGAAAATAATGCATGCAGAAAAGATATTATTTATATGCAATTTTGTATGCACAGAATTTTAAAGTACTGATGAAAGTAAGAACAAATATATTACTGAGGGGCTGTAGTCAACCAAGGAATTCTGTCCAGAATTGTTTTTCATTTGAGGGGATAGGCAGATTAAGTAATTCTAAAAGGGGTCAAGGGCCTGAAAAACTCTCTTACTGTCTTACTTAGATCAGGAGGAACAAGCCAATTATATTTCCTCAGCTGCAGGAAGTTCCAAATTTCTAAGATTTAACCTGGGAAAAATAAATATATATAGGTAGGTAGGCAGATCGGTAGATAGGTAGATAAAAACTTTTTTCTAAAAATCAGAAGCTTAATATTGTAAAACTGTTTTTTGTCAGAATAAGCAACAGGATATTGATGAAAATGGCTTTACAATATATGCAAATACTGAGACAAAGGATTAAGGGTTTCATAAAAATGAATTTCATGCATAAAAATGCCTGCAAGAATATTCCTAACAGTCTGATCTGAAATCAGTTTAAATGATGAAAAATCATTATGCTTTTATTTCCTCTATAAATCACATTTCAGCTAATCGAGTTTTTCCTTCAGAAAACATGTTAATGTTTCAAAAACCTAACCTTGAGTACATTTTCACCTGTGCACACAAAAGCTGAGATTTATTTTTTCATAGAATCACTTTATAAGTGGTTATTATGCTGAGAAATGAAAATGACTTTAGCCTAACTGTGCTTCTGATATTCAAATATTCTTATACGCTTATTTGCACGAATCTTGGTTTTTTTCTTCCCTAAGTGATAAATGGATGGAATTTACAATTATTGTTCTCTCACTTGTTAAAAACAAATACCTGTAAATAATTCATGTAGTTTGGAAGCATTTAGGGTTCATAAAGATTTTTTTTATAGAAGTATTGTTTATCTGGGGCTGGATTTGTGGCTCAGTGATAGAGCACTCGCTTAGCACAGGCAAGGCCCTGGGTTCAATTCTCAGGATAAATAAATAAATAAATAAATAAATAAATAATAAAAAGTATAAAAAAGAAGTATAGTTTGTCAAATTATTGAAGATAATTATTTAAAGAATACTGAATATTTTACAATGATGCCACAGGGAAAATATTACACCTGGTCCTACTGATTTTGCTTCAGCAATCTTAATATACAACAGTAATATTTCACATTGGGGACAGCAGTGATTGGAGATCTCCAAGGGCATCTGACTCTTCATCTCATAAGGGCTAGTAGTGTGGGAACAGCACTGTCCCCACAGAGATGCTCCTGTCCCAGGGCCTTACAGTGGATAGGCACCTTGTTTTGAATCCAAGCATTTTCAGCTGAGGGAGTCAAATCAAAATAGCAGATTCTAATGGCTCAAAATTAGGGTTTAGATAAAATGGTCATTTTGAAAATGTATCAATTATTTGAGTTGTCTGTATAAGCTTCTACTTCAAAGGTTTCCAGGTCCTGCATAAATCACATAGGCTAACAGCCCTAAAATCACACAAGCTGACAGTCCCATAGTCCCATCCTGGTAAGGATCTTTGCTTTTGTTGGCTTTTGTCTTTGCTTTTTCCCAGGTACCTATAAAAGAAGCAAAAGCCAGAAGACAGGCAGAGGTACTGGCATCAGGGAGCTAGGCCTTGGAAGGCCATGGAGGCTCCATCAGGTTGTCTTCCCACCAGCATGATCTCTGGGGAGCCTCCTGTTAAGCTCTGATATCTGGGAGACCCCACTGTGGAATCCCACACCTCTATCAAATTCCCAAAACCTAATCAAGGCCAATCTCTCCTGAGCTAAAAGACAGAGAAGGGTTCAGGGGCAGGTGGACAGTTGATTAATGACATCTAGAGAACAGGCCTTGAAAAGCAGGAGTGCTCAGTGTATGCCACAGTGAATACAGGATGACAGGCTCTCCAGGAAAACAGAGGTACTCTCTAATGCCAACTGATGTCCATGTCATGTTGGGGGCATACTGAATTCCTTGCCCACAACCCTAGCTGCTCCACATGGCATATGCCTTCTTGAACTAGGCTGGCCCTGGTTGGGAGGACCAGTGTTGGGGCCAGACTCAGTCAGCTCACCTCTCCAGAGCCCAAACAATCAGCAAAGCAACACTTCAGTGGAACCTTCTGTAGAAATTCTAGAAGTAAAACCCATAGCAAGCAGCATCAGCTGAGCAAGCACTTACATTATGTGTGTGTGTGTGTGTGTGTGCATGCATGTAAGTTCACTGTGTTTTAAGTGTGTCCCCCAGAAGTTCAAGCACTAAAAATTTCATCCCCAAAGTCATATACTGATGGCATTTGGAAGCAGAGCCTTTGGTAGGATTAGATGTGGTCTTGCGGGTGTGGTCCCCAGGAGAGTGTTGGTGGTTTTCCAAGAAGAAGAAAAAAGACCTGAGCTGGCACTCTTGCTCTGTCCCAGCAGGTGATGTGTGTGCTGTTATGATGCAACACGAAGGCTCTCATCAGATGCTGGCACCACGTTCTTGGACTTTCCAATCCCCAGAAACATGAGCCAAATGATCCTTTATCCTCTCTTATAGGTGGGGAACAGATACAGGGGATGGAACCAAGGGCCTTACACATTCCAGGTATCAGCTCTCCCACTGAGCCAAAGTATTGATATAGCATCAGAAAAGGGCTACCAAAGCTGCCATAACAAGTACCATGGACCAGTAACCTACTGCCTCTCAGTTCTGGAGACTGCAAGTCTCAGATCAAGGAATTAACAGGGTTGCCTCCTTGAGAGGGCACTTAGAGAGACAGTGTCAGGCCACACTCTTGTTGACTTAGACAGCCCTGTCCCCTTGTGTCATCTTCAGTACCTTCTACCATATCACCTCCCTCCTCATGAGTGTGTCTGTGTCCACTTCTCCTTTTACAAGACACAGTTCTATTGGATCAGGGTCCACCCTAATGACCTCATCTTAATTTATTACATTTGTAAAAACTCTTTATCCAAATAAGATCACAATCTAAAGTACTGGGAGTTGGCACTTCAACATATCTCCCCACCCCCACCTAAGGAGGACCTCATTTCAACACATAACACTCTAATATTCTCTTTATGAAAAAGTCAAAATGTGACTCCATCTTAATATCCATAAAAACTGGATACTGCATTTCAAAAGACATCTTTAATCCTGTTTCCACATCCACATTCTTTTAGATTTTCTGTATTTTGCTTTAGTGTCAGAATATCAACATGATTCAGATTTTTGTGACTACTTATACAAGGTAAAAGTATTTCAAATTGGTGTAGTAAACTCTGAGGTCCTGGAACTATACAAAGATGACTACTTCAGTCTACATCAAAACAAGCTATATCCAGAGATGCCCATGGACTCAGTATTGTTCTGGCTAAAAATGAACTTGAATGGAGGTTTTCCAGATATCTTTAAGTATGTCTAAAATGGAGTGTGCACCAATTATTTTGCAAAACCCAGATTCCCTTATGGGGAGTCTGAAAACCTACAGTGCTTAGAGCCATAGCCAAGTCCGAATGATGCATGGCATTTTTTGCCAGAACAGAGTGGTTAAGAGGTGATGCCAGCAAGCCATTGAGATGATAATGGTTATTTTAAGCTGTGTATGTTAGACTCCTGCTGTCCACCTTGGCCTGCTACTTTGGAATTCTCGTGCTAATTTGGAGTTCTTGCAGGGATGCCTGCAGAGTTCCCCTTGGTTGGGGAAGTGCCGAAGGAGGGATTTCGGGGTGGTGGTTCCTAAAGGAGCCGTGTGGGGGCATACGGGAGAGTTCCTGGGGAGCATGTGTGGAGTGTGCTGGTGGATTTCAGAAATAAAGTTTGTTCCTACTTCTGTGGCTCTTGATTTGTGCCCAGCCAGACTGCGGCATTTGGCGGCCCATGCAGGGAACACCTAAAGTTCAGAGGTAAGTGAAATTGCTCACCTCTAAGGGAAGGAGAGAGATTGGGTGACCATTTAAAGAAAAAAAAAATGTGTTCTTGTTTTGATTTGTTTTGTTTTTGTTTTTTTTCAAGCTGCCTCTCCCTAGAACTTTCTCAGGCAAACTAGGAAAAATGGTTGGCTCAAGGTTTGAGGTTGTTCACCCCTGAGGAAGCGATAGAAATAGACCACAAATGTACATGTCAAGAAAATAGGAAAATTGATACAATGATTTTTTTGTTCCATTTTTGTTTCATTCTGTTTTGGTTTTGTTTTATGTTATAGTAGATCAGAAATTAGCAAACATCAAACTGAAAAAGTGTTAAGTAAATTGATAGAGGTCAAGAACATGGAGAAATACATTTTAGATCAAGTAAAAGAGAAGGTCTCTTGAGCTAGTCAGACAGAGGAAGAAAATTTAAAGGAAAAGGGGCTATTAGGTAAAAAGCTACAACAGGAGGCTGCTACTAACACCATTCTATCACCAGAGGGTGTAAATCAACCAACAGCTCCACCTATGGAGAGAGCTGAGTGGCCCTCAACCCCTGTAGTTGCTAGATGGGATCCTGAGACAGGACCTCAAAGATTAGCATGCCCTGTACTTGAGCAGGCAGGAAGTCAGCAAATTCACCATGCTTTATATTTCAAAACAGTGAAGCAGTTAAAGGAGGCTGTAACAACCTCTTGTCCCCAAGCACCCTTCACTGTAAGCATGGTCAAATCCAATACTAACTTGGACATGATGCCAGCAGATTGGGCTAGTATGTGTAAAGCTGTGCTAAATGGAGGGCAATATTTGTTACGGAAGGTTGCCAATGAGGAATTTTGCACGGAGATGGCTAGGCAATATGCAGCAGCCAGTTATCCTAAGAGAAATCTAGATATGTTGTTAGGAAAAGGACCTTATGAGGATCAGAAGCAACAAATTAGATATGATCCTGCTATATATTCACAAATTGCTGCAGGAGCAGTTAGGGCATGGAAGACTTTACAAGAACATGGAGATTTACAAGGTCAATTATCTAAGATAATACAGGGAGCTAATGAACCTTATGCTGAATTTGTAGATAGGCTTATTCAAAGAGCTACCAGAGTTTTGGGGGATACAGAGCAAGCAATAGCATTAATTATACAGCTAGCCTATGACCAAGCAAACAAAGGGTGCAGGGAGGTCATTAGACCATGGAAACATGAAGATTTAGACACATATATTAAATTATATAGAGATATTAATGACAAAGGGCAAGTCTTGGCAACTGCAGTACAACAGGCTTTAGATGCCAGGCCAAAAACATGCTACAATTGTGAAAAAACAGAACATTTTAAAAGGAATTGCCCATAGGAGGAGGGTTTAACAAAGCTAGGTATCAAAGAAATAGAATACCAGGTATTTGCCCACAATGCCATAGAGGGAGACATTGGGCTAATGAATGCAGTTCTCAAACCACCATAGAGGGTACTCTGTTATCAAAAAATGGACAAGGACCAGGTGTTTACCCATGGTATGGTGGAGAAAGGCATCGGGTTCCATTGCCAAAAAATGGACAGTGGGGCCCAATTCTCCGTGGCCCATGACCACAAATATATGGGGCACTGGAGGAACCCAGCAACACCATCAGGGTAGTGCCCAGGACACATTATCCATCAGATCTCTCATCAGACAAACCAGAGGGAGCACAGGGTTGGACATCTGCACCTCCACCAGAGCAGTACTAACTCCAGAGAAGAGAGTTCAAATCATTCCCACAGGCGTAAATGGATCTCTTCCCCAAGGAAGTAGGCTTATTATTGGGATGCAGTTCTTCCACTCTAAAAGGACTTATGATAAGTCCTGGGGTAATTGATCCTGATTATGAAGATGAAATAAAAATTATTGCTAGTACTCCAAGAGGTATATCAGTAATTTCTCCAGGAGATAGAATAGCACAGTTATTAATAATACCCAGCCTACATGATAAATTTCCCATTCGTACTGTAGAAAGAGGTTCCAGGGGATTAGGCTCCACAGGTGTAGATTGGGCTATGCTGTCTTTAAATTTAGATTCTCACCCAATGCTGAAATTAAATATTCAAGGACATGAATTTAATGGGCTACTGGATACAGGTGCAGAACTTAGCATCATATCTCGTCAAGAATGGCCAAAACATTGGACATTGCAACAGTCTACTCAAATGTTTCGAGGCCTAGGAGTGGCAACTAATTCCCATAGAAGTGCAATGGTATTAGACTGGAAGGATCCTGAAGGATGGGAAGGAACTATACAGCCATATATATTGGATCATCTAACTATAAATTTATGGGGACTAGATGTCCTAGATCAATTAGGTTTTACAATAACAAATAACATCAATCCAAATGTGCCCACTATTAGGGCTACACAAAGTTTTAGGACAGAAAAAAGATTAGGAGAACAAGAACAATGTATAGCAGCACCAATACAAATAGAACAAGAAATAAATAGACATGGATTGGGTTTTCAGGAGGAGTTATTGACACAATAAAAATTTCTTGGAAATCAAAAGACTAGTATGGGTTCCTCAGTGGCCCCTGACTAAAGAAAAGATACAAGCAGCAATGACATGGTTAAACAACAAGTAGCAGAGGGACATATACAACCTTCTGTATCTCCCCATAATACTTCCATTTTTGTCATCAAAAAGAAATCTGGTAAATGGAGATTATTGCAAGATTTAAGAGCCATTAATAAAGAGAGGTTTATTATGGGACCTGCTCAATTGGGGATTCACCAATTGTCTGCTGTGCTAAAAACCTGGTATGTTTTAGCTATAGATATTAAAGATTGTTTTTTTTTTTTTTTTTTTTTTTCCAATTCCAATTCATCCTGAGGATAGTCCACGTTTTGCATTTACTATCCCTGCACTAAATCATCAAGGTCCTGATCAGAGATATGAATGGAACTTACTCCCTCAAGGGATGGATAAGAGCCCAACTATGTGTCAAATTTATGTTAACAAAGCAATCCAGCCACTTAGAAATCAAAATCCTGAACTACAAATATTTCACTATATGGATGATGTATAATTAGCACAGAAAGATAAAAACACATTACTAGAATGCTATGCCACACTTACAAATTTATTAAAAAAATTATAATCTAGAGATAGCAATAAATAAATTACAATTAAAATTTCCAATTAATTATTTAGGAGTTTTATTATCCTCAACCATGGTCCGTCCACCAAAAATTCAAATACGAGTAAGCAACTCAAATCACTTAACGACTTTCAAAAGTTATTGGGAGACATAAATTCGATAAGGCCTTATCTAGGTATACCAACAGGAGATTTGGGACCTTTATTTAATATGCTAAAAGGTCCATCAGATCCAAATTCACCCCGCATGTTAACGCCTGAAACAAGAAAGACATTAAAAATTATTGAAACATATATGAAAAATATGCATTTGGATAGAATTGATTTAAGTTTGCCTTTATTATTTATTCTAATACCAACAAAAAATATTCCTACAGGAGTATTTTGGCAAGAAGATCCATTATTGTGGATACATTTATCTTATTCTCCTAACACTGTTCTTACTAGGTATCCTGAGGCTGTAGGACAATTGATACTCAAAGGAATAAAAGCAGGAAAGGGAGTGTTTGAAAATTTTCCAATAAAATTATTATTCCATATACTATGGATCAAATTGATGAGTTAGCTAATGAGTTAAATACTTGGGCAATAATCATGTGTAAATCTAATGTTTCATTTGATAATCACTTACCATCTAATCCCTTTCTGTCTTTTTGGTTATTGCATCCTGTAGTTTTTCCAAAAATGACAAGAAAAACACCTATCATGAATGCTCCAAATATATTCACTGATGTGTCAAATAATGGTACAGCAGCAGTAGTTACCCCTAAGCAAACTTTTACATTTTTAGTACCCAAACAATCAGCTCAAAAGGTAGAGCTTAATGCAGTATTACAAGCTTTTGTGATGTATAAATATTCTGTATTTAATTTATTTTCTGATTGTCAGTATATAGTTAATGCTATAGTATCCCTTGAAGATGCTGTTAGGATTTCTCCTTCCTCTACTGTTTTCTCTTTGTTTTCCACTATACAAAGTCTAATATGGGACAGAAAATATCCATTCTTTATAGGACATATCAGAGCACATACAGGATTGTCTGGAGCCCTTAGTTTGGGCAATGATTTAGCAGATAAAACTACACATGACATACATATTTTCTCTACAATAGAAGAAGCTACAAATTTTTATAAAAGTTTCCATGTCAATGCTAATACTATACAAAAGCATTTTAAAATAACTAAGGAACAAGCTAGACAAATAACAAAACGATGTAAAGATTGTGTGACTTTTACCACAAGTTAATCTTGGAGTCAATCCTAGAGGACTTGTTCCTAACCATATTTGGTAGATGGACGTCACACATTTGCCAGAATTTAGAAAATTCAAATATTTGCATTTTACAGTTGATACTTCTTCTGGATTTTTGATGGGCTCCCTTCATGCCAGAGAAAAAACTAAAGATATTACAGATCATTGCTTACAAAATTTTGCCACTGTGGGCATTCCAAAACAGTTTAAAACAGATAATGCCCCTAGCTATACCTCTACTTCTTTTAAACAATTTTGTTCATCATTTGGCATTACTCACATAACAGGACAAGGCATAGTTGAAAGAGCTCATCAAACTATTAAAATGTACTTATTAAAGCAAAAAGAGAGAATTGGAAAATGGTATATATCCCCCATAGATAAACTTAAAATAACCTTTTTACTCTAAACTTTTTAAATTTGGATTCATCAGGGCTTAGTACTGTGGAAAGGCATATGTGTCCAAAAAATGTACATAAGCCTAAGGTACTTTGGAAGGATATTCTAACAGGACAATGAAAAATATTGACCCAGTGATTGTCTGGAGTCAGAGTTCTGTTTGTGTGTTTCCACAGGGAGAATAGCAGCCGATTTGGATACCAGAGAGACTAACCAAAGTGATTTCTACAGACCAAAAAGAAGATGATTTGACTCAAATCCATAACAGCTGATATCCAGAGCTCCAGCTTGGCTTTTCTTACATCTGTGACAGTGATTCTCCCACACCTGGAGGCTAATGAATAATGAACACTATTAAAGCCTATTTCAAATGTAAAAAACCTTGAGGCTTGCTTGTGGGAATACCTTCAGAACCATATGCAAGTTACAGAAGAAAGGATGGGATATCCAAATAAGATTCAAACCCAGGTGGTAACCAGGATGCTTTTTTCTATATCTATTTTATTATTGCCTTTTCCCACATCATAAAGTACTATTTTATTTTTTTGAGCTCATACAGACCTAGGGTAATGTTTTTCTCATCAGTTCTATCTTTTGACTCTTAAGTTTTTAAACATTGCAATGGAGATTTCACCTGTGTAAATCTACAAGGCCTTTACTATTGTTTATATGTTGTATTTATGCACACTTGTGTTTTGTGTTGTATGTCTGTATGTGCGTATGTCCATATATCATATATGAGGAGTGCTCATGAAAAAATGGATCCAAATTTTTTTTTATTCACATGATTTAAATATTTTAATTTAAATTTGGTAAACAGCTGTTGATGATTGCTTTAATATGTGAACAAAAAGGAGGTTAACAGATCTATTTTTGTTTTTACTTTCATCTTTCCTTTTCATTATATTTAATAATTCTGTTCAGGATAATATAAATTGTTCAGAAAATTGTTTTCTTAGTACCTGAAGGAATGTTACATAAATTTTTTTAGCCATCATTGCCAAAATTCCTATCTTCATCCCAGTGCTGGTTAAGACAAAGATAAAACCAAACTACAGCTTCTTCAATAGCTATCACAGTAAACTGTATAAACTGATATATCAATGAATAATAACTCAACAAGTAATGCTCAGTCAAGGAGTCGATTTACTTTGGGAGGAAATGGACATATTGATGGATTCCTCTGCTTTGAACTGCTTGCAGAATTTGCCTGTATTATGTATCACTTGTATGCATTCTGAACTATCTGTTGGTGCCGTGAATTGTGGTAGTGCTGGTTTATCTTTGCAGATGGTGTCATTGGTGGTACAATTTTTCCAAAAAGAGCTGTCATTTGGCTTGGTGTCATGGCATTTTGCATCCTCCTTCCTTCTGCTAGTGATGGTCTAAAATTTGGGGGCCAAAAGAGGTGAGGCAAAGAACCTCACCCCTCCCCACTGGCACCAAGGCCAAACTTGAGGGCCAACAGAGATGAGGCAAAGAACTTCACACCCCCCCCCACTGGCACTAAGGCCAAATTTGGGGGCCAACAGCATGAGGCAAATAACCTCAACCCCCACTGGTGCAAAGGCCAAATTTGGGGGCCAACAGAGGTGAGGCAAAGAACCTCACCCCCCCCACACACACTGGTGCAATGGCCTATCCACAAGTATGGCTGTATGCTGGACCGGTAGTCAGTGACGGGTAAGATCCAATTTCAGTGATACCAACCTAAGACAGGAAGATGACACCTTGAGGTCAGCTCATCCGATGACAGGTAAGAACCATATGTAGTATTGGAAAGCCTAATAGGCACAGTCCCTAAGCCACATGCTTGGTGTTTAATTAAACAGAAGGGGGGAGATGCTGAGAGCCATAGCCCTGTCCGAATGATTCATGGCATTTTTGCCAGAACAGAGTGGTTGAGAGGTGATGCCAGCAAGCCATTGAGATGATAATGGTTATGTTAAGCTGTGTATATTAGACCCCTGCTGTCTCCCTTGGCCTGCTACTTTGGAGTTCTCACCACTTTGGAGTTCTTGCAGGGATTCCTGGAGAGTTCCCATTGGTTGGGGAAGTGCTGGAGGAGGGATTTCCAGTTGATGGTTCCTGGAGGAGCTGTGTGGGGGCATTCAGGAGAGTTCCCGGGGACCATGTGTGGAATGTGCTGGTGGAGTTCAGAAATAAAATTTGTTCCTGCTTCAGTGGCTCTTGATTTGTGCCCAGCCAGACTGCAGCACTACAGAACTAGCCAAGCTAAATTTCTTTTAATTCCAATCTTCCATTTTCCTGATTATTCATAAGAGGTCCCAAAGATCTAAATGTGCCCCTAATGAGTTTATAAACTGCCAGCATGTACTAAACAAACTGATCCCATCTTTTTCTCACCTTCCCCTCAGGTCAAAACCACACAAAGACATTTTATGAAGCAAGGCAGAAGACAATGAGGGAAAGGCACTTACCATGTCAGCAACTCGCTACTCATTTAGTCATCCCCCAGTATCCACAGGGGATTGGTTCCAGGACCCCTGAGATACCCAAAACCATGGATGTTCAAGTCCCTTACAAAAAATGGTGAAACTATATGTAACCTACATACATACTTCTGTACAAGTTAAATCATCTCCAGATTGCTTATGTATCATCTTATTCATATGGATTCCACATACTATTCAATGTATGGCAAATTCAACTTTTGTTTTTTAGAACTTCCTGGAAGTTTTACTTTGTTTTATTTATTTATTTTTTTAAATATGCAGTTGGTTGAATCTGCAGATGTGAAGGGCCCACTGAATTTTAACTTATAGAGATAAATGCTTTTCCTAGGAGCTTAAAAGAAGGATACAATATGGTGATCACTAGGCATAGGAGGTACAAATGGTACAAAAAAATGCTAAACTTTCTGTTCTCCTATGAATGTGGCCTCCTCATTAAAATAAATAAGTAAATAGATAACTGGAGCTAAGAGTCATCTCCCCAGGTGACCCCTCCCCATCACTGAAGTGCCCCTCCTAAGAGTACTGGGGATTAAGCCCCAGGTCACATGCACTGAGCTACATCCTCAGCAGCCCCCTCCCTCGTTTTTGTTTAAATTTTGTGACAGGATCATGCTGACCTCAAACTAACAATCTCCTGCCTTAGCCTCCAGGGTAGCTGGCATTACAAGCATTTTAACATATTATTCTTGAGGTGGCTATCAATGGAGAAATGGTGGAGAAAAGTGAGAGTTATTAGATCATTATATGCAGTGTACATCTGTCCTTCTATAAATTTGATCTTCCATCCAGAAAAGTACCTCTTTGAAATATCCCTCATTAGCACACACTGGTTTCAGTATTCATGTTAACCACTACATATTAACCCACAGTTGAGAAGGCACATGTTTTATTTAGCTCCCACTACGACTGGGAGATGTTTCCAAGGTTGCACCATTACAGTGGCATGCACAAGGAACAGCTCACATACTGTTTAACAGACCAGAGATGTGTGTGATTTTAAATGCTAATAAGCATTGTCAAATTGCCCTAAAAGGGGAAATTTACACACCACAATGCCACACTCCCCACTCTGAGGTTTATACACTCTTACTCACTTTTAACATCAGCCAATTAGAGGAGTCAGAAGAGCATAGGGTTATTGTTTTCCAACCAATGCTATCTTGATAATATAACCAAAATTTTCCTATAAGTCAGTGGCCTTTTGTATGTGTTATTCTGCAATCTACCTTACTACTATACCTCTGTCCCATTTCTTCCCCATTCTTGTGGTGCTGGAGATATTACCCAGGGCCTGGCACCTGCTAAGCAAGCACTACCACTGAGCTACACCCCCAGTCCTTCTTAAGGAGTTATTTGCATGTCATGGATGTTCATCTCTTCATGTGCTCTTATTGTTGTAAACACTTTCTACACCCACAGCCTGAATTTAAAGTGAAATATCAAAACTTTCAAACCCAAAAGCACAAAACTAAGTATTTTGTTGTTGTTTGTAAAAGTGGGGGAGGTATACCCCCCAAAGCTAAAATGCCTTCCTCTCTTCTTTCTCATTTCCCCACCCTAATGTCCAGTTTATTCTAATAAACCAAGGGTTCTAAGAATGGTGGAAAATGGCCCATTCCATGGTATGATTCAGTATGCTTCTCCTGGATGTAGTACCAGGAGCACACACCAAAAAATGGTTCTGGGGAGCAAGAAAACTGGGAAGCCTACAGTAACCAAGGCTGAGCAGAATTTGTTCCCTCTGGGGATGCAGCCACAAGGTGCTATGAGTTTAACTTTCCTATATCTATGTGCAATATGACCCCAAGGGGAGTCAGAAACACTCCAAGCCTCCAAGAAAGGAGCCCCAATTTGTGTGGCCAGGATGCAGGGTGTCCACACAAATGCAGAAAAAAACAAACAAACAAACAAACAAACAAAAAAAAAAAAAAAAAAAAAAAAACACAGTACTTCCAGGAATTCAGAGCACAAGGGAATACTAGGGTGTGGCTAAAGAACAGTTTGAATCAGGGGCAGGGAGAAGAGGCAAACACTTAGAAAACCAAGGTAAATAGGATACCCTATGAGTGAAGGGCCCTTTCCAGATGGCTGGAAAACTGAGGAAGACCTGATATCACATAAAAAGAAAGACTGGTACTTGATGTTGTTGTCTGTAACAACAGTACTGTGATTATGTGTGTGTGGGGGGGAGTTCTTTCCAAACTTAATTCATACACACTTAAAGGGGGGAAAAGTTGGCTGTCTAGGACCCATGAAGCAGGCCAGGGGAGATGAAAATAAATAACTGTATATGGTCACTATTGAAACCAGGTGAAAAATATATGGGTGTTCTGGTTTAGTCTATTGTTGCTGCTATGAGAAAATATCACAGACTGGGCAATTTCTAAACAACAGTATATTTCTTAGAGTTCTGGGGCATGGAAATTCCATGGTCAAGGTGCTAGTAGGTTTGGTATCTGGTAAGAGCTGTTCTCTGCTTCTGAAATAGCATCTTGTGGCTGCATCCCCAGAGGGGACAAATTCTGTGTCCTCACGAAGGAAGGCAGAGGGCAAAAAGGCCTAAGATGCTCCCTTTAACCTCATTCCTAAGAACAAAAATCCCATTCAAAAGTTGGAGTCCTTAGGACTTTCCAAAAGGTACCATCTACTGACATTAGGACACTGGGTAGCAGGTTTCAACATATGATTTTTGGTGGGACACAAACATTCAGATCACAACAGGGTCACTGTAATACTCTAATTTTAAATATATAGGAGTTTCTGAAATAAAAATTTAAAGGGGAAAAAGTTAAAGTTCTGGCAATCCAGACAATATACTAAGACTGAGATTTTCAGACCCTTAAATGAAATATTATCTGGCCTCAAAGACACCTGGATACCGCCCCTCCCTGAATTCTTGTGAGATCACTTCTGATAAAAATCTAACAATCTGCATCTTCTAAAAGAATGTGCCATGATTTATTTCATTGCACTTGTTATAGCTGTACATTTGTATCACTTACCAGTTTTTCTAAAAAAAAAATTTAAGGGGTTGATGGATGACCTTGAACCCTCAAAAGGGAGATGGCAGTTCTCTTGAGGCTGGGTGTCCTCTGTGGTGCTCAGGGAGGCTGAGCTCTATTCCTCTGAACCCCATTGGTCAGACCTGCTCAGGTCTCAGCATTTCTCCAGGACCGACCTACCCCAGGATGGACTAGAACATAGTACATTCACCTGTCACCAAACCGACATTCTGGTTCCAAGGCTGCATCTCTTCACTGGACTAGTGAGAGGGTTGTTAGTGTTTTGTTCCTGGGCCTGCTTCCAACTGCATATTTGAATCCTTGCTCTGCAATGGACTACTCTTTGGCTTCAGTCCTCATTCTTCATAGTAACTGGGACCTTGGAAATGTTGTCCCTGATTATGTTCATTTGGATGCATCGCAGAAAGCTGCCAAGGCAGGCAGGCCTTTTGTCACTCTCAGCTTTAACATTTGCTGGGCTGATATTATTTCAACTATCATGATGTGGGCATCTGCAAAGCTGTTGCCATGCTGTGGAAATTTTGACCTTTTTGACTTGAGAATTGATTGTATGCCTCTACCTCTGCTCTGTCATTCAACTCACAATAAGGAGGAAATAACTTAAAGTTCATTGGTGGGCAAATCTTCTTCTAATCACGTGGTTATTTTAGAATTTAATTATTGAGGAAGAGGTTTGAGAGGAAATGTATTCAAGAAATTATGAGACCTAGTTCTGCATTCTAGTGAGTTAATGGGGTTGTCTTCAAGTTTATGAGACTCACAGTATGATTAAACTTTACATATGAGTTTTTGCTTTTGTCAGTATCTTAAAGAGAATTTAGCTTTATTAGTATCAGTATATGATCATTTCTGCATTTGTCTTGGAAATAATAGAAAAAGAGAAAGACTGTTAATTCATGACTTTGCAAAAAATTAGATAGTATTTACTTTTGCAAATTTCCCTGTCTGTTCAGTTGATACCAGCTACTGATTGTTTTATGTCCTAGGGAAACTTTTAAATTAGGAGATGCTAAAATCTCAAATTGCAGATTTCTATATCCTAGGAAGGAAAGATTGGAGAGCTTCTAAATTTAAAGATGCTCAAGTTAGAGAAGTCTTCCTAGTAGACATACCAGAATATTACAAATTCCAAACAGATATAATTCTCCAATGTGTTTTACTTATCCTAAAATACTCTGTTCACAAATATCAAACTAAAAATAATGATAAATTATTTTCCCACTGTGGGAATTGGTAAAAAGAAAATGAATTGCATGAAAAGAAAATTAAAAAAATATAGTTTTATATAATAAAAATGTATTCTACTCTTTTACAAAGCAGTTTTAAAACATTTTTTAACCTTTATTTTATTTATTTTTTATGTGGTGCTGAGGGTCAAGCCCAGTGAATTGTAATGCATTCCACTTTAATATATAAATAAATAAAGAAATACAGAGGGGAAAAAAAGATGTTTACTTATTTCATAGTACACTCCAGATGGTTTATGCTTTAATGAACAGCATTTAAATGTAATTCTCCTTCCAGATCAAGTAATTCAAGAATGTTGATGTAATCAGTATCTGCTTAAACCCAAACACTGGCCCCACCAAGAAAGGACCCTCAACATGCTGCCTCTGGTCCATTGGGCCAGCCAGAGCGGCAGAGCGGGCTTTTAGCATCAGGACATGGGAAGAGCTAAGCGCCCCTTGCCTGTAACTGTCCCCCAATTCTCACCTGTCTGCAGGAATACAGAAACCGCTTTAAGCGTGTAGAGCATCTCGCACTTTTTTTTTTTTTTTCCTTTAAGGTTTTAAAGCGAACCTTCTTGGCCTCCAGTCCTTCAGCGCACCGCTCATTGTCCCCCAAACCTGCAGGTTGCCCGGAATCTGGCCAAGGGCACTCAGACCATAGGTACCCTTGCCTGCACCGCGAGGACTAAACCGCTTTTTAGTGGCACCCCAGGCAGGTCTCCAGCGCTGCCTTCTGGATCCACAGTCTAGTCTACACAAGGCCCCTAGGTGGCAGGGTTTCCCCAAGAGAAAATGACACTCTGGGGCCGGAGCCCCGTTGCTCCAAGTGGTCACCTCCTCCGGGACTTGGGGTTGGGGATGTCGCTGGAGCCCCCAATCCTAAGCACAAGAAACACCACTTCAACTATACCAGACGGTAAGGGAGAAGAAGACTTAAAAGGGAAGCCACACACTTCAATCAAGAGGCTAGAGAAAGCCTGAATTCTGGATTCAAGAGCTTCTGGCTCCCACAGCTCCCCTGTGGCGAAAGTGTGTTCCCTGGACTTCCTTCAACCAGAGCGCTCAGCAGGGCACCAGCCCACTCTGGCGTTAGGGGACTCAGGAACACGGGGTTCCTGTGCCTTGCATGGGTAACTTCGGGGAGGAAGGACCCAGACGGGTTCTGAGATCCACCTGGCACTTCCCAAGACGCAGGTCTGGGGCTCCGGCAAGCACTAGTGCTCTGTCCCACATTCGCTGGCTCACCACTCCCAGCCCCGCTAAGCCCCGCCCCCAGCTTCTGAAAATACTCAGCCGTTCCTAGAGGCTAGAACCAGCCCCAGGCATCCTCGGTAGGGGCCACAGCGCAGGGTCCACGCTGGCCCCCTGCTTGGCACAGATAGCCCTGGCTCCAGAGGACTGGAGCTAACCAGGAAGTGAGGGCCAAAGCCGCAGAGGAAGGTGTGAGCCGCGAGCCTACCGCCTGAGCCATCAGCGAATGGGCGAGGTCTTACCTGAGGTGCCTGGTACCAAGAGCAGGACAGCGGCAGCTGCCCAGATGGCGCAGTGACTCGTGTGGCAATGACAAGCCCTAGGCCATGCTGCCGGCGGTAAAAGCCCAGTAGCCCTCTGCCTGCCGCGCTCGGTCTTCAGGCTTCGGGCCTGGCGCCACCACACCTTTTTGCAGCGCGCCTGTTCCTCTTTCTCCCCGCATTTCACTATCAGGTCCTCAGGTCCTGGTCGTCCTCCTCTCTCGGCTTGGGTGAAGCTCAGCTGCCGCTGTTGCTGGGCTGGCTGCTGAGGCTCCGAAGCGCAGGCTAGGGTGTTCCGCCGAGCTCAGGGGGACAGACTCAGGAGGCAAAGTCTCTTGCTTGCCCACCCCAAGGGTAGAACGAGGCCTGCGCCGGGTGTCCACTGCCTGCCAAGGGCAGCTGACCGGGCGGGCAGGAAGCCGAGGACAGCTGCTGTATCCCGGCAGTTGGCTTCCGCCCCCGCCCTCGGTTTTGCACCTCAGAATGCGTGGACACAAAGGTGATGCCTTGGGGGCGTCCAATCGGACTTCGCGGTAGCTCCCTACACTGCAAAGATCCCAGAGCAGTTGCCACCAACCTTCAGTGGTTAGAAAACCCGGTGAAACTTCAGCCAGCTTCCCTCTTCTGGGGCAAATCATGGAGCCAGGGTGCCAGAAACTCAAGACCTGAGAGGGCATCGGTTGCCACAGGCCCTTAGAAACAACCAAGTCCCTCGAAATGCTCAGAAACAGCTGGGAATGGAGCTGGGTGGATAGAGCTCTGGAGGACAATGCTCTCTGAAGCCACCAAGGCTTTTGGTTTATTGTTAAAAGCAAAAGGTGTCATTTTACCCACTAAACGCAGAAGACTGTTGGGCTCTATGTAGAACTGCAAAATTAATTTGCTTCACTTGTAAAAGACATTTTGAACGCAATTCCAATAGCATATTTTCTTGTTTATACTTCATTTTGGAAGGCCTGATTCTCTTGTTTGTAACTCAGGATTTGTTGTTGTTGTTTGTTTTTTTGTTTTTCTCTCTTGAAGAATAGATTTGGATTGTCCTGCCATTCTGTTGTTTGTTTTCTGACATTTCTTTTAACTGATTACCAAGCAGTTTAGTGTTTTTGCTGGATCACTATTCCCTGTTAATTCGTGTGAATTAGAGAGATACCTGCCCCCCCACCCCCACCCCAGGTCCCAGGTGCCAGGCCAGAGGAGGCTGGTGAGTTTGCCTGCCTGCAGTTGCTCCCCACAGATTCAGACATGGCAGAAAATAAAAGTTCTTTAACTATGGCCAGCTGACAAAATGGCTAGACCAGCCCAGGCCTCACCCTGTTCAAAATAGTCCTCAAGCTGTCTCTACCAAATTTATCTGAAGGAACATCTCACATAGTTCTTATTACTGTTAGAGATTAGGAGGACTGATTGCAGTTGGCCAGATCTCCACTGGAAATCCACCGGGATAATGGGAGAAGATGCCAGCTCTTGGCTGGGTGGTAAAATCATTATCAAACTTTCTGGACCCCAAACTCCTTCTTCTGCCCACACTGGTGCCTCTGAACTGGGGGCTGCTCTCCAGGGTGTTGTTTGAGGTCTGCCAGGTTTTTATCTTTGGGGTTTTCCACATTGTATCTTTCCTGGGGGCTCTTACAGATGCTTTTAAAGTAAGTAGAGTTTTAAGAGTTGGTCTTGAAACATTGAGTTATAACCCCCCCCCCCCCTTCCATATTGGATGGAGTGAAAACTAGATAGAGGCTGCAAAGAAAGGTCCTCTAAGCCCTGCTCTAAAAAAAAAAAAAAAAAAAAAAAAAAAAAAAAAAGTCACTCAGCAAGACTGGCATTTCTCTGGGACTATGTACCTTGGAGAAGGAGATGCTTGCACCTTTAGGCATTTCCCATGGTTTTCCTATCAATAACTACATCCTGCTTTCCCTACCTCTCACTCTCTTCTTCTTCCTCTACCTGTTGGATCAGAACTAAAAAATGAATACAATAAATAAACTTGAAGAGATCAAAGCACAAGTAAAAAAAATGGCTTAGATCCAATGCCAAATTGAAGCTACATATTCCTTTTCACCTATATTAGTTATCAGTTTCTTCTTACCAAAATGTTCCAAAATATAGCAGCTTCAAACTGTAAATATTCATCATGTCACATAATTTTAGTGGGTCAAGAATTCAGGAGAGGCTTAGATAGGTTGTATGTTTTGGAGTCCCCCAGGAAGTTGCAGTCAGATGTCAACAAAGGTTGGAGTCACCTGATGCTTTATGGGTTGGAGGATTCTCACAAAGTCATCTAGATTACTCATGTTGGGCAGGTGAGTGCTGAATGTTAGGTATTTAGTCCAATGAACCTCTCTATGGGGACTCTTGAGCATGGTCACTTCATGGCAGCTTGCTTACCTCAAAGGAGAGACACACAAAAGGTACAGTGTCTTTAAGAACCTAGCCTTAGAACATAACATCATTTCTACAATGCTCTATTTTCATGTGACTGGGTCCTCTTCAACATAGAAGAGATCTAGACAGGAATATGTACACCAGGAGTTAGAAATCATTGGAATCCCACATCATCTTTCTGGGAGGCAACCACATGGATCCTTATGATAGGCAGCAAGCAAGAGGGAGAGAAAAGGTGCATACTTTGTACTAGAAAAAGTAAAAAAAGAGTTATTTTATAACTTCTGGATACCAGCTCATTTCAGACCCATCTCTTACTTACCTTTTCATTTTAAAAGTAATATAACTTTCAAAAGTAGCAGTTTCTCATTCTGGTGAAGTCCAGTTTGTCCATTTTTTCTTTCATGGGCAGTGCATTTAGAGTCTCAATACATGTTAAAAAGATCAAAAAGGAAAAAAAAAATCAGTACGATTCCAGAGGATTTGGGCATACCAAAATACAGTGCACTGATATGGAAAGTAAATGACTTTAGTGTGGGTTTTTTCTTTTTAAATTTTTTAGTTGTAGTTGTAAACAATACCTTTATTTATTATTATAATTTTTAAATGTGGTGCTGAGGCTCAAACAAGAGCCCTGCACTTACTAGGCAAGCATGCTACTGCTAAGCCCCAGCCCTAGTGTGGTTCTTTTGGGGAAATGAATGTAAACTAGTGTACTGGGATTTTTACTCATTCATTAGTTTTCAGTCAAGAAAATCCTCTTATGCTCTCCTGGAAGTAAACTCTACAAAGAAGATAAACAGTCAAACTTACCAGAATACAAGCCTCCATTTCCTCACTCTATGCTTCTTGTCAGTCTGACCCCCTGAACTTACTTAAACAGCTTGGCATAGTCAATCGAGATCCAAGATTACTAAACCCAAGGACTATTTTTGTTTTCTCCTTCAGCCTTCTGCAGCACTCTATTCTGGACTATTCCCTCCTCAGGTTTTATGATGTCAAGTACTGTTGGTGTACCCCAACAGTATTTGAGATATGCAGCAGCATGTTTGTACATACAATGAAGAGAGGAAGGAAGCAAGGCTGCTGCTTCTCTCTCTAATGTGCAAGACTATAAAATAACACTGGCATTTTCCATATTTCCTGCTTACAGGACTACATGAACCTACTCATAAACTCATCCTGAAATTACATATTAACCCCAAAGCACAGTGTTTTTGTAAAGTATATTTTATCTCAACGATATATTTCTACACACAACTATTTAAACTTTCCTGTCTCCAAAAAAACCCAGATTCAGAAACAATAAGTCAAGGATTCCAGTTTTCACCAATAGCTATAAAAGTTAGAAATTCACAAAGCTTGAGTGTAGTAATCATTATAATGATGAAACCATCTGAACGTCTAATCTTTTTGTCACAATATGGGGGCTGCAGGAGTAAACTGACAAAAAATAGTTTTTCCCTTTGCAGTTCATCATTTGAATGAAGATGATGCCCCCCTGGCAGGTGATGATTTTGGGAAAGCCCAAGCTCTAATATTAATCTAATATTAATCTCCTTAGTCACTGAGGAAAGTAAACCTCTCATTGTTTATTTTCCTCCCTTGACACCAAATATGTGCTGTATTAGCCAACACCAAATATCTGACTGAAAATCAACTAGATAGCCCACAACTTAATTCCATTCTGACACTAATCACCCAGAGTTAGCCTCAAACTTCACAGATTTAAGGGATCAGAACCCCAAGACTGTACTGACTTTAGTACACCAACTTTATGTACTGATTCCTGGGTTCTTAACTGGGATTTCTGTCTGACTTGCTACAAATGCAAGGGTTTCCACAAACCCCTCCTCTAAAACAACTTGCAGAACTCTGGAGAACATTTTCACTTACTATTACAGGTTAATCATAAAGTGTGCAACTCAGGGATCAGCCAATGGGAGAGATATATAGAGTGAGGTATGGGGTTGAGGGGAATGAAGATTTCATGTACTCTCCAGGCACATCCATCCCCCAGAATCTGGACATGTTCACCAATTGGAATCTCTCTGAACTCTGTCATCTAAGGATCACATGGAATTTTCATTAAGAGGTCCTGAGTGATTGCATCTTTCCCATTGATGATGTCAGGAAGTAAGGATAGGACTGAAAGCTCCAACTCTAATCAAAGCTTGGTCTTTCTGGTGACCAGCCCCTATCCTGAAGCTATCTAGGGGCTACAGCTACCAACTACCTCATGAGCAAAAATTCAGATAAAGTCTAACAATTTGCTATAAATGACAACTGATACGCATCACAGGATATTCTGTTTTAGGAGCTCTGTGCCAAGATCTGGTGACAAAGACCAAATATGTATTTCCTATTATACACACAAATGGTCAGAATGTTTTCCTGATGGGTCAATTAAAAATATTAATTCACATTTTTTGGGGAAAAATCAATAAAACCAGGAGGTATTTTTAACACCATTTGTTACTACTTCATGATTGTTGTGTTAAAATACTAATGTCACTAAGTTTTTTGTTCAATGATGCTTCATGCCTATATTATTTTTCAAAATCCCTTTTTAAGATAATTTATTTCACAGTCTTAAATGCAATATAGCCTGGTATGGTTCCAGCCCCAGGATCAGTGCTTTAAGTTCCCTAAAGATACGATCTACAATGCATAACACACCCACTGTTTTGAAATTTATCACAAGGGGACACTCACAAATATGAACAGATGGTGTACGCAAACTACCTATTGACTCATTTTTTTTTTTTAATTTTTTTAGTTGTTGATGGACCTTTAAGTTATTTATTTGTATATGGTGCTGAGGATTGAATGCAAATGCTAGGCAAGTCCTCTATCACTGAGCCACAACCCCAGTCCCCCATCCCATTTTCTCATTCTTTACAATCATGATCCAACTTATGTAAATAGATGAGCACATGACACATCACAACACCTACATTTTATAAAATACTGGAATATGCAGGCCTTTTCTATTAAAAGAATAAAGTAAATATACTTATTGATAAACAAGCTTTAAGAAACATTTGGTGAAGCACAGAAAAAAGTGTACTACTGTTGGGAGCTGCCACATAGGAAATGAGCACCCCTTAGGCCTCTTCTGGGGTGTCCAAATTTGGCTCTCTTTGGGATGGAGGGACTATTGTACCCTTAGGATGTGTAGGGAGAGGAAGTCTGCCATGAACCCTGATTTATTGTTGCATTTTTTGTTGGATTTCCCAGAAACACAAGACTCTGGCTGCAGCTTACCCAGGCCAGGTATATTTGAAACAATAGTCCTGAGAAGTGAGGTGCTGTTGCCTCTCAGATGAAGGGCAGGCCTGCTGCTGCTGTCCTTCCTGTGGCTCAGCATTCCTCTGCTGTGCAGCACCCTGCTGTGTGCACCAGCACACATGCTGCACTCTGGGTCATTACTTAGGGAGGTCCAGGGAACCCACGTGATCTTCACTGAGCCTAGTCTCCTCTGTTGTGGGATGGTTTCTAAAATCCTGCCACTGTCTAGAGAGTTTCCTGGATTGGCACAACTACAGCTTTCTGCCTAAGCTCTCCTTTACACATCTAAAGCACTTGCAGTTATTTTCTTTTCTCTAGGTCTTCCACGTTGATCTCTTCCTTCAAATTACACCTTTGATATAAATTTTGTCATATATAACATGTATATGATAATGGATAGAAGACATTATTTCTACTCTTTTTGCAAAATTTAATAAATTAAAATTAAATTAAGCTGATACATTTAAAAAACTCATTGCCTTCTGAAATTATTTGCTAAGTGATGATTAATCTTGAGTTTCCTTCATATCAATGCAATCTAAATCATTTATCTCTACTGCAAATATATTCCTAATACAAGCTCTTTGATAAAAAATAAAAATAAATACCATCGCATTTTTTTTAAATCTACCACTGAGTCCCATCTCAGCACTATTTTGTATTTTATTTAGAGACAGGGTCTCCCAGAGTTGCTTAGCACCTCACTTTTGCTGAGACTGGCTTTGAATTCAGGATCCTCCTGCCTCAGCCTCCTGATCTGCTGGAATTACAGGTGTGTGCCACTGTACCCAGCTACCATTTTTTAAATTAAATTATTACATTATCATTATAAATAATATTGGGGTTCATTTTGACATAATTATACAAGCATGAGTATAATTTTCTCAAATTCAGGCCCCAGTACTTATCCTTTTCCTCCCCTCCTCACTTGTGTTTCTTTTTCTCTGCTGGTTTTCTTCTACTTATTTATATTTTTGTTAAAAATAGTCTTAACAGATATAAATATAATATATTTCTGCTTGAAAGATAAAAGGACAAGTCCTCTAGGAAAGTGTCTAGCTATTATGTCTGAAATGGTGTCTTTGTAAATAACTATAAGGACAGCTCCAGGACAGCAGCATGCAGCTCACCTTCTGTTCATATCCTAGGTACTCTCTGCTCCCTGATTTATAATTGGCAAGACTTCCTTTCACTTTGTCCTTAAGAAAGAACACAGGTATTCCCTCTCTAAGAATTGAGGGAGAGCACAGTTTTGAAAAAAATATTAAAAGATTAGGGCACTTTTCTAAAAGTAGCTGCAAACAAAGAAGAAGGGAAGGCTGAAGAAATTCCAGACTTGTCCTCAAAATATGTCTGTAACACACTGAGAAATTCTCAAAATAAATCACATTTCCTGTGCATCAGGCAAATGCAAGTTTTTTGGGTTTGAGCTCCTGTCTTCTATTTTATATTTGTTTGTTTTTTTAAAAGTTTGAATTTTAAGAATTCTATACAATTCTGTATTGCAAAAAAGGTTGAGAGCTATCAAAAAAGATTCTAAGAAGTGAATGCATGTGCCGGAGTTATGGCTTAGCAGTAGTATGTTCACCTAGCATGAGTGAGGCCCTGGGTTTGATCCTTAGCACAACATAAAATTAAATTAAAAAAATAAAGGTATTGTGTACAAGTAAAAAAAATAAATACTTTATAAAAATAAGTGAATACAGAATTGCTATGGTACTATTTTTTAATCTGTACATCCCTAAGTACTGAAGGAAAGGGTTAATTAATTATATCTCCTTGAAGTAGATCAATAAGTGTATACAATCAATTAGGTTCCAGCAATATCCAGGATTTATTGATACACCTGTCTGTCAGTCAGAGCAATGAGTCTGAAAGCTGAAAAGAGTTTAAGGAAAGAGTTCTGTCTCAGTTTCCTAGGGGTCCTGTACCAAAGTACCAGAAACTGGTTGGTGTGAAATGACAAAAAATTATTATCTCATGGTTCTGGAGGTTATATGTCCAAAGGCAATGTGAAAGCAGGGATGTGTTCCTCTGGAGGTTCTAGGGGAATATCTGTTCTCAGTTTCTGATGCTGTCAGCAATTATTGGTGTTCCTTGGTTTGCAGATGCATCACTCCAATCTGTCATCACGTGGCACTCTATTTCTGTTACATCATTGTTTTAGTCAACTGTGCTTCACTGTGACCAAACTACCTGAAAAAAACAACAACAACAAAAAAAAAAACAACAACAATAAAAAAAAAAAAAAACTTAAAGAAGGAACAGTTCATTTTGGCTCACGGATTTATAAGCTCAGTTCATCGTCAGATAACTCCATAGCTCTGGACTGGAGGTGAGTTGAAAAACATGGTACAAAGGTGTGGCAGAGGAAGTCAACTCAGGACATGGAAATAAGGAAGAAGAGGGAGAAATCTAGTCACCAGGGGGGGAAAAATATGAACTCCAAAGGCACATCCCCCAGTGACCTACTTCTTCCAGCCACATCCTGCTGTGCCTACAGTTATCAGTCATTTAATCCATACCAATGGATCAAACCACTGATTAAGTTAAAGCTCTCACAATCTAATCATTTTACATCTGAATATTCTTGTATTGTCTCACAAATGAGCTTTATATTTCATGTATAAATCATAACATTTAGCCCAAACCCCTAAAAACTCATGTCTAATTCACAGTGCAAAATAGACTTAGTTTATTTTCAAGAGTCCCCATAGTCTTAACAATTTTAGCATTATCCAAAAGTCTAAGTCCAAACTCTCATCTGAGATTAAAAGCAAACTCATGAATGTTTTTCCCTGTGAAGATCAAAAGTAAGTCACATATATCCTGTTTGCATAGAGTAAACATTTTCTTTCCATAAGAGAGTAATAGGGACATAGATAGAATGGATGGAACCAAAGCAAGAACAAAATCCACCTGAGCAAACAAGGTCTGAAGCTCCATGTCCAATATCTGGAGCACATGGCACCACAATTGTTTACAAAGGGCTTATATAACTTCACCTCTGGACTTGCTGTTTGTAGCCCACATCACCTTGTTCTTTACTTCTGTATGATCTGTTCCTACACTTTTCCTCAGCAGATGCTCCATGTAACCAACACCCATTAGGGTCTCCAGTGCAGCTTTGGCTTCCTTCTCACATATTCCTATATAATCCTCTCAGGGTGAGCGCACTAATTCCAAACCTACTTCACTTTGCCTGGTCTCCAAGGTATTCCTTAGAAATTCCAGTGGAAGCCTCCATGACCCCTTAACTCCATCATCCTAAATTCCTTCCAAAAAAAAGCACCATATTCTTGAAGCCAAGATCTGCCATCATCTTGAGCAGTACCCAAGCCTCTTACACAATTGGCTACAGCAGCCTCTGAGTGCCTAGGCAATTGAGCATGTTGAAACAACTTCTTAGACCCCCCACTCTGTGCAAGCAGGATCCCCATGTGGCTTCTTCATGGAATTTTTGTTTTACACCCTTGAATCTGAAATGAGTTTGGTCTTTTCAATTTCCAAGATGCCCTCAGTCTATCTTATTGTTTTTTTTTTCTATTCCAATTACTTAGCATCTCTTTAGTGACTATAAACTCCTTAACAGTCACAACTACCTTAGTACCAGTTTTATTCACACCTTTCTGGCCAAAGTCTAATATTTTCAAATCTGTGTGCTTTGCTTTCTGTTTCTGATTATCACAATAAAATTAGCTAAACTCCACCAGCAATATCCATGCCACCAACTGAATGCTGTACTGCCTTGAGATTTACTCCACCAGATTTTTTTAATCATATTTAAGTTAAGTATCACAGAAAGTCTCAAGGCATGGGCAAAATATAGCCAACTTATTTGCCAAACTATAACACTAATGGCCCCTAGTCAAATTTCCAACAAAATCCTCCTCTATCAAAACTTCATGAGCCCAGTCTTTACTTATCACAGTTCTATCAGCATTCTGGTGTTTTAAACTCCCAGAAGAATCTCCAATTAAACTTGGTTTACAAAATTCTAAAGCTTTTCCAGCTTGTGTCTCTAAACTTTTCATAATACTCCCCCAGAAAACCAGCTTTGTAAACCACAGGTTCACAACAATGCCCCACTCTCATTACTAATTTCTCTTTTAGTCAGCTTTGTTTCATTCTGATCAAAAGATCTGACAAGAACTACTTAGAGGAGGAAAAGCTAATTTTGACTCATGGATTCAGAGATTCAGTCCATCATTGGACAACTCCATAGCTCTGGGCAACAGTGAGTTCTTGCTCTCATGATATTGGATTAGTCAGTGAGGCAGAGGTGAGGCCAGAGGTGACGCAGAACATTATGGTGGACAGGCATGGGAGAGGAAATCAACTCATATCATGATGACAGGGAAAGGGAGGGATAGAGGGGGGTGGGTATTTCTATTTTTTCCCAAGGGACAAAATATAAATCCCAAAGGCACACCCCCAGTGTTTCCTTCAGCCATGTACTACCTGTCTACAGCTACCATTTAGTTAATTTCTATCAGTGGATTAATTAACTGATTGAGTTAAGGCTTTCATAATCTAATTATTTCCCCTCTGAACTTTCTTTATTGTCTCACACATGAGCTTTCGGGGGAAACCTCATACATAAAACATAAGAATTCTTTTCTGTCAATTTTTGTTTCTCCTCTTCTTATAAGTGTCCTTGTTATACTGTATTAGAGCTCCCCAAAGCCACCTCATCTTGATTATATCTGCAAAGACAATTTTTTCTTTCAAATAAAGTGGCATTTAAAGATTCCTGGAGTTGCTAGGGTTTGAACATATTTTGTCCTCACCAAAACTCTTGTTGAGACTTAATCCTCATTGTGGTGGCTTAAGGCCTAAAAGGTGATTAAATCCTTACAAGTAATTAATGCTTGTTTTGCAACAGTAAGTTCTTGCTCTCATGAGATTGGATTAATCAGTGAGAGAGGGTTTATTCTAAAGTAAGTTTATGCCAAGTATTTTACCTCTCTGTATGTACCCACTCATCCCTCTCCTAAGTGATGCGATCCTGCATGTTTTAATGTAGCATAAATTTATTTTGTACTTTCTAACCTTCAGAATTATGAGTCATAATTAATCTCTTTTCTCTATGTATTATGTGGTATTTGACATTTTGTCATAGCAATAAAATGAATAGATTAAGATAAATTCTTAACAACATGACAATATTTCAGCATGAGAGTGGTCACTGTAATCATCAATATTATGTGTTAAGTTGACTAGGCTAAGGAATGCCCACATAGTTGTCAAAATATCATTTAAGTATGTCTTGGAGGTTGTTTTTGAAAGAGATTAGCACTTGAATTGGTAGACTGAATAAAGAGGATTGCCCTCAAACTTATCCAATCCATTTAGGGCCTGACCAGGATAAAAAGTTGTAGGAACAGCAAGTTTCCTTCCTGTTTGAGCTGAGATACTGGTATCCTCCTGCCCTTGGACATTGAAGCCTGGTTTTGAGGTTTTTCAGATTCAGGCTTGGATTTAAACCTTTGGCTTCCTGCTTCTTAGACCTTCAGGCTTAGATCTTGCACACAGCAGAGTGTGAGACCTCTTGGCTTCCTAATGATGTATGCCATTTACTAGAATAAGCCTCCATATATCTTCATCTGTCTTATCTGTTTTATGTATCTGTCATCTGTCTGCTTCTCCTGTTGATTCTTTTTCTGTTGAGTCTTGGCAAATGTAGCCAGGAAAGACGCAGGTGGCATAAGTGATAGTTTTTTAGACAAGAGGTATTTTCTCATTTTGTTTGATTGTTTTTTGTTTTTTAGAAAGGAGGAAGAACTAAGATCTGGGGGTTAATAAGAAATTTATTACAAAATGCTTTTGGATTCTTCATCAAATAAAATGTGTGTGCATGAGAGAACAGCACCTCTGAGGGCTATGTGGCATTAGATCCAGAAAGGAAGCCCAAGTTTGTGTCAAGATGAAGAACAGTGGCATTTAGTATTCTGTGTACCAGGCTTTGTTTTAATCATTTCAATAGTGCCCAAGCATTAGGACAGTACCCAGAGGAGTCCTGGGGCATTGCTCATGTGAGGATGCTGAATGATGTCATTTTGCTTTGCTCCTGTTCATAGATGCCTGTCACCTTTTTTCAAGTGTTCACATAGAAGCAAAGATCCCAAACTGTGTGGTGCCTGTATGGATTATGTCTTCCTACTAAGGGTAAGACAGAGAACAAGCATGGTTCCCCAAGTTCATAAGGCAGCATTGAGGAGGCATTCAGTATTGGGCAAAATGCTTTCTTTGTGATGCAGGCCAAGAATCAACCAGGCAAAGGGAGAAAGAATGAATTGAGGATACAGGTGAGAAGTTGGAGGGCTATAACCCACATGCAGAAGAGGAGGGAGTCCACCTGATTGCTGCAGCCTTATTTCACTTGCCCTCCCAGCTGGTGGTCAAAGAATATGCCTAGATTTATTCTTATCTATTTATAATTCATTATATAATTCTCAAATTCCATTCCAAATTTATTTTCTCATGTAAGCTTAATTTGCAGTTGAGCTTGCTTTGTTTTTGCTTTCTGCTTTGTTGTTTTTTCTCCTGATTTTAGCTGTATTATTCCAAGTTATTCCTTTACTCAGGTACCATTTTCCTTATTAACACCATTTTATTCTGCATACCAGAGGCTGACTTTGTAGTCTTCATATCTGTTTCATCTATTTGGCAGCCCCATTTTGTTCCCAAGGAATCCAGTCTAAAGGGCATTAACCTGGGAAATTCTCCTCTCAGTGTTCTATTAACTGGCTGATTTCAGTTACAGGTTCTTTCAATCAAAACCAAATGACTGTAGCTGGTTGTTGTAAGCATCCAAATCATAAGCTAGGAGGTTCTGGATCCTTACATTTCCTCTCAGTGGAATCCTGAGTGTGAAGCTTTCTGGGTTTTGTTTGTTTGTTTGTTTTGTTGTTGCTTTGTTTTTTGGTACCAGGGTAATTTTACCACTGAGTTACATCCTTATCTTTTTTTAATATATTTTATTTTGAGACAGGGCCTTACTAAGGCTGGCTTTGAACTTGTGATCCTCCAACCTCAGTTTCCTGAGCCACTGAGATTACAGGGGTGCTTGTAATGTACCCAGTGCTTTCTGTCTTTTAGTATTCATTAGTTTAAGATGGAAACGTATTAGTAATGGCAATATGTAGATGAAATAGTGGAACTCTTACTGTGTGAAGTTTTGGTTGGTAGAGAAACTCTTTGTACACATTGCCTGGTGGGTAAGTAGGATGAGGACCTGTGTCCCACCACTGGGTGGCTCTATGTGAAGTGCAATGGAAAGTATCTTAATTTCCTGCAAATGGGGATGAGGACAGATTGCAAAGGCCCAGAGTGCACAGGAAGTCTATACTTGTGTGACCAGGTGGATGGGGTCCTATCACCACAGGAAGTTTATATGCCAAAATCTCTAAACTTCTTTCTGTATCACTAATCATTGTGGGCTTCATTGGCAATCTTCACATTAATTAAGATATTCTTTTGTTTGTTTAATTTTTTATGGTGGTCAAATATAGATAATTGACCATTTAAAACCAATTTTAAGTGAATAGTTCATTGGTATTAAATACATTCTCATTGCTGTGTCACCATCATCATTATCTATCTTTAGAACTATTTGTTTTCCCAAAGGGAAAACTCATGGCCTTTCAACACTGACCTTTCTTTTCTGAGCTCCTGTGAGTACCATCATTCTTTCTGTCTGCATGAATTTGGCTACTCTTGATATTGCATAGAAGTAGCATCATATGGTATATGTCATGTCATGATTGGCTTATTTCACTCAGCATAATATCTCTCATTTTTAGAGAGACAGAGAGAGAAAATATATTTTATATATTCACTTTATTTTAATTGAATAAAATTAAATATTTTATTTTTTGTCAGCTCTTGGTTTAATTTGTTCTTTTTCTAGGCACTTTTGGCATACAATTTTGGCATAATATTTTCTTATTTTCATCAATCTTGTTATATTTCTTTTGCAATTTCTTTTTTTTTCTCGTAGGTTGTTTATTTCAAGGTATGTTGTTTGATTTCCACATATTTGTACATTTTTAGTTTTCTTTCAATCACTAATTTGTTTTCTTTCCATTGTGATAAAAAGATACTTTGTATGATATAGATACTTTGAATTTTTCAAAATTTATTAATTATTGTCTTATGATTTATGGTGCTAGAAAATGCTGCATGTGCATTTGAGAAAAATGTATATGCTTATTTTTAGGCCAAGTGTTTTCTATATCTTGTTAGGTCTAATTGGTTGATGATATTGGCTAAGTCTTTTAATTCATTTTGATCTTATTATATTCTGTCCACTATTGAAAGTGTGCTACTGAAGTCTTCGACCATTATTTTGGATATGTCTAATTTAAGTTCAATTTTTGTTCTGTTCATATTTTCAATTTCTGTTCAGTGTCAATGTTTTCTATTTAATTTGAATGGGTTTGATGTTTGCTACATATATATTTATTATGATTTTTTACATCATTTTGGTCAATGGATCATGTCATTATGTTATTTGCTTCTTGAAACAATTTTTGGCCTTGTCTGTTTTTGTCTGCTATTACTAATAACCATGCCTGGTTCTCCTCCAAATTTCATAAATTATCTCTTTCTATCCTTTCACATTCAACCTGTACTTTTATACTTGAGTCTTAAGCAAGTTCCTTGTAGGGCATTTAGTTCATTCGTTTTTTTTTTTAAACATTACAATAACATGTATCTTTGGATAGGATAATTTAACCCTATATTTTATTTAAAGTAGTGAATTCTACTGATAGCCTTACAATTGGAATTTTTTTTTGTGTGTGTGGGGGTACCAGGGATTGAACTCATGGACACTCAACCACTGAGGCACATCCTGAATCCTATTTTATATTTTATTTAGAGATGGGGTCTCATTGAATTGCTCAATGCCTCAGTTGCCACTTGGTAATTTGGTTTCTTCATTTTACATTTGTTTTGTTTAGTGGCTTTCTTTGTGTTTAATTGAGTTTTTGTTGTACAGAGTTTTTTAGACCCTTCTATTTTATTTTATGTGTAAATTTTATAATTTTTTATAATTATCATAGATTTTACATGTAAAATTCAAAAGGTAAAACAATCTGCTTTAAATTTATATCAGCTTAATATCATCACATATAAAACTCTTTAGTACTGTCTCCTTCATTTTTTATTATTGGTATTACAAATTACATCTTTATGTATCTTTACCAATCAACATAGATCTATAACTATTTTATGGCTTTGGCTTTCAGATCTTATAAAAAATAAACTGTAGCTATAAACCAAAATTCCAGTAATAACTGTCTTAAATTTATCCATGTCCAATTTATCTATAGCCTAAGTGTGCCAGGGTACTGAGGTGGGTTACAGACAGAACAAAGAAAGTGACTGAATACTGTATGGGAAACATGTGGTTTGCTGGAGAAAGCTTGTGAGAGATCAGTGACTGCTCCAAGAAGAGTTCAGTGCTGACAGGCTGACAGCACTTCTGCCCCTCACAGTACTTTGCTAGCTAATGGCTCTTCTCTCTCAGTGTTTTGTTCACTGGTGGCTGGCTGGACAAGTAATATATATCCTTTCCACAAAGCTCTCTGTTCCATGTCTGGCCCCACTTAGAAAAGTTTGTTTTGTTTTGTTTTGTTGTTGCTTTATGTTAAGCTGCAGAAGCAGTGATGTCATCAGCATTAGCAGGCTTAGCCTGATTACATCCTGAGGAGCAACTGGCCTGACGTATATGCAATAAAGTAGTTTTCTACAGATAGCACTGGTGTGCTGCAGTTTCCAATGTGCAAAAGAGAAAGCCAGTGTCCTTTGAGATAGTATGCATCCAGACTTTCCAGTTCAGTCTTACTTTCATTATTCCCTTAACTTGGTGAGGTATTTTGGGAACAGAGAGGGGATATTAAGGGACATAATGTATCATTGAACCTTTTTGCTTTGGGGACAATGCACCATGTACTTACATTTACTGGAGAACTTGATACTCTTATATGACTTTGAATTACTTTTTAGTATCCTTTTTTCACCTTGAAGAACTCTGCTTAGCATTTTTTGTAGGCAGATATAATTAAAATGGACTGTTTCAGCTGCTGTTTATGTGAGAATGATTCAGGAGAATTGCAAGTTCAAGTCTATCCTGGCCAACTTAGTGATGACATCTGACTCAAAATAAATTCCAAAAGGACTGAGCATGTTAGAATACTGGCCTAGCATGAATAACAACCTGTGTCCCATCTTTAGTACAGCAAAAAAGAAAATAAAACAACTTTTTTCTAGTAAGTCCAAAACCTATGATTTCAGGAGCTTTATTTTGTTCTTTTGAGTAGACCAAGTTTTATTGTTTCTTTATTTGTTGAAAATTGAGCATTAAAGAAAACAGCCACCACACTAGTTCTGTTCATGAGGAGCCCTCATTAATCAGCTTTCTTGAAGGCTAGTGCCTTCTGAGAATTCTTATGCAATAGCTTCCCTACCTGTTTGTCTCTCTTGCTCCTTAGCAAGCCTGTGTGTGCTTCCACCCTGTTTGAATTTCCCTGTGAGTCTACTCCATCTTTTTCTAAGGAATCTTAGCTATTCTATAATATTACTCAGTCAGTGGTCTCCTGCCTTAGGCATCTGTAGTTTCTATAAGAATGTTTTTCATGAATTGTACATAGTGCTTCCAATGGTTTCTCCTATTCTGAGCCATTTCTGGCTCTTTTAACTCTTAAGTTTGGTGCTTCAGGGACCAATTGCTCATGCAGAGTTGCAAATCATTCTCATTTGTCTCTCGGTTGTGGAAGTAAATGAGGAGCCAGCTGCTATACCCCCTAAACTGCAAAAAAGGGCAGGGGCAAGTAAAAATATATATTAAAAAATTCTTACCATTTTTAAAATTTCCATTGCTCTCCTATAAAGTTATTTTAGTGTTTCTAGTTGTTCAATATTTCTGTGAGAGATAAGGGCCTGGAGTTTACTTTTCCACCTTCTCATTGCCATTATTCTTCTTTATTTTTGAAATCATAGTTTTAGTAGCAAATCTGTTGCAAAAAGTGCACTGTGTATATTTTAGTAATCTATATTTTTATTTGCCTTTTTTCATGTTTTTCAACTGGAAACAAAAATATAGATTCCAGTCACTGCTGAATGAAAAGCATCTTTTCTTTGCCCAACTATCATGTACAAATGTCGCGACCCCTCGCCGGAAAGGGAACACACGACACAGGATTCTTCTTTCAGCAGTTTATTCAGGCCTTGATTCAAGTATCATCTTCTAGCGACCCCCCCGCCAAGCGCCCAAGCATAGCCTAATAAAGCCTCCCGCATACCAATCTTAAGCCGCCATGTGGATCTTTCTCATAGGGTGATAAGGGATTACGTGCCAACTCTCCATAAAAGGAGTTGTTTATCACAGGCCACAGTGGAAGCCGGCGCCATCTTCTAATGGCGGCCACGATCTATAATAATGGCTTACCACATACAAAGAAGGCTTTTGGGGCTGCATGTGGTTAATATCACTTTTACAGAGAACTAGTAGGCTGTGCTTAACTGAACATGCTTCCTCCAGGCAGCTCTGCTCCTCATTGAGAGACCACTCAATTACTCCATATTCTTCTGGAGACAGAACATGATGCCATTAAGACTTCAAGGGCACTGAAGATGCTCAGTTACCCAGCCCTGAAACCCTTCTCTTTCCCATCTGTGGTCATTTTCATGTCTTAAAATTACATTTTGTGTCTGACATTCCCTGAGGGGTTTATGGTTGTGAACTTCACTCAGGGCTAAGTGAGGCCACTTCAAGGACTAACTAAATAATCTGTATTTTTTTTTTAATTTTCCTTTTATTATTTATTTATTTTTAATTCCAGTATTGATGGTGGAAGTAACTGAGGGTCCAGCTGTAGTACTAGGACTCTAGTGCTTCACCACTGAGCTACATACCCAGCCCTTTTTTATTTTAAGAGAGTCTTGTTAAATTGCCCAGACTGACTGTAAACTTGTAATCCTTCTGCCACAGCTACATGATCACTTCTGCTGGGTAATGTTGTCAAACCTCAGTGCCACTAACAAGCTTCAGGTTGAGGCTTCTGGCAACTGTAGTTAGGATTGAGGGACCCTGTTTGTGGTGGCTTCTCAGGTCCTGGTCCACATGTCTTCCCAGCAGTGACATGGAGTGGGAAAGGCAGGATCTCCTGAGCAGGAGAGCCCAGCTCACCCCTCTTATAGGTTATGGAAGGACCAGGGTCTCAAGGACCAAGACAGGCTCTGCAGGGCCCAGGTGATGAGCCCAGTTTACACAGGAGGCAGAAAGCAGGCTGGTCTGCATCCTCCCTCAGGAGGAATAGTGGTTAACATCACTTCAATATAATTTTTAGCTATTTAGGAAATAAGATAACACAAAAACACAAAAATGCAGTTGTGCTCCAGGAACTAACCCAACTTGGAACTGCAGAAGCTTCACAGAATTCTATTCCAAATGAAAGGGTCTCTGTTGCTACCCATTCTTGATTGTTCATTATCTCATCTTCTGATAGTATATTTTAAAACAGTGTCCTATTTTTTTATAAACCACCCCCTCACTCTGCCTTACTCCCTGCAAGCCCTTCCTTCAGTCTCAACCTCTGCAGGACTCCTCCATGAGGACCAATTCTACTTTTGTCCATAAAGCCTGAAAGACTCCCATAGCTCTGCCTTGCTGTGGGATATGGACTCTCTTTCTTTTTTTGGTATTCAAGAGTTGTCATAGTGTGACCCTAATCCACCTCCCTGGACTCAACTTTCTCTTCTCTCACTTTCCTAAATGACAGTGAAAATCCATGTTTAATTCACAAAAAGACTGAAAAGTGGAGATTAGGTAAGCATATGATTAAATTTGTAGCTCCTAAGAGTATTGTGGATAACTTATATCCTTTTTGAGCAGGTTTGCATTTAAGCTGCACTGATAGTTTCTACATTGCAGGACAATCACACCCTGCAAAAGATGTTTCTGGCAGCGAAGGACCATGTATATTATCATGGTTCTAAAGATTATAAGGGAGCTGAAAAATTTCTATTCACCTAACAATGTGGTAGCTGGAGTACTGCAATGCATTATTCACATGCCAGTGGTTTTGCTGGTGTAAACAAAGCTACTGCTCTGACAGTCTATAAAATGTGGCACATACAAGTATACAGAAAGCATAATGATAAACAATAATAATCACTGTGTTACTGGAATATAGAATTACTATACTATACTTTTTATTATTATTTTAGTGTGTGCTCCTTTTGCTTGTATTTCAAAAAGTTTACTGGATGCCCTTTAAGTCGGCAGCAGCCTCATAGAGCTCCTGCTCACCATATCTCTTAATTGCATCAAGTGGTCACATCAAACAGTTGTCTTATATCATCCATTTGTATAAATGCATTCTGTGATATCTGCACAATTATGGAATACTCTGTGACACATTTCTCAGAACATGTCGCCATCATGTGCTGATGCAGGGCTGTGTTATGATATACCATAGTATTGTAGTTAATCTAATTTAGTAAATTGAGACTTAAAAATCATAAACAAGTGTGTGTTGAGCAAAGATAAACCTAATCTCTTCATAGTAATAGAAAAGTGATAGTAGGAAGTCTTATTGTCTTTTTAATAAAACATACCAAAATTATATAAATGAAATTACATTTGTTTAGGAAAAGAAAGTCTTTTAGTAAATTGTAAACATCAAAGGACATAAGGGAGGCATGTACACAGTTTCAGTTTCATATTCACTTGTGTATGACTGAATATCTTCAACACCTCTTTTAAAACATGTTATTAAAATTATTATTTTGTATTTAAAAAAAGGTAGCAGAAAGATTTGTTCTGCTTAAATTACTTGATGTGTCAATTCCTCATTTAGTACTTTTTTTTTTACACAGTAAGATTTTAGTATCCATAAACTGTAGCTGATGATCATGAGCATCAAGGCAAATGTGGGATTGTAAGTAAAGGTGGCAGAAAGAACCTGAGCCATGGGTAGCCAGTGCCCAGGAGACTGGCTTTCTGATTGATACCTTACTTGATATCTGGGAATCAAAAAAAATCTTCTAGAAAGACTATCTAAGAAAACATCTAGCCTTCCCAAACTGCATTTATTTGGTACTAATATACTCATTTCCTGCCAATATTAGCTTTTTATTTTTATTTTTTTAGTCTCCACCTTATTTTTCTTGCAGAGACCAAGAGGTATTAAACCTTACTTCCATATTATTCAGCACAGTTCCAAAACATACCTACCTTACTTTCTTGTAAATTAGGGAGGTCAACTATTTTCTGTTAGCTGATGGTGAACCCAGCACTCTACTGAGGTCCCTAGGTGTCCACCACCAGCATGTGGAAATTCAGGCCCTGAATACCCAGCTTCTGGTGTTTTAAAAACTCATGTGTATTTATTACTGTTACAGAAGATGACACTTCTCTTTATGTGTTGTTTCTTCTTTCACAATGTTCTTCATTTGCCTAATTCCATAAGTCCTGGTCCATGGTAGTCATGTGTAAAACACTATCTCATCTTCCCTAGGAGTGGTTGCAGGAGATGGGTGTCAAAGAAATCACAGTTATCTCTATTTCACCCAGGAAGGAGATTAAGAGATTAACACTCAGAGTCACAACAGGTCGGAAACACTTAGATCTTCTGGTTTCAAATATATATATATATATATATATATATATATATATATATATATATATATATATATATAGAGAGAGAGAGAGAGAGAGAGAGAGAGAGAGAGAGAGAGAGATAGGTAGAATATATATATATTTTCCCCCTACAAAAAAATCCATCACTGTTTCCCTAAGTTTATACAGACTTCAAATATAGCAGAAAGCTCTGAGGAACTTAATATTTGAGCATCTATTGCTGCCTCCTCAGAATCAGGGCACTTCCCAGGGCTGGGAATTTGGGGGCAGCAGAGCAATCTCACCAACCTCAGTTCTTCTACTCTTCTGTCATGATCACAGGACCCTGAGGGTTTTTTTTTTTTTTTTTGTATCCAGGTTTCTCCAATGTGTCCATCTTATAAACCAGAAATCTGTATACAGACCCCTCAGGGCTTGTGACCCAAGGCACGTGGGGCCTGAGGAAAGTTCAATGACATGAGAGGCAGAGCAACTAAAGACAGAGGATACTAATTGGCTGAAGTAAACCTCTGAGCAGTGGACAGTGAAAATGCCAACATTGCACTGGAACATCTACCACTCTTATGCCAGGTTCAGAAGATATCACACTCAAAATTATAAACTAGAAAGCTTCTTCAAGGCAAGAGAAAAAGAGAGTATTTCTTCCATTGTTTCTATAATACTTGAAGGATTCAAAATACCAAATAATCATGAAAATAGGGAAATCAGTAAAATAGAGCAAGGGGATCAAGGGGAGGGAAGAGGAGATGAAAGGGGATATGCTGAGAAATGAAACTGATCAAATTATGTGCATGAATGAATATGTGGACAACGAAGCCTATCATATTATGTAATTTAATATACCAATAAAAATTAAAATAAGTAAATGAAAATAAAAGATAGCAGTCAAAGTTTTTCCTTAAAGTCACCTCTTACAAGCCACTATAGAAATGCTTAAGAAAATTAGCTCAGGACAGAAATACAATGGAGGTTGCTCACATTCAGGAATTTATCTGATTTCTAACAAGCCCGACATGTGAAGTGTGAAGCAGCTTTTATGTTAGAAAGTATAATTATAAATTGTTAAAATAACCACTTGATCACATGTCAGTAAATTTTTTATGGATTTAGCTGAATGCTTGCTTAAGAATTTTCTCTGAAATGTAATAAGAAATGAGACAGTTGTACAATAAATGTGAAAAATGGTAAGACCATAACACAATCTTAGAAAAACTTGGTGTAGAAGAACATACCCCAACCCAGCCTTTCTGCATGGTTTACATTCTGTCCACAGAACTAGCCTGAGGCAAAATAGGACAAGGGTCATAAGAAGACCTTTGTCATCTCATTTCCTCAGAGATGAGTGCTTTTTTCTGATGCATCAAATCAATTGGTCTCAGGTAGGAGTAAAGGATGCTGAAATGTTAGCTCCTCTAGGAAAGCAGCCCCACCTGCTCTGCTTGCCCTGGCTCTGCAGCCCAGTCAGCACCTGTCCAGGCTGGTCACTATGTTAATATCTGTGGGAGGGCACATGGATGTGAGACCCTAATATGTGAGATGCCCCACCCATTTCAGCTAAAGACTTCTAAAGATTCAATAGCTATTAAGACTTGGGTAAATAAAATTTTAACATCAGACACTATAGGTAAGATTGAAAGGGACATTTAGAGACATAATGGCCATTTACCTGTGCCACCGTCTGGCTGGGCACAATTCATGAGCCACTTGTCAAGCAGGAATGAACTTTATTTTTAGAATGCATGCTGAACCGCGCAAGCTATCCAGGAATTCCCTCAGAGCCCAACTGCCACCACCAGCTCTTCCGGGGAGCCTCTCAACAGGCACTCTTCCTGACCTTGAGGCTGATTGGCTGGGTCATGTGGGTGGAGTCAAAAGAGTCCCCCAATGAGAAGCTCAGTGGTCTGAAAGGGCAGAAAAATAGCCCAATGAGTGTCACCAGAGAGGAGCCAATCAGCTGGAAGTTTGCTGGTGCTGCTTCAGCTGTGGCTCTCAACATCTTCCCCTCTCTATTTATTTAAACAACAAGCATGTGGCTTAGGGACTGTGCCTGTCTTAGGTTGTCCAATACTACATATGGTCCTTACCAGTCATCAGATGAGCTGACCTTAAGGAGTCCATCTCATGTGTTAAGTTGGTACCATTGCAATAGGATCTTACCTGTCATTGACTACTCGTCCAGCATACAGCCACACTTGAAGATAGGCCTTTGTACCAGTGTGTATGGGGGGATTCTTTGCCTTACCTCTCCTGGCCCTCAAATTTTAGCTGAAAGACCATCACAAGCAGAAGGGAGGAGGAAACAGCAAACCAATTGATGGCTCCTTTTAGAAAAATTGTACCACTGATGACACCAGCAGCAAAAATACCCCAGCACTACCACAAGTCACTGAACCAACAGATAGTTCACAATGCATACAAGTGATACATAGTTCAGGCAAGTTCTGCAAGCAGTTCAGTGATAGATATTGCAGAAACTGTAGTTTGGTTTTATCTTTGTCTTCACTGGCACTGGGTTGAAGATAGGAATTCTGACAATATGGCTAAAGAAAACATTATGTAACATTCCAGCAGGCACTAAAAGAAAACAATTTTCTGAAAAATTTACATTATCCTGAAGAGAATTATTAAATATAATGGAAAGGAAAGGTGAAAGTAAAAAAAAAAAAACAAAAAACAAAAAACAAACAAACAAACAAAAAAAACAGATCTTTTAAAATCCTTTTTTTGTTCACATATTAAAAGAATCCTCAATCTGTTTACCCAATTTAAATTAAACCATTTAAATCACGTGAATAAGAAAAAAAATTGGATCCATTTTTTCATGAGTGCTGGTCATTTACGATATTTGTACATAAGCACATACAAACATATAACACAAAACACAAGTGTGAACACATAACATAATACATACAACACATAACATAATAGTAAAGGCTTTGTAACATTTTACAGGTGAAATCTCCATTGCAATGTTTAAAACTCCATAGTCAAAACATAGAACTGATAAGCAAAACATTAACCTAGGTCTGTATGAGCTCAAAAAACAAAATAGAACTTTGTGATCTGGTAAAGGGCAATAATAAAATAAATATTAAAAAAAAAATCCTGGTTTCATTAGCCTCCAAGTGTGGGAGAACCACTGTCAAAGATGTAAGGATGGCCAAATTGGAGTTTTGGATATCAGCTGTTATGGATTTGAGCCAAAGAATATTCTTTTTGGTCTGTAGAAATCGCTTTAGTTAGTCTCTCTGGAATCCAAATCGGCTGCTGTTCTCCCTGTGGAAACACACAAACAGACCCCTGACTCCAGACAATCACTGGGTCATGACCATTCCATTGCCCTGTTAGAATATCCTTCCAAGTACCTTGGGCTTATGTACATTTTTTTGGACACATGTCTTTCCTCAGCAATAAGCCCTGATGAATCCAAATTTAAAAAGTTTAGAGTAAAAAGGGTTATTTTAAGTTTATTTTTTGGGGATATATACCTCTTTCCAATTCCCTCTTTTTGCTTTAATAAGTACATTTTAATAGTTTGATGAGCTCTTTCAACTATGCCTTGTCTCTGTGGATGTATGGGATTCCTGTTATATGAGTAATGGCAAATGATGAGCAAAATTGTTTAAAAGAGGTAGAAGTATAGCGAGGGGGATTATCTGTTTTTAACTGTTTTGGAATGCCCACAGTGGCAAAATTTTATAAGCAATGAGCTATAATATGTTTAGTTTTTTTCTCTGGCATGAAGTGAGCCCATCAAAAATCTGGAAGAAGTATCAACTGCAACATGCAAATATTTTAATTTTCCAAATTCTGGCAAGTATGTTACATCCATCTGCCAAATATGGTTAGGTATCAGTCCTCTAGATTGACTCCAAGATTAATTTGTGGTAAAAACGTCACACAATTTTGACATTGTTTTATTATTTGTCTACCTTTTTCCTTAGATATTTTTAAGTGCTTTTGTAAAGTATTAGCATTGACATGGAACCTTTTATAAAAAAAAATTGTAGCTTCTTCTATTGTAGAGAAAATCTATATGTTATGTGTAGTTTTATCTGCTAAATCATTGCCCAAACTAAGGGCTCCAGACAACCCTATATGTGCTCTGATATGTCCTATAAATAATGGATATTTTCTGTCCCATATTAGACTTTGTATAGTGGAAAGCAAAGAGAAAACAGTAGAGGAAGGGGAAATCCTACCAGCATCTTTAAGGGATACTATAGCATTAACTATATACTGACTATCAGAAAATAAATTAAATATAGAATTTTTAAACATCACAAAAGCTTGTAATACTGCATTAAGCTCTACCTTTTGAGCTGATTGTTTGGGTATTAAAAATGCAAAGGTTTGTTCAGGGGTAACTACTGCTGCTGTACCATTATTTGACATATTAATGAATATATTTGGAGCATTCATGATAGGTGTTTTTCTTGTCATTTTTGGAAAAAGTACAGGATGCAAAGACCAAAAAGACAACAAATGCTTAAATGGTAGTTATCAAATGAAACATTAGATTTACACATGGTTATTGCCCAAGAATTTAACTCATTAGCTAACTCATCAATTTGATCCATAGTATATGGAGTAACAATTTTATTGGGAGAAATTCCAAACATTCCCTTTGCTGCTTTTATTCCTCTGAGTATCAATTGTCCTACAGCCTAAGGATACCTAGTAAGAATACTGTTAGGAGAATAAGATAAATGTATCCATAATAATGGACCTTCTTTCCAAAATACTCCTGTAGGAATATTTTTTGTTGGTATTACAATAAATAATAAAGGCAAACTTATATCAATTCTATCCGAATGCATATTTTCCATATATGTGTCAATAATTTTTAATGTATTTTTTGCTTCAGGCATTAACATGCAGGGTGAATTTGGATCTGATGGACCTTTTAGGATATCAAATAAAGGTCCCAATTGTCCTGTTTGTTGCCGCAGTCTGGCTGGGCACAATCAGGAGCCACTTGTCAAAAGAAACTAACTTTATTTTTAGAACCACACACCAAACAAACCAGCCTCTCGGGAAAAATCCTCAGAGCCTCAACTGCCACCACCGGCTTTTTACAAGCCTCCCTCTCCCCCCACAAGCTTCTCCCCACCTCCCACAATCCTCCTGCTCTTGAGGCCGATTGGCTGGGTCACGTGGGCAGAGCCAAAAAGTCCCCCAATGAGCAGCTCCGTGGTCTGAAAGGGCAGGGAAACAGTCCAATGAGCATCACCGCAGAGGAGCCAATCAGCTAGATGTTGCTGGGGCCGAGGAGCCAATCAGCTAGATGTTGCTGGGGCCGCTGTGAGCCAATCATCAGCCGGCAGCTGGATTGCTGGCAGCTGGAAGTTTGCTGGGGCCCCTTTGGCTGTGGCTCTCAACAGTTTGTATACATAGATAAGGCCTTATTCAATTTATGTCTCCTAATAACATTTGAAAATCGTTAAGTGATTTGAGTTGATCTACTTGTATTTGAAATTTTGGTGGACAGACCATGGTTGAGGATAATAGAACTCCTAAATAATTAATAATTAATTGGAAATTTTAATTGTACTTTATCTATTACTCTCTCTAGATTATAATTTTTAATAAGTTTGTAAATGTGGCATAACATTCTAGCAATGTGTTTTTATCTTTGCGTGCTAATAATACATCATCCATATAGTGAAATATTTGTAGTCCAGATTTTGATTTAAATGTGGCTGGATTGCTTTGTTAACATAAATTTGACACATAGTTGGGCTGTTATCCATCCCTTGAGGGAGTACTTTCCATTCATATCTCTGATCAGGACCTTCATGATTCAGTGCAGGGATAGTAAATGCAAAATATGGACTATCCTCAGGATGAATTGGAATTGAAAAAAAAAAAAAACAATCTTTAATATCTATAGCTAAAACATACCAGGTTTTTGGCAAAGCAGACAATTGGGGAAATCCCCAATTGAGCAGGTCCCATAATAACCATCTCATTATTAATGGCTCTTAAATCTTGCAATAATCTCCATTTACCAGATTTCTTTATGATGACAAAAATGGGAGTATTATGAGGAGATATGGAACATTGTATAGGTTCCTCCACTAATTGTTGTTTGACCAGGTCATGGGCTACTTGTATCTTTTCTTAAGTCAGAGGCCACTGAGGAACCCATACTGGTCTTTCTGATTCCAAAGTAATTTTTATTATCTCAGTGACCCCTCCTGAAAACCCAATCCATGTCTATCTATTTCTTTATCTATTTGTATTTGTTGCACTATACTTTGTCCTTTTTCTTCCAATCCTTTTTCTTTCCTAAAACCTTGTCTAGCCATAACAGCAGGTGCTTTTGAATTGATGTTATTTGTTAATGTTAGTCCTAATTGTACTAGGACATCTTGTCCTCATAAATTTATAGGAAGATGATCCAATACTTATGGCTGTATAGTTCCCTTACATCCTTCAGGATCCTTCCAATCTAATACCATCATACTTCTATGGGGATTAATTGCCACTCCTAGGCCTAGAAGCATTTGAGTGACTTGTTGTAATGGCCAATGTTTTGGCCATTCTTGACAAGAGGCTAATGTCTTCACCTGTATTCAGTAGTCCATCAAATTCATGTCCTTGAATATTTAATTTTAACATTGGGTGAGAATATAAATTTAAAGAGAGCATAGCCCAGTCTATACTTGTGGAGCCTAATCCCCTGGAACCTCTTTCTACAGTATGACTGGAAAATCTATCACATAGGCTGAGTATTATTAATAACTGTGCTATTGTATCTCCTGATGAAATTACTGATATACCCTTTTGAGAACTGGCTATAATTTTTATTTCACCTTCATAATCAGGATTAATTACCCCAGGACTTATCATAAGTCCTTTTACGTCCCAATAATAAGCCTACTTTTCCTTTGGGAAGAGGCCCTTTTACCCTTGTGGGAATGATTTGGACTCCCAACTCTGAAGGTAGTACTGCTCTAGTGGAGGCACAGATGTCCAATCCTGCACTTCCTCTGGTTTGTCTAGTGAGGGATCTAATGGATAATGTGTCCTGGGCACTACCTAGATGGTGTTACTGGGTTCCTCCTGTGCCCTGTATATTTGTGGTCATAGGCCCCGGAGCATTGGCCCCCCTATCCATTTTTTGGCAATGGTGCCAAATGCCTTTCTCCACCATACCATGGGTAAACACCTGGTCCTTGTCCATTTTTTGATAACAGAGTACCCTCTATGATGGTTTGAGAATGTCATTCATTAGCCCAATATCTTTCTCTATGACATCATGGGCAAATACCCAGTATTCTACCCCTTTGATACCTAGTTTTGTTAAACCCTCCTCCTATGGGGGAATTCCTTTTAAAATGTCATGTTTGTTCATAATTGTAGCATGTTTTTGGCCTGGCATCTAAAGCCTGTTTTACTGCAGCTGCCAAGACTTGCCCTTGTTCATTAATGTGTCTACATAATTTAATATATGTGTTTAAATCTCCATGTTTCCAAGTTCTAATGTCCTCCTTGCACCATCTGTTTGCTTTTTCATAAGCTAGCTATTTAATTAATGGCATTGCTTGTTCTATATCCTCAAAAACTCTTGTGGTTGTTTGAATAAGCCTATCTACAAATTCAGCATAAGGTTCATTAGCTCCTTGTATTATCTTAGATAATTGACCTTGTAAATCTCCATGTCCTTGTAAAGTCTTCCATTCCCTAACTGCATCTACAGCAATTTGTGAGTTATGGCAGGATCATATGCAATTTGTTGCTGCTGACCCTAATAAGGTCCCTTTCCTAACAACATATCTAGATTTCTCTGAGGTTAACCAGCATTTCACCTAGCTGTCTCCGTGCAAAATTCCTCATTGGCAACCTTCTATACATGTATTGTCTTTCATTTAGCACAGCTTTACACATACTAGTCCAATCTGCTGCTGTCATGTTCAAATTGGTAATGGATTTGACCATGCTTAGAGTGAATTGTCCTTGAGGACTGTGGGTTGTTACAGCTTCTTTTAGTGGCTTCACTGTTTTGAAATCTAAATCATAGTGAATTTGCTGCTTTCCTGCCTGCTCAAATACAGGTCATGCTAATCTTTGAGGTGCTGTCTCAGGATCCCATCTATCAACTACGGGGGTTGGGGGCCTCCCGGCATATGGAGGTGGAGCTGTTGGTTGAACACTTATGCCCTCTGGTGATAGAAAGTTGTTAGTAGCAGCCTCCTTTTGTAACTTCTCCCCTGATGTCATTTTCTGCTTCAAACTTTCTTGTCCTTTCTGACTATCTTGAGAGGCCTCCTCTTTTACTTGATCTATAATGTCTTCTCCTTGACTAAGTAAACTAGATTGTACCCACATCCATAATAGCAATGTGCCAACTGGCAGAGTTCCTGGGCTTTCCTTTTCTATCCTTTTTAAATCTTCAAAGTATGCCCTAATTGTTCTTGATATTACTGGGTGCCTCCTTCCTCTAACAATTTACTTAACATTTTTTCAGTTTGTTTTTTACTAATTTTTAATTCCATATTTTTGTGACGAAGATACCACTCACTAAGATAATGTAAAACAAAACCCAGACAAAATGAAACAAAAATGGAACAAAAATTTATTATATCAGCCTTTCTATCCTCCTGAAATGTCCATCCGTCCTTTCTCCCTATCTGTTCCTCAGATGCAAATAGTTTTTCCTCAGATGTGAGCAGTTTTTCTTCCTTCTCACCCATCTCCAGGGACAGGCAACTTAAAACAAAAGCAAAACAAAACAAAAAAAAAGAATCTTAAAATAGCTACTCAACCTGTTGTCCTGCCCTCAGGGGCGGGCAGTTTACCTTATTACTTACATTCAATAATTCCCTGTATAGGCAACCAAAATGCTGCGGTCTGCCTGGGCACAGTTCATGAGCCACTTGTCATGAAGGAATGAACTTTATTTTTAGAATGCATGCCGCACCATGTGAACTCTCCAGGAATTCCTTCAGAGCCCAACTGCCACCACCAGCTTTTCCGGTGAGCCTCTCAACCGGCACTCTTCCTGCCCTTGAGGCCGATTGGCTGCATCATGTGGGTGCGAGCCAAAAGAGTCCCCCAATGAGCAGCTCTGTGTTCTGGAAGGGTGGGAAACAGCCCAATGAGCATCACCACAGAGGAGCCAATCAGCTGTAAATTTGCTGGGGCCATGGTGAGCCAATCAGCTGAAAGTTTGCTGGGGCCACATCGGCTGTGTCTCTCAACATGTCTGTGTGCTATAAATCATAATTGTGATTTGCTCAGGAATTATAAAGTGGATTTTGTTAAGCTATATAATCTTCCTTCCTTTTTTTCTTTCTTCTTTCCTCCCTGCCTTCTTCCCTCTTTTTCTTCTTTTTTCCTTTCTTTCTGTTTCTTGAAGTGACATAATGGCTTTTTTGAAATAAATTTTATTTTATTTTTATTGACGTGATAATTGTACATACTTGTGAGATAGAGTGTGATATTTTCACACATATACACTGTAAAGATAAAAACAAGGTAATTGATGGGTGCGGTAGCACACAGCTGCAATCCCAGTGGCTTGGAATGATGAGGCAGAAAGACAGCAAATTCAATGCCAGCCTCAGCAACATAGTGAGGCCCTAAGCAACTTAGCAAGACTTGGTGACATCCACCCTCTTCTTTTGTAATCCTGTCTCAAAGTAAAATAAATAAGTAAATAAGTAAATAAATAAATAAATAAATAAAATTGATTTAAAGGGCTGGGGATGTGGCTCCGTCGTTAAGTGCCCCTGGTTTAAATTCCCTGTACCAATACATAAGTAAATACATAGAGAGATAAATAAATAAATTAAACCAAGGATATTGACATATTCATCATTTCCAACATTTATCATTTCTTTGTTGTAAAACATTCAAAATCCTCTCTTCTAGCTATCTTGAAATCTACATTATTTTTCACCATAGTCACTGTATCCTTCAATAGAACACCAGAGCTTATTTTTTCCATCTAAATTTAACTACATTTGACTTTGTATCCATTGAACAACCTTTCTCACATTCAGCCCTACACTCCCTTGCTCTGGTAATCATTATTCTCCTCTCATTTTCTAAGAGATCAACTTTTTAAAATTTCACCTATGAGTGAGATTATGTTTGTCTCTTGTGCCTTTTTTATTTGTATTAAGGACCTCAGACTCTTATTTTGTAATCATTTGTTTATCTTTTAAGCCTATAGTCAACCAGATGACAACTCAAATTTAAAATTATAAGAAAAAAATCTCTATTTTATCACTAAAACTATAATATTAGCTTTAGATACAGAATTAGAAAAACAGTAATTTCATCTTGACATATTTTTTAATGTTTGGCTAAATATTTTTCAATGAACACCTTTTTTTGAATGCAGAGTTGGGACCAACACCCTGAAATGACTATTTTTTTTAAATAAATGCTAACAAACTTGGTGATTGTCAGTACATTCCCCTTAAAAGCACAGTATAAGATAAATGTAAGAATTAGTCCTACCATACATTGCCTCCACTAATCTACCAAAGTTTCACAGTTAGTAAAAATATCAATGCATTCATTTATTTGTATACTTTATAGTAAGCACAATAGGTCATTCTGAGGATCAGTGAAATAGCCAAACGAACAACATGTTGAGAAAGACATAGAAGTGCCTTAGTTATCTGGAGGTACAAGCATTCCAAGAACCTTCCTCTGCCCTGTGATTGTTACTCACAGTGTGAAAATGCAGGGAAAGAATCCTCTTAGGATAGGGTAGTGATTTTAATACAGCATCACCACAATCATATTTCAGGTTGCAATAGACAAGGCTCATGAGACAGAGAACAGTAACATCTAGGCCTGCTTACAAGAAATCCAGTACTTTTTTTGTCTGTTAAAAAAATGAGATGTGAAAAGTTTGTTTTAGCTAGATAATATGTTAATAACTACCAGTGCTTTGGAACCAAAAGCTGTCTCTTTTTAATACATATACTTTATATGCTATTAAAAAAAAAAAAAAAAAAAAAAAAAAAAAACTCAGGATAAATGAGGAAAGGTTGCCAACTGCTAGCATTTAGGATACCTTTTGATTGTCTCTTGTAGATATAGATATTTTCATAACAGCAAACAATAACAGTAACAAAAACATCTTATAAATATTACTTGGCAGACATTAAGTGCCTAACTTTGTGTCTGAAATATTTTGTATATATATTCAATAAATAAATAATTAAAATATAACCTGCATTTCAAATTGGCACATTAAAGATAAGTTCAAATGCATGTAAGACACACCAACCAGAAAAGAAACTATTGCTACTTGAGTGAATCATTGCTTTTGATAATAATAAACTTGGCTTCGATTTTCCTTCAAATGCATATTTATATTGTCATTTGATGGTTTATAATAAAGAATACTATACTTGGGGGAAAAAAGGAAAGAAAGCCCCATCTGTGTATAAGGTGAAAGGAAGGCTGGTGATACAGAGCTAGCTGTGTATGGTTCTCACTGAAGTAGAAGTTATACTAGGCTTTTTGAATTCAGAGTCTTTGCCTCTGAAATTTTCACTTAAAATAGGTCTTGTTTCAGGAGTTTTCAAGACCACCTCTGGGGTCAGTGATTCACCAAGAGACTCACAGAACTCAGTACATGAGTTTTATAACTGTAGGATACACAGCCTGATCAAGGGCAAGATGTGGAGGAAACTAGATGCTAGCTTCCCAGATTCCTATCCCAGTGGAGCTGCTCAGATCCTGCAACCTGTGTGGACAAACACAAAATGTTGACAATCAAGGTATTATCCCAAGCCTGGGAGACCACAGCTTTATGAAGGGGCCAACATGTAATATCCTCTGTGTAGCAAATATCAAACTTCACATCCCTAGAAGGTGTTCATCAAAATACAAATTGTTTTAAAAGCTTAGGCAAAAGAGTGCTGGGCAATGGCAATGAGCCCAGCTCAGTCATTCATGCATCTCATGGGGAACCAATAGATACTTTGTCTTCAGTGTCTTGGAGCAGTGTCGTTGAATGCCTCTCATTTGTCAGAATCAAACTAGTCATGGATGGATTTTAAATCTCCTGGGAAATAAGGCACACATAATTGATGGTGATGAGTTCATGTCTTGCATGGCACCAACAGCACATTTTGCTTTGTGAGGTTCTGAGGATATGAGTATAATGAATTAGGGCTCTGAGAAGGACCTTACTTATCAAAGGAACTCTCCAAATCTACCCCAGATTGAACCAGATGGTAAGTGAAATAAATTTCCTACCTTTTGGAGCATTTTAATGCTGAACTAAATGCAAAATCATATTATTTACAGTAAATGACATTTCACAATGAGAAAGTTTCCTAAATTTTGCCCAAATATTCTATTTTATATGTTAACTATATTCAATATATAGAGGAAGCTAATGGGAAAATGCTATTATCTGAATTTTTAAAATGTCCTCAAAACTGTATGGACCTATATAGTTCAATGCTTTATTTAGTTCCATCAAGTTGCCCATAAGATGGACATACTAAACACTTATTTAAGGCATTATATTTTATAATGCTAAATACTATGTATTTTATTCTTTTGCATAATTTGTCAAATATGGGGACCTAATTCATTTTTCAGAAAATAGATTTATGGCCATACATTAAGCTACATGCACTTTTATTTGCAATTTTCTAGTATTGTTTTTAATATGCATATATTATTTTAAACATATGGTCTTAAAGCCACTGAAAATATTTTTTTTTTTTTTGCTTTTCTTAATTTACAACCTCTTTGCAAGCAGATATAAGATTTCCAAATGTCTTATTAAATGTGTTCCTTCTGATTGGGAATAAGGCAGTACTGGTAACCTGAGCTCTTCACTTTCTGCTGAGTAAGAAAAAACAGTCTTCTTTCTTGATTTGCTGTTTTTAGCAGGAGGTAAAACTAAGCAGTAAAAACCTCCAACTTAAAATTGCATTGTAGAAGTGCTTTATTTCAGCAATATTCTAATGATGCAGTTCTTTAGACAAAATAGATGATAAGAACAGGTTAATCCCAGAGCATTTAGTACCATGTTTTCCATATCCCCATTGGCTCTGGGCTTTTATTATTCCAGAGTCAGGGAATGTGGATTCCTGTGTTTCTGTTGCTATACTTGAAGATTAGTGAAAGGGACTAGGGGATGAACTATTTTCTAAAAATAAGCAATTAAGAGTAGCATGTGTATGGCTGTTTTAATGGTGCTGATGAAATTTAAACCATCCTGGAAATAAGGGACCTTGGCCCGTGGTTACTAATTCAAGGACTAGGGAGAGGGGGTCACATCTGCTTAAACACTAGCACCTTTTACATATTAACAAGGTGAACAAGGCATTTCTCATTGATGAGGAAAAAGCATTTCACAGATATTTCCCAGTGCTTTCCAGGAAGACAAACTCAGACACCTTGGTGCTCTACAGACTCCAGCCTCCCTTGGAAGCCAGGTTCCTGCATTTCCTGCCTTTAGCTGGGAACCCCAAAGGCATAATTGGGATGTAGATTAAAGCATATGGATGTGCATAGAGTAAGTGTCTTTCTCCCTGCCTCAATCTCAGAGTGACATATTTTAAGAGCCACACTGAAAGTGGATGCAACATTTATCCTTCACATTTCTGTTGGAGTATTTTTTTTTAACAGAAAGCCTTCGTAATGTACTTTGTGATACAGTTAACTTCAAAGGAGTACTTGAATGGAGCTTTATTTACCTTTAGATTTTTAGAGGTTAGTCAACTAACTGCTTCAGAGTCAGCAGTTAAAAAACTAATGATGTGGGGCTGGGATTGTGGCTCAGCGTTAGAGTGCTCACTTAGCATGGGCCGGACCTGGGTTCGATCCTCAGCACCACATAAAAATAAAGGCATTTTGTTGTGTCCATCTACACCAACACACACACACACACACACACACACACAAAAATGATTTTCAGGTCAACAACAGTAATATACTGGGATTGATGGTGCTGTTTCTGATGCTGACATGGCCTTCGGTGTGAAACACACTACACTGTGACTGCTGGGTGCAGATGTCCTGTTTTCCCATACCCTATGATAACTTGGTTCTCCTCCACTTTTCTCTGCTTCCCTGTGGAACATTCTATTGTACAAAGCCCTGTAACTTATTAATTTACTCTTAACTTGGAAATGTCATTTGGATATTATATTTTCCCTCTTTTCTCACCTGATGATAAAAGTAGTGACATTTGCAGCCAAGGTGAGCATAAAGTCCAGACTAAAGCATTCAGGAAAATATAGGTGCAAGTCAATTATGTAGTTGCCATTTTGGTGTTTCTTAAGTTAACACAAAAGAAAAAAATTATTAATAAAATACTTGTCTAGAAAACTGGGGACTAGTCCATTGGTTTGCTATTCAATCATGTCATTCTTCTACCCCTATGCCCAAGCTATTACATATTGATCTAGTGTTTAAGAACAGTTCTGCATTTTCCTCAAATTAGATTCTCATTACTACTGTACTATTCATGTAATCATTTCTTTATTCCCTCATTTATCATATAAAAATTTGTTTGACACTGACTGCTTTAGGAAACTATGTCTGGTATAGGGTGTGAGGGATGATTTTAAAATTCTTTATTTGATTTATTAAAGTTTTATGAGAAGTTCTAAAATTATACAAAACAAGCAAAGGACATGAATAGTGAGAGAAGAGCTAGGGAGAGTATTAGTCAAATTTTCATTACTGACAAAAGATCTGAAATAATCAGCCTGTAAAGAAGAAAAGCTTATTTTAGCCCACATGTTCAAAAGTTACACTCCATGGTCACTTGACCCTATTGCTTTGGGATTGTGGCAGAACACTGCATAATGGCAGGGAGTGGTGGCACAAAGCTATTTACCTCATAGTGGCTGGGAAGCAAAGAGAAAAAGGAAATTCCTGGGGTTGCAATATCTCCTTCAAGCCAACATCCCAAATAGTCTAACTTCTTCTCACTAAACTGTATCTCTCAAAGGTTCAATGACTTCCTAACAGTGCCAGCTGAGGACAAAGCCTCTTAACATGTAGGCCTTGGGACAACATTCCAGATGCAAACTATAGCCAGTGCTCATGGCAACACAAAATATGAGAGCAGAAATTGAGAGGTTCCTTAGTGTGGGGATAGAGGGTATGGCATTGTGGGACACAGTGAGTTGTTCCCTTTTTGGGAACCTCACACACAATGAGTGGTTTCAGAACATGAGGCTTACCCAAAGGGCTCCATCCCAGGGTAAATCCCTGTGTTAGCTTGGCTGCATTTCCTCTTCCTGGTGACCTCTCATACATATCCCTGTTTTCATTTGGTTTTATAACTCTGCCACTGCTTTCCATATTTTCAGGAAGCATTTAACAGATGTTACTATCAAGATCTTTTCCTTCTTGACATTATTATTTTATTCCTTCCTTCCTTGTGTCTCTTGGACTTACCACGGTGTTCCCTGCTGAAGTGTCTGAGATACCTGATATTTAGAGTTTATCTTGCTCCCATTAAATTAGCCTCTTCTTTTTCCCATTAGTTTGGAAATGGATTCAGGTTCACTGGTTTCAAAGTAGAATATGGTCTTTGATGGAGACTTTCCATTAGCTTGATGATCTTCAAGAGGATATATTATTCTAGCTCCTTGGGTTAAATATTAGTTCCAGAAAGACTAAGTTGTGAGCCTTATCCCTGGAAGGACTGCAGCTGACATGATATCTATGTGCACCCTTAAGTTCAGCATGCAGGAGCTGTTGGCCACAACATAATATAAAATATTATTATTTTGTAACAAATAAATAACTGCATTTATTTATTATAAATAAATGCAATTATAACAATCAGCACTATTTGTAAAACAGTCACAGTGAATCCTTTAATAGTAGTGGTTCTGCCTTGTCTTGTTTTTATTAGTAGTAAAAATAATGATTCAAACACAGAATTTTGTATTTTTATTTTGACAGTAATTTAATACAATGTGGTTTATAACCAAAAGTGATAGTTATTTTCTTCTCAATTTGTATTTCCACTGCTGTTTGTATTGCAAATAATATCCAAATTACTTTTTTTTGGCAGATAAAGACTCTCAGATGCAAATTCCCTTTTCAGTTATATTTCTTTAAATTCCACTACCAATGCTATTCATTATTCCTTTTAACATTGTATATTTTCAGGGTCTCCTGGCTTGACATGTGCTTCTCCTACCTCTAAGGCCCTTCTACCAGTTCAAAACCAGGATAAAGCCGTGAGCATGGAAGTGCTGCTTAATTTCACTCTGGCAGCCTCTCAGGAAGCTCTATGTGTCTAATTTCAGCACTCCCTGCAGACTTGTCCCCAGCCTTGTATTTCATTCTAAAATCTTCTTGATTTCATTTGTCATCCACTTTCGTAAGGTTTTAATAGCATTAATGTATTGTCTGAGAACTTCAAATTCACATTCTCTGTGGTGCTGGTCTTTGAAGACCCGCCCTTTCAAGCCTGCCCATCATTCCTTTAGCTAGTTTGATCATCTTTTTCATCTCTTCTGCCCCTTCTTTTCTGACTTCTCCTTTGACATTCAGGGTTCTTGTGCAGTGTCATTCTCTATTAATCCTACAGCAACACATTCTTTTCCCATCAGTTGTATTGAACTGGCTCCATTATTTTACTGTAGCTTTATGTTTATTAATGTGCTCATTCTTTGAATAAGACCAGGAAGGAAGGAATCAGCATTGAGTGAATTGCTGGGAATGTGGGATTTGTAGATGCAGAGGTGGTGAGTACCCAGTTGTTTGTGATTCCATCATTCTTATAATTGGCACATCCTTTGTGTTTCAAGCCAGGTGTTAAGAACAAAATGAATGCCTATAATCCCAGTGGCTCAGGAGTAAGGCAGGAGGGTTATGAATTTACAGCTGCCTCAGGAACTTGGCACAGCCCTCTCTGAAAACAAAATATAAAGAGGGCTGGGGATGTGGCTCACTTGTTAAATACACCTAGGTAAATCCCTAGTACAAAAGAAAAAAAGAAGAAGAGAAAAGAATAAAATAAATGAGTGAATTGTGTAATTGACTGCTTTTAAATTTTAAGTTATTGACTGTTACAGGGAAAAAATGGGTATTATATAATAGTGTCCTTATATGATAATATTTGTAAGCCAGTTGCTGTTATTCCATAAAAATAAGGAATGTGTATTTAAAAAGTTTGGTTTTCAGGTTGGGTTCTTTGTCTCATTCTTTGTGTTAAAGTATTGCTGCAACTTGAGCATAGTTAAGTTATGTATGGAACAAGGTGAACAATATCCTAGCTGGACTGGGGGTACCTCAGCAGCAGAGAATATGTTTCACCAATTTGAAGGGTTGCATTCAATACCCAGCAACTACAGAAAAGGGGAAATAAACAACAGCAATAATAAGATGTACAATTTGTAACATTCAAATAAATACCAGGTGTCAATTTTGAAATCTACAATACTAATAATCACAAAATGAGAAGTGATGGTGTCATAAATTAAAATATCAACAACAACAACAAAAAAACAAACAAACAGTGAATTAGATTTAACATTGAAGTAAACACTAATGTCAGGTGCAACACCCACAGTACTAATAACTGCAAAAACATGAATGGTGGTAGCAAAAATTACATTAATCTAAACAGTTTTAAAATATGATAAAAATAAAGTTCATTGAGAAGGAAGAAAATAGGAAAGGAAGGCAAAAGAAAGGTTAGAATATTCCAAAAGTGAAACAGATAAAGTAGAAAAAAGGGTAAAAAGTGAAGGCCATAATGAAGTATTTGTGGTGGTGGTGGCAGGGAAACAAAAGTTTTAAACTGAAACAAAATACACTAACAGATTGATAGAGAACAAGAGAATTTAATTATTAGAGGGAGAAGCTAAGAAAAATAACCAAATAAAACCAAAATAAAACAAACAAAACCCCCCAGAAAAACCCAGTAACCTAAAAAAACAAAACAACAACAAAAAATAGTAAAAGGACAACAAAAAGAGAAAAATGATAAGAAAGGCAAAAATCTCTTTACATATGCATAGTATGAATCAATCAACATATACAACAAAAACAAAAAAAAATAATAAAAAATGAAAGAACTGTTTCTATTGACATGGCTAAAACTGTGGACCAGGACTGATGTCTACTACTTATGCCTCACTGTGCTTCTTTCCATTTTTGTCTTGAGCTCTGTATGCTTTAGAGAGAGCAAGGGCTGGGGGTGATTCAACCCTTACTCTTGTGTTGCTCAAGAGACTGCTAGCTTGAGTAACATAGGTTCCAATCTGGTTTAAATGGCTCTTAGCTTCTCTATTCACCTGGAGTGGAAAGGATTGTCTGCTAGTGTTTGATTGGCATGGACAAGTGCCTTTTTTTATTAACATCTCCTATTGTGATGTTGGTTAAATGGAAAGCATTTGAAAGTTCTCAGACCATCAATGCAGATATATACATATGACATTCACTACTCTGCACTATTTAGCTCTTTTCTGAATGTCACCCCTCAGCAGCATCTTGTGTTCATGCCATTTTGCATCAACCTGGCTCCCTGGATCTCTGGCAATTGTTCACCTTCATCCAATGGGAGACACATCTGGGTAGAGGAGGGCTGGAGGGGAAAGAGGCCAGGGTGCTCATTCCCTGACCTCTGTGGTCTTCCTTGGAGACAGCCCAGCAGAGACTGAGTTCTGAGCCCATGGCTGAAGTGGCAGCAGTTTTTCCATGACAGCCTGAGGCCAAGGTCCAGGAACATGTCTCTTTCTGTCATTTACACTTGGACATGTGGCCTCCTTCAGGTGTTCCTGGTCATCAATGTACTCTTCATCTTTATCCACACCTCTGTGAGATGTCCCTGCTCCCAAAGCCCTTCATCAACCCCTCTGTGAGTGGCATCCCTTCCCAAGGCAAAGGGATTCTGACTTAAAATTTGAATACAGACTTCTTTCTTTTTATATGAACCTCATCAGGACAACAAAGAGTCTCTGAGAAAGCACTCACCATTCATGGGCCAGTTATGGAAATGGCCCATGAAAGACTATTTCCATTCACAAAATTGTTCTTCATGGGTCATTCTACATTTTTTAGAATGTTCAAGTTACATGGAGATATAAATGTTTTCTATAGTTTAGTTAGAGAATCAGCATTTATTGATCACCCTGGAAGACAAAATACTGAGCCCTACTATAAGAATGTAAGGAATATATTATATGAGCTTAGCCTCAAGGATGCCTTATTTATACTGGGGCCAGACATTTATTCATACATAAACATCACCTGCATCACAGGGCAATGGAGTGTCTGATTCCACCTATACTAATAGGCTGGCATTCCATGGCTTAAACCAGTGTGGTTGTATGGATCATTAGAGTATTGAATTACTTTGATACTGATTGGTGAAGAGTCCTGAATGGCCCCCTGCTGCCAGCCTTTCCTTTGACATTATCTACACCTCCCTGTTCTGTTGGGAGCTGAAGTTCTTTGGGTCAACTGGAGCCCTACCAACATGGGGCCCATTCTTATAGCAGTCTGTGCTATTTTTGTGGTTAAGTTTTTTGTTTTTGTTTTTAGTTTTTTAGTTTGTTTGTTTGTTTGTTTTGTTTGGTACCAGGGATTGAACTCTGGGGGACTTAACCCCTGCACCCCAGCCCCAGCCCCATTTTTTTTTTTTTGTGTGTGTGTGTGTGTGTGTGTGTGTGTGTGTTTTATTTAGATATAAGGCCTCACTGACTTTCTTAGCACTTTGCTTTTGCTGAGTCTGACTTTGAACTTAGGATCCTCCTGCCTCACCCTCTTGAGTGGCTGGGGTTACAGGCATGAGCCACCATGCCTAGCTCTGGTTAAGATTTTGAATATCATCCAGTGCATCCAGCTCTGATTTAGGTTTTTGACATTTTGGAGTTCATCATAGAGTTTTTGCATAAATTTGAATTTTGGAAAATTGTGCATTCATTATCTTGTCTATTACATTTTGGCATCCCTTACGTTTTCCATTCCATTTTCATTTTCTTCAATCTGGAACTGCCCCACCCCATCTGTACCCATTCTGTCATTCAGTTTTCAAATTGTTAGAGCTGTTATGTCATCAAAAACATTAAAATAATGAGAATGATGTCAAGTGCTGCTGGACTGTGATGGACTCATGTGAGGGCCCCATATTACAGGGACATAAGGCCAAGTGTTGCCATGGGAGAAGGCAGAGTCCACCTTCTCTTCCTCTCTGTAGAAAGGGGTGTGTAATAGCTTGGGCTGCCATAAAAACATGCCATGACAGAGTTGATTAAACAATAGAAATTATTGACTCAAATTTCTGGTGATTATAAGGCTGAGATCCAGATGTTGTTAGGGTGTTTTCTTCTCAGAATTCTCTCATGGAGTTTTATATGCCATCTTCTCTCTATGTCCTCACCTGGTTTCCTTATCATGTGTCTTTGTCCTAATCTCCTCTTTTTCATATGTACATATATTAATATATTTATTTATTATTATCTCATACTAGCTGTATATATTAATGTGTTTCATTGTGTCATTTTCATACATTCACGTATCATGCATTGATCTTCTTTCTACCCTTGCTCATTCTCCCCTTTCCCTGCTACCAGCTTCATGGTCCCAAATGATCCTTCTTTCTAAATATCTTTTTTGGTTTTTGATTTCCACATATGAGAGAAAACATGCAATAGTTGACTTACTGTATCTGAATTATTTCATTGAACAAGATCCACTTCTATCTGTTTTCCTACAAATGATAGAATTTCATTTTTCTTTGACTGAATAATACTTTATCATGTATACTTACTATATTTGCTTTATTCATGCATCTGTTGATGGGCACCTTGGCTGAGTCCATGTCTTACCCATTGTGAATAGCGTCACTATAAATATGATTATTCAGATGTCTTTTTATCATTTGCTGATTTCATTTCCTTTGAATAAATACCCAGCAGTGCTATAGATGGGTCATATGGTAGTTTTATTTTAATTTTCTAAAGAACATCCATACTGTTTTCTATAGATGTTGTAATAATTTACATTCTTATCAACATTGTATATGGTTCTGTTTACTCCACATCCTTACCTTCTAGCGTTTTTTTCAATCTCTTTCTTCATTACAGTTTTTTTTTTTTTTAATAATAACTATTCCAACTGGAATAACCATCTTACACAACTGGTTTGGTAGGTTTGATTTGCATTTCTATAATGGCTAAAGATGTTTAGCTTTTCACATATATTTATTGACAATTTGCATTTCTTCTTTTAAGAAGTGTAGCAAAGATTGCCTCTCATCCTCTCCATTGTCTTTCACTGTGCTGATTATAGTCTTAGCTGTGCAGAAGTTTTTTTGTTTTTTGTTTTTTAATTCTATGCAATATTGTTTGTTCATTCTTATTCTGATTTCCTGTGCTTTTAGAGTCATAACTTGGAAATCTTTGCTTTTGCCATGATCTTGAAGTGTTTCTTCCATGTTCTTTCTAATAGTTTTGAAGGAATCATCTTACATTAAGGTCTTTAATCCTGAGTTGATTTTTTTTTACAGGGTGAGAGAGGGAGATCTTATTTCAATGTTCTACATGTGAAAAGCCAGTTTTCCCAGCATAATTTGTTGAAGAAGTCTCTTCTTTCTTGAATGTTTTGGCACATTTGTTGATAATCTGTTGCAATGTGTATTTATTTCTTAGTTCTCTGTCCTGTTCCTTTACTCTACCTGCCTCTATTTTTATGCCAATACTATTCTGTTTTGTTACTATGGCTCTTAGGTATAATTTGAATTCAGGTATTGTGGTGCATCTAATATTGCTCTTTTTGCCCAAAATTGCTATAGCTATTCTGGGTCTTTATTGCTTAAATACGAATTTTAGATTTTTTTTTGTTTCTATTTCTATGAAGAATGTCATTGGTATTTTGCTGGGGATTGCAGTGAATTGTAGATTGCTTTGGGTAGTATGGACATTTTAACAATACTCATTCTCCCAATAATGAATATAATAGGTGTTTTCAACTTCTAGTGTGTTCTTCAGTCTCTTTCTTCAGTATTTTTTAAATTTGCATTGTAGAAACTTTTCTTTTTTTAAAGAGAGAGAGAGAGAGAGAGAGAGAGAGAGAGAGAGAGAGAGAGAGAGAGAGAATGTTTTAATATTTATTTTTTTAGTTTTCGGCAGACACAAAATCTTTATTTGTATGTGGTTGTAAGGGTCGAACCCATCGCCTTGTGCATGCCAGGTGAGTGTGCTACTGCTTGAGCCACATCCCCAGCCCCAGAAACTATTCACATTCTTAGATTTATTCCTCAGTATTTCTTCTGCTTTTTCTTTTCCTTCTCCTTCTCCTTCTCTTCCTCTTCCCTTTTTTCCTCCTCCTTAATGTTTTTGAATGAGATTGTTTTCCTGATTTCTTTCTCAGACAATCCATTATTGGTACATACAAAAATGACTGATTTTTAAATGCATATAAATATTGAATCTTACTTCATTGAATTTATCAGTTTTACTTTTGATGGTTTCCCCCCATGTTTCTAGGTATTCAATCATATCATTCACAAACAGTGCTAATTTGATTTGCTACTTTCTCTTATTCCTGATCTTATAGGAAGCACTTTAGGCTTTTCTCAGTTTAGCATAATATACATCCTTCACTGTATTGAGACATGATCCCAGTAAGTTTAATTTATTCAGGGTTTTCATCATAAAGAGATGCTAAATTTTATCAGAGGATTTTTTGCATCAATTGAGATAATTATGTGATTTTTATCCTTGTTTATTACATTTATTGATTTGTGTTTGTTGAACCATTTCTGCATCATCGGAATGAAACAAACTTGGTCATGGCATACTATCTTTTTAATGCACTATTAAATTATATCTGAAAGTACTTTATCCAAGATTTTTGTATCTACATTTTTCAGAGATATTGGTCTGTAGCTGTATTGTTCTCTTGTGTCATTTACAGGTTTTGTTAGTAAGATAAAACTGGCTTCAAAGAATGAGTTTGAAAGCTTTCTTTCCCTGTTTTATGAATTAGTTTGTGTAGCATTGGTGTTAGTTCTTTTAAAATTTGGTAAAATTTAGCAATGATTGCATCTGGTTCTGTGATCATTTTTTTTCTTCTTCTTTTTTTAAACAAAATATTTTATTACTGCTTCAATCTTAATACCTGTCATTAATTTATTTCGGTGTTTTATATTCTCTTGGTTTCATTTTGGCACGTCATATGTATCCAGAAATTTTTCCATTTCTTCTAGATTTTCTGATTTATTTCGAATAGTCCCTCCCCCCCACCCCACCCCACCCCACCCCACACCCCCCCAAAAAAAACCTTTCATACTGATCTTTTGAATTTCACTCTACCTGTTGTTAAGATTAGTTTTTTTTTTTGGGGGGGGGGTGGGGTCCAATTTTGTTTATTTTGGCCATCTTTCTTTTTGTCAGTTTAGCTAAGGGTTTGTCAATATTATCATTTCAGCAAACCAACTGTTTCATTGATGCTTTTTATTATTCTTTAGTCTCTAATTCATTTATTACTTTTCTGATCTTTACAGATTTTTTTTCTTCCATGGATTTCGGATTTGGTTTGTTCTTGTTTTTAAAATATTTTGTAATATTATGATGAATGATGATGTTATTTTTTTATTTTTTTATATAGGCATTAATTCCTATAAACATGCCTGTTAATACTATTTTTTCCTGTTCTGGTAGTTGTGGTTCCATATCTTTAGATACAAGGGATTTAAAAATTTCCCTTCTGATTTCTTCTATGACCTACTTTCACTTAGTAGTGAGTTGCTCAATATCCATGTTTTTGTGTAATTTTTACAGTTATTTCTAGTTCCGTTTCATTGTGATCAGATAAAATTAAAAAAAAAATCATTCAAAAAAATTTGGTACAATTTGCTCCATGGCCTAATATATGGTCTATTTGGGAAAACATTTGTGTGTGTGTGTGTGTGTGTGTGTATGCTGAAGAAAATAATATATATTTTGCAATTGTTGCATGGAGGATTTCTATAGTACAATGTAAATCTGATGTTTCTTAAAAATTTCTGGATGATGTATTTATTGTGGCCTATGTTTCTATTTCTCTCTAATTATGTTGTTTTTAAAAATTGGTTGTTCCAAGACATTGCTTATGTATTTATAAAAATTATGCCTTTTTTATGAATTGTTCCTTTGATCAATAAATAGTGATCTTGATTCTCTTCTAATTTTGTTTTGAAGTCTCTTTTGTCAATGATAAATGTAGCTACTCCCTTTTTTCTTCTGGGTTTTCTTTGTTAGGAACATCGTTTCCATTCTTTTACTCTTGGTGTGTGTATATCTTTGTACATGAGGTAAGTTTCTTATACACAGAATATTATTAGATCTTATTTTTAATTTTTTTATTATTTTTTATTCTTTTTTAAATTTTTTATTGTTGGTTGTTCAAAACATTACATAGTTCTTGATATATCATATTTCACACTTTGATTCAAGTGGGTTATGAGCTCCCATTTTTACCCCATATACAGATTGCAGAATCACATCAGTTACACATCCATTGATTTACATATTGCCAAACTAGTGTCTGTTGTGTTCTGCTGCCTTTCCTATCCTCTGCTATCCCCCCTCCCCTCCCCTCCCCTCCCCTCTTCTCTCTCTACCCCCTCTACTGTCATACATTTCTCCCCCTTGTATTATTTTTTCCCTTTCCCCTCACTTCCTCTTGTATGTACTTTTGTATAACCATGAGGGTATCCTTCCATTCCCATGCAATTTCCCTTCTCTCTCCCTTTCCCTCCCACCTCTCATCCCTGTTTAATGTTAATCTTCTTCTCATGCTCTTCATCCCTACTCTGTTCTTAGTTACTCTCCTTATATCAAATAAGACATTTGGCATTTGTTTTTTAGGGATTGGCTAGCTTCACTTAGCATAATCTGCTCTAATGCCATCCATTTCCCTGCAAATTCTATGATTTTGTCATTTTTTAATGCAGAGTAATACTCCATTGTGTATAAATGCCACATTTTTTATCCATTCTTCTATTGAAGGGCATCTAGGTTGGTTCCACAGTCTTGCTATTGTGAATTATGCTGCTATGAACATCGATGTAGCAGTGTCCCTGTAGCATGCTCTTTTTAGGTTTTTAGGGAATAGACCGAGAAGGGGAATAGCTGGGTCAAATGGTGGCTCCATTCCCAGCTTTCCAAGAAATCTCCGTACTGCTTTCCAAATTGGCTGTACCAATTTGCAGTCCCACCAGCAATGTACAAGTGTACCCTTTTCCCCACATCCTCACCAGCACTTGTTGTTGTTAGACTTCATAATGGCTGCCAATCTAACTGGAGTGTGATGGTATCTTAGGGTGGTTTTGATTTGCATTTCTCTGACTGCTAGAGATGGTGAGCATTTTTTCATGTACTTGTTGATTGATTGTATGTCCTCCTCTGAGAAGTGTCAGTTCAGGTCCTTGGCCCATTTGTTGATTGGGTTGTTTGTTCTCTTATTGTCTAATTTTTTGAGTTCTTTGTATACTCTGGATATTAGGGCTCTATCTGAAGTGTGAGGAATAAAGATTTGTTCCCAGGATGTAGGCTCTCTATTTACCTCTCTTATTGTTTCTTTCGCTGAGAAAAAAACTTTTTAGTTTGAGTAAGTCCCATTTGTTGATTCTAGTTATTAACTTTTGTGCTATGGGTGTCCTATTGAGGAATTTGGAGCCCGACCCCACAGTATGTAGATCGTAGCCAACTTTTTCTTCTATCAGAAGGCATGTCTCTGATTTGATATCAAGCTCCTTGATCCATTTTGAATTAACTTTTGTGCATGGCGAGAGAAAGGGATTCAGTTTCATTTTGTTGCATATGGATTTCCAGTTTTCCCAGCACCATTTGTTGAAGATGCTATCCTTCCTCCATTGCATGCTTTTAGCCCCTTTATCAAATATAAGATAGTTGTAGTTTTGTGGATTGGTTTCTGTGTCCTCTATTCTGTACCATTGGTCCACCCGTCTGTTTTGGTACCAGTACCATGCTGTTTTTGTTACTATTGCTCTGTAGTATAGTTTGAAGTCTGGTATCGCTATACCGCCTGATTCACACTTCCTGCTTAGCATTGTTTTTGCTATTCTGGGTCGTTTATTTTTCCATATGAATTTCATGATTGCTTTCTCTATTTCTATAAGAAATGCCGTTGGGATTTTGATTGGCATTGCATTAAACCTATAGAGAACTTTTGGTAATATCGCCATTTTGATGATGTTAGTTCTGCCTATCCATGAATAGGGTATATTTTTCCATCTTCTAAGATCTTCTTCTATTTCTCTCTTTAGGGTTCTGTAGTTTTCATTGTATAAGTCTTTCACCTCTTTTGTTAGGTTGATTCCCAAGTATTTTATTTTTTTGAAGATATTGTGAATGGAGTGGTTGTCCTCATTTCCATTTCAGAGGATTTGTCGCTGATATACAGGAATGCCTTTGATTTATGCGTATTGATTTTATAGCCTTCCACTTTGCTGAATTCATTTATTAGCTCTAATAGTTTCTTTGTAGACCCTTTTGGGTCTGCTAGGAATAGAATCATGTCATCTGCAAATAGTGATAGTTTAAGTTCTTCTTTTCCTATTTTTATGCCTTTAATTTCTTTTTTCTGTCTAATTGCTCTGGCCAGTGTTTCGAGAACTATGTTGAACAGAAGTGGTGAGATAGGGCATCCCTGTCTTGTTCCAGATTTTAGAGGGAATGCCTTCAATTTTTCTCCACTCAGAATGATGCTAGCCTGAGGCTTAGCATAGATTGCTTTTACAATATTGAGGTATGTTCCTGTTATCCCTAGTTTTTCTAGCGTTTTGAACATAAAGGGATGCTGTACTTTGTCGAATGCTTTTTCCGCATCTATCGAGATGATCATATGGTTCTTATTTTTAAGTCTATTGATGTGGTGAATAACATTTATTGATTTCTGTATATTGAACCAGCCTTGCATCCCAGGGATGAATCCTACTTGATCATGGTGCACAATTTTTTTGATATGTTTTTGTATCCAATTTGCCAGAATTTTATTGAGGATTTTTGCATCTAGGTTCATTAGAGATATTGGTCTGTAATTTTCTTTCTTTGAAGTGTCTTTGTCTGGTTTAGGAATCAGGGTGATGTTGGCCTCGTAGAATGAATTTGGAAGTTCTCCCTCTTTTTCTATTTCCTGAAGTAGCTTGAAAAGTATTGGTATTAGTTCCTCTTTAAAGGTTTTGTAAAACTCTGCTGTATACCCATCCGGTCCTGTGTTTTTCTTAGTTGGTAGTCTTTTGATGGTTTCTTCTATTTCCTCAATTGATATTGGTCTGTTTAGGTTGTCTATATCCTCCTGACTCAATCTGGGCAGATCATATGACTTAAGAAATTTATCTATGCCTTCACTATCTTCTAATTTATTGGAGTATAAGGATTCAAAATAGTTTTTGATTATCTTCTGTATTTCTGAAGTGTCTATTGTGATAATGTCTTTTTCATCCCGTATGCTAGTAATTTGAGTTCTCTCTCTTCTTCTCTTCGCTAGCATGGCTAAGGGTCTGTCGATTTTGTTTATTTTTTCAAACAACCAACTTTTAGTTCTGTCAATATTTTCAATTGTTTCTTTTGTTTCAATTTCATTAATTTCAGCTCTGATTTTAATTATTCCTTGCCTTCTACTTCTTTGGCTGTTGTTTTGCTCTTCTTTTTCTAGGATTTTGAGATGAAGTATGAGATCACTTATTTGTTGTTTTTTTTTTTTTCTTTTTTAAAGGAATGAACTCCAAGCAATGAATTTTCCTCCTAGAACTGCTTTCAATGTGTCCCATAGATTCTGATATGTTGTGTCTGTGTTTTCATTTATGTTTAAGAATTTTTTAATTTCCTCCTTGATGTCTTCTATAAACCATTCAGTAACCTATTGTTCATTCTCCAAGTGATGTATGCTTTTTCCTTCCTTCCTTCTTTTATCGTTGATTTTCAGTTTCATCCCATTATGATCAGATAAGATGCATGGTATTATCTCTACTCCTTTATATTGTCTAAGAGTTGCCCTGTGACATAATATATGATCTATTTTTGAGAAGGATCCATGTGCTGCTGAGAAAAAAGTGTAACTTCTTGATGTTGGGTGGTATATTCTATGTATGTCAATTAAGTCTAGGTTATTAATTGTGTTATTGAGTTCTATAGTTTCCTTATTCAACTTTTGTTTGGAAGATCTGTCTAGTGGCGAGAGAGGTGTGTTGAAGTCTCCCATGATTATTGCATGGGGGTCTATTAGACTCTTGAACTTGAGAAGAGTTTGTTTGATGAATATAGCTGCACCATTGTTAGGGGCATATATATTTATGATTGTTATGTCTTGTTGGTGTATGGTTCCCTTAAGCAGTATGTAGTGTCCCTCTTTATCCCTTTTGATTAACTTTGGCTTGAAATCTATTTTATTTGATATGAGTATGGACACTCCTGCTTGTTTCCGAAGTCCATATGAGTGATATGATTTTTCCCAACATTCCACCTTCAGCCTCTGTATGTCTTTTCCTATCAAATGCGTCTCCTGTAGGCAGCATATCCTTGGCTCTTGTTTTGTGATCCATTCTACTAGCCTGTGTCTCTTAATTGGTGACTTTAAGCCATTAACATTTAGGGTTATTATTGAGATATGGGTTGTTCTTCCAGCCATATTTGTTTATTTCTGTTACTAAACATGGTTTGTTTTCCTCTTTGATTATTTTCCCCCCATTTACTGTCCTACCTCCCACTGTTAGTTTTCATTGTTATTTTCCATTTCCTCTTCCTGTAGTGTTTTGCCAAGGATGTTTTGAAGAGATGATTTTCTAGCTGCAAATTCTTTTAACTTTTGTTTATCATGGAAGGCTTTAATTTCATCTTCCATCCTGAAGCCAAATTTTGCTGGATACACAATTCTTGGTTGGAAACCATTTTCTTTCAGTGTTTGAAATATGTTATTCCAGGATCTTGTAGCTTTCAGAGTCTGTGTTGAAAGATCAGCTGTTATCCTGATTGGTTTACCCCTCAATGTAATCTGCTTCCTTTCTCTTGTAGCTTTTAAAATTCTCTCCTTATTCTGTAAGTTGGGCATCTTCATTATAATGTGTCTAGGTGTGGATCTCTTATGATTTTGCACATTTGGCATCCTGTAGGCTTCTAGGATTTGGGATTCTGTCTCGTTCTTCAAGTCTGGGAAGTTTTCTCCTATTATTTCATTAAATAGATTGCTCATTCCTTTGGTTTGGACCTCTATACCTTACTGTATCCCAATGACTCTTAAGTTTGGTCTCTTTATGTTATACCATATTTCTTGGATGTTCTGCTCATGGTTTCTTAACAGTCTTGCTGAGCTGTCTATGTTCTTTTCAAGTTGAAATACTTTGTCTTCATTGTCTGATGTTCTATCTTCTAAGTGTTCTACTCTGCTGGTAGTATTCTCCATTGAGTTTTTAAGTTGGTTTATTTCTTCCTGCATTTCTAGGATTTCTGTTTGTTTGTTTTTTATAACCTCTATCTCCCTGTATAGTTGATCCTTTGCTTCCTGGATTTGTTTGTGTAATTCATTGTCGATGTGATCTTTCATTGTCTGAATTTGCTGTCTAATGTCTTCCTTGATACTCCAGATCATCTGAAGCATGTATATCCTGAATTCTTTATCTGACATTCCATCTGCTGCAGCTGTTACCTCTTCTAAAGTTGAGTTGACCTGTATTGCTTGTGGTCCTTTCTTTCCTTGTCTTTTCATACTGTTTGTGTTTCTTTCTGCTTGGTGAAACTATTGTGTTTTTGAAAAAATTCCCCCCCTATATATTTATATTGCTCTTGTATAGTTGAAACGTCTCCCTTGCAGGGTCGGGCGGTGGTCTGCCTACCTTGCAGGCGTGGGCGGCGGCTCTGCTCTGCCCCTCCTCCAATTGGTGTGAGGTGTCTACCATGCCGGCGGGTCGCTGGGCTTATTCCGGGCGTGGGAGGCCTCTCTGCTCTTCCCCTACTCCAATTGGGGTGACATGTGTATCATGCCGGCAGGCCACCGGGCCTGATCCGCCAGTCGATCGCAGGTCTGCCTACCGTGCAGGCACGGGCAGCAGCTCTACTCTGCCCCCCCTCCAATTGGTGTGACTTGTCTACCACACCCGCGGACCTCTGGGCCTGTTCCTGGTGCAGGCAAAGGCTCTGCTCTGCTCCTACTCCTAATGGGGTGACGTGTCTGTCGCACCGGCAGGCCACTGGGCCTGTCCCGCTGGTCAGTCACAGGTCTGCCCACCTTTCCGGCACGGGTGGCGGCTCTGCTCTGCCCCTACTCCAATTGGGGTGTCGTGACTACCACGCCGATAGGTCGCTGGGCCTGTTCCTTGTGCGGGTGGCGGCTCTGCTCTGCCCCTACTCCAATTGGGGTGACGTGTGTACCACGCTGGCAGGCTGCTGGGCCTGATCCGCCCATCTGTCGCAGGTCTGCCTACCTTGCAGGCGCGGGTGGCGGCTCTGCCCTGCCCCTCCTACCACGCCCGCGGACCGCTGGGCCTGATCTGCAGGTTGGTCGCAGGTATGCCCACCTTGCGGGCGTGGGTGGCGGCTCTGCTCCACCCCCTCTCCAATTGGGGTCACGCGACCACCACGCCGGCGAGCCGCTGGGCCTGCTCCGGGTGCAGGCGGCAGCCCCGCTCCTCCCCTCTGGCTGGAAGACAAAGCGAGAGAGACTCATGTGTCTGTGACTCACCCTACCTACCAGGAGACCAACTGTTTCTGTCGCCGCTGGTATTGATGAAGTTCTCTCCTCCACTGCTTTCTGATGACATCAGATCTCTGCCATGTTGGTATCCTATGCAAATGGCAGCATTTCATTCCCTTTACCAGGTGACCAAAGCAACGGGTGAGTCCTGATCGGCCCTCACAGGCCCCATCTCAGTCCTGTTGCCACTGCCCACAAAGGCTCCATTGGTATTTACCTCCACAGTACTCAGCAGGACCTGGACCGAGAAGCAGTTTGTGCGGGCTCCTTAGCCCTGGGCCAGAGCAGTTCCGGGAGCCGGAACTCGGCCGCTCCATGCTCGGTGTATGCTCTGATAAGAGCAGGCTCCAAGAAGCAGTTTTTCGCGGGTTATTTAGCACTGAGCCTGAGTAATTTGTCTGCAAGCCGCAGGCGAATGGCAGCCTGAAATTACCTGTTCTATGGCTGAATGAGCTGCGATCAGTCAAAAACAGGGATGGTGACCTCAGCTCTCCAAGATGGTGGCCGCTGGCCTCCTCTGTGGTCTGACCGGTGTGGAGAACTGAATTGGACCACTTCCTTCCCCCATCTCAAACCCGGTATTCAGCACTTAGTACGGTAATTGCACAGCTGGCAGAAGCCCATGGAAAGTGCAGCTCTGTATCCCTGTGTCGCTATCTCCTCGTTTCCCAGGGCGCGCTGCAGATTCTAGCCGTGGGGCTATTTGCTGAATAAGCAGTGTGACCCTCCGTGCAGACAAATCTCTCATGTTTGAGTCCCCGTAGCAGATCCTCGTGTGATGGAAATCCTTCCTCCAGGTTCCGGAGCACCCCACTATTGCTGGAAATTCCTAACAAGATAGCCTTTAGCCGTCCTGACTTGTCATTCTCCCACACAGTGACACGGCACACGGGGGCAATGCACTCCCCTTGCCACCATCTTCCCCTTTAGATCTTATTTTTTAATACATTTGGCCAATCTGTATCTTTTATATGGAAAATTAAAAACATTTACATTCAGGATGATTATGAAAAAGTATATATTTTTTTTCCTGTCACTTTGTTCTTTTTTCTTCTGGTGGTTTTTAATATTCTTTGTTTTTTCCTCCTAGAAGTTTGATTGTCTGTTATATTGATAATATAAGTTACTTTACTATTTATCATTTGCATGTCAACTCTTCTTGTTGGATTTAATTTTTTTACATTTACTGATGATTTTATCTTCCTCTTCTGAGTATATTATTCCCTTTTGTATTATCTTAGTTTTTCAGTACTTTGACAAAATATCTGGGAAAATCTCTTATTTTGCTTCTTAGTTACAGAGGTATTATTCTGTGGTTGGCCAGCTCCCTTCCTTTGTGCCTAAGGTAGAGGCAGAACATCATAGCAGAAATGCTTGGCAGAAGAAATCTGCTCACCTCTTGATAGCCGGGAAACAGAGAGAGTGATAGTAAGGGGCTTGTGACAAGATATAATCCTCAAGGTCCCACCCCCAAAGACCCACTCCCTTTAACTAGATCCCTCTTCTTACAGTTTCTACCACCTCCCAGTAATTCATTCATATTATTAATCCATTAATGGATTAATCCACTTAGGAAGTCAAAGTCCTCTTGATTCAATTATTTTCTAATGGTGGTACCTCTAAATACTTCTACATTGGAGATCAAGACATCAGAGTATGCACTTTTTAGGAGACATTCTGGATCCAAACCATAATGAGTGTCTTCAATGATGCTGGTCTTGTGGTCATGCTTTTATTTATTCTTAATCCAAGGTCCTTATCTTTTCTTTTTGTCTTGAAGACTAACACTACTAGTCATATCAGTCTTTTTTAACATTACACCCCTAACCCAGACTACGATTTTCTTTGCAAAGATCACCAGTCAGAATGGATTATACTAAATCATCAAAAGGACTTTATTACCTTAATTACTTATTTAACAGACCTATTGGAAAATCAAGTCACATTCTGCAGTATTGGTGTTTGAGACCACATAAGAATTTGGGGGTACATAACTCAAGTATAATAGGCAGGAATGGAGAGTTTGGTTGTCTGTGGTGAGCATCAGGGACCTCAGCATCAACACAGTGTTTGTAGCAGGGATACTCATAGGAGCTGTGGATGAAGGTGGGGTGGCATGGCTGGAGAGGCTCTGCCTTTGTTTCCCCAGCAAGGGACAATATGTGACTTCATGCATGAGTCAGTAAACAGCCAAAGGACAACCAAGGCCTCCGAGACTTGTCAAGTGGTTGGTTGATTGTCAAAAATGAATGACATTATTAGTAGTCAGACATAATTTGGATTTAAATCCAAAGTGGATGTTCAGAATAGTATTAATTTTGAGTCCATGTGACATAACCTAGAAGACAAAACTAGTGTGATGTCACTCATTGGAAGTAAAATACTGACTGAATTCATCCTTGAGTCTAATCTGATGTTTACAGTGATATTTTTTTAAAATTTATTTTTATGTGGTGCTGAGGATCAATCCAATTGCCTCACATGTGTGAGGCAAGCACTCTACCACTGAGCTATTGCACCAGCCACAGCCCTTTTAACCTTCTTTATCTGCAGTCCTCATAAATGGATTCAACTAACCTCAAATCAAAAATATTGACAAAGAAAAATGTGTCTGTATTGAACACATACAGACTTTTTTCTCCTTGCTATTTTTTCTGTAAACAATACTAATAACAATTTACTTGTGCTCCAAGCCCATGAGAGACATGAAGGGGCAGGGCACAAGGCCTCCCAGAACACACTGGGAACCCTCCTTCTGTGCACTGTTTCTGCAGTCTGGCTGGGCACAAATCACAAGCCACTCAAGCAGGAACAAACTTTATTTCTGAACTCCCATGAATGCCACATATGCAGCCTTCTCCTGGGACACACCACACACTAACCGGAAATCCCTCCTCTGGCACTTCCCCAACCAACGGGAACTCCCCAGGAATCCCCATGAGAACTCCAAAGTAGCAGGTAGAGGTGGACAGCAGGGGTCTAATATACAATTGAGCTTAACATAACCATCATCATCTCAATAGCTTGCTGGTGTCATCTGTTCTGTTCTGGCAAAAATGCCATGCCTCATCCCAACTCAGCTGTGGCCCTCAACATCTCCCCCTTTCTGTTTAATTAAACAACAAGCAATGTGGCTTAGGGACTGTGCCTTTTAGGTTGTCCAGTACTACATGTGGTCCTTACCCATCATTGGATGAGTTGACCTCAAGGCGTCAGCCTCCTGTCGTAGGCTGGTACCATTGCAATTGGATCTTACCTGTCACTGACTACTGGTAAAGCATTCAGCTATACTTGTGGATAGGTCTTTACACCAGTGGGGGGGTGAGGTTCTTTGCCTCACCTCTGTTGGCCCCCAAATTTGGCCTTGGTGCCAGTGGGGGATGAGGTTCTTTTCCTCACCTCTCTTGGCCCCCAAATTTTAGCAGAATGACCATCAAAGCAGAAGTGAGGAGGATACAGAAATGCCATGACACCAAGCCAACTGATGGCTCCTTTAGAAAAATTGTACCACCGGTGACACCATCAGCAAAGATACTCCATCATTACCACAATTTGCTGCACCAACAGATAGTTCAGAATGCATACAAGTGATCCATAGTCCAGGCAAGTTCTCCAAGCAGTTCAAAGCAGAGGAATTTATTAATATGTTCATTTTCTCCCAAAGAAAATCAACTCCTTGATTGAGCATCACTTGTTGAGTTACAATATTTATTGATGCATCAGTTTATACAGTTTGTTGTGATAGATATCGCAGAAGCTATAGTTTGGTTTTATCTTTGTCTTCAGCAGCACTGGGATGAAGATAGGAATTCTGGCAATGATGGCTAAAAAATAATTATGTAACACTCCAGCAGGAACTAAAAGAAAGCAATTTTCTAAACAATTTACTATCCTGAATAGAATTAGATATAATGAAAAGGAAAGGTGAAAGTAAACAAACAGATCTGTTAACCTCCTTACTTCTTAACATAGTAAAACAATCCTCAACAGCTGTTTACCAAATTTAAATTAAAACATTTAAATCACGTGAATAATAAAAATATTGGATCCATTTTTTCATGAGTGCTCCTGATATATGATATATGGACATATGCACATACAGACATACAACACAAAACACAAGTGTGCACACATAACATACAACACATAAGACAATAGTAATGGCCTTGTAGCTTTACACAGGTGAAATCTCCATTGCAATCTTTAAAAACTCCACAGTCAAAAAATAAAACTGATCTGAAAGACATTAACTTAACCTAGGTCTGTATGAGCTCAAAAACTAAAATAGAATTTAATAATGTGAGAAAGGGCAATAATAAAATAGATATTGAAAAAGACATCCTGGTTAGCACCTGGGTTTGACTCTTTTTTGGATATCCCATCATTTTTCCTGTAACATGCATAATGGGTTTGACGGTATTCCCACAAGCAAGCCTCAAGGTTTTTTACATTTGAAATAGGCTTTAATGGTGTTCTTTATTCACTAGCCTCCAGGTGTGGGAGAACCACTGTTGCAGATGTAAGAATAGCCAAGCTGGAGCTCTGGATATCAGCTGTTATGGATTTGAGTCAAATCATCTTCTTTTTGGTCTCTAGAAATCGTTTTGGTTAGTCTCTCTGGAATCCAAATCGGCTGCTCTTCTCCCTGTGGAAACACACAAACAGAACCCCGATTGCAGACAATCACTGGGTCAGGACCTTTCCATTGTCCTGTTGAAATATCCTTCCAAAGTACCTTAGGCTTATGTACATTTTTTGGACACATATCCATTTCCACAACACTAAGCCCTGATGAATCCAAACTTACAAAGTTTAGAGTCAAAAGGGTTATTTTAAGTTTATCTTTGGGGGATATATACCCCTTTCCAATTCACTGTTTTTTTCTTTAATAAGTATATTAATAGTTTGATGAGCTTTGTCAACTATGCCTTGTCCCTGTGGATTTTATGGGATTCCTGTTATATGAGTAATGCCAAAGGTTGAGCATAATTTTTTAAAAGAGGTAGAAGTATAACCAGGACCATTATCTGTTTTGGAACGCCCACAATGGCAAAATTTTGTAAGCAAAGAGCTATAATATCTTTAGTTTTTTCTCTGGCATGAAAGGAGCCCATCAAAAATCCAGAAGATGTATCAACAGTAACATGCAAGTATTTTAATTTTCCAAATTCTGGCAAGTGTGTGACGTCCATCTACCAAATATGGTTAGGTATCAGTCCTCTAGGATTGACTCCAAGATTAATTTGTGGTAAAAATGTCACACAATTTTGACATTGTTTTATTATTTGTCCAGCTTGTTCCTTAGTTATTTTAAAATGCTTTTGTAATATATTAGCATTGACATAGAATCTTTTATGAAAATTTATAGCTTCTTCTATTGTAGAGAAAATATGTATGTCATGTGTAGTTTTATCTGCTAAATCATTGCCCAAACTAAGGGCTCCAGACAACCCTGTATGTGCTCTGATATGTCCTATAAAGAATGGATCTGTCCCAGGTTACACTTTGTATAGTGGAAACAAAGAGAAAACAATAGAGGAAGGAGAAATCCTACCAGCATCTACAAGGGATACTATAGCATTAACTATATACTGACTATCAGAAAATAAATTAAATACAGAATATTTATACATCACAAAAGCTTGTAATACTGCATTAAGCTCTACCTTTTGAGCTGATTGTTCGGGTACTAAAAATGTAAAAGTTTGCTTAGGGGTAACTACTGCTGCTGTACCATTATTTGACACATCAGTGAACATATTTGGAGCATTCATGGTAGGTTTTTTTTTTTTTTTTTCATTTTTGGAGAAACTACAGGATGCGAAGACCAAAAAGACAACAAAGGATTAGATGGTAAATGATTATCAAATGAAACATTAGATTTACACATGATTATTGTCCAGGTATTTAACTCATTAGCTAACTCATCAATTTGATCCATAGTATATGGAATAATTATTTTATTGTAAGAAATTCCAGACACTCCCTTTGCTCCTTTTATTCCTTTGAGTATTAATTGTCCTACAGCCTCAGGATAACTAGTAAGAACAGTGTTAGGAGAATAAGATAAATGTATCCACAATAATGGACCTCCTTGCCAAAATACTCCTATAGGAATATTTTTTGTTGGTATTACAATAAATAATAAAGGCAAACTTAAATCAATTCTATCTAAATGCATATTCTCCATATATGTTTCAATAATTTTTAATGCCTTTTTTGCTTCAGGTGTTAACATGCAGGGTGAATTTGGATCTGATGGGCATTTTAGGATATCAAATAAAAGTCCCAACTCTCCTTTTGGTATGCCTAGATAAGGCCTTATCCAATTTATGTCTCTTAATATTTTTTGAAAGTTGTTAAGTGATTTGAGTTGAACTATTCATATTTGAATTTTTGGTGGATGGACCATGGTTGAAAATAATAGAACTTCTAAAAAATTAATTGGAAAATTTAATTGTCCTTTATCTATTGCTATCTCTAGATTATATTTTTTTAATAAATTTGTAAGTGTGGCATAACATTCTAACAATGTGTTTTTATCTTTGCATGCTAATAATACATCATCCATATAGTGAAATATTTGTAGTGCAGGATTTTGATTTCTAAGTGACTGGATTTCTTTGTTAACATAAATTTGACACATAGTTGGGCTGTTATCCATCCCTTGAGGGAGTACTTTCCATTCATATCACTGATCAGGACCTTCATGATTCAGTGCAGGGATAGTAAATGAAAATATGGACTATCCTCAGGATGAATTGGAATTGAAAAAAAAAATCTTTAATATGTATAGCTAAACATACCAGGTTTTTGGCAAAGAAGACAATTGGGGAATCCCCAATTGAGCAGGTCCCATAATAACCATCTCATTATTAATGGCTCTCAAATCTTGCAATAATCTCCATTTACCAGATTTCTTTATGATGACAAAATTGGGAGTATTATGAGGAAATATGGAACGTTGTATATGTCCCTCCACTAATTGTTTTTTGAGCAGGTCATGGGCTATGTATATCTTTTCTTTAGTCAGGTGCCACTGAGGAACCCATACTGATCTTTCTGATTTCCAAGTAATTTTTATTGTCTCAGTGACCCCTCCTGAAAACCCAATCCATGTCTACCTATATCTTGATCTATTTGTATTGGCACTGCTATACCTTGGTCTTGTTCTCCTAATCTTTTCTCTTTCCTAAAACATTGTCTAGCCCTAATAGTGGGCACATTTGGATTGATGTTATTTGTTAATGTCAATCCTAATTGATCTAGGACATCTCGTCCTCATAAATTTATAAGAAGATGATCCAATACATATAGCTGTATAGTTCCCTTACATCCTTCAGGATCCTTCCAATCTAATACAATTGCAATTCTATGGGGATTAGTCACCACTCCTAGGCCTCAAAATGTTTGAGTGGCTCGTGGTAACAGCAAATATATTGGCCATTCTTGACGAGATATTATACTAAGTTCTGCACCTGTATCTAGTAGCACATTAAATTCATGTCCTTGAATGTTTAGTTTTAACATTGGGTGAGAATCTAAATTTAAAGACAGCATAGCCCAGTCTAAACCTGTGGAGCCTTATCCCCTGTTACCTCTTTCTATACTACTAATGGAAAATTTATCATGCAGGCTGGGTATTATTAATAACTCTGCTATTCTATCTCCTGGTGAAATTACTGACATACCTCTTGGAGAACTAGCTATAATTTTTATTTTACCTTTATAATTGGGATAAATTACCCCAGGACTTATCATAAATCCTTTTAGTGTAGAAGAATTGCATCCCAATAATAAGCCTACTGTTAGTTGGGGAAGAGGTCATTTTACTCCAGTGGGAATGATTTGAACTCCTATCTCTGTAGTACTATTCTGGCGGAGGCACAGATATCCAACCCTGCACTCTCTCTGGTTTGTCTGATGAGTGATCTAATGGATAATGTGTCCTGGGCACTACCCTGATGGTTTTGCTGTGTTCCTCCATTGTCTCATATATTTCTGGTTGTGGGCCCCGGAGCATTGTGCCATCCTGTCCTTTTTTTGGAAATGGAGCCTGATGCTTTTCTCCACAATATTGTGGGTAAACACCTGGTCTTTGTCCATTTTTTGATAAGGAGTACCCTCTATGGTTGTTTGAGAACAGCATTCAGTAGCCCAATGTCTCTTTTTATGGCATTGGGGGCAAATACCCAGTATTCTACTCCTTTGATATCTGTCTTTGTTAAACCCTCCTCCTATGGGGCAACTCCTTTTAAAATGTCCTCTTTGTTCACAATTGTAGCATGTTTTTGGCCTGGCATCTAAAGCCTGTTGTACTGCAACTACCAGGACTTGCCCTTGTTCATTAATGTCTCTACATACTTTAATATATGTGTTTTAATCTCCATGTTTCCATGGTCTAATGGCCTCCTTGCACCATCTGTTTGCTTGCTCAAAGATTAGCTGTTTATTTAATGGCATCAGTTGTTCTGTATCCCCAAAAACTCTGGTAGTTGTTTGAATAAGCCTAACTACAAATTCAGTGTAAGGTTCATTAGCTTCTTGTATTACCTTAGATAATTGACCTTGTAAACCTCCATGTCACTGTAAAGTCTTCCATGCCCTAACTGCATCTGCAGCAATTTGTGAGTATATAGCAGGATCATATGCAAATTTGTTGCAGCTGACCCTAATAAGGTCCTTTTCCTAACAACATATCTAGATTTCTCTGAGGATAATCAGCTGCTGCATTTCACCTAACCATCTCCATGCAAAATTCTTCATTGGCAACCTTCCATAATGGGTATTTTCCTCCCTTTAGCACAGCTTTACACATACTAGCCCAACCTGCTGGCATCATGTTCAAGTTGGTAATGGATTCGACCAAGCTTATAGTGAAGTGTGCTTGAGGACCATAAGTTCTTACGGCCTCTTTTAACTGCTTCACTGTTTTGAAATCTAAAACATAGTGAATTCCCTTCCCTCCTACCTGTTCAAATACAGGGCATGCTAATCTTTGAGGTCCTGTCTCAGGATCCCATCTATCAACTACAGGGATTGTTGGGCCCCATAGGCGGAGCTGTTGGTTTGACACTTATGCCCTTGGTGATAAAAAGGTGTTAGTAGCAGCCTCCTGTTGTAACTTTTCCCCTGATGGCTTTTTCTGCTCCAAACTTTCTTCCCCTTTCTGACTATCTCAAGAGGCCTCCTCTTTTTCCTGATCTAATATGTCTTCTACCATAATCTGAACTGAAATCTTTGGACAAGGCAAACAAAATCATATCATCATCCACAATGGCAATGTTCCAACTGGCAGAATTCCTGGGTTTTTCTTTCCCCTGTCCTTTAAGTCCTCACCATGATGGTCCCATTGTGATATATTCAACAACTCCTCCTTAAAAAGCCATGGGCTACATTTTTGTATTGTATCAACATATTCCCTGACTGTTTTTGGTTTTACTGGGGTGCCTCCTTCCTCTAACAATTTACTTAACATTCTTTTGGTTTGTTCTTTGCTTATTTCTGACCCCATATTTCTGCTACAAGGATAACACAACTCAAAGATATAACTCAAAACAAAACTGAAGCAAAATGAAACAAAAATGGAACAAAAAATCATTGTATTAATTTTCCTATTTTTTTGAAATGTATATTCATGGTCTATCTCTATCTCTTCCTCAGGACCAAACAACTTAAACCTTGAGCCAACCATTTTTTCCCAGTTTGCCTGAGAAAGTTTTAGGGATAGGCAGCTTGAAACAAAAACAAAAGACATCAAAACAAGAACACATTGTTTTTTGAAATGATCACCCATTCTCTCGCCTTTCCTCAGGGGTGAGCAATTTCACTTACCTCCGAGCTTCAGGCGTTTCCTGCATGGGCCACCAAATGCTCCAGTCTGGCTGGGCACAAATCACGAGCCACTCAAACAGGAACAAACTTTATTTCCAAACTCTGTGAAAGCCACACACGCGGCCTTCTCCCGGGACACACCACACACCAACCAGAAATCCCTCCTCCAGAAATCCCTCCTCCAGTACTTTCCCAACCAATGGGAACTCCCCTGGAATTCCTGCGAGAACTCCAAAGTAGCACAAGAACTACAAATTAGCAGGCCGAGGTGGACAGCAGGGGTCTAATATACAATTGAATACACAGCTTAACATAACCATCATCATCTTAATGGCTTGCTGGCATCACTTCTCATCCATTCCATTCTGGCAAAAATGCCATGCATCATCCCGACTTGGCTGTGGCCCTCAACATACTGTGACTATGACACTTTGGCTGTAGAACATCCTGATTTGGGGTTACTTGAGGCAGTGATTGAGACTAAATTCTGACCTGTGGAGGTGCCCTCTTTCTCAGGTGGGGTGCTCAAGGTGCACTGGAAAATACCTGGGAGAGGGGGCCTGTCAGTGATTCACTGATAGTGATCCAGGGGCTGAGGTGACAATGATGGCCCACTGGTATCACTAACCAGACACAATTTTCATCATTTTTCATGAATTAAGTAAATTACCATGTCCTTAGAATTTAGATGTGGAAATAAAAGGCTTGCCCTGAATCACACAATGGGTGTCAGGGAGGTGCTCAAACCTGCCAGGATGGCCTCTTCTCCAGAATCACTATGGATTTATGGACACTTTGGGAGTGTGGCCAGGACTCCTGATCTTACAAATATGCTCAGGGGGCCCTTGGCAGGGTCTACCATTTCCTCCTTATTATAAATGCAAAAAACACTTATGCCCCTCTGCTCACCCAAGGAGCAGCCTCTGGGTCAGGTAGTTGTTATTTGTTCTCCACCTTCCATGAGATAACACAGAATTCCCTGTGGGAAGGACAAGCCTCCTGGTTATGGAGGCTCATACACTCTAAAGTTGAGAGATGCCTGATTTTCTAATTAGCAAAGCATAAGAAATCTCTAGTTGTCCTTGTGAACAAAGTATTAATGAACAAAGAGAAGTAGACATTTCCAGAGCACTTTTGATCATTTTAACATCTTAACATGAAAAGCCCCTCATGCAAAGGGGGACTCTGAGAGGACTTACTCTTGTCCTTGGGTAATGTTGAGTGTGTCATACACACCCAGGGAGGTACCAGTACTGCAGGTATCCTGAGTGCATCTGATGGCAGAGGACAGAAGGAAGAAACTGATGTTTAACTGGTCTGTGGGATTGAACTATCCTTTCTTGTAAAGGAAAAATAAATATTTTTCAATAAACCTGAAATCTATGGCATCACTAAAAGAGGAGGGAGAGTGCAGGGCAGATAATTTTTTTAGCAAGAAAATATGCCTTACACCTGCATAATTTGGATTATGAATATTTTTAGTTAGAGAACTTAAGCACATAATGCATTATTGGAAGAAAATTCTAAGAAAATCATCTTCATTACATATAAAAGTGTAGTAATGAGTTACTAATATTGTTTCAGTGAATATTTTGTTGAAATATTTAATAAAATGAAATCAAGAGTTGAATCCCATTGGCATTATTAAGTAAACATTAATAAAGTGGGATGGGATATATTTACAACGATTGCATTTTCCCATTATAATTTTATTCATATTTTAGTAAGATTAACAAAATAAAGACATCAGAACGTTCACCTTGCTCACACTCATGGTCACTACCACAACTCAGTCAGTCATGGAAATTTAATATTATTTTGATTAATGACCATAACAACTTTATTTAGGTTACAGTGGGCCACGAGATAGTGATGGGCTTGGAGAAAGCAGTGGGACAGGAAATGGCAGTGGGACAGGAGATGGCATTGGTACAGGAGAAGGCAATCAATCTTAATAATATTTAGTTTTTATGTCCATATTATTATAAAATAACTTCCCATTCATTTAGATCTTTTTTGATTTATTCCATCACAATTTTAAAGTTTTCCTCATACAGATCCCTACTCTTCCACCAGTGGGTGCCTGTCCCTACTGCCCCACACTTCCTGCAGGAAGGGGTTCCTTTGGCATGCCTTTCCCTGCACACACTTAGCTCACTGGAAGCCATCTGCCCCAAGTCAAATGGGGAAATGCTGCACTTGCAATTGCCAGCTTCTTTGAATCCCCCAGAAGTGTCATATGTCAGTGTCATGAAAAGACATGAGGCTGGTGGTGTTGGCAAGTGGCAGCTACCAGTCACTTTCTGAGTAGACCAGGGTGGGGGCATCTACTGCACCAGAGGGCATGCTGGGGCTCTACCATGAGCAAAGCCATAAGTAGGGCATGTGAGGGTATATTCACTGGTCCTCATCTGGGGGATACATCCTAGGCACCCAGAGTATATGGGAGTTACTGGCCCAAGAAGCCAGGGCTGGGCCTGGCATTTGGCCTCTGCCGACCAAGTGCCAGCTGACCAGCCCACATTACTTCCTCCAGGATGCTACCCAGGAATGAACCCTGATTCTTGGTTCTGACCTGAGAATGTTCCATTGGGCTTCACCAGGGTGGGACCCAAGCCACACCTGTGGGAGCTGTAGAGGGAACCAAGTTCAGTAAGTGCCTGCTGGGGGACACTGTTCATGTTCACAGCACTCCTGGGAACTCAGTTTAGCATCCCCATCCTAAGAGGAGAAAATAAGGCTCTTAAAGGTTTTCAAAGACTGCTTCAATCTTTTAGCTCTCCAGCAGTAGGGGACAAATCTTGCTCTTGTCTGCCAGTATGTGACATCTGGTTCAGGCCCAGTGCAGCCTGTCTCTGAGCCATGCCAGGGCTGCTCTTCACCTCGTGGCCTACCCACTCCTATGCCACCCTTGTCCCTGGGCCCATCCCCTCTTTCCCTCCTGCTCTGTTACGTACTCCTGCCCTGCCATCCTCCTTGCCCTGAAGATGCTGTCTCTCTTGATTCCCACACAGCTGCCTGCAAAGCTGTCTTTTTCCTAGTGCTGCCCTGTCCCCTGTCATTCCCCTCTCTTGAACACCACTCATTTTGGCAGGTGACTGGGGAATGAATCAAGGGACTGAGGCAGCAGAAGCCAGAGTGTGTGCCCAGATATTATGGCAGTGGTAGAGGGAGGAGTGAGTCCCAGCCCCACTGGACCCAGCAGGTCCTTCCCTCTTCCCCTTCCCTGCTAGAGGCTGAATCCAGATCCAATTGATTCTTCAGGTTGATTGGCTCTTTCTCCCTTCCAGCAGGAAGGATACTGCATGATATTTACCCATATACTTAATTGATACCCAAGTAATTTGTCATGGAGATCTCATTATATGACAAGTGGATCCCCTAAGCCATTTATGTCTGTGCCTCAGAAACAAGATCAGCAAGTTAATAATGGGCTCTTAGTCACACTGTTCCCTGCTGGCATTGAAAGAGAATTTCTGGGAGATGTGACAGGGCACTATTGAGGAGAGATGGTATCTTCCTAAGGCCTTGGGGTGAATGAAACTTTATGAGTCCCTGGAGCTTCTATACTTCTACAGAAGGCCCCAGCCTCAGTTTTCCCACCTGGTGTTTTCCCTCTGATAACAGTGCCTTGACTTTCCACTGAGAAACCCCATTTCTATATGTTGGTGGAGGCTGACTTTGCACGTGGATCTAGCCACCCTGAGCCACAGACATGCTCAGAGAAAGACCTGTGAAAGGCTGGGCCAGAGAAGGTGCACTGCCTGGGGTTTCACCTGGAGCCACTTAGCAAGAACACCTCATGCATGGGGTCACTAGATACAGAAGTGAGGAAATTTGGGGCTGCTTCTGAGCCCCCACATGGCAGGGCTCATATAGAGCCAGGAGGCAGCCAGGCCATACAGTGTTGGCTTACCTTGGACCCAGTTTTGCTTCAGGTGGTTTCTTTGACACATGACCTGTAAGTTCTGATTACACACAAGGCAACATTGCTAGTACACCTGCATGCTCTTGTCCCAGGATTTGTCCACTTGAGAGACTGTGAGGAGTCCCCAGGGAAGATTACAGCCTAGTCAAAGTTCAGGCCTAGAGCAGGGTATGCTTGAGGATGGTTACACTCCTCCCTCAGGGGTCTGCTAACCATGCTGGGGCCATGGGCAGGAGAAACTAACAGAAGGTGATAAGTAGTGAAGCTGGAGGAGGGTCCCCAGCACCTCGAAGCCCAGGCAGACATCCCAGTCTAGTGGTGCCATTGTTTGGACCTTGAGTGTCCCTGAGAGGCCCATGTGTTAGGCTTGGTCCCCAGCCCATGGCCCTATCCAGAGGTGATGGAACCTGTAGAAGGTGGGTCTAGTGGGCCATCCTAGGTTGCTAGGGATGTGCTCTCCTGGCATCTTTCTGTTTTCTTTTTGGCTGCCATGAAGGAAGCAGCTTCATTCCTGTCATGATGTGCTGCACTGCCACAGGTCCAAAAGTAATGGGAACAGGTGACCATGGACTGAAACCTCTGGAAACATGAATGTTCCCTCTTTTTAAAGTGATTTTCTTAAGTATTTTATCACAATAACAGAAAGCTGCCTAACACAGTGGGCTCAATCCACATAAAACTGTGGGCCCAGAGGAGAATCCAGCAGGCCCTCAAAGCAGATGGGCTTCAACATGATGACATCCATCAGGGCAGTTCATATCTAGACTGTTGACAGACATCTGAAGTCTTATGCAAGTTAACAACAACAACAACAACAACAACAAAAGCTTCAGTCTTAGGTTTCCAGCTAGAAGATCAGGACTGGGGTTCTGGCTCTGAGGCAGGGGCAGATTGGGCTGGTATTTTTGCCTCTCAGTATTAAACCAGGGAATTGTCCAAAACATAGGGCTCTGTGGGATGTGGGAAGGAGGGGATGCCAACCAGAAGCAGACGGAAGAACTTCCCAGGCTGGAGTGAAGGGAAGTCCCTGATGGTAAATTGTGTGCAGGTGTGAAGATGACCATGACAGATGCATACCTGAGGAAGAATGGCTCCATGTTGCTTATCTTTTGCTGTGTAACAAGTTATCCCAGAACATATATTTACTATCACACAGTTTCTGGGGGACAGGCATCTGGAAGCAGAATGGTGGAGGACTCTGACTGTAGGTATCATGAATTTGCTTGAAGCCAAGAGGACAGCCAGGGCACCATCCTCCCACGTCTGGGGGCTTGCACTCCGAGCCAAGTGGACCCATTCACAGAGTGGATTATGATGGGGCAGGGTACCTCCCTCAAAGCAAATGCCAAAAGGAGAAAGCAGAGAGGAAGAGAAAGAGGGGGATAGACAGAGAGAAATGGAGAGGTAGAGAAAGACAGGAAGGAGGAAAGAGAAAGAGGGAGAGAAAAACAGGAAGAAAAAGAAATGGAGAGTGAAAGAGCAAAGCAGAGAGGAAGAGAAAAGGTGGGGAGAGAGGGAGAGAGAAAGGGGGATAAAGAGAAACAGGGAGAGAGTGGAAGGGAGAGCAGGGGGAGGGGAGACGACATCCAAGACAAGAGCCACAGTGTTTTCTCTAACCTAAAGAGGAGCCAGGGAGAGAGCTATGCCTTCTTCCATCCTCTGTTTGTCATACATACCCACCCTGTGCAATGCAGCACTACAAGAACACCAGTTCCAGGAGGGCAGATCACTGGGCCATCTTGGAGGTCATCTGCCACAGGCTCTAGAAAAAATTAAGCACATAGATGGACTGATGTTTTCAGTACAAAAAAGAGATTCATATTCCATTTCATTCCATGGTAGGGTTTGGGGATAAGTAATGGGCACATAGAAAATACCCTTCCCCCAAATGAGGCAATTATTAAATCCAGGAAAAACTAGAGTTTGTACAGAGATATAATTACAACACATTATTCAGTGGTAACCAGTGTATGCAAAGAATCATCTTGTACTCACTGAACCCTTAATAATGGGAATGGGAGGAAACAGGATGAGTGTGCTGTGTGTGTACACATGTGTGCATGTATGCATCTGGGATCCGTGAGAGAACTTTGCCTCCCCACAGTGGGATGTCAATGGATAATTTATAAGTCTGAAAAGGAAAGGAAAAAGCAGCCATAACATTGCTATTCAGAGGTAAATACAGAAAGAACTGGAGTAAATATCAGGAGGATGGGGAAAGCAGGAGACCATGCAAGAGGTGCTGGGTTCCATCCCAAGCCCCACAGAACTATCTGATCATCCAGACTGTGCACATTTATGGCTCTGTTTAAAGAAACACACACACACACACACACACACACACACACACACACAATTTAAATCACCAAAATCAAAACCCAAAGCACCCAAGCTGTCTCTTCCTGGGTCTGGGACCCCAAATGTCCTCCTCCTCCTCCTCCTCCTCCTCCTCCTCCTCCTCCTCCTCCTCCTCCTCCTCCTCCTCCATAGGTGTGCTAGGTCTTTCCACTCTTTTCTGGATCTCATCTTGCACATCTGGCCTGCTACCACCTCCGGTTGCCCTCTGCAGGGCCTCACAACCTTCCTGCACTGGCCTCTGGTGTCAGAGGCTGAGGGTCTTGGTTGCCTGGCTGGGGTGGGGCAGAGCAGGCTGTGCTCCTTGCCCACCACTTGCCTGCTACTCACTGGCATGACAGTGCAGCCACCTCTGCTGTCATTAGTAATTGGCAAAACTGTATAAGTGGCTTGGCCAGGGGAGTGCAAGGGGGGCCACTGGGCAGCTTGGGTTGCTGATGGGGCAGGAGGGACAGGCCCATGAGCTCCCACCCCACACAGGCCCCTAGTGGTACCCCAAGTTCCTCACCTCTCTGAGGGACCAGAGACTGGGCTGCCTTGGGCAATAGAGGGATGTTTGAAGCTGGGGAACTGTGCCTGAAGGGAAGGGTGCAGACACTCCCTCTTTTCCCCCAAATACACAGCTTATTCTGGAGACACTGGAGTAGCTCTGCTGGAAAAAAGGCCTTGGGCCTTATATATCTGGAGTTCCCACCAAGCCAGGAGTACATCTCACTCTCCTCTCCTTTTGGGACCTCTCCTATGTTTCCTGCCAGTTATGAGCCACAATACTGCGGCAGGATGAGCCTGGACCTCTGAAAGCAGCCACCTGTGGGCAGCTTAAGTCTCTCCTGGTGCTCACCTCTCCTGCCCTGGTACACATGACTTGGGGTGTCCCAGGGTCCTGCAAATGTTCTTGAGAGCAGGTGTCAGACTAGAGGAGACAGAACTTGGGAATGTGCTGGCTGATTCTGAGCCAGACGCTGGACACACCCTACCTACCCAACAGCTTGGGAATGCCCTCCCACCTCCCACAGAAAGTCCTACTCAGGCCCAGACTTCAGATATCAGGTATGGGTGACACAAATGCCAAGAACTTCAGTGGTGACATCCTGATATGAGGACAAGTGTCCTAGAATCCTCCCCAAATGAGTAACTCTGTCCGGCTTTACTGGAGACATTAAACTCTCTTTTGAGGCCTCCCAGCAGAGCTAGTCTGTCCTTCCAACTAGTGTTGTCTGTGCCTCCTGCCATCTCTAGAAAATTCAGCAATGTTACCTTCTACCAGAGTGAAAGAGGGCTTGTGGATTGCAGGTGAATATTGGGACAGACCCAGGAGTGACTCAGTACCAAGTGTGACTCTCGCCTCAAGAAGCCTCCCCGATCCTGGTTCAGATGGGTTTAGCTTACCTCTGGGGCCTCATGACTCATGGGCAGGAGCAGTTAATACCCAGATGGCTCCTGCTTCAGTTAGTGGGGAAGTAGGTGAATGGGTGGTGGGTTTCTGGCAGGCAGCAGCCCAGTGTGGCAGGAGCACTTGCACCTGGAACTGTCATTGCAGCAGCATCTATGACCAGCGGCCAACGAGAGCAGCAGGAGGGAGACCCAACACCAAGACCATCTCTCACACTATCTAGGGTTTTCCTGAGGAGCTGTGTGGTGCGCTGTGTGTGTTCTAAAAATAAAGTTCGTTTCTTTTGACAAGTGGCTCCTGAATTGTTCCCAGCCAGACTGCGGCATTCTCCAACTCCAGGCACATACGTGATCTTGCCTATTTTTGGTGGTCAGAGTACTTTTTATGTGGCTGACTCCTCACCTGCAAGAATGGGGAGCCACTCTCTGGTAAGTTGAGAAGAGTACAGAGGCCTTCCCAGCAGGTCTGGGATAGCACAACCCAGAGTTCTCTCAGGCTGAGGGCCTCAGAAAATTTCCTGTATTTTTTTCTCATTATGCCATTGGGAAAAAACGGAAGAGGAAAGGCCTCCTAGGCCTGAAGACACACTCAGATTTGACCACCCATGTGCTTAAAACTCCAGCAATACCCTGGATGGGGAGAGAGCAAGGCTTTTGCTGGTGGATGCTCACAAGCCAACTCATCCACCCACATCTGCCCCAGAAGCCTGGTCCTGGTGGTATGTAGGCTGCTGCTGCCACCTGGAGGGCATTCTGCATGCCAGCAACCAGGCCAAGGCAGGACAGAGGCCCACTCTTTTAACAGTGTGTGTAGCCAGTCTCCTAGATGGCTTCAAGTAAACTTTATCACAAGTTACCAGCATACAGGAAGCAGTAGACTGGAGGGAGGCTTCTTGGCCATCTCTCCCAATCCTCAGCAGTCTCCAGGGCTGGGCTGTGGAAGGCAGGGTCTCAGGTGCAGACCATGCCCCCATCTCCTCCCAAAGGCCCAAGGGCCTAGTAGCACACAGGGATCTGCTTCCTGAAGAAGACAGATCTGAAAGCCCTGCACTCTGGCTGCTGAGTCCCTACAGAGAGGTCTGCAATCTGAAAACTTTAGACACAAACTGGCTCCTGGTTGCTTTACACCCCCCTCCTGCTCTGGTTTAGCTGCCTGAGCATATCAAACTTCTCCCTGCCCTGAGGCTTTTGCAAATACTGTTCCTGAACCAGGTTTTCTCTCTTCTTGAGGATGGCTTCTCTTGGATTTTCATCTTATATCTTCTGTGGAACACATACTAGTATGTGACTGGTGTCCTCTCATCATGATTGTGAAGGTGAGCCATGAGCATCATGTACTCAGGTGCAGGATGAGTTCCTTCTCAGCTGAACCAAGTGGCTCATCAGACTGCTGATTCCCTGATCCTTGAGCACCAATTTAGGTGCTGGGTATGTGGCATAGCCACACCCTGCAGTTCCTGATGCCAGCATAAGTTTTCCTCAGCACTCACTCCCAGTGTTCCTGTAAGGGCCTCTGGCTGAGGGCTGCTCCTTCTGGGCTCCTGACTGGGGACTTGTGGAGTACTTTACCATTAGAGCTGACATCAAATTATCCTCCAGACAACCTGGTATCCAGGTGCAGGAGGTTTGAGTGAGGGAGAAGCTGAGTGTTGGGCTCAGTGGCTTCTGAACAATAGACAGGAAATCTCAGGTAGAATTTCTGGAACCTCTGCATCCTCCTGTTTACCCTCCTGCCTCCAGGGCCCACTATGTCCACACCAGATTTCCCAGCAAGGGGCTCATGGACTTGCCCTCATCCCAGGGCCATATTTTCCTCAAACCACTGCTGTGTGACCTCAGCAGTCCTGAAAAGTGGTGATAATTAGAGGAGCATGTGCTGAACCCCACCTGGCTTAAGAGTTCTTGGATCCAGAACCTGTAGCAGCATTGGATCAGACACATGGCTGCCTCCAGTCTCATCTTGTGGTCCATGGAGATGTAGAGAGGCTTCTTTCTGTGGCTATGGCTCTTTAGGGCCTACAGCATGGAAAGGAGGTGAGATGCAGGAACACATGCTTCTAGGTCCCAGCCAGCCACAGGGAATAGAGGCTTTGCTGAGATCCTTGGTGGTAGCAGGGAGTTCTTGGACTCCTAGTCCTCAGGCTCCTATCTGATGCCTGTCTTCAGGCAGGGTGGGTGAGTGCTGGCATCTTTCTAGTCACCTTTCTAGTGCATGCTGCAGGGCCACAAGAGAGAGATGCAGGGGTGAGAAAGAGTGTGGATGCAGTCACAGGCAGGAGCAGCGGTCCAGAGCCCAGGCACCTGGGATGGCATGGGGTGACTGAAGGAATAACCTACAGCAACGTATTCCAGTGTGGCAGCAGCACAGAGATAGAGATGGAAGAGAGAAGAGACAATCACAGCATGGGAAGGAGTCCAGTGGCCACACAGTTTGCAAGCCACAGGATAGGATGCACCACCCAGGGCCACATGGAGGGAAGCACCCAGAGAATACCAGGTGTGCTTTACTCCATCCCAGGATCCAGGGATACAGAGGTGTCCAGGAGGTAGATTACACATCCTTACCATCCCCAGGACTATTCCAGTCACCTACTGGCTGAGCCCAGGCTGTCCACACTTCCCTGCCTTCTCCTTGTGCAGGGTACTGTTCTCCAACCCATATACCTGCAAGATATTTTTGGCTACTCCATCGCAGGGCAGCTTTGTGAGGACACTAAAGTAGTGGGCTACTCCAAAGCTTGGCAGTGGGCAGAGGTGGGTGAACTAGGGAAGTGGGGTGGGTAGCATTAAGCCATGTAGCCAGGAGGTGGGCACAGGATGAGGGATGAACAGAATCTCACCATTTGCAGAGCAGCAGAGCACTCAGAGCCCAGATTCCAAGACCCTCTCTGCCCAGACTTTATGGGTGAGGTTTAGGCAGGCCCAGTAGCCTAATTAGCATGGTCATAACACTTCACCCTGTTCTTTTTTTTAATTTTCTGGCAACTTCCTTCTTCCCCTCCACTTTGCTGCTGCCCTCGAGCCTCTGCATATGTTCCCATGGACTGGGTGCCCATGCCTAGGAACAGCCTGCCTAGCATTCAGGTCAGCATAAATTTACCCTTTGGCTTTGGGTCCATGGGGTCAAAAGGCAGTGGCCAGGATGACCATCAACATCAGCCCCCTCCTGGGTCAAGGTCTCTGTATCTGCAGAAAATGGCTCTCCTGTCTGATTATGGACAGAGGACAAACTGGGATGTGGGGTAAGGGTGGCTTGCACTTCTCTGGCCAAGCCACCATCAGGGATGGTGGTAAGGGTGGAGATCTCTGTGATCAGGCCCTGTGACTTTTCACAGTGGCCAGGTTGGCACTGGACTGTGGTCCTGGAGATGGGCCAGTGTAGTTGCTGTGGGAAAGAGAAAGGAAAGTAGTGAAGATGGCATGAAGGGGGGCCGTCGCTCTTCTCTGGGTGGGGGATCTGTCCTGTGGTCTCACTGCTGATGGTGAAAACAAGTTCAGAAAGGAGCCATTAAAGCCCAGCTGGCAGCAGATGCTCTTGCAGTAGGGTCAGACATGCCCTGTTCTGGGTGCCCACTCTGACCTTCTCTTTTGGGTGCAAGATTACCTTAGAGATAAAACATCTCATTTTTATCCATAAACAGGACCTACAAAGCCACAGAGAATCACAGTTAGTTAAGCTGACCCTCATTCCTCAGGTTGGGCTGTTCATGGGGCAGCACAAAGGGAAACTGCCTCAGGAGTCTAGCTTTTTAGAAAATCCTCTTCTTTTCTGGCTATGGGTAGTAGTGGCTTGCAGAGGGCCTTCCCTCCCCCAGGCAGAAACAGAGGGTCCACTTTCCTGTTCCTGGGATGGAGTACCTTTGTGGGGCATGAGGTCTGGATCCTTCTCCTGTAGCAACTATACCAAATCCACCAGAAAGGGCAACTCTTGGAAGGCCATAATGCCTGTCACATAGGGGGCCATCTGGCTACCCATTCAGCTCTCTTCATACACCACCTGCCACCAGGCATGCAGGTCAGCAGAAGCCTGAGGCCACCTGCTTCCTGCCTCCATTTTCTCTGCACTATTGCTCAGTTCATGGCCAACAACAAACTTCTCTCTCTGCCCCACCCATGGCTCCCTTCTCTGCCTCACCCATGGGTGGGTGCAAGATAACCTTCCCTGCAAATGGTGGTAGGGATTGAGTGCAATGTCATTTTGTAACAGGGGTTCACTTGATGCTTTGACTATATCCCTTGGTTCTTTTAAACTTTTATATTTTTTTTTTCTTTTCCCTAAACTTCTTTTCCTCAACATTTATTCTCCTTGATCTCTCCTCCCTAATCTAATTTTTCTCTGAATCACCTCTTTAAAAACCCACTGTTCCCCATGATGGGCAGAATCACTGGCTCTGGGATAGGATTCTCCTGTGTTTCTCATTTGCAAGCAAATCAATAAAACATTTTCCTTTTCCTCAAGACCTTATCTTTATTATTGGATTGACATTGAGGATGAGGACTGAGCTTCCAGTTACAATTTCAAATACCTGGGACCTGGTGTATATGAGGATGCCCAACCACCCTTCCCTGGAGCTCTTCTAATGGTGGTGGCTAGCCTCACCCCTGCTTTTCCCTTGCCCTTATGGGCCTCCTTGTAAGTCAACCCTGACTCCTCCACCACCTGCATGGGCTGCTGAAGGCTCAAAGGCAAGGCCCAGGAAGGCACAAGCATGAAGGCAGCATCCTGTGGACTCCATGAGGGATGGGGAAAGCCAGGTGTCCTGGAGGCTGTAACAATTAGGTGTCAATACTGGCTTTATTAAAAGACCTCTAATTATATGGAAAGGTGGGTGTGCTGTAAGAGAGAGGATATCAGAGAAAATAGGGGTTTCCAGGAACAGGAGAACTTGGAGACCCTGAGGAGGAGGGTAGTGCACACTGGTGTGGAGCTGTGGGGACAGCAGATGAACTGACTGAAGGCCCTTGACATGCTACCAGGAGTTGTGAAGGACAGAGGGCCCAGATGGCCCAGGCTTTCTGGAATGGCTGGCAAATACCAAGAGAGCTTGTAAAGTTCAGCTCCCTTTCTTAGGGCTTCTCTGGAAAAGAGACTGTTTTCAAATCCAAAAGACCCTACCCCAAAGAGGAAGAGGGTGGCTGGCTATAACCAATAGAGCATATAGGTCAATCTCTGCCTAGAGCACATGAGGATGGGGCTTTTAACTCTCTTTTCATTAGTCTTACTGGCCTGAGCTACTTTGCAACCTGATCTGTTTCATTCCCTACCGGGGGCCACAGTAACATCTGTAATAGGCTCCTCTTATGTCCTGGGCATGGGAAATGAGAAGGAGGCTTTCCTTTCTTGCTCACTGGTGTTTGGAGCTTGCATGGAGAGAGTCTAATTAATAGATATCATCATCCTATGGGGGCACAGGATGCCCCTTGTGTCCCTGTGGAAAGTCATCTGTAGGCTTCAGCAATCCAGCCTGCTTGGGTTCACTAAGAATTAGTTTCACTTGTCTACCATTAGAGTAGACCCTCCTCACTTTGGGTTATTTGCAGGTAATTTTTTTAACATGTTACTGATAAAATGTCCAAGAGATAAATTCCAACCCTCTAGGCTAACACAGAAGAGTCAGTTCTCTTACTTGTGTTCAGTTGCTAATCCAGTCTCAAAAGAGAAGTAGAAATTGTGATTTAGGAGTGATCACCAAGAGATCCAGAGGATTCAATACCAAAAATGGGGGTGGAGGTAGAGGGTTGTAGAGAATGTATGTGTAGTAGGACCCTTGGACTTCCAGACTCCAGAACTGAGAGCATTAAATCTCTGTTGTTTACAAGGCATCTGATTTGAGGCATAGCAGGCCAAATGGACTAATACAAGTGTGCAGAGGGCCACTCCTGGGCTTGTGGGGTGAGATGGCTTACTAGTAAAAGCAAGTCTAAACTGCATCCTAAGAGAAAAGTGGGAGCTGGCCAGGCATAGCATGGTATATGAGGGAGTCAAAGCTGAACTGAGTGGGCTGTGGATGTGGGGAGTAGAATATGGAAAAGATGGCAGTGGTGGGAGTGCAGCCTATAGGGTCATACTAAGCAGAGAACAGATCACAAAGGGCCTTCAAGCTACCCTCAATAAGTGTGAACTTGAATTGTCTTTAGGGCGGCACAAAAAGGTTACTGAAGTCCTATTAAGAGGACTTATGGTGACATGATCTCATTTTTTAAGGCAATCACTCTCCTAGCCTTGGGCATCAAGAAGAAGACTTGGGGTGGAGAGCCCATTCGGCTTAGTAACCTACAAAAGCACAGATTGAGACACAAACAGGAAAGGGGCGGAAGAGAGGCAGACAAGAGGGCAGATTCCAGCAAGATTTAGGAAGCTGAAAATATGGAGCTGACATTAGATAAGATGTGAGGGGAAGGGGAGAATGCAGGAAGTGACAAGAGAGTTCCAGCTTGGGCAGGTCTGGATGTGTGCCACTGAAGCTGACAACCAGATTTGGAGGTAAACATCAGACTTGGCTCTTAGCAGTCATAGAATTCCTTAGTTTACTTATTTTAATTTTCCCCCTTCAAACACTTTTCACCTGTTAATGAAATTCTAAGAAAGATAGCTGGGGGTGTGGTTTACTAGTAGAGTGCTTACTTGGCACTCTGCCAGGTACTGGGTTCCAACCGAGCACCACAAAGAGAAAAGGAAAAAAACAAAAAAGGAAATTCTACAACTTTGCTCCGGTCTTCAGTCTTCAGCCCCTGCCCGTCCCTCGGGTTACTTGCGCTCTGGGAGCCATCAAGGAAGCACAGATGTTGACACTGTCCCCTTTCACAAAGGACACCTCAATGTTCCCGACCCTCTGCAGATCTGAGAAGATGGGGTTCTGGTGCGACACCTGAGTGTCACGGTCCACCAGGAAGGCCTTCAGCCGGGCTTGCTCCCTGGGAGAACAGAGGCATCAGCCCCGTCCAGAACCTGCGGGGACTCCGCCTCCAACTGCGCCCTCCCTCGCCAGAACCAGACCTGCGCTCTGTGGTCCCCCTGCTGCGGACTGGGCAGGACCGCTGCCAGTCTTGGAAGGGGTGGTAGCCCCGCCCCTTCCCCCTGGGCTGCAGCCTAAGTTGGCTTGGGTCGCGCTCCTAAGCCTTGCAGCAAGGCATTGCTGTATCTCCTTTCCCAGCACAGAGTCTTGCAGGCTGCAGGGCCTCACCCAGCGAGGGAGAATGTGTGTGGAGTAGGAGTCTTGCACATCCAGATCAGTGTTGCCTCTTACCCCATGCTCCTCAAAGTAATGGACATTACTTCGTGCTCTCTGTGCCTGCTAGATGCTGGGGTTGCAGCTTCCTAGTGCTGCTTCACCTGGGGCAGAGATGGGTGAATAGATAGTGTAGCTGCAATTGTGCTGGGTGAAAATAATACCTCTGGGAGCTGGCTTTCATCTGGTGGTTGGGAAGGGCCTCCCACGGAGGTGATATTTAGAGGCGACCTGCAGGGTGAATTTGAGAGCATGTCAGGCAGAGGGAACAGCGGGTGCAATGGTTCTGAGATAGGAAAGAGGCGGATGTATTTGAGTCACTGAAAGGCAGCCAGTGAGGCTGAAGTATAACAATTTAACCCATAGCAATTTAACTTATATTCTGAGAAATAAGAAAAGTATATTTATAAGTCATGTAGTCTGAATATAGATTTCAAGAGGATGAAACAGAACACTGCTTTAGATTGGACTAATTAGTTTTGAGTTTGGGAAAGACTTCCTATAGCACCAACAACCAACAATCCCTAGAAAGCAGGGCAAGTTCTCAGCTTAGGGAAAAGGCATGTCCCATTTCTTGAGCACCTACCCCATGCCAGGCACTGGGCTGATGTTTATCTACTCTAATTTCTCACCACATAACTGGGAGGCATTTAGCACGTGAGAAAATGGAGACTAAAAAGGATCAAGTGTCTTTCCAAGGTCACTGAGCAGGCAAACAGGAGAGTCAAGACCTATCTATGCTTAGGTCCATCTGGGCTGTGGTGTGTCCCCTGGTTGTGTTAGAGTTAGGGTTCTGAGGAAGTAGCTGTCCTCTGGGCTGAGGTTGCATTGTGTCTTGGGGTACAGGTAGTGATTGGGAAGGAATCACTTGGGAATCAATTGAGAAGGAAAGACTTTGGTGGGTCCATGTGAAGGGAAAGGCAGCCCATGGCAGATTGTGGAGCCCCCAAGAAAAAGTAGCCTCAAGAGTGGAGAGGGCTGCTGCATGTGCAGGGCCCTCAGTTGGTTCTCTGAAATGCTCCATCAGCTGAGAAGCAAACAGGCTCAGTGTCCCTAACAGGGAAGGTCTAAGTTTTGCTAGCATTTTCTCTTAGGAAAAATCATTTAGGCTTGTTTTTCTAACTGGACCTGTGATTCTGAAAGCTTGAGCATATGCTTAGTGAACTTAAAGGGGTCAGAACATTGCAGAATATGATGTGAGTGCCAATTGCTGCTTGAACCACTGGTACTCAATTCCAGGCCTCAGGGCTTCTGTCCCATCAAGCACTCTGCAGGCACTTTGACATGGCAGCCTCACCTGTTGCTTCTGGCATCATATCAGAGATACTTTATATTTGCACACTGGTGCTCCTGGGCATGCCAGAACTTGGGTAAGTTTGGCTGGTCCTTTTGACTGATATTTTGCTTGCAGTGATTATCAGTGGAAGTTTGTTTTTAAGTTGGAACTGCCTTAACATTTAGGAACAGCTGAAAGATCTCATGACTGTCTCAACATGTGGAAAAATCTTGTAAGCATTTAGGATGGAAAGGACTTGAGGGCAATGACTTGAAGTTCTATTTCTTTCACTGCCATTATTTTCTGTCACCAGGAAGTCTTCTGCAACCTACAGCTTCACTCTCTGAGTTAGTTAGTTTTCATTCTTACTCCTTGGTAGCTGAAGCTGTGCTGTTTCAGTGGTGTCCCTTTAAGCAGAAGACACCACCTCCGTAGCTGTGGACTGTGGACAAGCTGTTCTGCTGTTGTTCTGTCCAGTGAAAGTTTAACATCTCATATTCTTGAGTGTGCTCTTCACTCCTGAACTGTTCACTTCACGAATATTTCTGCAAGGACATTTCTACAAAAACCCATAACAATTCCCAAAGCCTAGCTGAAGTCTACATGCCTTTCACAGTAGTATGGCCCCCCAAAGAGAGGGATCCTTTAGCAGCAGAACTCAAGCTTATCTAAACAGCATTTCAAGTGTAATGAAATTTACCTGTGCTAGCCTAGTGTATTTTAGTATAAATCATGCTAGATACAACATTAAGGTTTTGAAAGCAAAGCATACAAAATAAAAATTCTGAATTAAAAACAACTCATATCAGTGAGGAAAAAAATGCCCAGGCCAAAGGGAGCAAAAATGTCTTCACATCAAATGTCTTCACCTGATTCCACCTATGAAGGTATGGCAGTGAGGAACAGATTGGGTCTGAGTGCCACTGCTGGTCCTGAGTAGCTTCACCCCCATTCTCAGGCATGTAAGGGCAAGGTACTCAGCTCTGCATAGTCTGGAAAGTTCACCACAACTCACTAAATGCAAGCACATGTTCTGTGAAAGAAGCTACCACCTGAGGTCTGTCACTGCACTTCTTTCCTCAGACACTGTGAGAACCATTCATGGAAATGGAGTGCAGTGTTCCTTTTGCACCTGCCTTTGCAGGTGTGCACATGGCCTGTGCCAGGCTACTTTTTTTTTTTTTTTTTGCAATGCTGTGGAATGAACCTTGTGAGGCAAGCACTATACTACTGAGCTGTGCCTTTTGCCACAGTTGTGTGGCAAAATTACACAGGCCTGATTGGTTCCCTAACTTATCTGGAATGTACATGACAGACAGGACCTCCAATGTATGGATGGCTATTGTCCTGATCTCACTGCAAATGGGGCCTGAGCTCTGGGGAACAGAAATTTATCCAGAGGTTTGGGACATCAAAGTGGGGTTCAAAAAGAGACAAAACTTACAATGAAAAATGCAGAACAAGACTGAAGAAAGTTATTTTTTTTTTCCTTTTTCAGAAATAGCACTGGTTTTAGCTTCACTCTGAGGCTCAGGACCAGGAATGCACATATCCAGGAAGCTAAGATCACAGCAAAACTGCATGTTTATGTAGTGCAATGCTTGACAACCAATAACTCCCCATGGCTTTGCCAAGAACCTGCCTCTGATCCATGCTAACACTGACAAACTTTCATTTAGAATCTCAAGATATGAGAAATGGAAAGTGCTTTGGCTGTCAGTCCACTTCATTTTATTCATGGGGACACAAGAACCCTGAGTCCCATGCTCTTCATAGAGTTGTTGGCTCTGACACTTTGGAATCTGGCAGTGACTTACCATGGGGCCTGGGTTCACTTTTGTTCTTGTGGCCTTAAGGAATGTGCAGACAACCTGGCTTTATTCATGTAGTGAGAAGAAAAAAAGAATGTGGTGCTTTTTTCACATGTTGGAACTCAAGAAATATGAGCACAGTACTCAGAATTTAAGGTACTGGGAGAGAGAAGAAAACCAGATTCTCTTCTGTGTGTGAACAATAGAATAGGGACAAAAAAAAAAAAAAAAAAAAAAAAAAAAAAAGAAAAGAAAAACATCCCTGCATTCTGCCTCTGTGTGGCAGTGTGAGGAAGCATGAGGAAGAGGCTACAGGCCCAACACAGGTCACTGCTGAGTGTGACCCCTATTACAACTTTTTAATTTCTGTTGTTCCTAGAATGCATAGGATAGTGGTTGAGTTCCAGTTTTATGTTACTGCTATTCTCACCACTTAATATTCATAATATAACATGAAAGTTCAGAAATCTGCATGTGTTCCAGAAAAAGCTTGGCTCTCAAGAAAGCTGTCAGGTGGCACGTTGAATTCTGGTCTTGAATTCAGTGCTGTGCCAACACTTTTGTTCCAAATTCCCCAGAGGCACAGTGGAGGGGAGTGGAGCTGTGTCTGCAGCACATCAAGAAGCAGAATGGAGAATTCTATTTTGCTTGGCCATTTTGTTTCCCTTTAGTTGTCACTTTCCACACAAAGACACTGCTGGATAGCAGTATCTCTTCTGGAAACTGGGATTCCACTTCTGGAATAACTTTGCTCTCTTTAGTTTCCATGTAACTCACCAGAATGTCCCTCAGGCTGCAAAATCAGGTAAAAGAGAGAGTGTTTAGAGCATCAAGAGCCTATTTTCTTTCACTATTTCCAGGCATTAACAGGACAGAGGTGCTAACTAAGACTGGAATTACTGAAGATCAGCTTAAAATCAGCCAGCTGACATGTTTCTGAGCTGGACCTGGAGTCCAAGGCTCATGGCTTTTGGAGGATGGAGCTTCCTCGATGATGCTCAGATAGGCCATTTCAGGCACTCCACTGATGGGCCTGTCCAGCTGCATCAGAAACAAAGCTTTGCCATTCAGAAAAGGCAAATGTTCCCTCTTATGGTTTATCTTACCAAAGGTTGCAAATTCTCCAGGAAGGGGAACTTTACTGTACACAGGTGTGTGCCATATGGCCTGAGGGTAGAAACAGCCAATGTAGCTTAACTGTCCATCCAGAAAACCAATCAAGTAAAATGACTGCCTCATACCACACATAAAAGTGAACTAACAAAAATGTGCAAGATAGAACTATAAAAGCAGCAGGAGAAAACATAGGGATGTTTTAACACCCTGGGATATGATAAGAAAGGCCTTTAGTGTATGTCCCCATTGTGGCTTTTGTTTTTTGGGGGGGTACTGGGGATTAAACCCAGGGGTGCTTAGCCACTGTGCCACATCCCTACCCCCCACCACTTAAAAATATATATTTTTGTTGTATATGGATGCAATACCTTTATTCTGTTCATTTATATGTGGTGCTAAGGATCAACCCCAATGCCCCACATGTGTTAGTCAAGGGCTCCACCACTGAGCTACAACCCCAGCCCCCATCTCCACCCCCTTTTAATATTTTATTTTGAGATAGGGCCTTTCTGAGTTGCTTAGGACCTTGCTAAGTTGCTGAGGATGGTTTTGAACTCACAGTGCTCCTGAATAAGCCTTTTACAAATCATTAAAAAAGAGATAAGGGCTGGGGTTGTGGCTCAGTGGTATAGTGCTTGCCTTGCATGCCTGAGGCCCTGTGTTCGATCCTTAGCACCACATAAGAATAAATAAATAAAGATATTGTGCCCATGTATAACTAAGAAATATTTTTAAAAAGAGAGAGGTAAACCGGTTGGGGATGGTAGCATATGCCTGCAATTCCAGCAGTTCAGGAAGCTGAGGCAGGAGGATTACACAGTTGAGGCAAGCCTCAGAAATAGTGTGGTCCTGTCTCAAATGAAAAACGTAAAAACAGCTGGGTATGCAGCTCAATAGTTAAGTGCCCATGGGTTCAATATCTGGTACTAAAAGTTAAGAAAAAAAAGATCAACTGCCGTGCCCAATAACCAAAAGCTACCAAGATGATACCAAGAGGATGATAAACAAATGGTTATAAATTTAAAAATGTGCCCAGCCACATAAGTAGGTAGGGAAACACAGGTGGAAACAAGATACCACTTTTTTGCCACTAGATTGACAAAAATTTAAAATTCAGATAATTTTGGATATTTTAGATTTCACATATTGGTGTAGCTTTTTCTACCTAATCTAAAATGCATACCTCTTTGGCACAGTTAGGTCTACTTGTTATAATGAGAATATATGATTTCATATTTATCTTTTAAAAGTCCTCAAAAGATTAAAACCAAAGAAATAAGTTCTCAGTTGCTCTGGTGATGGATAATAGTAGTACGATGAAACTACCTTCATGTCAAGGGAGATGCCAAACATTTTAGGTGTACACACAGTACCTCCATTCAGGGTTGAAGCTGTCCTGGGTCTGGGTGATTCTTACTTTCAACACCATCATTTCATGGAGCTTCATGGGGAAAGCATCCAAGTTTGTGTAATACAGGGAGGTGCTGAGGAGCTTATCAATTTCTGGGCTGATGTCTGCTTTGTACCTACAACTGATTTCCTGAAATGGATCATAAAATAGATAAACAAGTGTAATGTCAAACCCTGGGACCAGGATGCAGCTCCCTCAGTCTGAGCAGAGGCAGGGCTGACTCACTTTCTTCAGTTCTCAGTCGCAGTAGCTCATCTGAATTACAAGCAGAGAGGAACTGCCAGAGGGCATTATCGTGTTTTAACTGACATCTGCTTAAGGCCTAGAAGAGGAAGAGAGTCCCAAGTGAGAGGAGAAGGCTCACACCCTCCCTTGGTGCACACCAAGTATTCTGAGTGGTACCCCAGGACACTTCTCCCTAATTTTCTCCAATTCCTGTCATAAGGCCATCTCTGTTCCATTTACGAGTCTACCTGCCTCATCTTGCAAACATCTGAGAGTCTCCCCCTCCTTCAGCAGCTTGTATCTGTGAGTATCACACAGTGAGCAGGTGGTCAGTGTACTCAGTCACCTGTGCATCCTGTTCCATTAGATGGTCAGCACTGAGCATCCCTTTCCTGTCCCCATTGTGTACTGCTGTTCTGTGGACTGGTTTGGGGTGAGGTTCCTGAGGTTTCCACAGGGAATCTGGTTTTCCACAGATGCCTGCACCATGCTCCTGCATGGTGTCATTCTGGCAGGAAACTAAGATGAGGTGATCCTGGTTCTCCTTGAAAAGCTCACAAGACCCACCTTTAAAACTGGAGTTGTTTGGACGCCCATTGGCAAGATGTCTTGGGCAAGCACATTCAGATGCATATTTGGATCCCCACCAGCTGTGCCTAGAAAGCCCACAGTGACCTGTGTGACAGACAGGGCTTCACAGGCATCACTATATGTCTGAAGCTCTCCACTGATGGCACCTATGGACAAGTTGTGGAGGGTGCTCTGAAACCAAAAACAAGAGAGAGGCTTGGGTCAGCTATCGCTTTTCTTACTTGATAAGAGCCTGTGAGCTGCTAGCACAGGCAGGGCCAACTATCCAGCACCTATGGTAAGAACTGATGCTTGTGCTTGAGCTTATGCAGAGTGTGGCAGCATTTCAGATTTTGTACAGAAATGGGCCCAAGCTAACTGAATCCTCCACATAACCAATGTGTATGTAGAGAGGCACAAGAGACTCTTCAACTGTTGGCAGCAGAATCTAAGGAGCAGAAGTGAGTTCTTGACCTGTAGTACCTGAAGCAGTTGCTGATCTGCTGTTGGATCTTGGTATCTGGTCATGATACCATCATTAAGGAAAAAAACAAACAAACAAGGAGTTGGTCTGTTCTCATCAAGAAAGTTTGGTGATCTGCCATCCCACTTGCCTCTCTGAGCTTTGGGCTTCCTAAGCTCCTTAGGGAACCAGAAAGCCTGGTGCTCACAGCAGACAACAGAATGAGACTGGACTGTCCTTATGTATGTGGATGGAACCATCCTGCAAATGAGGGTTTATCATGATCCCATGTGCCATTTGTTCTTGATATCCATAAAAAGATGTTCAAAGTTTCTGTCACGTCTGCATATCAGCATGGGTATTCCCAAAGGTGAGAAAGAAAAAAAAAGTTATTTGAAATTAAAACCATAGTGGAGGCTTCCATCTGATGACAGATATATGTATTTATATTCTTCAGCAGTGACTCAGTGGAAGTACTAAGCCAGACAGTTTATTCCTGGCCAACACATGTAGCTTTGTTGTCTCCTGATGTCTCTGTTCCACCCCCACATTTTGAACACAGTAATACAAGAAATTCAGCCTGGCTACAGTGGCCTTGTAGAATAGTGTATCTGAGGACCACAAGAGCAGAAGAGCACTGAAGAAGCAGGAATGGAATATGCATATTTGTGATCTATCCAGCAACACTGAGCAGAGACTGTGCACAAGGTTGCCACTGTCAGGATGAATTAAAAATGGCCTTGGACTCAAACAACTGACAGGCTGATTGTGAGCAATGAGGGGAAAATACATCTTAGTATAACACCTAATTGGACCTGAAATGATGAGTGAAGGTAATGAACAGTGTAGAAGTGCTACTGTACTCAGGGAGTCAGAAGGCAGGTCACAGGTTTTGATGCAGTAAGGAAGGAAAGGGATGGAGACAGCTGGGAGGTCGGGCTGGGGCCAGGTGACAGGGCCTCTGTGCCAGACAGTGAAGTGTGGTAGAGGCCATATAACACTGTCCACATGCTGTGGACTGACTTCTCCTTTCCAGGGGTGCCTGCACAGATGCTCCCTACAGGGTGGCATTCTAGCAGGAAACTAAGATGAAGTGGTGCTGCTGGCACTGGGCAGCAGAACTAACAGCTGCATGTTCTGAACTAAAGGCATGGCCATGGCAGTTAGAAGATTAGGGTATGGGGAAGTCTTCATGGTGGTTCCTGGGTATGAACTTCATATGCAACTGAAGGGATAGCATATGTGATGGGTTTTCTTGTTTGTGCCATTAAATGTAGTGGAAACTCAGTTCACTAGGACTTGATGCTGCTCTGGGCAACAGGTGCAGATGTTGATGGTGATGTGGAAGAGAACTGGGGACACCTCCCAGCCCAGAGAAGGTGAAGGGACTATAGACCACCAGTAGGGAGGAGATATCAGACAAGACCCTGGTGTCACTTCTGTTCTCCCTGAAATTCATAAGGGCTGCTCATAACTGATATAAGCAAATTTTTAGCTGAGGGCCCATCCTACCTTGAGGGTCAGCCAGGGCTTGCCCTGGAGGAAGCAGTTGCTGATCTGCTGCTGGAGCTTTTCCAGGTCAAATTTCTCTAAGGTCTCCCCACCTTGCTCCACTTGATACTGGCAGTTGGAGAGCATAAGTGGAGTCAGGTCCTGCTCCACTTTGTAACTGGCAACATGCAAGTCAGTGACCTCTGAGACATCCATGGAATAGCTGAGGGACACAAGATACAGTTGTTGGTGTCCAGGGCATGTATGTGGGACTTAGGGCTTTGAGGCATATGCCCTGCTTCTGCCTTCATAGTGTGAGTAAGTGAAAACCATTTGTAAACATGAGGCTTTCTTGAGGAAGGGTGAGAGAGGGTTTGGGGGACAGGAGCTGTTGCTGGCTGGAGTCTGCAGCCCAGCTTGGTAAAAGGGATGGTAGGTTTATGCAGTACCTATTGTTTTCCTTGGAGAACTTCTCCATCGTGTGAATGATTTCATTGTGTATATTAATCAAATAGCTGACTAATGCAGTTGAGCAGAGACCCAGGCCCTGACACTGGCAGGATGACCTCAAAATCTGTGTCCAGATCCAAGTCAGAGTTGCAGTAGCCTTTAGGTAACTTGATTTCACCTTTAGAAGACAGGGTCATTCCTAAGCAGAGGGATGTTGCACCAGGCATGTGGGTCATAGCCTGGAGGCAGGGAAGGAGGAGGGCAGCCAAGTGCAGCCATCTTCGGAGAGCTGGGCCCTGGTTATTAAGTTTCCAGTGCTCTTAACTCCTTTCTGATTCCATATTTATAGATTAAAGATGACTGATGGTTACTTTTGTGGTTGGTTCATGCAGCACCTCCATCAACAGGTTGCACTGTCACACACACACAGCAGGGTGCTGGCAGAGCCATGTGGAGGAGAATACTTACTATTGGTCTCCAGTGATCACCTCAGCACATTCCATGTGGACAGGAAGATGGTGATCCTTTTGGGAATAGCTGCCTTAGCTCATCTATTGAACAAAACACTTGGTAAGATCCCCATGAAAACATTGTCCACCACTACCCTGACCAGTGTCAAACCACAAGGTGTACTCCCAAGAACCTGACCCTGCACCTTCCCACACTCAGAAGCATGCCTGAGTTTCAAGTATGAGGCTGTATGAGAAGCTGGAGATTAGGCGGGCTTTCCAGCCACAGCAGTGACTAATGGCTCATCTCTGGGATTTGGTATTCTTTGCCTCATTCTCTACCTTAGGACCTGAGCCCCACCCTCATTACCCAGCCTGAATGATCCTTTTGAACCACCAAACATGGATGGTTTTCATCTTTTATTGGAGCAGACAGCGATCATACCTGAACTGTGACTGCTAATAAAATTCCTGATGGAACAGTATTCATCTTCAGGAATATTCTGGAATCATTTCACTAGATCCCCTTGCAGGGCCAAAATCTAAGGCAGGATTTCACCAGTCTCAGTTCTGCCTGCTGGAGAAGAAAAGACAGTTGAGTAACATTTCCTCTATTTAACTGAGAAACAATATGGGTTGTATAGACTTGGAGCAGGCTGGGGACTTTCTGAGTAGTTTAATTTGGTCAGTGGGTTGTTTTACATGATTATACCCTGAAGCTTGCAAATGGGAAAGGGGTAGTCTCACCATTTCCTCAAGTGGAGCCATCTCCATATATCTTCAATATGTTAGACATGCCCTACACATGAGGGATTTGGATGAGGAGAACCAAGTCCCTTCCCTCTTCCAGTGAAAAGCTGCCTCAAGGACTGAGCTAGGCCTCGTCTCTCAGTTTACACAAGAATCAACTATAGATGACCAAAGACCCAGATGTAAGACTTGACTTCTGAAGCTATCAGCAGAAAAATACGGAAAACACTCCAAGATATTGGCATAGGCAATGGTTTTCTGGATAGGACCCCAAACCACAGGAAGTAAGAGCAAAATAACAAATGGGATTACATCAAACTAAAAAGTTTCTGCACAGCAAAGAAAACAATCAACAGAGTAAAGGGACAACCTACACAATGGGAGAAATAGCTGCCAACTCTTCACCTGACAACAGGTAAATATCCAGAATATATAACTAAAAAAATTTAACAACAAAAATATCAAAATATTCAATTTAAAAATGAGCAAGTGATCTGAATAGACACTTTTCAAAAAAAGAAATATAAGTGGTTAGCAAATATATGAAAAAAATGCTCAATGTCAATAGCCATCAAGGAAATGCAAATCAAAACTACAATGAGATTTCATGCCCCCACAGTTAGAATTGCTCTTAATAATAATAATAATAATAATAATAATAATAATAATAATAATATAGGTGTGTAATCCCAGCCACTCAAGAGATTTAGGCAGGAGGATCACAAGTTCAAGGCCAGCCTCAGCAAGTTGTAGGCTAGTCTAGGCAACTTAGTGAGACCTGGTGTTTAAAAAAAGGCAGGGGATGGGTGCTATAGCTCAGTAGTATAGTATTGCTTGCTTAGCAAGCCCAAGAAGGGTTTAATTGCCACTAGTCCTCTGCAACCAAAAGATGAACCCAAACATAAAATAATAAAGATGAAGAGAAAAAGAAAATATAATATATTGCTGATAGAAATGTAAATTAATACTTCACAATGGAGAATAGTATGAAGGTTTCTCAAACTAAGAAAATCTACCATGTGATCTAACTACCCCACTCCAAAGTAAATCAGCATATCAAAGAGGTACTGCAGGCCCATGTTTATGTGGCACCATTCACAATAAACAGGGAATCAGCCTAGAAGCTCATCAGCAGAAGAATGAGTAAAGAAGATGTGGTTTACATACAAAATAGAATATGATTCAACTATAAAAAAATGAGCTCCTGAAATTTTCAGCAAAACAGATAAAACTAGAGGATTTTATGTTAAGTAAAACAAGCCAGATCAGTGCAAGCCAGATCCATGAATACATGGAAATTTCACACCGATTCCCATTATGTGTACAACTAATGAATTAATAAAAATAAATAATTTGGGAAAAAATTTTTTTAAAAAATTGACTCTTGGGCCCGCTGTTTGGTACGAGGCTGCTTAAAGGAAAGACCAAGGCCTAATGCAGTGGTAGCTGGTGTGATTTGGGGTTTTGTTCCGAAAGGCCAGGATACAGAATCCTCAGTCAAATGAAACCATGTATTGATAAGAGATCATAACACTAACATGAAGTTCTTTCTAGTTTCTAAATTATTTTGCTCCCTGCCAGCTGTCATACTGGTCCATGAGAGAGGTGGTGAGAACCTCTACTGTGGCCCAGGAGAGCTCAAGTGGATAAAAGCTGGAGATGGTTTCTGGGCCTGGCAGGTGTGACTCCACATCCTGCTATCCCATCATGAAGCACACTGCCTCCAGCCTGCAGGGCACAGGGAGGGCTCTGGTTTGGTTTTGGTGTGCATTCTTGATTGTTCAGCAGGCACTTGCTGGTGACTACCTGCTCAGCTTCTGAGGATGAAGATAAGGCATCACAGCTGAGTGACCAGTGTGATCTGTCCTTGCCTTCAAGTTCCTTATAGATCACAGCTAACCTCACTCATGTGCTTGTTACAATGCCTAGGACTTCAGCAGATGTGTCTTAAGACCTCTGTGCTGTCCCTAAGACACATACTACAGGCCTTGCATTCAGAATCACAGTGCTGATGGGGCTAGTTAGGGTTCTGCCTCTAAGAATGATGATTTTGAACCCAAACACAGAGTCTCTCAGTCCTCCTCAGGGGAAGTCTACTAGGAAAAGGGGACAGCCCATGAAGCAGACACACCATCTGCAAGAATTCCCAGAGCATGGGCACTATCTAATTGCTTTTCTTCTGCTCCACAATGTGCTGGAGGTACTCAACTGTGATCTTCTTCCTGTAGCTTCAAATCTTTGAGCAATGAACCATACTTTTCTGGGGCAGTTGGGTCAAGAAGCTTGCTGGGTCATCATATAAGATTTTCACCACAGGTTGGAACTGATGTGCTCATCCTGGCTGATGAGCATGCTCACAGTCAGCATGATCATATTTAGATGCTGGATAAAGAAACAATAATGCATTTTGCAAGTGAGATACTGCCACAACCAACTGGGCAGCACATGGCCCCATGGTGGCTCCTTAGGAATCTGCCTGCACACACTGGATGCTTGCTTTCACTATTTATCACTGTGATTAGAGAGTTCCTTGTTGATTGTTTTTTTTTTTTTTTTAATTTATTTTTTGCCTCCCAAAACAGAGCAAGACTCAGGGGCATTTAGTTCACTGTCCTTTCGCTTCCTAACTTCCCTGTCATGCTGTGGATAGTCAGCTCTGTGATGTTCTCAGCAGAGAAGTAATGAATCAAGAGAGATTGCCAATGTATTTCTGGAGGGTTTTTGCCTCTTACTTTCACATCCCACTGTAAAAAGCAGTGGAGAGCAAGCTGGCACCTTCCCTGTGAGAATTCCTGATGATCTTTATCTAACTTATAACCAGTGCAAGAGGGACACCTGAGAATAGGAGAAGGAGGGGTTTCCCCAGATGGAGCCTCTGACATCCCTCCTGAGGACAGTGGGCCAACAGTGCTCAGAGATGAATGGGACCCTCTCCTGGACAGAGGGCTAAGGAGCAACCACCACTCACCACTTACCTCCAGTTCAGGTAGAAGAAGAGCTTTGACATGTTTTCCCCAATTGTTTCTCTGTCCTATGGTTGACAATCTTGCATTGTAATTTAAATGCCCTACAAAGAAATTCAAAATGTGTCTGTTACCCAAGAAAAAAACAAACAGCAGTCTCTATACAGTAAACACTGAATAATGTTAATAGAGATAGTCCTTCTTTGGGGGTGATAAGTTCCTAAGTTAACCAGATACTGACAACACCAGCCTTCTGACTTTGTGAAGATACTGTAGTAACTGACAACCCTCCAGACCACAACTGTTCTTGAAGGTATTCTTAAACAAATGGCTAAAGATAGGACACAAACTAAAAAGCCTAGGGGCACAGAGATGCTGACAGCTACCAAGAGTTACCTCACTGCTGCCCCCAAACCTGTAGGCAGAAGTTGGCCTGGGGAGCTGGCAACAGTTTAGGGTTCCTGGGTCCAGATGCTGTTGAAACCACACCAGAACAAGAGGTGTTCAGCAAAATCAGTGTTAAGATTGGAAATACATGCTAATGCTGTTTTCTGATGAAGACACACCTGAAGAGAAACAGATTCTCTGGTGGTGGTAACTGACAATTTATTGCTACTGCTAATATCTGTATGCTTTTAAATAACATTGTTCTACCATGGTTGTTTTAATAGATTTTTGCAGGTAAGCAAAAAGAAACTGAAATTCCTCCTAATGCCACTCAGATAACCACTTACAGAGTCCCCTCACAGACCTTTGCTTTTGGCATGAATTTAAATATTTAGAGTAGAAGAGTTAGCTAGGCAGACAGTGTTTTGTAGCCTCCTTTGTTTATGTAAAAAATTGTGGACATACACACATCAGGTTAGGGTACAAGTGTGACATCTCTGGAAAGCAGAAGTAGGACACATGTCACCTCCTGGGGAGCCATGTGCTCCTAGGGCACAAGGTTAATGCTGGATGCACAAGCACCAGGTATCAGTGCTGCAGGCCTCAGCCAGGCAGGTGGTGTGTGGAGGAGCACAGCATCCCCTTGAGCCCCTATAAGGAGAGTAGAGTGCTCACTCCCACTCATCTCATGCCATTCACCAGGAGCTAAGGGAGCCTGGTCTCTTGGCAGTCATGCCCAGCCCTCATCTCTTGCTTACTCTGGCAGGGAGTGGGCGCTGCTATTTGAGAAGGCAGCACAGCATAAGGTGGACCACATGGGTGGTCTCATTGGCACTCTTTCCCAGTGTCTTTGTTAACTGCTCCAAGTCTCTCCAGATGTGCTGCTGCAGGAATCCTTTTGGGTGGCCCACTGGAGACTTGATGATATTTATAAAACAGCCTGTGGGGGAAAGAAAACAAGATGTGCAGTGGGGTCTGTGTGTAGAGGATACAGTGAGAGGCTATGGGAGTGGAGCAGCAGCATGGGGGAGAGGGTGATTTCTAGGTGAGGTCTGGGTGCTCTCAGCATAATGCAGGCAGCAGAAGAAGGGAGGCAGGTGAGTGGAGCCAGAGACTGCTGGCTCTGATGTCATCTGGGTGCAGCAGGGAATGCTGCCCTGCACCTCCTGAAGTCACCACAAGGGCACAGGTAATAGGGTCCCACTGCCGCCCCATGCCCAGGTGTGGGCAAGGACAGAGTTGTATACTCATAGTAGACTTTATGATCTGATTGTTACACCTTGTATACATGTGTTAAGATGTCATACTGTAATAAATGTGTAATTGCTGTTTTAATATCAGGTAAAACAGATTTTAAAAATTTTAAAAACAAAGTGGATTTTTCATAATCTGAGGAGTAGTTCCCCCATTTCATCATATGTCCAAAGGGGGAAAAGTAGGATCTATAACTTTTGTATTACCCTGTGGATGAGGTAAAATCCTGAGGTGGCTGGGACGTTGTAGACAAAAGGAATGATTGTAAACACAGCAGGTTCTTCCTATTGTAACATAAGAGAGTCTAGCAGTATCATCTTATACCTCGGGATTTTGGGTGGCTCCCAAAAGCATAGGCAAATAAGTGAGTAGCCGGATGAGAATGAAGATGACTAGGGTCAGCTCTGGGTCAGATACCACTACAACATCTCATGTGGGTGGCCCAGCACATGGCAAGTCTTGGTTCTGTCTGTGCTGGCTCTGGAAAAGTTGAGAGAATGCAGGGTGAAGACTGGATATGTCTGTTTCTCCTCAGCTCCAGGGGCCTCACATCATAATGATTAGGTTCCCAGTTTTTTTTTTTTTTTTTTTTTTTTTTTTTTTTTTTGCATGTTTTTGGCATGAGGGACTTAATCCAGGAGCTCAACCACTGAGCCACATTCCCAGTCCCCTCTTTATATATATATATATATATTTTTTTTTAGACACTCTAAGTTGCTGAATCTGGCTTTGAACTTGTGATCCCCTTGCCTCAGCCTCTTAAGCCAGTGGGATTAGAGGTATGCACTACCACACCCAGCTAGGTTTCTAGTTTTAAAGAAAACACAAAAAGTACTGGTTATTCCAAGCCTAGATCACATGTTCCCAAGTCCTCCTCTTCAGACCCACCCTGCTGGCTGGCCAAACCCTGCAACATTCCCAGGGTTAAGTGGCTGCAGTGGGCCAAGGACACCTATACACTCCAAGTAGACTTTATTATCTGAATGTTACAGCTCACTAATATGGCCATTAGTTCAGGGTATCAGGGTGGAGGCCAACACTTCCCTCAGGACAATGAGTTTGGAGCATTTTTGCATCCACATAAGGGTTGTCCACATTATTCTCAATTTTGCCAAATCAAAAACTGAGATATACAATCTGGCAAAAATTTTTGAGATTCAAGGACATTGATGGTTTGTGGAAATAACAGCCTAGACTATTTTAAGATTTGTAACAGAAGACCCAGATATATGGTGACAGTAGAAGATCCTACCTGTCACATTAAGGGAGCACTGGAAGCCACACTCATCTCAGCATCAAGAATGGGACTATGAGATCAGATTTTTATTTCTGTTTATTTTTTTTTTCAGTTCTGGGAATTGAGCTGGGGCCTCACATGTGCTAAGGAAGTGCCCTACTTCTGAAATAAGCCCCCAAGAATTTTCTATTTTTACTTTGAGACAGGGTCTCACAAAGTTTCCCAGTCTGGCTTCAAACTTTCCATCATCCTGCCTCCCAAGTAACTGGGATCATAGGCATATACTATGCCTAACTAGAGGTCAGATTCTTAACTGGTTTTTGAATCTGGTTCAGTAGACCTTCTGTATCTGAAGTTCTGTACCTGTGGATTCAACCAAGTGTGGATCAAAACTATTCAGAAATAATTGCATTTATACTGAATAGCAGCATTTTTCCTTGTTGCTATTTCCTAAAAAAATATGATAAGTGAGTATTATATAGCATACACTTTGTACGAGATATGTATATATATATATATATGTGTGTGTGTGTGTGTGTGCGCGCGCGCGCGCAGGAGGATGTGTGCAATGGTACACACCTGTAATCCCAGTGCCTTGGGAGACTGAGGCAGGCAAGAGGATCACAATTTCAAATCCAGCCTCAGCAACTTAGTAAGACCCTAAGCAACTTAGCGAGACCCTGTCTCTAAATAAAATACAGAAATTGTCTGGGAATGTTGCTCAGTGGTTAAAACCCCAAAGGTCAATCTCCATTACATATATAAATAAACAAACAAACAAACAAATAAATAGATAGATAAATAAATAAATAAATAAATCTATCTCCACAGGAGGATATTTGTAGATCACAAACAAGCATTGTGCCACAACATATAAAGGAACTGAAGGTGAAGTCACATCAGGGCTCCATCCCTGTCTTCTGTTCACTTTATGGAGCAATTCACTTTAGTCCAGCAGCATATTGCTCAGCAAATGCAGGTGTTATGAGCAGTATAGGAAATGCCCTGGTGTTCCAGATAAGCTGCATCTGATCATCCCTCAGGGCTCATCACCCATGACTCTTTCCTGTCGTCTCCAGTCCTCTGGTATCCAGCCCACATTCCTCTCTGGCTAGTGATCCAGCTGAGGGTCTCTGTGGCTGAGAGCCCTACTGCAGGGCCAGAGAGTGAGGTGGAGCTCCCAGCCACCAGCACCATGGCATCCCAGGAAACTTGGGGAGTGCCTGCAGACATTCTCAGACATCACACTGGGCTAGGGGATGCTGCTACTGGCACCCAGTGAGCTGATGCCAGGCATGCTGCTAAATATCCTACAATGCACAGAAAGACCTGCAATAAAGAATCATTTCTAAAGTGCCATTTAGATACTCAGTTGGAACATGCTGAGCAGCCCTCAGAATGTACTTCTGTCTCTCAGATGAATGAGACATTTTCTCCAGGACTTCCTGATGGGAACGCACATTTTGAGCTCCCCAAACACCAAGAGTCACCTCTCTTACAGAATATGAATGAATATTGGGACAAAATATTCAAAGAACAACAGGGCACATGTTAGTTAATGAGTTTCCACCAAATGACCTATGTGGGAAGGGAAGTTGCTATCCTCCTCTCTGGTCCTGACCAACAGAACACACAGCTCACATCCTCAACACCTCACCAGAAGCCTCGAGCCATGTCATCAGCTAAATTACTTGACATATTCCTGGAGCTAACTGAACACATGCCACCAATGAAAAGTGTCTGAATTTGGCTTTACACAGCAGACAGAGATTAGATTCCAGACACACACCAGGGATAACTTGGTAGCAGGAGGGATAGTGTTTTATATTTATCTATTGTCTTGGATTTTTACTTTTTTTCTATTTTGGCAAGAGCACATTTTAAAAAAACTTCAAAAACTAGTTTTAGAACATTATTTACTCAAGGCAACAGCACAACTCACATAAAGTCATGGGTTATATGGCTTTCCTATCTAGACTATAGGAAGCTCTCTCAGGGTCCAAAAATCCCTGGATTGTGACTGGCCTTTCAATGAGCCTCAGCATGGTCCCCAGTGGCATATTCTGCAGAGCAATAGCACAGCCCAAAGGATCTTGTACCATGACTACACAGGGAAATGATTTTGTAATTTAGCCAGCAAGTATGTGGCCTATGAGCCATCTGGCTCTACCAACTGCCAAAGGCAGGGAGAGGCAAATGTCACCAATTGGCTCGCGAATGTGTGTGTGACATATAAGGGCAAAGCAATGTCTTTAAAACTTCTTTCTTTTTCCACATGGAAAAGAAACATCTGTTAATTTTACTGAATGAAGCTGCATTCTGTCAGTTTTCAGAAACTCTGCCACTGCCTAAACCATATGGTTCAGATGGGTGGCAGAAGAAAGCAACAAAGAGGCACCCAGCTTACTCCTAGTCAGTTGATGAAGAGCATGTAGAGTTTGGTCTTATCTTTAATAATGAACGCCTTCTTCTCTAACAGGGACAAGTAGGCCTGGATGTAATCTTTTACTGCATGGAAGCTGTGGAAAGAGAAATATTATTTCTGGTAATGTCAGGATGGCAGAATCACCCTACACAAAAGAACATCTATTAATCAACCATCTGCCCATATATTTCTCTGTGTTTATAAAGGTATAATACAAACATATGTAGGTATATAGATTTAACACTTTTCATTAAAAATATGTTTGCACAGTCTTGGAGGAATGTGAAATTCCATATTGCAGACCAGCTATTCTCAAACATATTGATCTCAGGCCCTATTACAGACTTGAAACTTATTGAGAACTGCAAAGACTTTTTGTTTATGTTGGTCAAATATACACAAGCCAGAAAACAAAGACAAATGCTGAACAATTCCACTTATGTGAGGTGCCTGTGGCAGTCAGAGTGATAGATAGAAGTAGAGTGGGGGTCTCCAGAATGGCTGGGGAGTCTGTGTTAGGTGGGGAAGGTGAGTACACTCTGAAGCAGGATCTGGTGGTGGGTGGCACTACACTCAGTGTTTGATGCTGACAACTACACATTTAAAAGTGGTTATACAGTGCATTTTGTATTATGTATATTTTAGCACACTATTAAAAATGCAGCAGTGGCCCAGTGGTGGGGTACTGTTTGGAGAAATTAGGGTTAAGACAGAAGGGAAAGCCAGTTCCCTGTGACCTGTGGAAAAACATGCATGACAGATATGAACCATGAGAATTGGCCTCCTAGCATACTTCTCTGTAGATTCCCTACCTGCTTATCACTTCTGGTTGTCATGTCTAATCCTCCTGTCAGACCTGACAAGAAGACTTGAATACCCACATGATCTGACTATGTTCATCTTTTACCAATATCCAGGGAGTGTAGGCTAACTGTAGAAGGCAGCTCTGAAGTGGTAGCCTGCACTTAAGTTCCCAACCACAGGAAGATAGCAGCAAGATCAATGTAGGACAGCAAACCTTCCCAGGCATCATATAGCTAATGAATGGCCCTGGGGCATCCCTGGAGCTCAAAGGGGAGCACAGAATAGAGACCAGTGTACAGCACAGGCTTCAAGCCTGGGAAATAACTGGTAGCATCTGTGGCTGTGGTTACTTGCATAGAGATCTTATTAAAAGGAAATGAACCAGAATCCTGAGAAGTTTTTGAGGTCATTACATTGGGGAAAAAGTCTCCCACCACCTACAAATATGCCCATGCCAGCTTGCAGGGCCAGAAAACCCATCTCTCAGCTAGCAAGCTACTTGACCACTGGAGACCACACTGGACCTGGCTGAGTGGCCAGTGTATCCCCAGAGATCTGAGGGTCCTGGATGGGACAGGAAAGACTTGGAGAGAGCTGTGTCAAGGCCATGTGGGAAAGTGGTTCAGGATACCTGTGACCACAGGGACAGACACATACTCCTTTCCACCATTTTTCTCTACTTTTCCTTAAAGAACCTCTGTAACAGAAGTTCACTCCATGCTTTGAACATAGCTTTGCTGCTCTAAAGCAGATCTGTTTTCCTCTCCTCCCTGATCTCCCTAATCTCTCCTTCCTAAGCTCTGGGAAAATAGGTTTGCCCTGAATTGCCTCTTTAAAAAACCCTCTGTTCCTTGATAGGTGAATCACAGCCTCTGGGACAGAATCCCTTGTGTTTCTCCTTTGCTAGCAAAGCAAAAAACTTCTTTTTCATTTTTTAAAACAGCAACAACAAAACCCCTCTAAGTTCCATGGCACATATGCACACTCTGTGAAAGTTTTTCCACTGTGTTTAAACTAGATGAGGCCAAGGGACTTAGTTTAGTTCAATGAAATATGAGCTGGAGTGTGTGTGTGTGTGTGTGTGTGTGTGTGTGTGTGTGTTGGTGCTATGTTCTTTTTTTTTTTTTTTTTTTTTTTTTTTGTACTGGGAACAGAACTCAGGGGCACTCAACCACTAAACCTCATCCCCAGCCCTATTTTGTATTTTATTTAGAGACAGGGTCTCACTTAGTTGCTCAGTGCTTTGCTGTTGCTGAGGCTGATTTTACATTTGCAATCCTTCTGCTTCAGCCTCTCAAGCTACTGGGATTACAGGCATGTGCCACCAGCCTGGGATGTGTTCTTAAATATATTGTGTTCAGGGGCTGAGGTGAGGCTCAAAGGCAGAGTGCTAGCCTAGCATGCATGAGGCCCTGGCGTCTATCTCTGGCACTGCCACCCCCTTCTTTTGCTCCCTAGGCTGTGACAGCAGGGATAGACTTTGAAGACAAGTAGCTGGAAGGTGGTTGTTGAAGAGGACGGAAGGTCAAGTGAGAAGCAGTGTGGGTACCAGGCACCTGGGAGCTGTGAGCAAGCCCTGGCCTGTATAGACCATCCTGCATAAGGCCTCTGATATTCTAGTAAAAATCTGGATACACTGGCATCTGGTATCTATGCAAATCTTTGCTTGGTGTGCTTGAATGCATTTCAAAAGCTGCACATCTTTCTACAGTGGCCTTTCTCAGATACCCTGACAGTGGGCACTTTGAAGGCCAATGGCCTTCTACCCATGGGATGTGCTTATGTGATAGTCACCCTAGCCCAAGATCACAGGGTGAAATAGGTGGAAATGGTGTTGTGCTGAGTGGCTATTTATGCTGGACAGCCTGGCCACAGAGATGGTGGATTTCTCTGAGGGGATTAGTAGCATTGTCATCAGCTTTATCTAGTGTTGAGGGCAGAGGCTCAGTTGTTTTCTTTTCCTGTAGTCCCACTACAGCATGTATTTTGAAGTTCCCAGCTTTAATGGCACTCTCCTGCATCACTACCATCCTGCCTAGGATGGAGGTGACTTTGCCTCTGAGGGCTAGGCTGCTGGCCTGTTCTAGGTCATCCTGGATGTGGGTGGAGCCCACTTCTCCAGCCCTTGAAAAGCATCCATAAGCAAGTTCCCTGCAGAAGTCCTGTTGTGTACAGTCATTACTATCCCTAAGTGACATGCCCTGACTTAGTAATCAGGGAGTGCCAACTCTAAAACAACTGAGCTTATCCATGCTATGGCTGTCCAATAAGCCACATTCCCTTGTGTGACTCTGTGAAAGCCCAGCACTGACCTGCAGGTGAGGGTGGAGTGGACTCCTGAACTCTGCACCCCAGTGCTTACCATGTCTAGTGAGAAGACGTACTTGGTCACCAGCTGGCACAGCTCAAGAATCTGGCTCTTGGTCCCCAAGAACACATGCTCCCAAAAGAGTGCAATGGAGAAACCCCAATTCCACTGGCTTCTGTCAAAAGAGGGTGTCAGGAACTTAGCTTTGACAGAGGAGTCTGAGACAGGAGGAGGGGATGAAGAGGGCATGTGCAAGGCAGCATGGGAAGGTGAGGTGACAGAAGGAGTTATCCACAAGCTCTGCCCTCAGCACTCCCCCAGCTCTCCATGCAGGTAGGGCTCAGTGTCTCACTTTGCTACCTCAGCATGCACTGCCGCTGTGCCCACTCTGCCACTGTGCCCACTCTCACAATCTTGCACACAGCGAGTCCCTCTTGACTCTCATAGCCAAGCATAGGTTGGGACACTCCCCAACCCTGAAAGTCTGCTTTCTCTGACCACCCCCATTCTTTCTAGTGGCTCCCTACCACCATAGTGATTCTCAAGGTGCTGCCTGCCTTTCGATGGCCCTGGGGCACCACCCTGCATGTGGTCTTCCACTTTCTCCCGCATCTAATGAGATGCCTGGCACTTCATCAAGTGCAGAGTGAGTGCACAAACAGCCCCTCCCATGTCAGGAGCACCTGTTTGTCCTGCTGCCAGGTGTGCCATGACCCATAGTCCACTGATGAGCACAAGCCGAGCATGCAAGGGAGAGCCAGGCTCTGGGTCTCACATGACCTCTGCAGTGACAGCTCTGACTGTGCTCCTGCTATCTTGCAAGTACCCATCTGAGCATACAAGCTCCAGCGGTATTGACTGCTTCTTAACCAGCTGCAGCCAGGACTGGTGACTTGGCTTCAGGGTGTCTCTTGTTAGCATTTCAGCACAGGTCATTGCAGTGAACACATCTAATGTCTGTAAAGAGGAGGGTGATCACATGACCCCATAGGTTCTCTGCCCTTCCACCCACCCTCTTCATTGGCTATGGCTCCCTTAGGCCAGAGGTCCTGACAGAGGCATTGTGTCCTTGTATTCCAGGCTTGTAACCTGCTCCTTGGGGTCTTGAGATACAGGAAGCGCTAGCCAGCTGTTCCCAATACTTCTGGGCTATGCTGGCTCCCATCCCACTGAAGGGTCTTTCCTCTGATGGCAGGTCAGGGCCTGGGCCTCCTGAGGGGCTGTACCATCTCACTGCCAGCCATGTCGTGCTTCTGTACAGCTTCAATGAGGATCTGCAGAAACTGCAGGTGGATGGTCAAGATTCTGGAGAAGTTGTACAGCTGGTCCTGAAATGCTGATAGGCCATGTGCACTCATTCCCTTGAGCAAGCAGAGCCCATCCTCAGGCTTCCCTGATGTGGTGAGCCGTTCCTATAGACCGTGGCCGCCATTAGAAGATGGTGCCGGCTTCCACTGTGGCCTGTGATAAACAACTCCTTTTATGGAGAATTGGCGCGCAATCCCTTACCACCCTATGAGAAAGATCCACGTGGCAGCTTGGGATTGGTATGCGGGAGGCTTTATTAGGCTGTGCTTGGGCGCTCGGCGGGGAGTCGCTAGAAGATGATACTTGAATCAAGGCCTGAATAAACTGCTGAAAGAAGAATCCTGTGTCGTGTTTTCCCTTGCTGGCGAGGGGTCGCGACACCCTGAGGCTGCTCAGAGGTCAGACATAGGACCTCAGGGCCATCTGCAGAAATGGGGGTTTTCAAGCATTTTCAGTATGTATTTTTGAATCATAAAGAGATTTTTTTCCTGTGGGAATTCAGAACTATTCAAAAACCACACACAAAAAAATACAAATTAGACTTCATATCTCCCAACTGCTTTTCAGTAGAGCCTCTAGATATTTTCCTAGCCATGCCTTTCCTCAGAATCATCCTCAAATGAGGATCACTGTGTTCCTGATTTTTTTTCACTCAAGATTAGATTATGAATATTCTTTTATCACTCATTATCTATAAAAATATTGTTTTCAATAGTTGCAAACAACCATTTTAAAATTGTCATACTTTGTCCCTTCTTCATTTATTTGGACACTTAAATTGTTTCTAATTCTTTGCGATCAGAAACAAAGCTGGGAAACCTTGCTCTGAACATCTGCTCAGAACTCACAGTATAGTCAGCAGCTATGGGGGGCAGGCTTTTCAACCACCTTGCCATGTGACCACTGCTCAACACTTGCTCAGGAGGCCTATAGGCCTACCCTTCTTTTTGAAAACGTGGTTTTGCCAGATGAGCAGATAAAAGTGGCATCCGAAGACTATTTACATTCTCATGACTTACTGAAGGGCTGAGCATATAAGCAAAGTTTTCTAGATGCCCACACAATTATGCCCTGTGTAGCTGGCTTATAATTTTTACCCACTTTCAAACTCAGGGTAATTTCTGCTCTTTTCCTAAAAACACTTCTATAACCTTCCATTATGCTGGCTAGAATATGTTCTCACACATTTGTCACCTTCTTTTTCTGTGCTGTGTTTGACTACTAAGCATCTGAGTTTCCATCTTGGGCTGGGCTGCAGCTCTATTGACAATACTAGCCTAGGGTGCCTGAGACTCTTGGCTTTTTTCCCAGCTCCAGAAACAAAAAAATATCAACCTTGCCACTGAATTTCACTTATTATTCTTACCTTAAGAGGTCAGTTACATATTTACCTTAATGTTGTCAAGAGAAACTCAACAATTTAGAGGTTGCTACAAGGAGCATGGAGAACATTTCAAGATAGTAGAAATGTCCGATTCAAGGAGGCCTTGGGAAGTAAAGTGTATTGGACCTGTGTTCTTAGCAGCTTGGAGGATGTTCTCAGCCTAGCATTTTGTAGGCTCCTTCTATTCCCCCCAGCAGCACCAGCTCTTGGAACCTGAGTTCCCATGTTTATCCCCAGTCCATACTGTGCAATTTCACATTTGACCTTGAGTGGATACCTAATTTCAGCTCCTCCCAGGTGGACACTTTCATGGTCAAGAGCAGGAATTCCCTCAAGTAGCACTGAACAAGCTCATGCTGCTGATCTCCAGGGAGCTGGGCAAGAAAAATGCCCAGGGGAGTTTGCTGGAAGATTAGCACTAACGTCTCTGACCATTCTGTGAGGTGAAAGCCAGAGTGGCTTGAGACCTGTGAAGCCACAGCTGAGAGAAACTCACTTCTTTGGAAGGAGCCACAGGCTAGTGCAGCACCCTAGGGTGACTTGGGGACAAAATGCCATTGGCTACCTTATGGGAATAGAGAATGGTGGATGTATATACTAGGGGACACAGAAAGGAAGACAGGATCAACATTCAATTTAGGTCACAAAAGCCACACTCACTCAAAAGGAAAAAACTTCTAAGGTGGCCTGAATTTTGTGCTATACTTGTGCTATAATATATATATATATATATATATATATATATATATATATATATATATCTCCCTGGGTTCCCAGGGAATCAGGACTGAGTGGGCTGCTCTTTAGGGCTGGGGTCAGAGACTATGCCAACCAGAGAGATTTACCTACCAGCAGATGGGGAGTTGGCTCCTAGCTGCATAATTTGCTGGACAAGCAGGGCCAGGCAGGGCATAGTCCCAGGTAAAGAAACATCCTCTCAGCAGGAGACAGACTGCTTCACTTTGGTTTTGGACAAGTGGCAGAATGTAGACCCAGGAAAGGAAGTTTACTTTGAACATACTGGTTCTCTAAGTAAATGTTGATAAGATGATTTCACATGTATGTGAAAGATGACTTAAAGGGGATGTTTCATGGGTGTGAGCCTCAGGATGTGTATGGTCAACTTGCAGCAGAGAGCAATCTCTGTCCCTGCTGGAATATGATCCAGTTCACCAGCCTGCTGGCCAGTGTGACACCAGAAATCACCTCATAAACTCCCTTCATGGTGTAACTTAAAGGCTTCTGACCTACTGGAGATTATCACTCCTTCAGCAGAAATTTCAAAATGAAGGCAGGACATGATTTGAGCTTATTCACAGCAAAGTGTGAAAACTACAAGCCCAGAAATTACCAGGTGCTAACTGCTGTCTGCCCACTGATGGACAGGCAGTATCTTTGTGGGTAAAGGCTGCTTCACCAGGCTGCATTGGACCCATCTTGAACAGGGCTCATGTTTTTTTATTTGTGATGTACTGGGCCTGGACCAAGAGCTCTTCCACATAGTCCCTGATTCTTCAGCTGAAGGGGACACTGTTTCAAGCACCCTTGGGAAGGCTCATATGGTTCTGCACCACGATGGAGGTCATCTCACTCTTGGATCTGCAGTGCGGTGAGGTGAACTGAGAATCAATTCCTGATATGATGCTCTGAAAACCAGAGGACATGTGCTCAGAAGGCGCTGTGGGCCAGGAGTGGCTCTGCAGTAGGGTGCTTGCCTGACATGTGTGAGGCCCTGGGTTCCATCACCTGCACCACATCAGTGTTTATACAAATATACTTCACAATAGCCAAACTATGAAAGCAACTTATACACCCTTCAATAGATGAATGGATAAAGGAACTGTGGTACATATACACAATGGAATATTACTAAGCATTAAAAGAGAGTAAAATTATGGCATTTGTAGATGGATAGTGTTGGAGAATATTATGCTAAATGAAGTAAGCTCATCCAAAACAAACAAACAAACAAACAAAAGGCTGAAAGTTCTCTCTGATAAGTGGATACTAATCCATAATGTAGGGGCATAGGATGAGTAGAGGAACTTTGGATTGGGCAAAGGAGAAGGAGGAGAGGGCAGGGGGCTTGGGAGTAGGAAAGATGGTGGAATGAGATGTACTTCATTACCCTAGATAAATGTATGATTGCATGAATGGTGTGATCCTACTTTGTGTACAACCAGAGAAGTGGAAAAATTGTGATCCATTGTGTACAATGAATAGAAGAGCATTCTGTTGTCATGTATAACTGATTAGAACAAAGAAAAAAAAATAGGACAAAGACAATGTACTGAGGCTGCACAGTCAGCTGCTATCTGCCTTCCTGGCTAGGTCTCCTGTGTATAAGAACTGGAGGGCCCAAAGTCTTACACAGAACCAAGTCTCCAGTGCCTGTACCTGACCCTTATTGGCCTATGTTCCAGAATTGAAATCCCTGCAATCTGCACAGGAAGCCTGGGAGGCCCCTACAGAACTGGGATCAGCATCAGGGAATATGAGAATGCTTAAGGATATGTTCTCTCCAAAGGGCATTGTTCCCACTGCACATGGAGTCCAACATGGATTTCTGAACTATACCAGGTGCCCTGAGAGAAGGAAATAAGGAGAAAGGAGACAGAACAAAGACCTGTCAGGATGCCACATCCTCTAGGTTATAGAAGGAGGTGGCACAAACATTCCTTGGAAAGCAGAGTCTATGTTCTCAAGCACAGGAGATCTACTAAGGGTGCCATGTGGATTTTTTATTTACCTTATGTTATTCATCACAAGTGGAATGTTCAGCAAATTGGTATCACTGAAAATAAATATCGATAGGTCCTGGGCCCAGGCTGGTGAGTGTGGTCTGATCAGAAGCTCAAAGTTGCCATCTCTATTGATGAGAAAGATCATGCTGGCCAGCAGAAGGGTGACAGCACCTTGGACCTGCTTCTAAATGGTGTGCCTGAAGCAGAGATGGGACAAAGAACAGGAGAAAGAAGACAGTGGCTCAGCACCATAGCCACTGCCCTAAGATCTTGACACCTCCTTCCTCTGTGTCAAGGAGCCTTCTAGTCTATAAGCCAGGGCCATAAATTGAAGTTTCCATCACTTTTAAGTACAAGAGACTCACAAATGCACTTGTCTTAAGACCAGTTAGCAGGACTTGATGGAACTTAATTCTACATCTAGTAACAGTAACTAGTACCTTGAAAAGGTGAAGACATATTCACTGTTTTATATATAAATGTTTTTTCAGAACAAGCCATCTAACTTCGATGAACAAATCAAATAATGACCAAGTTTACTAAAATAAATAGATATTGCAAGAAAAAATCAGCTGTAGATACAATATAATAAAGATGAAGAGACCAAAGTAAATCAGATCTAGATAAAGTTAAATAAGAAATCATGTTTATTTATGGGGCTGTGGTTTTAGCTCAGTGGTAGAGTGCTTGCCTAGCATTTGCAAGGCACTGGATTCCATCCTTAGCACCACATAAACATAAATAAGTAAAATAAAGGTATAAAAATATTGTGTCTGCTAAAAAAATCACATGTTTATTTGCAGTTCAGATTTTGAGAACTTTAGAATGACAGTGGTTAATTGGTTGAATTACCTACATCTCACTTTCATGTTAACATGATATATGTTTATATAATAACAACATTCTACAATTTCTTGTAGCAAAGAACAAGAATTACTAAGTAATTTTTTTTTGGTTTTATTGATTTTTTTTTTTCAAATACACGACTCAAGCCGTAGCGCCCTCGCCTGGCATGCGTGCAGCCCAGGTTCAATCCTCAGCCCTCAGCACCACATACAAACAAAGATGTTGTGTCTGCCGAAAACTAAAAAATAAATATTGAAAAATTCTCTCTCTCTCTCTCTCTCTCTCTCTCTCTCTTTCTCTCTCTTTAAAAAATACATGATGGTGGAATGCATTACAATTCTTTTTAAACATATAGAGTACAAATTTTCATATCATTGCACAAAGATGCAGTGAGCTCAGAAACACTGTCTTCCACCTCCTGACACCCCTCCATGGAGTCAGTAATCTGCCCAGCCATACTGCCTGCTAACCATTTGCAGTTTGTACCATGTCAGCAGCTTCTTGACAGGTCTATCCTGTCAATGTCAATTTCTTGATTCACTATCTTTCTATTGCCCATGCAGTGGGGAATGTCCACATACACTGTCCTCCATTGCTCCTCTCTGTGCAAGCAAGACCAAGCTCAAGGATGCTGACAAGGCCCTACATGACATGTCTCTCCATGTATGCCATTCCCACAACCCAGCACTCACAGCCTGAACTTCACACTCCGTCAGTGGTCCCCTTCTGGTCTCCTGCACAGATGCAGATTCAGACTCAACACCTGTGCTCCATGGAGCCCTCTGCTCTGATGACTACCCAGCTAGCCCTAACAGGTAGCCCAAGGGGCCTCTCAAGGAGAACTGCCTGTTGGATATAGAAAATGAAAAATCTCAAAATAGTGTGGCCTGGGAAAAGGGAATAAAAAAGAAAGCCATACAATGAGAGCATTGATATGTTCCCAATACATTTTTTTCCAGTGACAAGACAAGCCCTGGGGAGAAAATATTCATCCAAGCCTAGACTGGTAGTCTCTGGGAAGAAGCCAAAGTACTGGCCCTTCCCAAAATAAGTCTTTCCTCAGTGATAGTACAATGAGACCACAGAGGGAAAGAGATAAATATTCACCACTGACATCCAACCCTCCATCTATTCTACTGACTGCAAACCCTGGACCCTCCATTAGGCACATTCTGGCAATAATTAGGTTACCTCTCATTATACTCTATATAAGCACAAGCTTCCTCTTTGGCTGATGGCTCATTTTCCACCAGGAGAGTGGATCCATCAGAGGCATCACTCGGTTCCTGCATGAAATTTTATTCCAGAATAAAGAGGTAATCTCATCTGCAAAGTTTGAAACCAGCCAGGTTCTTTTGTGCTAACACCACCTATGATCAGTGCCCCTACCTGGCTATACAGCTTTTGCCTATGACACTAAGGGCACCTGCTTGGGAGGCATACTCATCCATTACTCTTACATCATCAAAGGATGAGAAGCAGGCCAATTCACTTACACCTGGGGCCATCTAGCAATCTGGGGAAGTGAACATTGTGCTCAGCACTGCTCTCAGAATAGAGCTCTGTTCACAACCAGGCAATAGAAGCCTAACTTAACTTATCTTCCTTGTGCCTAACATGGAGGGGACACACCCATTTCCCAGACTGCACACTGGCTTGAACAGAGTCAAGAACTCCTGGCCCAAGAAATCAGGGCTCTTGGGTGAAAGAGGAGAGAGAAAGGCTGTGGAAGCAGTCACCTATGTGAAGATGGCATGGTGCTCTGAGTCCATGTTGCAAAGTTGGGCCTGGAGGAAGTCTACAAAGGAGTGATGCTGATGCTTGACCAGTATTCCTGCAACAGCACCTGCGTGGAAAACAAGCCCAGCATGGAGGTGCTCAGCCACACCACAGCATCTGGTGTGGCACAGTCAAGCAGGATCCGTTTGGTTCCCTCAGACACTCTGTGGTACAGCTCCTCTGTCGGTGCACAGGGCCCTGCCTCTCCACAGCTGGCAGCACCATCGAGGCACAGGTGTCAGAGTGGTAGCCAATGAAGACATCAGCAGGGCTGTACTTGTGCCCAGAAAGGAACTGATGGGCCTTCACATCAGCGAACTCCTCTGCCCACTGCATGAGCTCCTGCATGATGCTCTTCTGCCACCCCTGCAGCACCAAGCTGATGTCCAGGTAGTACTTCCCCAGCCAGTTAATGAGGAGCATGGGGAACTGCTCATACACCACACTTTTCTCCTTGATGACAATTAGGCACAAATTAGGGTGGACACGACACTTGACATGATGGGTGCCGAGCCCGAGTTCCACGTACTTCTGGCCCTCGAGGTATATGTAGTACTGGTTGAGAGCATTGTACAGGCTCTCTTAGAGGTGCTGCAGGTTCAACAGCACCACCATTTTGCCAGTCTCCATGTAGGTTTTCACCTGTTTGATGTTTCTGCAGATCTGGGTGTACTCCTATCCCCAGGGAAAAGTGGAATCAAAGATGATCTTGGGCTGCTGGTCCTCACTGAAGAATGACTTCTGCAGGATTTACAAGGCCATGTAGTTTTTGGTCAGTATGAAAAAGTAGCAGGATTCAGCTTCTTCCAGCTCCCCTAGTGATACACTCTTCATACCCCTGTAATTGTTTTCCTTGATGAGTTCCAGGGTGCTTGACTTCTCCTATGCATCTGGCCTCAGGTAACCTGGCCATCAAGATGTCCAAAGTGGGGATGTCATCTTTGCCACTGAAATTCTGAAGGACTGCCCATGCAATATTCTGCAATGATGATGTATTTTTAGATGCTCTGGTGATGCTGAAGACCATCTTGATGAAGCTATAATAGTCACAAAGCCCAAAGACTTCCTTGTTCTGTCTGTGACACACAATTTCATAGGCTTTGCCAATGGGAGAAATGTACCCTTTGACAATGTCCTGCACCAGGCTCTCTGAAGAGCAGATCCCTCTAGCACTCTCTAGAAGCTCCTTCTCACTGGGGCTGCTGTGAGACACAAAGATGCCTCTGTTAATCTTGGCAGGGTCAAGAGCCCAGTTGGAAATACCTATGAATCTGACTTTTTTTTTTTTGGGGGGGGGGCAGGATCATCTCAATGCACCCGTATTACAGCAGAGGGTTCAGATCATTCAGAGGCAGTTTATGAGAATCTTCTGCCAAACCAATCCCATCCAATACCACCACAGACACATACTGCTGTAGATCCTTCTCCTGCTGGAAATGAGTGAACTTCTTGAATGTGTTTATGATGTTCTGTGGGGTGCAGTGGAATGACACCAGGTGGACCTGCTTCAGGCTGCAGAAGAGAGTGAAGTGTGCAGTTTTGCCTTGCACGGTGTCTGTCATGATGGTCTTGGAAGAGATTTGGAGCTTCCAGGTTTTCCTACCAGGAAAAGTGATATCTTCAGCTCAATGCAGATGATCATCATGAAGACATTCTCCTTAAGAGCCAAGATACTGGCTACGGTTTTCCTCAGAGGCACCCCACTTAGGAAAAGATCATGTGCATGCATGATCTTGACCAGGATGACCCTGCTATTGTCATATGGTTCTGGAAAATACCTGCAAATGGCTCTGCAGTAGGAGTCCTTCTCTTTTAGGGAGGCATGGTAACAGACTCCCACTGCCAGCACCAGGGACCAGAGAAGAAGTTCTCTCCTGAAGTTATATTTGCTGACAGTGTTGTCACAGAGCAAGTGGTTCAGCTTCACAAAGAGCATCTCACTGCAGTCATGAAACCATGTGAACACCTTCACATAGCACTCCACATCCTGGAGGCTGACAAAACTGCACTCACTTGCAGTGTTCCTCATGAACCTCTGAGAGGCAGAGAGCACTTTCGTGATCACATGAGTCTCATCCTTGCTAGTCCTGACATGGCCCACCAATATCTACACTATCTGCTGGATATAGAGCTTTACAGCAGTGTCATCCAGCTGCCTGAAGTCCCATACCAGAGGAATCAAGCTCGGGCCCAGGGCGTGGACATGATACCCCAGCTGCCTGAGAGGAATGGAGCCCAGCTTGTCTGCTGTCTCCTCTGCACTGACCCTGTAGCCCAAACCAGCTGACTCCAAATGATAGATGGTCTACTGGAAGTGCTTCCTGTTAGGGTTTCAGGCAGCATTGATGTGCAAGCCTGAGTTCTCTAGGGGCTGGCCATACATGTTCTGTTATTCACACAAGACTTATTTAATACAGCTTATGACTTATGTTGTGTTGGCTCATCAAAGAACAAGATGGTGTCCAATTGGTGTAGGTCCTTATTGGATAAGGTAGTTTTCTCAGCCTCTAAGACTTTGTAGTGAATCATGGCTGCAGTCGTTCCTCCATGGACCATGGCCAGTTTCATGGTCTCAGCCTGGGCACCAGCATGCCACAGATCACTACAGAATTTAATGAGACTGGTTTTCCCACAACCAGTTTCTCCCATGATGCTAACTGGGATACCACATCGGAACTGCATCTCAATGGCCAGAATCTTGAGCATGTTGTCTGTAGCTCATGTGTTTCATCAGGGTCAAGAGTCTAAGAAATTCCTAGTGGTCAGCAAAGTCTCCAGAGTTTCTCATGTCTGGACAGGTTATCAATGTCAACATTGAAGGGTGTCCCCTGAAGTAACAGCCCTATGTACAGTTAGTTCTTCTATCATGACATCTTTCTTGATTATCTACCTAGTAAGATGGTTGATGACATCAACACTATCATTCTCATTGGGCTGGAGATGGAAGCCTATGGGTGTCATTGTCTATGTGTCACTGAAGAACACATGTGGGTGAGGCTTTAACTCCCACCTGCTCTGGAGAATGAAAGGGGTGAGCTCTTCTTCATTGACACCATCCATGGTGACTGTGTGCTTCCCTGGGCTTTGATGAGAGGATGAGTGTTGGTGTGGCAAAGTCTCTTGCCATGAAAATCATGAAGATGACTATGAAGTTTTAAAGCCCCATAGTGTGTCTCCAGTACATCCTGGATTGCAGAATGGAGAGGCTTCATAGTCCTTGAGCCCACAGTTGAGGAACTGCGCAAAAATCTGGAGCTCTGATCAGGAGGGGTGGATGATCCCACAATATATGAGGAGCTGCTAAATGCTCTCCATGGGTTGCCTTCATCAGAGCCTTCTTGGTATTGAAATGTGTCCAGGTATTGTTTTTGATGGAATTGCTTTAAATATTGGTAAGGTCTTTGGAAAGTGGCATTGCAGAACTCTCTCTCATCCATTCAAATCTCTATGAAGTTTCTCTCAGGGCTCAGCTCCATGGCTATCACTTCCTTGGGAGGTTTGCAAGTGACGTTGGGGAAGATATTAAGAAAACTAAACTGGGGGGGGGGGGGTGGGCATGTGAATTCTGTAAAGGACAGACATAAATAGAAGTTAGAATTTGATTTCCTGGAAGATGCCTGTGTGTGTTAACACCCCCACACAGTCTACTGTGGATAGGCTTTTATGAAAACAATCACTTGAATGCATGTGGCTCTTTGCAGTCTCTTATTCATAGAGGCTGGTATCTGCATGTTAGGTGCTACAGAAGCTCAACTACAGCAGCCACATTGTAACCCAGGAAGCCATTTCCAATCCTGTGGCTCCATCTCTCTGCCAAGCATGAACACGCATGCAACAATAGAACTACCACCAACTAATGCGTTTTCATGTGTGAAGTTTCCCTGCCATCTTCACTGGCAATGAGGGAGACTGGCCATCAACACAAGACTCTCCCACACTCAGTATGGCTGAGACTCAATCCAGACACACAGAACTGATCTGTTGGATCAGACAAATCCAAGATGCTACCAATCAACATGAGAGCATTCTAATTCCAGACATCATTAACATCTAAGTCCAAGCATGCATTTCTCCTTACAGTGCAGTCACTGCTTCTCTAAAGCAAAAGTGGGAAACAACTAAGATGTGTTACCCCATGACACGGGCCACAGAATCCAAAGGGTGCCATGACCACCTGCAAATGCCCTGTGTACATACCAGCTTTGAAGACCTCTTTGGCAGTACTTAATTTCCTTCTGGAATTTCAATTATACATAAGTGGCATGGGTTCTGAAGCCATATTTACCCACTTATATCCATTAGGTATTGTAAAATGAGGAATTTGAAAAGAAAGATCAAAGTTCCAGTCTGTACCTACAGACAGAGAAGCATGGGTTTGAAAATACACAATTACCAACCATTATTCCTAACCCCAGGACCCTCCTTCTTCTTCTACCAGGTCCCAGCCCAGACCCTGTCTTGAGAGAAGAAGGGTCCTGGGGGTTGGGAGGACCCTGTCTTTTCCTTGAGAGAAGAGTACTGACCACAGGTAGGCAGAGAAGGGAGAAGTAGGTGGGGCCCTGGAACTTATGCTTTCTGATGTGGCCATTAAGTTGCTATATGGGAACTTACCGAAGCAGTCACATCAAAGTGGAATATCATGGGTATGTTCTAATACTGAGCATTCTAGAAAAACAGGAGGGAGCCCAGAATTCAGCCCTCATCCACCTGAGCTTTAATCAACTGAACAATCTTTACAGGCACTTTTTCACTGTTTAACTTCTTTTTCAGTTTTTTTATGCAATCTCTTCATGTAGAGAGATTTCCCTGTAATGTTAAAATGAGGACATTAGATCCCAAGCCTATGGACCAAGAGGAACAGAGTTCAGAAAGATTAGAAGTTACTTTTTAGCTAAGAGTAGTGGCCCATGCCTGTAATCCCAGCAGCTTGGATGGCTGAGGCAGGAGGATCACAAGTTCAAGGACAGCCTCAGCAACTTAGTGAGGCCCTAAACAACTTAGTAAAAACATGTCTCAAAACAAAACAAAACAAAAAAATTAAAAAAGATGGGGATGTGGCTCAGTGATAAGGAACCCCTGGGATAAATCCCCAGTTTAAAAAAAAAAACCCAGTTAATTCTCTGTGTAAAAGTCAAAATTGATGCAATGAAACATCAGATTAGAGAACAACTCCATCATGAAGCCACAGTCCTCACGCACTCAGCTTCCTGGCATTCCTGAGAGCAGTGGAAATATAATAAAGTAAAAGCAGAGGTGTGTCCCTTGGGGGGAGGGGAGGGCAGATTTTGTTCTGACAGGGCAGAGTGCTGCTCACAGGATGAAGTGAATAGAATGGAAATCACCACCTCTTTCCAAGGACACATGACAGTGACTGAAGGGAGGGTGAAAAGGCACTTTTCTCCTGGAGTCAGGGCAGCTGCACCTCCTCTGCTCATACCAACATGACCCAGAAGAGGTAAAGGGAGTTTACACAAGAAAAAGGTGACCTGCCAAGAAGTCCGTGCAGGGGGAGGAGTAGGGCTCCCAGCAACTGCAACCTGGGTGGAAAGGGGGCCCCTTCTAGGGGAAGCACTGACAGCAGGGAGTCAGAACCTCCTGAGACTTACTTTCCCACCTGCAGAGGGTGTCATCTGAGGTGCCCATTGCTTCAGAGGCAGGGGTCACTGGGAAGACTCAGAGATTACCTGCCCACCCCAGTGCTCTCATTAACATGTCCTGTTCTCTCCAATGCCACAATTCCCACACACATCCAGTCTCTGAACATAGCTGCCACTTACAGATTCTGTGCTGGGACCTGGTAGTGATGTGCCAGGTAGGCCTGGATGGCATTGAGGGGTGCCTGGAGGATGAGGTGGACTTTGTGCTGGCTGAAGGCTGAGGACAGGTAGCAGCACTCCCATGCTGCATCAAAGACTTGTACTAGCTGGTGATCCTCCCAAGGATACTGTGTGCAGTGTGGAAAAGGGCCTTTTCCTGGAAGGCCACCTCATAGCTAAGCTGATCCATGAACAGCAGGCTGTAGACTTTGTGCCCCTTGGAAACTGGAGTTGGCAGCAGTGCAAGAGCAGGGCCACCTCCTCAAATGTGGTCCCTGAGGTGCAGAGTAGCACCTCATCAAAAGGGGGCAAGGGCTGTGCAGGGGCCTGTATGTAGATGAGGGTAGCCAACAGCACCTCAGAGTGGCCACATATGACCAGATTACATTGGCCAGCTTGAGGCCCTCAGGGAGAGGCTGCTCCACCAGAGGCCTCCCAATCCTGGCCAGGTGAGCCAGACAATGGCCCAAGGCCTCCAGGCCCAGGCAGCCAGGCAGAAAGAGACTAATCTTCTCCAGGGCCTGTTCCAAGCCCTCAGCTTGGTCACCAGGCTGATCTCAGCAGATTACAATAGTGGTAATTTTTCTATCACTGTCTTCACGTGGTGTCTGGTGGCCTCATTGAACCCCTTGGTGGCCCTTAAGGTGTCACTGGGGTGCAGTGGTCTTTGATGAAGACATCATCATGAGGGCAGCTTTGCTGGGACACTGCTTCCTGAGTTTGGTGCTCAGGTGGACCAGCTTCTTGGCCGTGTAGAAGTTGAGGTAGAAGTGCTACCTGCACTTCCTGCTCACCAACTCCTTCTAGTCATCCAAGAAGTGCTCCATCTGCCTTAGAGGGCTTCCAGGAGCTGAGTGACATCCCACTCTCTATCAGCTGGTTTATCAACTCAAAGTGGAAGTCCATGTTGATGGAGATGCCATTCCTGAGGCAGCAGTAGACCTTGGCAGTCCAGGTCCAGAATAGCATATTTCTCTCAGAGTGTAGGTTCAGGAAGGCTTGCACAAGCCACTGCACATGGCATAAAAACTGGAGGAAACAGGGGCATGGGGCAGATATCACAGTGAGTTACTGAAGAAGGATGTGCCAATCTAGGTGGTAACTTTCAGATTAGAACACAGGTTCTAATTCAAGGGGCTGGGGTTTATTCTTCCCACTGGGTCACTAAGAAACATGATCAGCCTAAGGAGTGGGCTCTCATCTTTGGGAAGTGATCAGTGGCAGATAGGAATGTTGACTGTGGGCTGGGCTGTGCTCAGCGGTAGAGCACTTGCCTCGTATGTGCCAGGCTCTGGCTCTATGCCCAGCAGTGGGGGAAAAAATGTCAATTGTAAAATGCAAATAAATTGTAAGGAAGGAACATATAACACAAGAGAGAGACTACTAGACTACTACATAAACCAACAACCTATTTCAACAATTATTTCAGGATTTTTTTTTTTTTTTTTGGTATTTGGCATTGAGCCCAGTCACTCTACATTGAGCTATGTCCCCAATCCTTTTATTTTGAGACAGGTTCTCACTAAGTTGCTGAGGCTGGCCTCTAACTTGCCATCTTCCTGCCTCTCTCCTGAGTAGCTAGTGTTAGAGGCATGTGCACCACACCTGGCTTGGTTACTTTAGTTTTGATGAAGAGTGCCCATTAGAATCTTAAGGTGTTTGATTTTGCCAATTTACAGAGTAAATAAAGACATTGGTTCTTCTTCCTAAGAACTATCTACTTGGTCACCTCCTGCTAAATGCAGCTGATTAACCACCAGTGGTGACAGATTCTTCTGATGCTCTTAAGAAGGAGCTTATGCCTCCAGGGCCTGTCCCACCTCAGATGTAGCTCTAGGCAAGGTGCACCCTGCATACCCACCAGCTCCACTCTCTGGAGCCACTCTGTCTACCAGAGGCCAACCCCTGCTTCTTCCCCTTTGCAGGCAGAAGGGCAGTGAGCATGCCCAGCCTGACACAACAGGAGCACCTTCTCACCTCATAAAACCTTCCCACTCCCATACTCTTGTGGTCTTTCTTGCCAGAAATCAGCATCAGCTTGTTTAAAAGATTCTTCAGATCTTCCAAAGTGTAGAAGCAATCTGGTTCCACTGTGACCCCCAGGGAGGATCAGGCACAGGATGGCATGTGGGGAAATCTGGGAGGCACAACATGCTTAGAGGCCATTTTCTGATGGCTGAAACCATGACTCTGCAGCAAGCCAGTGCACACCACCAACACCACACCTGGAATCTGGATGCCCTGACCTCACAGATGCCTCTGCTGTTCAATGCTGTGGCCAGGGACAGGGACGAGAACTTGATGGACCCATGGCTTTTCTTCACTGTCTTTAGCCACTCCAAGTTCCTGGCAGAATCTCTATGTTGGGACAAAAGCAGAGAATATGGGCCTGGGTTTGTATGACTGTCTTCCTCAATTGCTGGGCAAACTCCATCCACCCTCCTCCAGGGCCCCAGGTGTAGCTGCTCACCCAGTTTCTGCAGCTATCTCAGGTGCCTCTACCTTGTTCCTCAGGACCTTGGCCACTCAGTGTGGCTATGCTGGTATCCCATTCTTACTTAACACTTAGAGTGCATGTGACCTGCACTTATGGATGATTGGATGCACGGCAAAAGGCTGCACTCCCAGATGGGATGCCTCCATCCTGCTGAGTTCCCAGAACACAGGCCTTCTGAGAAGAAATGCTTGACTGAACAAGAGCCCTAAGTTCTTAATGTCTTGCCATGTTCTCTGAGCATGACCAGAAGAACTTAGGAAAAAGTGGAACAGAATGTGAGCTTCCAGCAGAAAAACTGCAAACTGCAAACACTTTCCATTTCCCCACCATCCAACCACATGCAGGACCAACCATCCTAAGGTCAGTGCAGGACATCTCTAGACATCTCTGCTCATTGGGCAAGTTATGTGGTGTAAGTTAACTCAGACCCTGGTATAGGCAGTTTACTTGAATGTTTATTTTTCTGTTAAAAAAATAATCAATATCAATTGTGAAAAGTATTCAAAAATAACAAGATGAAAGGACAATTACTACTGTTCAGAGAAAATCACTGCACAGCCTTTCACACACTTCCTACCATGCTCTTTCCACCCTTGTCCTGTAGAGTAGAGACTGCACTTTACATGCAGTTGTGTAGCTCCCTTCTGAACCAAGACAAAGAAAGCAATTTCATACATTTAAAAAAGCTGATTTTAAGCATCAGTTTAAATGGCTGCCTACATGCCTCTATGCCTGTGTGTCCTCAAAGCACAGTCACTTCCCAGGGCTGCAAGACCTTGGAACCAGGAAAAAAAATCTCACCAGCATACTGGGCAGATAAGGGTCATTTTGCAGAGCCTTCCAGAGTTCTGTCAGCAGTTCCATGGACTTGATGAAGCCTGCCTTCTTGTCTGCCTTAAACAGCAGAGACATGTTGCCCTGCACAGCATCATGGAAGCAGGCCACCCAGTCCACATCAATGCTGTTCTCTCTGGCTGAAATGAAGGTCAGATCCACAAATACCTGGAGTTTGGTGATGCCTGGGGCAGAGAGGGGGTAAACACAGGACCACTCCACAATGCTGGACAACTCACACCTGGTCACAGCCCCTAGTGAGACCATCAATAAACACTAAGTAAACATCTAGGGCCTGCTCCACTTCCTGCTTTAAGTTAGGACTTCAGCAAACCTTTTCTTTTGCAGGATGACACCACTGACCAACATCTTTTACCAAACAATGTTCCAGGCACTGTACTAGGGTTGCATGGACCTTATTTCCTTTAATCCACAAATATCATCGCTTAAACCAAAACAGGCTTACTTGGTTAATAATATTTTGAAAATTATTTAAAAAAAACTCAGGTAATTTTCCTAGGGTTAATTATTAATCGAATAATGTACATCAAAAGAGACTCAGGAGTACAAGGTGGAAGAAGCACAACTTTGGGTGAGAGCTAGAGCCACTGCAGTCTCAGTGCCAGCAGGAGGTGGCCCTCCAGGCCTCTCTAGTGTGTGAGTGCTGCCTGTGCTCCTTTTTGGACTTTCTTTCTTACCTCTCTTCCCTTGCTCTATCTAATCCACACAACCTCTTAGGCTGCCCAGCCCTAGGCTGGGAGAGAAATGTATAACTTTTGCAAGCATACTGCAGCAACACCCCTTTGTGGGCAAGAGCTTAACTAGGCCTCTGGCAGAATGAGCTAGAAATAGCAAAAGGAGTCAGGATGGTTATGAAAACAATGCTGGCATCCATAAATGGAGAAAGCAGCAAAGGAAACAGTTTTAACCAGAACCCTGAAAAGTGGCCCTGATGAAAACTCCACTGCCAGCCTGGAAGCAGACACTAACCTCCAACTAACCCATACACGTGATTGAGGAGGGAACCACACATCAGATAGAGCACTAATCACTAGGAAATATAAAGAACTCAAAAAGCTAGACACACACACACACACAAAAAAAAAAAAAAAAAAAAAAAAAAAGGAATAACCCAATCAATAAATGGGATAAGGACCTGAAGAGATATTTCCCTGAAGATTATATACAATCAACCAACAAATATATGAAAAAAAGTTCATCATCTCTAGCAATTAGAGAAATGAAAATCAAAAAAAACTCTAAGATTCCATCTCACTCCAGTCAGAATGGCAACTATTATGAATACAAACAACAATAAATGTTGGCAAAGATGTGGGGAAAATGTACACTCAGAAACTGCTGGTGGGACTGCAAATTGGAGCAGCCAATATGGAAGGCAGTATGGAGATTTCTTAGAAAATTTGGAATGGTACCTCCATTTGACTCAGCTATCCCTCTCCTTAGTCTATACCCAAAAGTCTTAAAAACACATACTACAGGGATAAAGCCATATCTATGTTTATTGCAGCACAATTCATAATAGCTAAATTGTGGAACCAATCTAGATGCCCTTCAATAGATGAATGGATAAAAACACATGTGGCATATCTACACAGTGCAAAACTACATAGCAATAAAAGAGAATAAAATCATGGCATTTGGGTGAATGGATGGAGTTAGAGAAGATAATGCTAAGTGAAATTAGCCAATCCCCCCCAAAATAATGCTGGATATTTTCTTTGATATAAGAAGGCTGATTCATAGTGGGATAGGTAGAGGGAGCATGGGAGGAATAGAAGTACTCTAGACAGGGAAGAGGGGTGGGAGGGGAAGGAAGTGAGCATTGAGTAATTAATGATGGATGAACGTGATGATAATTATTATCCAAGGTACATGTATGAAAACATGAATTGGTGTGAATATACTATGTATAGAACCAGAGATATGAAAAATTGTGTTCTATATGTATAATAAGAATTGTGATGCATTCTGCTGTCATGTATTTAAAAACAAAAGCAATGAAAAATTGGACATAAAAATCACTGAGGTTATGCTCATAAAGAAAAGAATTAATCCCTCCTCCCCTCTACCCTGCTGTAGGATCATTCATCAGTTTTCATGATAAAGAACAGACTGTAAGTTCTTGTGTGGAGAGGGCAGTTTGAAAATACACATCCATTCCACTCCATCCAAAATTCCACTTAGAAATTGTTCAACTCTAAGTGGATCAAAGACTTAGGCACTAGAACAGAGACCTTGCACCTAATATAAGAAAAAATAGGGCCAAACCTTCACCATGTTGACCTAGGATCTGATTTTTTAATAAGACTCCTAAAGCCCAAGAAATGATATCAAGAATCAATAAGTGGAATGGATTTTAGTTAAAAAGATTATTCTCAGCAAAGTAAACAATTAATAATATGAAGAGATAGCCTATAGCTTGGGAGAAAATTTTTACCACATTCACCTCTGAAAAAGCATTAATCTCTAGGATATATAAAGAACTCAAAAACTTCACACACACACACACACACACACACACACACACACACACACACACACTAACCCAATCAATAAATGGGCTAAGGAAATGAACAGAAACTTCACAGAAGGAGAAATACAATTGATCAAAAATATATGAAAAGGTGTTCAACATCTCTAGCAATTAGAGAAATATAAATCAAAATTACTTTAAGATTTCATCTCACTCCCTAAGAATGGCAATCATCAAGAATACAGGCAACAGTAAATGTTGGAAAGAATGTTGTGAAAAAGGTACACTCACACATTGCTGATGGGACTGCAAATTGTTGTAACCACTATGGAAATCAGTATGGATATTCCTCAGAAAACTGGGAATGGAACTACCATATAACCCAGCTATCCCACTCCTTGGTTTATACCCAAAGGACTTAAAATCAGCATACTATATGATGCAGCCACATCAATGTCTATAGCAACTCAATTCACAATAGCTAGACTATAGAACCAACCTAGGTGTCCCTCAATAGATGAATGGATAAAGAAAATATACTCATAGTATATTACTCAGCTTTAAACAAGAATGAAATTATGACATGGTCAGTAAATGTTTGGAGTTGGGGAATACCTTGCTAAGCTAAAAAAAGCCAATCTCATAAAAACCAAATGCCAAATGTTTTCTTTATTATGTGGCTGATAATTCACAGTAATGTAGGGATTGAGGGGGTTGGGGACATTAGGGAAGAATAGGGTTACCTTAGATTAGGTAGAGAGAAGTGATGGGATTGGAAAGGGAGGGAAGGGATAGTAGAATGAAACAGACATTATTACTGTATGTATATATGTAACTATATGACCAATATGATTCTGCAACATATATATTCAGAAAAATGAAATTATATCCCATATATATATGATATATCAAAGTGTATAAATGCCTTCTAGTATCATGTATAACTAATTAAAACAAATTAAAATAAAAGATCATAACCAGTAGGAATGAGGAGAGTAGAATAGGAACCTGATAGTTATGCTAGCTGGAAAGTGGAAAGATGGCCACACCAGTGGCAAACAACACTTGGGGCCTGAGAACACAGACTCTGAGGCCATAGCAGAGTGAGCTCAGCCAGGCCTAGCACACAAGAGCACTAGCTGCTGGGGTCACCCTAGGCTTGGAGGCAGAAAGGCAATAGGAAGTGGGACCAAAGTCTGTTTAAGAAGCAGTTGGGGAGAGTCCACCTCCACCATGGAGGCAGAAGAGGGCTGCCCTCCACGTGGCAAGGGGCAGGAAGGATCACCTACAGGGCTTTCAGGCCTGGAGGCTACTTCTAGACAGACACCTATCTTGGGCAGCTACAGAGGACAGGGAATATTCAATCTAAAGACCAAGAGGACACAGCCACCAGGACAGGAAAGCAGGAGTAAAAGTGGGGGCCCACCCTCCTCTTTCCCCTCTTGACTCCAGAAACCTGGCAGCAGGCAGAGGCTGCAAATGTGACCAACCCATAAGAGAAGCCCTTAAGGACCAGGTCAATTCAAGGGCAGCCACAGAGCCCCATGGACCTTGTCCCAGAAGCACTCAGTCTGTCAATTCACTTGTGGGGACTATCTTCATAGACACAGATAAACAAAAATCTCCAACCAGAATAGGAAAAGCTTTAAAATGGGAAACAGATACAAAAACCCCAACAGGGCTGGTGTCTCAGTGGCAGAGTGCTTACCTGGCAAAGGCAAAAGCCAAGGCTTGGGCTGGGATTGTAGCTCACTGGTAGAGTGCTTGCCTAGCACATGTGAGACACTGGATTTGATCCTCAGCCCCATGTAAAAATAAACAAAATAAATATATTGTGTCCATGTATAACTAAAAACATATTTAAAGGAAAAAAAAAGAAAAGGAAAGGAAAGCATAGGTTGCATCCACAACATACAAAAAAGAAAAGAAAGAAAGAAAGAAAAAAAAAAACAAGACAACAGGATGAAATGGGAAACTATGCAAGGAAAAGAAACAAGAAAACCTTTAAAAATACCAATAATCTCTGAAATAAAACATACTGTAATCACAAGCCATGAGAACAGCATAGTATATAAACAAATCTTCAAGGAAAATGGGAGTGCCTTTAAATTTAATATATGTGAGAGCTGAAATGAAAACTTCAATGCCAAGTCTGCAGGAGGAGGTTGAGGAGAAGGCTCAGGAAGTGAAGCCCTAACAGGAGAGATGTTACAGGAATCAGGAAACCATGCCAGGAGGCCCAGAATCTGCTGATGTGAATCCTGTAGGAGGGAAACACAATGAACCAATTCAGAAGAACACCCAAGAGCTCTAAGACTAGATCTTCAGCTGAGAAAGATCTGCCAGTGCCCAGTCCTGGAGGCAGAAAAGAGATCAACAGCCCTGCACAGTTTTATGACAACTTCAGGACACCAGGGCCAGACAGCTCTCAAGAGCATCCACAAAAAGACAATAAGCCCCATACAGAGGAGCTTGTAAAGTAGTGAAGCTGCATCTGATCCTAATGCAGCACTCAGGCAGTGCATTGAAGTGGGTACTACAGCAGGGGCACAGTTCTGTATCTGGCATTCTGTGCCCCTGTCCCAGCAAGTAGCAGATGCTATCCTCTGTCAACGAGGAGTCAAGCACAGGCCAGAATGCAGAACTTGCCCTACCAGACCAGAGGCCAAAGCAATGCTCCCAAGGTAAGGGGAGGTTGAGGACCATTTCCCCTCCAGGGAAGATGAGCCCCCTGTCCTGGGAGACCCTTCAAACACATCCACTCAGACAGTTGAAAAGGGAAATAACAAGACAAGAAATGCAATTCCACCAGCTAAAGAAACTGTGTGCCAGGACCATGGAATAGCCATGGTCCACCACATGGCTCACCTATGAATCCTGTGTTCATCCAATGGTGAAGGCTGACCCTGAAGAATGTGCCAGTAACTCAGGACACCACTGGAAGTGACAGGGCAGCAAGCAGCTTAGCGTGCTGGGCACAGACTGGAGTGAAATCTACATCTCCCCCCATGGAAATCCAGCAAAGGACCCTGACACTAGGAAATCAGGGACATTGACATGCGTGGAGTCACACCAACAAGAACATACGAGGTGAAGCTGCTTCCTCAAGAAAAGCATTGAAAACCTGGCTAATAATGTTTCTTAAAAGCTTCTTTCTACAAAATAAGGCCCCACTATTTGCAGCCCACTTTCATTCCCACAAAAACTCTCAAAGGTGACCAGTGCGACTGCTAGAGCAGTGCCTTGGATGAGGTGCTTTACCTTCCCACACAGCCTTAGGAGGCTATCCACCTGTCTCTTCTCTCTTAAGAAATATGAGTTCACCCATCCTCCAGTCCAGTGTCTCTTCCATGTCACATTTTTTTCTCTTGGAGTGAAAAACTTTTTCTCTCTGGAAAATGATGACAAAGTCAGCCAAAGGAAAACAAATATTGTGGTACCCCTTTCTCTCCCTGAGAGTGCCCCACAGTCACCACCAAAAGGACAAGGAGACCGCCACTCAGTGGCCTGGATGAGGAATGCCAGCACTTATGTGAACATGGCCATCTTATCAGCCTGGCCTCAGCTCACCTAACTGCCTCAGGTCCAGAAACTGACTTTCATGCTTCAGGATCAGCTCCAACCTTCCAACCAATATGGACTCCAGAACATCAATAGCAACCTTCCTAAAGACAGAGCACAGCATCCATCACCTTTTTGGCATCCTCTGTGATCTTGGGTGACAGCTTCTCACCCGTCCCTGATCAGATGAGGAGTACACTGTGCCCATGGGCCTTCTAACTCCTTGCTGCAAGAATCTCACACCCAGTCCCATGCCCATACAGGATCAGACCTCTGGTGTTTCCAGATATCTGACATCTCACTCAGCTGTGACTGTACCTGTGAGGTTAAAGTTTTATAATAGTGCATCTCCTGACTGGGAGGAGGAGACTCCTAATTGTCAAAGTCAGCCAAGAGAACAACAGTGCTCAAGATTAAAGACCTGAACCCATGCTCCACTGACCATATTTCTTAGACTACACATGATCTCTTCTGAAATTCACCTGTCTTGAGAATCCCTGCAGTAGTACAAAATAAACTGCAACAGGACAAGCTCATACATCAGAGACCATTCCAAGAGTGCAGCAAACATCTGCACAGCACCCAGGAAGGAGACAGATCTATGCTGCAGCTTCACATTCTACCTATCTTGTCTGTGCATCAAAACCTGGAATGTGAGGTTTTGAATCAACTTAGAGGGCAACATTTTAAAATGTGCTTAGTTTAACTGCCAGACTAATTATCTCACAGTAATATGAGGCTCGTATATTATAATGAGAAGACCAAGTTTACTATTAAAAGCAAAGATTACAGGGCCTAGGGTGCAGCTTGGTGGTAGGGTGCTAGGCTAGCAGGCATGAGACCCTGAGACCCTGATTCAGTCACCAGAATCACACACACACACACACACACACACACACACACTGCCGCAGTCTGGCTGGGCACAATCAGGAGCCACTTGTCAAAAGAAACTAACTTTATTTTTAGAACCACATACACCAAACAAAACCGCCTCTCAGGAAAAACCCTCAGAGCCTCAACTGCCACCACCGGCTTTCCACAAGCCTCTCTCTCCCACACAAGCTTCTCCCCACCTCCCACAATCCTCCTGCTCTTGAGGCCGATTGGCTGGGTCACGTGGGCGGAGCCAAAAAAGTCCCCCAATGAGCAGCTCCGTGGTCTGAAAGGGCAGGGAAACAGCCCAATGAGCATCACCACAGAGGAGCCAATCAGCTAGATGTTGCTGGGGCTGCTGTGAGCCAATCATCAGCTGGCAGATGGAAGTTTGCTGGCAGCTGGAAGTTTGCTGGGGCCCCTTCGGCTGTGGCTCTCAACATCTCCCCCTCTCTGTTTAAACAACAAGCATGTGGCTTAGGGACCGTGCCTGCCTTAGGTTGTCCAATAGTACATATGGTCCTTAGGTTGGTACCATTGCAATTGGATCTTACCCGTCACTGACTACCGGTCCAGTATACAGCCACACCTGTGGAGAGGTCTTTGTACCACCGGGGGCTGAGGTTCTTTGCCTCACCTCTGTTGGCCCCCAAATTTTAGCTGGACGATCATGACAAGCAGAAGGGAGGAAGATATACCAAGCCAATTGACGGCTCCTTTTGGAAAAATTGTACCACCAATGACATCATCAGCAAAAATACCCCAACACTACCACAAGTCACTGCACCAGCAGATAGTTCACAATGCATACAGGTGAGCTCACAATGTGTCCAGGCAAGTTCTGCAAGCAGTTCAGTGATGGCTATTGTAGAAGCTGTAGATTGGTTTTATCTTTGACTTCACCAGCACTGGGATGAAGATAGGAATTCTGGCAATAATGGCTAAAGAAAAAATTATGTAACATTACAGAAGGCACTAAAAGAAAACAATTTTCTTAACAATTTACATTGTCTTTAAGAGAATTATTAAATATAATGAAAAGGAAAGGTGAAAGTAAACAAACAGATCTGTTAACCTTCTTTTTTGTTTACATATTAAAACAATCCTCAACAGTTGTTTACCCAATTTAAATTAAACCATATAAATCCCATGAAAAAAAAAAAATTTGGATCCATTTTATCATGAATGCTCATCATATATGATATATGGACATACATACATTCAAACATATAACACAAAACACAAGTGTGCACACATAATATAATACATACAACACATAACATTATATTATGTGGGGAGAAGCTTGTGTGGGAGAGAGAGGCTTGTGGAAAGCCGGTGGTGGCAGTTGAGGCTCTGAGGGTTTTTCCTGAGAGGCTGTTTTGTTTGGCGTGTGTGGTTCTAAAAATAAAGTTAGTTTCTTTTGACAAGTGGCTCCTGATTGTGCCCAGCCAGACTGCGGCATTTCGCCTAGCCATCTCCTTGCAAAATTCCTCACTGGCAACCTTCCATAACAGGTATTGTCCTCCATTTAGCACAGCTTTACACATATTAGCCCAATCTGCTGGTGTCATGTTCAAGTTGTTAATGGATTCGACCATGCTTACAGTGAAGGGTGCTTGAGGACCATAGGTTGTTACAGCCTCTTTTAGCTGCTTCACTGTTTTGAAATTTAAAACTTGGTAAAATCGCTGCCCTCCTGCCTCAAATACAGGGCATGTTAATATTTGAGATCTTGTCTCAGGATCCCAACTATCAACTGCGGGGGTTGGGGACCTCCCAGCATATGGAGGTGGCCTTGTTAGTTGGACACTTACGTCCTCTGGTGATAGAAAGGTGTTAGTAGCAGTCTCCTGTAGAGGTGGTGCTGTTGGTTGGACACTTACACCCTCTGGTGATAGAAAGGTGTTAGTAGCAGTCTCCTGTTGTAACTTTCCCCCTGATGGCTTTTTCTGTTTTACACTTTCTTTCTCTGTCTGACTAACTTGAGAGACCTTCTCTTTTACTTGAATCATTATGTCTTCTTCTTCCTCTACCATTGTCTGAACTGAAGGCTTTGGATGAAGCAAACAAGATACGAACGTCCACAATGGCAATGTGCCAACTGGCAGAGTCCCTGGGCTTTTCTTTTCTATTCTTTTTAAATCTTCACCATGATGGTTCCATTGTGATATATTTAACAACTCCTCCTTAAAAAGCCATGGGCTACATTTTTGTATTGTATCAACGTATGCCCTGATTGTTCTTGATTTTACTGAGATGCCTCCTTCCTCTAACAATTTACTTAACACTGTTTCAGTTTGTTTTTTACTAATTTCTGATCCCGTATTTCTAGTATAATACAACCCAACAAGATGATGCCAAACAAAACCGAGACAGAATGAAATAAAAAGGGAACAACAAAAAGTCATTATAGCCTTTCTATCCTCCTGACATGTGCATCCGTCCTTTCTCCCTATCTGTTCCTCAGACGTAAATAGTTTTTCCTCAGATGTGAGCGGTTTTTCTTCCGTCTCACTCATCTCCAGGGACAGGCAACTTAAAACAAAAGTGAAGCAAAACAAAAGAGGAATCTTAAAATGGCTACCCATCCTCTCGCCCTGCCCTCAGGGGCAAACAGTTTCAGTTACCCTCAGTCGCTCCCCGTGCGAGCCACCAAATGCCGCAGTCTGGCTGGGCACAATCAGGAGCCACTTGTCAAAAGAGACTAACTTTATTTTTAGAACCACACACGCCAAACAAAACAGCCTCTCAGCAAAAACCCTCAGAGCCTCAACTGCCACCACCGGCTTTCCACAAGCCTCTCTCTCCCACACAAGCTTCTCCCCACCTCCCACAATCCTCCTGCTCTTGAGGCCGATTGGCTGGGTCACGTAGGCAGAGCCAAAAAAGTCCCCCAATGAGCAGCTCCGTGGTCTGAAAGGGCAGGGAAACAGCCCAATGAGCATCACCACAGAGGAGCCAATCAGCTAGATGTTGCTGGGGCTGCTGTGAGCCAATCATCAGCCGGCAGATGGAAGTTTGCTGGCAGCTGGAAGTTTTCTGGGGCCCCTTTGGCTGTGGCTCTCAACAACACACAGATTTTCATTCATAATTACAGAAACATGAAGGCAGCTGAGATGATCTTTAGTGGGAGAATAAAAGAAGTTTTACTCAGTGATAAAAAGAACAGAGTGAGGGGAGGGGGACTGGTGGTGGGGAGATTGGTGTCAGGGGTTATGGCTCCCTGGTAGAGTGCTTGCCTAGAATGTGTGAGGCATTGGTTCAATACTCAGCACCTCAGAAAAATACAATAAAGTTATTGTGTCCACATACAACTTAAAAATAGATGTTAAAAAAAGGGAATGGAGTCATGAAGCCAGGAAAAGATAAGGAGTAGCCTTAAATGCATACTGCTGAGTATATGGAGTGTGGACTTTAAAAGTATACTCTTCCCCAGCAAGCTGCTATGGCCACTGCAGACAGCAGCCACCTTCAGACCACAAGCTACTCTTGCCTCTCTCCTGGTGTAGAAAGGTGCAGTTGGTTTGGCTGAGACAATCATCAGCCCTGGGTTTTTAATGCCAAAACCAGTGCTTTCCCACAACAGGAACTGAATCTGAATCTAGCAATTTATACATAAACCTGCACCACCAATTCCAGGGAAATGAATAACACTTGGGAAAGAGATGGCTGAAGACTCACTTCATGTTTTGTTAGTTATCAGTATTGGTCTTACAATGTGACAGATGGACTTCACAGGGGAGTAAGCTGGGTTTGGATTTGAGTTCTAAACACTTGTTATCTTTGCGATAGTAAGTCTCAACACCCTGGGTAAGCAACTTGCCCTGGCACTTCCAGTCCTTCATGTGGAAATAAAAGGACTTGGAGAATTTCAGAGGGGCTGTTTCAAGTGGGTCTCCCCAGGAAGATATGTCCAGCAGTCATTCAGCAGATGGTGGCTCTGCTGTTAAATGCTCTTTATTACATGTGATGCTTAGCACCTGCCTGAGTACCTCTGCCCATGCTGCTTTTACCAAACCTGAGCACATGAAGGCTGAAGATCTGGTCAATCAACTTGCCCTGTTCTGATGCCTGAGAAAGGATAGCAACACCAACTAGCCCTACACTAATTGTACAACTTGAAGAGCTGCTTCACATCTGGCCCCAGTAGCAGGTGTTCATGAATCTCATCCATGCTTGCCATGGCCTCTCTGCTGTTCCTGGGCCAGGAGTTTGGGATCACAGCAGACACAAGTCTGCCAAATTTCTGAAAATCAGGACAAGAGACTCCCTCCAGAACACTAATAGGAGACTAAAAGAAAATGAATTAAAAAGAATGAATTTAAAATATTTTGTTGGTTTTTTTTTTGTGTGTGTGTGTTTGTGGTGCTGGGGATGGAACCCAGGGCCTTGTGCATGTAAGGAAAGTACTCTACAACTGAGCTATATTCCCAGCCCAGGATGTTGTAAATATGCTTATTTAATTTATTTATTTTTATGTGGTACTGAGACTTGAACCCAGCGCCTTGCATGTGCTCTACTGCTGAGCCACAACCCCAGCCCCCCCGGGATTTGTTTTTTATTGACACAATTTAGTACCCAATAGCATTTTATTTTTTATATTTTTTTTTTAAATTTTTATTGTTGGTTGTTCAAAACATTACATAGTTCTTGATATATCATATTTCACACTTTGATTCAAATGGTTTATGAATTCCCATTTTTACCCCATATACAGATTGCAGAATCACATCAGTTACACATCCATTGATTTACATATTGCCAAACTAGTGTCTGTTGTGTTCTGCTGCCTTTCCAATCCTCTACTATCGCCCCTCACCTCCCCTCCCCTCCCCTCTTCTCTCTCTACCCCCTCTACTGTCATTCATTTCTCCCCCTTGTATTATTTTTCCCTTTCCCCTCACTTCCTCTTGTATGTACTTTTGTATAACCCTGAGGGTCTCCTTCCATTTCCATGCAATTTCCCTTCTCTCTCCCTTTCCGTCCCACCTCTCATCCCTGTTTAATGTTAATCTTCTTCTCATGCTCTTCGTCCCTACTCTGTTCTTAGTTACTCTCCTTATATCAAAGAAGACATTTGGCAATTGTTTTTTAGGGATTGGCTAGCTTCACGTAGCATAATAAGCTCTAATGCCATCCATTTCCCTGCAAATTCTATGATTTTGTCATTTTTTAATGCAGAGTAATACTCCATTGTGTATAAATGCCACATTTTTTTTTTTTTTATCCATTCGTCTATTGAAGGGCATCTAGGTTGGTTCCACAGTCTTGCTATTGTGAATTGTGCTGCTATGAACATCAATGTAGCAGTGTCCCTGTAGCATGCTCTTTTTAGGTCTTTAGGGAATAGACCAAGAAGGGGAATAGCTGGGTCAAATGGTGGCTCCATTCCCAGCTTTCCAAGAAATCTCCATACTGCTTTCCAAATTGGCTGCACCAATTTGCAGTCCCACCAGAAATGTACAAGTGTACACTTTTCCCCACATCCTCGCCAGCACTTGTTGTTGTTAGACTTCATAATGGCTGCCAATCTTACTGGAGTGAGATGGTATCTTAGGGTGGTTTTGATTTGCATTTCTCTGACTGCTAGAGATGGTGAGCATTTTTTCATGTACTTGTTGATTGATTGTATGTCCTCCTCTGAGAAGTGTATGTTCAGGTCCTTGGCCCATTTGTTGATTGGGTTGTTTGTTCTCTTATTGTCTAATTTTTTGAGTTCTTTGTATACTCTGGATATTAGGGCTCTATCTGAAGTGTGAGGAGTAAAGATTTGTTCCCAGGATGTAGGCTCTCTATTTACCTCTCTTATTGTTTCTTTCGCTGAGAAAAAACTTTTTAGTTTGAGTAAGTCCCATTTGTTGATTCTAGTTATTAACTTTTGTGCTATGGGTGTCCTATTGAGGAATTTGGAGCCCGACCCCACAGAATGTAGATCGTAGCCAACTTTTTCTTCTATCAGACGGCGTATCTCTGATTTGATATCAAGCTCCTTGATCCATTTTGAATTAACTTTTGTGCATGGCGAGAGAAAGGGATTCAGTTTCATTTGGTTGCATATGGATTTCCAGTTTTCCCAGCACCATTTGTTGAAGATGCTATCCTTCCTCCATTGCATGCTTTTAGACCCTTTATCAAATATAAGATAGTTGTAGTTTTGTGGATTGGTTTCTGTGTCCTCTATTCTGTACCATTGGTCCACCCGCCTGTTTTGGTACCAGTACCATGCTGTTTTTGTTACTATTGCTCTGTAGTATAGTTTGAAGTCTGGTATCGCTATACCGCCTGATTCACACTTCCTGCTTAGCATTGTTTTTGCTATTCTGGGTCGTTTATTTTTCCATATGAATTTCATGATTGCTTTCTCTATTTCTATGAGAAATGCCGTTGGGATTTTGATTGGCATTGCATTAAACCTATAGAGAACTTTTGGTAATATCGCCATTTTCATGATGTTAGTTCTGCCTATCCATGAATAGGGTATATTTTTCCATCTTCTAAGATCTTCTTCTATTTCTCTCTTTAGGGTTCTGTAGTTTTCATTGTATAAGTCTTTCACCTCTTTTGTTAGGTTGATTCCCAAGTATTTTATTTTGTTTGAAGATATTGTGAATGGAGTGGTTGTCCTCATTTCCATTTCAGAGGATTTGTCGCTGATATATTGGAATGCCTTTGATTTATGCACGTTGATTTTATATCCTGCCACTTTGCTGAATTCATTTTATTAGCTCTAATAGTTTCTTTGTAGACCCTTTTGGGTCTGCTAGGAATAGAATCATGTCATCTGCAAATAGTGATAGTTTAAGTTCTTCTTTTCCTATTTTTATGCCTTTAATTTCTTTTTTCTGTCTAATTGGTCTGGCCAGTGTTTCGAGAACTATGTTGAACAGAAGTGGTGAGAGAGGGCATCCCTGTCTTGTTCCAGATTTTAGAGGGAATGCCTTCAATTTTTCTCTACTCAGAATGATGCTAGCCTGAGGCTTAGCATAGATTGCTTTTACAATATTGAGGTATGTTCCTGTTATCCCTAGTTTTTCTAGAGTTTTGAACATAAAGGGATGCTGTACTTTGTTGAATGCTTCTTCCGCATCTATCAAGATGATCATATGGTTCTTATTTTTAAGTCTATTGATGTGGTGAATAACATTTATTGATTTCCGTATATTGAACCAGCCTTACATCCCAGGGATGAATCCTACTTGATCATGGTGCACAATTTTTGATATGTTTTTGTATCCGATTCGCCAGAATTTTATTGAGGAATTTTGCATCTAGATTCATTAGAGATATTGGTCTGTAGTTTTCTTTCTTTGAAGTGTCTTTGTCTGGCTTAGGAATCAGGGTGATGTTGGCCTCGTAGAATGAATTTGGAAGTTCTTCCTCTTTTTCTATTTCCTGAAATAGCTTGAAAAGTATTGGTATTAGTTCCTCTTTAAAGGTTTTGTAAAACTCTGCTGTATATCCATCTGGTCCTGGGCTTTTCTTAGTTGGTAGTCTTTTGATGATTTCTTCTATTTCCTCAATTGATATTGGTCTGTTTAGGTTGTCTATATCCTCCTGACTCAATCTGGGCAGATCATATGACTTAAGAAATTTATCGATGCCTTCACTACCTTCTATTTTATTGGAGTATATGTATTCAAAATAATTTCTAATTATCTTCTGTATTTCTGAAGTGTCTGTTGTGATATTGCCTTTTTTATCCCATATGCTAGTAATTTGAGTTCTCTCTCTTCTTCTCTTCGTTAGCATGGCTAAGGGTCTGTCAATTTTATTTATTTTTTCAAGGAACCAACTTTTGGTTTTGTAAATTTTTTCAATTGTTTCTTTTGTTTTGATTTCATTAATTTCAGCTCTGATTTTAATTATTTCTTGCCTTCTACTTCTTTTGCTGTTGTTTTGCTCTTCTTTTTCTAGGATTTTGAGATGAAGTATGAGATCATTAATTTTTTTTTTCTTTTTTTAAGGAATGAACTCCAAGCAATGAATTTTCCTCTTCGAACTGCTTTCAATGTGTCCCATAAATTCTGATATGTTGTGTCTGTGTTTTCATTTATCTCTAAGAATTTTTTTAATTTCCTCCTTGATGTCTTCTATAACACATTGATCATTCAGTAATGTATTGTTCATTCTCCAAGTGATGCATGATTTTCCTTCCTTCTTTTATCATTGATTTTTAGTTTCATTCCATTATGATCAGATAAGATGCATGGTATTATCTCTACTCCTTTATATTGTCTAAGAGTTGCCCTGTGACATAATATATGATCTATTTTTGAGAAGTATCCATATGCTGCTGAGAAAAAAGTGTAACTTCTTGATGTTTGGTGGTATATTCTATATATGACAATTAAGTCTAGGTTATTAATTGTGTTATTGAGTTCTATAGTTTCCTTATTCAACTTTTGTTTGGAAGATCTGTCCAGTGGTGAGAGAGGTGTGTTGACGTCTCCCATGATTATTGTATGGTGGTCTATTGTACTCTTGAACTTGAGAAGAGTTTGTTTGATGAACATAGCTGCACCATTGTTTGGGGCATATATATTTATGATTGTTATGTCTTGTTGGTATATGGTTCCCTTGAGCAGTATGTAGTGTCCCTCTTTATCCCTTTTGATTAACTTTGGCTTGAAATCTATTTTATTTGATATGAGTATGGACACTCCTGCTTGTTTCCGAAGCCCATTTGAGTGATATGATTTTTCTCAACCTTTCACCTTCAGTCTATGTATGTCTTTTCCTATAAAATGCATCTCCTGTAGGCAGCATATTGTTGGGTCTTGTTTTGTAATGCATTCTACAAGTCTGTGTCTCTTAATTGGTGAGTTTAAATAATTAACATTTAGGGTTATTATTGAGATATGGGTTGTTCTTCCAGCCATATTTGTTTATTTATATTACTAAACATGGTTTGTTTTCCTCTTTGATTATTTCCCCCCATTTACTGTCCTACCTCCCACTGTTAGTTTTCATTGTTATTTTCCTTTTCCTGTTCCTGTAATGTTTTGCCGAGAATGTTTTGAAGAGATGGTTTTCTAGCTGCAAATTCTTTTAACTTTTGTTTATCGTGGAAGGTTTTAATTTCATCTTCATCCTGAAGCTTAATTTCGCTGGATACACAATTCTTGGTTGGAACCCATTTTCTTTCAGTGTTTGAAATATGTTATTCCAGGATCTTGTAGCTTTCAGAGTCTGTGTTGAAAGATCAGCTGTTATCCTGATTGGTTTACCCCTCAATGTAATCTGCTTCCTTTCTCTTGTAGCTTTTAAAATTCTCTCCTTATTCTGTAAGTTGGGCATCTTCATAATAATGTGTCTAGGTGTGGATCTCTTATGATTTTGCACATTTGGCATCCTGTAGGCTTCTAGGATTTGGGATTCTGTCTCGTTCTTCAAGTCTGGGAAGTTTTCTCCTATTATTTCATTAAATAGATTGCTCATTCCTTTGGTTTGGACCTCTATACCTTACTGTATCCCAATGACTCTTAAGTTTGGTCTCTTTATGTTATACCATATTTCTTGGATGTTCTGCTCATGGTTTCTTAACAGTCTTGCTGAGCTGTCTATGTTCTTTTCAAGTTGAAATACTTTGTCTTCATTGTCTGATGTTCTATCTTCTAAGTGTTCTACTCTGCTGGTAGTATTCTCCATTGAGTTTTTAAGTTGGTTTATTTCTTCCTGCATTTCTAGGATTTCTGTTTGTTTGTTTTTTATAACCTCTATCTCCCTGTATAGTTGATCCTTTGCTTCCTGGATTTGTTTGTGTAATTCATTGTCGATGTGATCTTTCATTGTCTGAATTTGCTGTCTAATGTCTTCCTTGATACTCCAGATCATCTGAAGCATGTATATCCTGAATTCTTTATCTGACATTCCATCTGCTGCAGCTGTTACCTCTTCTAAAGTTGAGTTGACCTGCATTGCTTGTGGTCATTTCTTTCCTTGTCTTTTCATACTGTTTGTGTTTCTTTCTGCTTGGTGAAACTATTGTGTTTTTGATAAAATTTCCCCCCCTATATATTTATATTGCTCTTGTATAGTTGAAATGTCTCCCTTGCAGGGGCCGGCGGTGGCTGTGCTCCTCCTCCAATTGGGGTGATCTGTCTACCCCGCTGAGGGGCCGCTGGGCCTGTTCTGCCGGTCGGTCACAGGTCTGCCTACTTTGCAGGTGCAGGTGGCGGCTCTGCTCTGCCCCTCCTCCAATTGGTGTGACGTGTCTACCATGCCCGCGGACCCCTGAGCCTGTTCTGCCGGTTGGTCGCAGGTCTGCCTACCTTGCGGGCACGGGCGGTGGCTCTGCTCTGCCCATACTCCAATTGGGGTGATGTGACTACTGCGCCGGCGGGCCGCTGGGCCTGTTCCGGGCATGGGTGAAGGCTCTGCTCTGCCCCTACTCCAATTGGGGTGATGTGTGTACCACGCCAGCAGGCCGCTGGGCCTGATCCACCTGTCGGTCGCAGGTCTGCCTACCTTGCAGGCGCGGGCAGTGGCTCTTCTCTGCCCCTCCTACCATACCCGTGGACCACTGGGCCTGTTTTGCCGGTTGGTCACAGGTCTGCCTACCTTGCGGGCGTGGGTGGCGCCTCTGCTCTGCCCCTATTCCAATTGGGGTGATGTGACTACTGTGCCGGCAGGCCGCTGGGCCTGTTCTGGGCACGGGTGGCGGCTCTGCTTTGCCCCTCTGGATTGATGACAAAGTGAGAGAGACTTGGGTGTTTGTGACTCACTTTCTTTACCAGGAGACCAACAGTTTCTGTCGCCGCTGGTATCGATGAAGTTCTCTCGTCCACCGCTTTCTGATGACATCAGATCTCTGCCATGTTGGTATCCTATGCGAATGGCAGCATTTTGTTCCCTTTGCTGGGTGACCAAAGCAACGGCTGAGTCCTGACCGGCCATCACAAGCCCCGTCTCAATCCTGTTGCCACTGCCTATGAAGGCTCGGTTGGTATTTACCTCCAGAGTATTCAGCAGGGCCCGGACTGAGAAGCAGTTTCTGAGGGTTCTTTAGCCCTGGGCCAGAGCAGTTCCGGGAGCCAGAATTTGGCTGCTCCGGGCTTGGTGTATGTTTTGATAGGAGCAGGCTCCAAGAAGCAGTTTCTGCAGGTTCTTTATTACTGAGCCTGAGTAATTTGTCTGTGAGACGCAGGCAAATAGCAGCCTGAAATTACCTGATCTATGGCTGAATGAGCTGCAATCAGTCGAAAACAGGGATGGTGACCCCCAATAGCATTTTAGAAATCTACTTAAAGTAGTTTTATAGTGCCAAAAAAACAGAGGATAGGGATATCCTCCTGATAAAGTTAGAGGAGGCCTGGGTTTTATTCCCAGTGCTGCAAAAAGAAAAGAAAGGGGAAAGCATAAAATACTTAATATTTCCTATATCATCTTCATTTCCATGTGGCCTGGCCCCTTAGGTGAGATGCCAGCGATTGAAGGTGCACACACACAAAGGAACACACCATGACAACCCCAAGATCACTGCCATGTTCCACATTTCTCTTTGTCTTGCTTGTAATGAAAAATACCAAAAAGAAGATGAGAAAAACTTTACTACATTGTGTAATTTATGTCCTGGGCTGTGATTCTCTTAAAGACTGCTCTCAAAACCACAGACAATCCAATCCTCCTTCTGATGCTTCACTAAGAAATGAAACATTTTTCTTCTTTGCTTTCACAATTTTGCAAAACATTTTCAGTAATCAGTAAAAAACAAAGGGTTAACTAACAAGTGATACTTTTTTGACATTAAAGGACAAAAAAAAAAAAAAAGTAACTAGCCACACATTTAAAGTTATAGACTGAACCAGGGTTGTGGCTCAGTGGTAGGGTGCTTGCCTAGCATGCATGAAGCACTGGGTTTGATGCCCAGCACCATGTTAATACAAAACAAAATAAAAACAAGCAAACAAACAAACAAAAATAAAATAAAAAAAAAATGTATTGTGTCCACTTACAACTAAAAAAAGAATTAAAAAAAGTTACAGACCATATGAAGCTGATTTATCCTAGGGATAAAAGGACATTTTAACATCAAAAATCAGTTAATAAGCTGAGTGTGGTGGCACTTGCCCATAATTCCAGCAAATTGTGAGGCTGTGGCAGGAGGATCTCCTGTTGGAAGCCTGATTCAGCAATTTAATGAGCTCTGTTTCAAAATGAAAAAAAAAAAAAAAAATTGGCTGGGATGTGGCTCAGCAACAAAGTGCACCTGTGTTCAATCCCCAGTAAGACATACATACACACAAACACACACACACACACACACACACACACACACACACACACATATATTAATACATCATACCCCCCCCCAAAAAAAAAAAAAAAAAAAAAAAAAAAAAAACAAGTAACACAACAATTTTAATGGACACAGAACAAGTATCATACAAAACTCCAAGAACAAGACAAGGATGGCCTATTTCACCACGCTCATAGTCCCAGAATTGCTATCCACGGTAATTAGGTGGGGAAAAAACAAAACAAACAAACAAAAAAGGTGTTGGGGCTGGAAAGGAAGTAGAATCTTCATAGGCAGATAACACAGTCATCTACATCAAAATTTAAAGAAGACACACTCTCCCACATACACCCTACTAGAGCCAAGAAAAGAGTCTGCAAATCTGCAGGACACAGAGACAGGTACAGCCTTGTTTCTGTATGCAAGTGATGAACAATTCGAAAATAGAACTGAGAAAATAATTGTTTACAATAGCAAAGGAGTAAATTTCACAAAAGAAATGCAAAGGTCACCATTTGAAAACTGAAAACCCTCATTGAAAGAAATTAAATACCAAAATAAATGGGAAGACATTCCAGGTTCAGAGACCATGACATGTGACATTGTTAAGAGGTCAACACTCCCCAAACTGGCCTACAGATTCAAATTCATCCCTGTTAGAATCCTAGCTGTTTTCCTTGTAGAAATTGACAAACTGATTCTAAAATTTATATGGTATCCCAAGAGATCCAGAATAGTAAACAATGTCAAAAGAGGATAACATATCAGGAAAACTCATGCTTCTTGATTTTATGACCTACTGCAAAGAAATGGCAGTGGAGACATGGATAGATGTGACACCTCACAATAGAAAAATCCTCTTAGCCACTGTTAACAGACTTTTTAACAAGAGTGCCAACATCACTAAAGGGGTAAAATACTGTGCCTTCCTATAATGGTCTGGAACAGCTGGATCTCAATATGCGGGAGAATGTTCTTGGACCCTTACCTCATACCACATAGAAAAAGGAACTGTTGTTAAGAGCTAACACTCTAGAGCTTTCAGAGGAGGTTGCCCTGTGAGCAAGCATTTATTAGTGTAGGGCCCTTGGTTAACACCCTGTGCCCAAAACAAAACAAAACAAAAACATTTTAGAGAAAGACACAGGTAAATCGTCATGATCTAGGATTCAGCACAAGATTCTTTGATGTCAAAATTACTACCAAAAAAAAAAATAGACACATTGAATTTTACCAAAAGTAAAAACCTTCCCAGGAGTGGTAGGGCACACCTGTAATCTCAGCTGCTCAGGAAGCTGAGGCAGGATTATTGCAAGTTTCAGGTCAACCTTGGAAAATTTGTGAGACTGTGCCTCAAAATAGGAAACAAAAAGGGCTAGAGATGTAGCTCAGTGATAGATCACCTCTGGTTTCAATCCTACCACCACAAAAAAACAGGGGGAAAAAGAAATTAACAACCTCTGTACTTCTAAAGAAACCACAAAGTGAAAACAATCCAGAGAATGGGAGAAAATACTGGGAGATCACATATCTGACAGTAGATTTTTACCTGATTATCCAAAGAAATCTCATAACCAACAACAAAGGAAAGACATACAGCCCAATGAACAAAATGGTCCAAATATTTAAACAGATATTTCTATAAAGACATAGAAAATAGGAAGAGCCAATAAATGTAGGAAAACGTGCCCAAGGTCATAGCCATCAGTGACACCTGAGAAACCATAGTGGCACCCCCTTTCTCACTGGAAAATCTGAACTGGGCTTCTCAAGAAATATTCATCAAAAAGGAAAAAAAAAAATGATTCTAAGACTATAAGTAAACAAGTTTCTGCAAAAGAGTTCAATGTAGATTCTCATTTTGCCCTATTTTACTTGGCTACTAGCCTGGAAGAAATAAGCATTCCAGGAGCTGGACACCCCCATACTATTTTTTCAGAAATATTTATGCAGTGTAGAAGTTTCTAGAAATATGTAAACAAAGCCTCTGGTCTTGAGCTGGAGTTTCACAAAGATGTCTACATTTCTAAGATAAGAAAAGTTACCAATTGAGCTCCATGGTAACAGCTGGCAGGGGGAGGAAAGAAAAAGGAGAAAAAGCTCTCTCCTACTCAGGTGCTGTCCTTCAAGAGTTAACTTGCCCAGAACAGTGAAAGAAAAAGCTGCTTTTATGTGAACTTCTGTAGACTGTGAACTTCTGAGCCCTTCCACTTACATGCTGGGTATAAAATTCTGAAGCTACCTAAACTCGGGGTTCACGGGATTGATTTATTAAAGCAAAAGCTGTGCCCTCTGTACTTGGCTGCAGCCAAATAAAACTATTTCCTGCTAACTTTGGTGCCTTGCTTCAAATGTCCCTACAACGAAACCACTCTACACCTCCTAGACTGCACTGTCACAGGCCAGAGAGTGGCAATAATCACAATGGCCATTGGAGACGCAGTATGCCAGATCATCTGCACCAAAGCTCATGATTGTGGCTGTGGTTTTTCATAGGGTACATGGCTACCTCTGTAGCAGGAAGCCAAGTTGCATTTCAAGTACTGGGTAGAAAGCACTAGATTACAGCATGGGGCCCAAGCCAGGGAGAGGGTGCCAAGCACCCAATCCTGATCAGCACAGGCCTTGTACAGGCAGGCACTTAGGGCCTGGAGCTGGTTAAATCAGCAAGAACCTGAGAGCCCAAACATATTTCTAAATAAAATTTGGTCACTGACAGGCACAGCTCACGGCTTCAATGACACATTTCTCAAAACTCTTGGCCACACTGTCCTTGAGGTCATTGCTGCAGAACACAGAAATATGGGAGAGAGCCATCTCCTGCAAACATGGAAGCAGGTAGGGGTGTGAGTGCCTGAGTGTTCGGACTCCCCTCCTCCCTGCCCCACACTAAGCATGTCCTCTATGCCCCTCACCAGAGGAGCAAAGATGAAACCAAGTTAGTGTCTTCCCACGCTGCAAAAAAAGCAGCCAGAACAGCAGCTTGCAAAAACATGCAACTTTGAAAAATCAGCCATTTTACTTTCATTTTGTCTTCCTAAAAAGATCAATTTAATGAGGTCTATATAAAACACTCATATAGAAACCAATTTTTCAGGGTCACAGGCCTTCATTCAAAATGAATCACATTTTTTGTGTTTTCTCCATGTCATCGTATTTAATAAGGCTCCTGTCACCAACAGCTTCCTTGGAGTACCTGTACATGGAGGGCTTGATGACACATGTATAGGGCCCCAGTGGCAGCAAAATCCCATTTCCTGACTCTTAGGAATGTCACACTAGAACTCTGAAATATTTCTGTGGTCAAACTACAAAGGCCTAATCAGAAATGGAAATGCAAATCTGGGGTGGATCCCAGGGCCTGCACACACAGTGCACTAGGGGGTGTGGGGGGTAGGTGAGTAGGGATGGGAGTTGGGGTAGGTGGGGGGTGGGGATGGGGGTGGAGGGATGAGGGGATTTTAGTGAGCGGGTAGGGATGGGGGTGGGAGGATAGGGCACTCCATACATGGCAGTTACCTGTGCTCGGAAATGATTGCAGTGCTGTTTTCATGTTTAATTCAGATTTATTTTAAGTTTTATACTTACTTTGGATTTAAAAAATATTTTTGTGTGGTATGGGGGAAGCAACCCAGGGCCTCATCCATGCTAGGCAGGCCTCTGCCACTGAGCAAAAGCCCAGCACCCTACAATTTTTCTTGTCTAATTGTGCTTTCCATTTCTTCTCTGAAGAATCTTTCCTCACTCCAAGATGACGTCATTTATAAGCATGCTGCTAAACATTCAGGCATGCTAAGAATTTTACAGAGGGCTTGGGATGCAGCTCAAGTGGTAGTGTGCTCACGGGCATGCACAGGGCACTGGGTTCAATCCTCAGTACCACATAAAAAAAAAATAAAGATGTTTTGGCTACCGAAAACTAAAAAATAAACATTAAAAATTTTCTCTCTTAAAAAAAAAAAAAAGAATTTTCCAGAGAACCTTCTGCTCAGATGTGGTTAGGAACCTGTGCCCTTGGACTGCAGCACCTTCAGGGCACTGAGAGTGGTCCAGCTCAGAATGCAGCCATCTTGCTGCATGTGCCCACAGGCACACCTGAGAAGGTATGTGTCCTGCTTTGCTGGGCACTGAAGCCCCTGGGTGCTACCTGGGTCTGGCGGCACTGCAGCTTTCTCCCCTGTACCATATTCATTCTCCTGCCACTTGTTCCATCAGTCACTGAAAAGGAGGCCCAGAGCTCCACAGGGATATGGATCTGCCCACTCTTCCTCTTGGGCTCTTGGTTTGGACTTGGATTTGATTCTCCACCCTGTAGTTTAGTCCTACTTTGTACCTTTTTTCTCTATTTTTCTGTGACTCCTGCTCTGACTTTTTTCTTTTTTGTGATCTGGGGATGGAACCCAGGTCTTTGGCCAAGCTAGATAAGTGCTCTGTCACTAAGCCTAGCTCCAGTCCTGCTCTGTTCTGGCCTTTGCATATTGCTTAGTATTCCAGTTTATCGTTTATTTAGCTTGAAGTTTTGCATCTCTGAGCCCCCTTTCTCCTGCTGAAGCACAGTTCTCAGTGGGGGCAGGGGTGATCCAGCCCTCCTCCCACCCAGGGGGCCAGGCAATACCTGAAGACACATTTGTTTTTGAGAAGGGAAAGAAAAAGACCAGCAGTACCTTCCAGGTGGGAGCCAGGCACACTGCTCGACATCCTATGGTGTACAAGATGGCCTCCACCACACAGAATGGCCTGGTCCTCAAAGTACAACAGTGCTAAAGTCAGGAAATCATGCCAGAATTACATTAGACAGTGATTTTTAAAAGTGAATTATTATTATGATGATTTTTTTGGTCATGAGGAGTGAACCTCTCTGTACACTCAACCACTGAATCACATCCATGGCCCTTTCTTAAATCTTATTTTTTGAAAGGATTTCATTTAAGGTGCTCAAGCTGCCCTTGAACTTGTGAACCTCTTTATTTGGCCTCCCAAGTCTCTGGGATTTCAGCAGTGTGGCACCACACCTGGCTTAAAAGATTTTGTTTGTTTATTTTAATGGTAGTAAACTCAATTTACCATTTTAACAATTTTCCAGAATACACAATGTGTCAATGGTATCACATTGTCACACAACCAAACTTCAGAAAGCTTTTCATCTTGCAAAACTGAAACTCTGTCTTCATTAAACACTAACTCCCCTTCCCTAGTCCCTAGAAAGCCACAATATTTTGTCTCTGAATGTGAGGATGCTAGGGACCTCATGGGTGGAATCACATGACAATTGTCCTTTTGAAGTATGCTTTGTTCATTAGCTCAATGTCTTCAGCATGGGTCCACACTGCAGCATGTGACTGAGCCTGCTTCCATGGCAAGGCTGAGCAACCTGTATAAGTGCCACCTCTCCTTCCTTGATTCTCCCTTCCACAGGCCTCTAGATTCACTGAGTCTTTTCTCTAGCTGCCTTCAAGACTGTCTTTCTTTGGTGCTCAGCAGCTGTGACTGTGCTGGATGGGAGGATCAAACACAATCCTTCATCTTTCCTCTGGCCTCTTTCTCCTCTTTACTCACCTAGTTTTCACCCACAGACCTCAGAAGATCTGTTCTGCTCTTTTCCCCTCTGCTCCTTTTCTATGTGAGCATGACATTTCTACTGCACAGTCCTCTTGTTCTTGGCTGCTTTATTCTGCTGCCTCCAAGTAGTTGCTAAGCCATCAAGAAGATGCTCCATCTCCACTCCAGGTATTGTATTCCCACTCACCTATTTTCTTTTCTTTTGAGAGAGAGAGAGAGAGAGAGAGAGAGAGAGAGAGAGAGAGAGAGAATTTTTTAATATTTATTTTTTAGTTTTCGGTGGACACAACATTTTTATGTGGTGCCCCACACATGCCAGGTGAGCACATTACTGCTTGAGTAACATCCCCAGCCCCAACAGCTATTTTCTTAATACACATAGTTTCCACTGATCGTCTGAAATTCCCCACCTGTTTGTAACATTGTCCACTTTTTCTGAAGGCCCATTACAATATTCCTCACAGTTGTTCTTTTTTTTTTTTTTAAATATTTTATATTTTAGTTGTAGTTGGACACAATACCTTTATTTTATATATTTATTCATATGTGGTGCTGAGGATCAAACCCAGGGCCTTCCACATGCTAGGTGAGCTCTCTAAGGCTGAGCGACACCCCCAGCCCCTCACAGTTGTACTTAACACCTTCTCTGAAACTTTCCACCTGGGCCATCTATGCATTTCACCCCATATTTCCTCCCTGGCCATGCAGCAGCCTCTTCTCAGGTCAGGGGTTATGATGGAGAGGAGCCAGGACTTTGTTGTAGCTTTAGTGAGACTCAGTTCATGGAAACATTTCACCCTTTGATGGCATGGCCATGGTATCCCTGGCAGAAGCCAGAATCTGAGGCATCCCAGCAACTGGCTTCTATCTCCTGCTTCATCCTTCAGCAATCTCTGTGTATCGATGTCTCAGGAATAGTAACTTTGCCAGTTCTTAATCCCTCTCCCCACTGGATATCTACTATCTTGTATACACTGCAGGTCCCAGTAAGCCCACAGTCATTGTGACTGTACTCTTGCTTACCCAAGACTCCAGGGAGGCCTGAGCCTCCCACTCACAGAACAGTGTTCCACCCTTGCAATCTGAGAACAGAGAGAGTGGAAGTCCTTTGTTTCTTCTGGTCACTTCTCTGACCTGAGCCTTATGGCCAACAAAAGAAGAAGCTTGCTCTGAGCCCTACCAAAAATGTACTCCCCACTCCAGCTGAAAGACAAAGTCAGAGGCCATGAACTAAGGTTTGCCATACTTGGGGCTATGTCCTGGGACACACAGAGGTGCTAAGTGTCTGTTACATAAATGAGTAAATACATTAATACAGTCACATGAGAAAGGCTGCCCAATGCAGTCACCATGCCTATGATTCCAGTTGCTCCAGATACAGGAGATCACTACTTCAGATCATGCCAGGCAACTTAGCAAGACCCATCTCAAAAATTAAAAATTTTAAAAAGGACTGGGGATGTAGCTCAGTGCAAAGTGCTAAAAAATAATCATCATTATAAGATGCACTTATGTAAGTGCAGCTTTACAACTTAATCATTTAGCCTTTTTTTTTTTTTTTTTTTCCTGAAACTGAGAGAAGGAAATTCCCTTGAGGGCAGCCCAGATGTCCTCATACTGGCTCACAGAGTCCTTTCTGAGAGAGGCTAGTTGCATACAGTAGTGCAGGACAAGGAGGTTGCCCAGCCAGTTGATGATCCTTACAGCTATGCACTTTTGGCACAGGTTGACCAAATACTCCTGCCATCTAGAAGGGAACAAAGACCTAATATGAGCTGTGAATGGCTACTTCCAATATGCCCTGTGGTCTGATGTCCCAAGAAGGATGGGATGGCTACTTGTATCCAGCAGCAGAATAAACATGCTGCATGCCTATAACAAGTCCCAGACCAGGAGACACAGGGTGGAAAGGGGGACAAATTTCCTGGCCCCCATCCCAGTGCACCAAGACATCACAAATCCTAAAAGACTCCCACTGGGGTCATATCTACCCTCACCACACAGCTGAGGAATTCAGGTCCTCGGTTTCCAGCCAAGGAATTCACATAAGGCCTAGGATCTGAACCAGACAGTCTGTGAATGGTGATGGTAGACATAAACACAAAGCAAACTGTTTTTTTTTTTTTTTTTTTTTTTAACTGAGATTGAACCCAGGGACACTCTACCACTAAGCTACATCCCTAACTTTTTTTATTTTTTTGAGACATGGCCTCCATAAGTTGCTGAGATTGTCCTTGAATTTGTGATCCTCCTGCCTCAAACTCCTGAGTCACTGGGATTATAAGTGTGTATCACTGTGCCCAGCTACAAAGCCACTTTTTAAAAGAACAAACACATGATGTTTGTCCCACAGGCACAGAAATTGATACTTCTTCCTTCTCTTATACCCCCAAACACATAATTGTAGATTTCTTTACCATTGTTCCTTTTTCACAGAGGGTGAAGCAAATGCCTGTTTCCTTAAAACTTGGGAAACCCACAAGAGCTCAGGAAAGGCTTCCTGCTATTACCCAAGCTCAAACCAAACAGAAGCAGAAGAGACCCTAATTCTCTGAGCACAGCAGCTCAGAAGAGGTCTCCTCTACCACATAAAAGGCCATGGCTGACACAAAATGGACAATGTCCTTTTAGAGCTACTGGCACAGGTGGGACAGCAGGGACAGTATCCCTGTGGGTTCTGCAGCTGTCCTAGGTGACAGAGAAAGAACTGCCAGAGGACCTGAAGTGGTGCAGAGGGTTATTTCCAAGGACTCAGCAGGTCAAATGTGGAAGCCACCAGCAAAAAAATGAAAAGGACAAACAGCAGAGGCCGACAGGGAGTCTCCTGATACACTGTCCTGCTTCTGGTCACCACCTGGAAGCCTCCAGGAAGGCCTCCAGCAGCTCCCTGTTCCCTGCTTTTTCCCAGAGTCTGCCCAATACCCAGTTCCAATCTGCCCACAGGCCCTGCCCTTCCTCTGGCTTCATCCACTCTTCTTTCCATTTCCTCTCTCACATAAGTTAAACCACAGCAAGGGTAGCACACAGCAGAGGACCCATGCAGACCAGGCAGTCTGCTCTGTACAGCAGCACCCAGGCCAGGACACAGGTGCCACAAGAGAGGCCCTTTACCACCAGAGTGCAGAAGGGAGGACTTGACACATGGGCAGCAGTTCATATGCTCACCTGCCTTCTGTGGATGCTTGATGTACTCATACACCACAGTGCAGTTGGAGCCATGGCCATGCTGAAGAACATACTTTTAAGGGATGACTCTACCCAGGCTCTGCCTGGGAATGACAACACTGTCCTTGATGAGGGACCCATTCTTATATAAGTCCCTGCAAATCAACATACATGACCAGTTATTAAGAAGTCTTATCTCAGAAGATTTATGTCTCAAACACATCAAGACACAGAGCCAAAGCTATAATGGACACTGACAAAGATGGCATGTTTAGAATAGGGCTTCATTTCCAGTTAGGACAGAAAAAAAGAGCCATGGAAAAATGAGACTAAGAAATGAATGCTGGGAGTATCAAATACATGCTAATACAGGAAGCAGGGTCATCATGGGGACTCACTGATCACCCCTAACACATGCTTGGGGGGACCAGAACCCCAGGACTCACTCAATATAGTACATCTCACAAGCTTCACTCCATCCAGGCTTTATGAGCTCTTCTCCTTCCCTGATGAACACAGTGTGAATCTTGGGGTCAAAGGTGACATGCTTGAAGATGATGGCATGGAAGTGCATAATGACACCATCCTTCAGGTTCAGCCAGCTGGAAGAGGGAAGGGAGTACTATGGCAGCTGACCACTCCTGGCATGGCCCACCTCTTCCATTCTCTACTGGTCATTTTCACATCTGGCTAGTGCCCACCATGAGTGGCCAAGAAGAAGAGAAGAGCATGTGGGACCCTGGTCTGGCCAGCCTGCCTCCCTGAGAAACCTCCTCTGCTGAACACATCACAGTGGCTCTCAACAGGTGCCGCTGGCATCACTGTACCTTGGGCCTGGGCAGGTCTGCCTGGTACCTCACGGGAAAAGTCTACATGCTGGCCTTCTTTTTTTTGTGTGTGTGTGTGTGTGTGCCTTTTCCTTTGTCACAGCAGCTGCATACTTTTTGTCACTCCCTTTTGGCTTCATCAGGTCTTTGGGTTCTGAGCTGATTTTATGTATTTTTTTCCAGAAGCAGCCAACCTGTCCTTGTTCTGAAATAAGTAACCAAGCCCCAACCCAAAAGGCTGCCCCTCAGCCAGGCATCTCATAGCAGCCTGGGTGGACTGTCCAGTCCTTCCAGGCCAATCCGATGGCCTCTGAGGACCCTCTCCAACCTTGCCTGGCCTTTCCTCCCTCATTCCCTCCTAGGGACATTAGTTCCTTTTGCTGAGAACAGGCCAGCACAAGTCACTCCAGGGTCTTGGCATGCCCATCCTTGTGTCTGAACATGTTCCTAGGGACCCACAGCTCACCCTTCACTTCTTCTAGCCTCTGTTCCCACAGCAGAAAATTTGTACTTGGTAGCATTCCTTGGAGGCAAGGATACTTGCCAGCGGCTTATTTGCTGACTGAACCTTATCTTTCATTTCTATCCCAGCCCTGTTAAATGGATTATATGGCTCACCTATAACATCAAGTCCCTGAAGGAAATAAAGACCTCAGACTCCCTGAACCACAGAGACAAATGAAAGGGCTGCTCTGCCCCAAAGGGCCTAAGATCAGCATCAGCCTTCAACTCAGAGTGGGGTCAACAGTCCCTTTCTGCTACCTGCAGGTAGCAAGTCTCAGTTGCCCTCCCAGATGGAAAAACCAATGTCTCACCCACAGAGCACACCAAAGGTGCTAGAGCCAGTCATGTGGCCCTCAATACCACTCCCTGATATTGACCCCAGAGGTTGGGACCTCCACATGCTGCCTGGCCCTCTGTGCTTCTTTCTGAGGCTTAGAGTCCCCTTTGAACTCAAGCAGCTTGTCTCCCTAGGCAGCATCTTCAGCCTTATCCTGGGCTTTGCAGGTAGATATTGGCAGGCTAGACACTTTCTGGGAGAGGTCTCTATCCCCAGAGGGTGTGGAGATCCTTTCCTTCCATGTGGTTCTGGAGCACTGGGTTACCTTGAGCCTCCTCTCCTGTGGCTGCACCCATACCCTGGACAGCTGGACCAGTCTGCTGGGCTTGGCTTTGGTCCAGGCCTGTGTCTTCGGAACAAGGATATGGAGGCAAATTTGGACTCTGGGGAATGGAAGGCAATGGGACCAAGAAACCTGGCTCTAAGGAAGCAGAAGTGTCCTGATTTTTCCTTCTTTTCTTCCTTTTGAATTAAAAAGAACAAAGATATCAATCTTACTTTTTAGTATTACTACAGCCTGCCCCACATTTCCCTCCCATTCCACAACCCTTCAATTTCTTAAGTACAGCAAGCTTAGCTCTGCTCAACCACTTATATCTGTCTCCCCTGCAACTTCTTTATCATGGACAAAACTGAATTAAGAAACCAAGTATGGAGAGTGGGTTAGCCAAGGAGCAGAGGCCAGGCAGAGAGCCTCCTGTAGAGTGGTTGTAGATGTCACTGTGAAATCACTCTTGGACACTACAGCATTCATGGGCTGCCCATGTGACACTCTTCATCATATGTGTCACAAGCAGAAAAATCAGAATAAGGGAGAGGAGGAGACTGAAGAGTGCAGAGGATCAGAGAGTCTTCTCCTGTGCCCTAGAAGTCTTGGGCAGCTCCCAGGCAAGATTCCAGCCTTGGGAAGAGGAACACTGCCTGTGAGGAGCAGGCCACTGGAAAACTAGTCCCAAGGGCTGTGATGGTCTAGAGAAGGTGTCAATGGGCCACCAAAGGCAAGTGGTTTGTACATCCTGAGTCCTGGCTCTATGTGGTGAGGCCCTTCCACCCAGACAGCTGGGGATCAACCCATACCTGCCCCTGCATCCCCAAACCTGGGGCTAAGCCATCAGGAGAAGGAAAGAACTTGGGTACATCTGTGTCTGGGGTGTGCAGCCTCCTTCTGGGTTAGTCTGCAGCTTCTCCAAGAATTCTAGCTGATCTTGCAGAACTACCCAGATGCCTGCAATAGCCCCCATGGCACCCAGAGGGCTCCGAGCCTGATTGGGAATCAGTGCCCACTGTGTGAAGTAGAAAGGCTTTAAGAGATTTTCTCTTTTTATGGTGCTGAGAATGGGACCCAGGGCCTCACACAAGGAAGGAGATTTAAAGACAGAAACTTCTACATCTCCCAAGGGCCCTTTTGCAGTTTAGGTGGGCCCCAGGGTCCTCATTTCCACAAACTCCATGAAGGCCAGTGCCACCAGCCCAGGCCCAGTCATAAGCACAAGATATTGTAGCAATTGGTGGTCCCCTCCATGACACCTCAGGGTCACCTGGAAGCCTGAGACTGACAGGACAGGCTGGGGTCTCCTAAACTTAATGGCCTCCATCAGCATCCTGATGGTTCCAAGAAGTTGCTGAAACTACCACATCAGACCAGCACAGGCTCCAGAAGGGACACACTCCCTCAGCCCTTCCCAGAGTCCCTGAAATTTCAGCCCTTAACTCAAGTGGTGCTGCCTCCATACTGAGCCACTAAGTGACATGGGCCTCTTTGAGACCCATGGACCATGAGAGTATGAGGGCAAAACAAGGCCCTGTCCCATGACACTGGAAGCATGATGAGGCAGGCTAAGACACATCATGAGACATGTCAAGGACAAATCCAGCAAGGAGGGTACAGTGGGAGGTCAGAGGCCACCCTGATTCAGAGGCTTCCTAGAGACAGCCTGGGGTTGAGTCCGAAAGATGCAGAATCTCTAACCCAGCCAGCTCTTCTTCCCCAAGACTCCCAGGTCTTTGTGCACAAAAATCAGCCCTTCTTCCCAAAGCCTCCTGCTCACCTAGAATGAAAGCTAATATCCAGCAGAGGAAAAACTCATGAAGTTTAGGCCTGCTCACTGCCCTCACCCAGTGCAAGCAACACATCTGGATGTGAGTGGGGCCTGGACACAGGCATTGATGCTGGCAGCATCTGGGGGCAGCACTGAGTGCAGAACAACTGAACCAGGGCACCTCTGAGTGGGACACAGTAGGACACAGGCACATGGGAGCCAGGATCCTGGGTGGATAAGGACAGGTGGGCTTGGAAAAGGCACTCCACCTGCTCAGCAAACAACAAGCATATGGCTAGGGACTGTGCCTGTCTTAGGTTGTCCAATACTACATATGGTCCTTACCTGTCACCAGATGAGCTGACCTCAAGGCGTCAGCCTCCTATCTTAGGGTGGTACCATTGCAATTGGATTTTACCCGTCATTGACTACCAGTCCAGCATACAGCCACACCTGTGGATAGGCCTTTGTACCAGCAGGGGGTGGGGGAGATTCTTTGCCTCACCTCTGTTGGCCCCCAAATTTTAGCTGAATGACCATCCCAAGCAGAAGGGAGGAGGATACACCAAGCCAACTGATGAATCATTTTGGAAAAAATTGTACCACCAATGACACCATCAGCAAAAATATGCAAACACTACCACAAGTCACTGCACCAACAGATAGTTCATAATGCATACAAGTGACACATAGTCCAGGTGAATTCTGCAAGCAGTTCAGTGATATCTATTGCAGACGCTGTAGATTGCTTTTATCTTTGTCTTCTCTGGGATAAAGATAGGAATTCTGGCAATAATGGCTAAAAATATTACATAACATTCCAGTAGGCACTAAAAGAAAACAATTTTCTGAACAATTTACATTATTTACATTATCCTGAACAGAATTATTAAATATAATGAAAAAAAGGTGAAAGTAAACAAACAGATCTGCTAACCTCTTTTTGTTCATATATTAAAACAATCCTCAAGAGCTGTTTACCCATTTCAAATTAAAACATTTAAATCACGTGAATAAGAAAAAAAAATATTTGGATCGATTTTTTCATGAGCACTCATTATATATGATATATGGAGAAACGTACATACAAACATACAACACAAAACACAAGTGTGCACACATAATATAATACATACAACACATAACATAATAGTAAAGGCCTTATAACTTTTACAGAGGAAATCTCCACTGCAATGTTTAAAAACTCCATAGTCAAAAAAAAAAGAACTGATCAGCAAAACATTAACCTAGGTCTGTATGATCTCAAAAAACAAAATGGAATTTCATGATGTGGGAAAGGGCAATAATAAAATAGATATTAAAAAAGCATCCTGGTTCTGTTGCAGATGTAAGTATAGCCAAGCTGGAGTTCAGGATATCAGCTGTTATGTATTTGAGCCAAATCATCTTCTTTTCAGTCTGTAGAAATCACTTTAGTTAATCTCTTTGGAATCCAAATCAGCTGCTGTTCTCCCTGTGGAAACACACAAACAGACCCCCGACTCCAGACAATTACTGGGTTAGGACCTTTCCATTGTCCTGTTAGAATATCCTTCCAAAGTACCTTGGGCTTATGTACATTTTTTGGACACATATGCCTTTCAGCAGCACTAAGCCCTGATGAATCCAAATTTAAAAAGTTTAGAGTAAAAAGGGTTATTTTAAGTTTATCTTTGGGAAATTTACACCCCTTCCCAATTCCCTCTTTTTGCTTTAATAAGTACATATTAATAGTTTGATGAGCTCTTTCAACTATGTCTTGTTCATGTGGATTGCATGGGATTCCTATTATATGAATTATGCCAAATAATGAGCAAAATTTTTTAAAAAGGTAGAAGTATAACCAGGGGCATTATCTGTTTTTAACTGTTTTGGAACACCCATAGTGGCAAAATTTTATAAGCAATGAGCTATAATATCTTTAGTTTTTTCTCCAGCATGAAGGGAGCCCATCAAAAATCCAGAAGAAGTATCAACTGTAACATGCAAATATTTTAATTTTCCAAATTCTGACAAGTGTGTGACATTAATCTGCTAAATATGGTTAGATATCAGTCCTTTAGGATTGACTCCAAGATTAATTTGTGGTAAAAAGGTCACACAATTTTGACATTGTTTTATTATTTGTCTAGATTGTTCCTTAGTTATTTTAAAATGCTTTTGTAAAGTATTAGCATTGACATGGAACTTTTTATAAAAATTTGTAGCTTCTTCTAGTGTACAGAAAATATGCATGTCATGTGTAGTTTTATCTGCTAAATCATTGCCCAAACTAAGGGCTCCAGGCAATGCTGTATGTGCCCTGATATGTCCTATAAAGAATGGATCTTTTCTGTCCCAGATTAGACTTTGTATAGTGGAAAGCAAAGAGTAAACAGTAGAGGACGAGGAAATCCTACCAGCATCTTCAAGGGATACTATAGCATTAACTATATACTGACTATCAGAAAATAAATTAAATACAGAATCTTTAAACGTCACAAAAGCTTGTAATACTGCATTAAGCTCTAACTTTTGAGCTGATTGTTTGGGTACTAAAAATGAATAATTTTATCAGGTGTAACTATTGCTGCTGTACCATTATTTGACCCATAGTGAATATATTTGGAGCATTCATGACAATTTTTCTTGTCATTTTTAGAAAAAATTACAGGATGCGATGGCAAAAAAGACAATAAAGGATTAGATAGTGATTATCAAATGAAACATTAGATTTGCACATGATTATTGCCCAAGAATTTAATTCATTAGCTAACTCATCAATTTGATCCATAGTATATGGCATAATAATTTTATTGGGAGAAATTCCAAACATTCCCTTTGCTACTTTCATTCCATTGAGTATTAATTGTCCTACAGCCTCAGGATACCCAGTAAGAATAGTGTTAGGAGAATAAGATAAATGTATCCATAATACCTTCTTGCCAAAATACTCCTGTAGGAATATTTTTGTTGGCAGTACAATAAATATTAAAGGCAAACTTATATCAATTCTATCCAAATGCATATTTTCCATATATGTTTCAATGATTTTTAATGCCTTTTTTGCTTCAGACGTTAACATGCAGGGTGACTTTGGAACTGATGGACCTTTTAGGATATCAAACAAAGGTCCCAACTCTCCTGTTGGTATGCCTAGATAAGGCCTTATCCGATTTAAGTCTCCTAATAACTTTGAAAGTCATTAAGTTATTGGAGTTGGTCTACTCGTATTTGAATTTTTGGTGGATGGGCCATGGTTGAGGATAATAGAAATCCTAAATAATTAATTGGAAAATTTAATTGTACTTTATCTATTACTATCTCTAGATTATAATTTTTTAATAAGTTTGTAAGTGTGGCATAACATTCTAGCAATGTGCTTTTATCTTTGTGTGCTAATAATACATCATCCATATAGTGAAATATTTGTAGTTCAGGATTTTGATTTGCAAGTGGCAGGATTACTTTGTTAACATAAATTTGACACATAGTTGGGCTGTTATCCATCCCTTGAGGGAGTACTTTCCATTCATATCTCTGATCAGGACGTTCATGATTCAGTGCATGGATAGTAAATGCAAAACCTGGACTATACTCAGGATGAATTGGAATTGAAAAAAAAAAAAATCTTTAATATCTATAGCTAAAACATACCAGGTTTTTGGAAAAGCAGACAATTGAGGAATCCCCAATTGAGCAGGTCCCATAATAACCATCTCATTATTATTGGCTCTTAAATCTTGCAATAATCTCCGTTTACCAGATTTCTTTTGATGACAAAAATGGGAGTATTATGGGGAGATAAAGAAGGTTGTGTGTGTATATATATATATATATATATATATATATATATATATATATATATATATATATACACACACACACAAACATATAATAACCATAATAACCATCTCATTATTATTGGCTCTTAAATCTTGCAATAATCTCCGTTTACCAGATTTCTTTTGATGACAAAAATGGGAGTATTATGGGGAGATAAAGAAGGTTGTATATATATATACACACACACACATATAATAACCATAATAACCATCTCATTATTATTGGCTCTTAAATCTTGCAATAATCTCCGTTTACCAGATTTCTTTTGATGACAAAAATGGGAGTATTATGGGGAGATAAAGAAGGTTGTGTGTGTGTGTGTGTGTGTGTGTGTGTGTGTGTGTGTGTGTGTGTGTGTATATATATATATATATATATATATATATATATATATATATATATATATATATATATATATTTTTTTTTTTTTTTTTTTTTTTTTTTTTGCTAATTGTTGTTTAACCAGGTATGGGCTGCTTGTATCTTTTCTTTAGTCAGAAGCCACTGAGGAACCCATAGTGGTCTTTCTGATTTCCAAGTAATTTTTATTGTCTCAGTGACCCCTCCTAAAAATCCAATCCATGTCTGTCTGTTCCTTGATCTATTTGTATTGGTGCTGCTATACCTTGTTCTTGTTCTCCTAATCTTTTCCCTTTCCTAAAACCTTGTCTAGCCATAATAGTGGACACATTTGAATTGATGTTATTTGTTAATATTAGTCCTAATTGATCTAGGACATCTCATCCCCATTAATTTATGGGAAGATGATCCAATACATATGACTGTATAGTTCCTTCACGTTCTTCAGGATCCTTCCAATCTAATACCATTGCACTTCTATGGGGATTTGTCGTGACTCCAAGGCCTTAAAGCATTTGAGTGGCTTGTTTAATGGCCAAAGTTTTGGCCATTCTTGATGAGAGATGATGCTAAGTTCTGCACCTGTATCCAGTAGCCCATTAAATTCATGCCCTTGAATATTTAGTTTTAGCATATGGCGAGAATCTAAATTTAAAGAAAGCATAGCCCAATCTACAGCTGCGGAGCCTAATCCCCTAGAACCTCTTCCTACAGTACGACTGGAAAATATATCATGTAGGCTGGGTATTATTAGTAACTGTGCTATTCTCTCTTCTGGTGAAATTACTAATATACCCCTTGGAGATCTGGCTATAATTTTTATTTCACCTTCATAATCAGAATCAATTACCCCAGGACTTATCATAAGTCCTTTTAGAGTAGAAGAACTGTGTCCCAATAATAACCCTACTGTTTCTTTGGGAAGAGGTCCTTTTACCCCTGTAGGAATGATTTGAACTCCCATCTCTGGAGTTAGTACTGTTCTGGCGGATGTGCAGATGCCCAATCCTGCACTTCCTCTGGTTTTTCTAGGGAGGGATTTAATGGACAATGTGTCCTGGGCACTACCCTGATGGGGTTGCTTTGTTCCTCAAGTTCTCCATATATTTGTGTTCTTGGGCACTGGAGCACTGGGCCCCCCCTGTCCATTTTTTGTCAATGGAGCCTGATGTCTTTTTCCAGGATATTGTGGATAGACACCTGGTCCTTGTTAATTTTTTGATAATGGAGTACCCTTTTTGGTGGTTTGAGAATGGCATTCATTAGCCCAATGTCTCCCTTTACGGCATCGTAGGCATATACCCAGTATTCTACTCCTTTGATACCTAGTTTTGTTAAACCCTCCTCCTATGAGGCAATTCCTTTTAAACTGTCCTGTTTATTCACAATTGTAGCATGTTTTTGGCTTGGCATCTAAAACCTGTTCTACTGCAGCTGCCACGACTTCCCCTTGATCATTAATGTCTCTACATAATTTAATATATGTGTTTAAATCTTCATGTTTCCATGGTCTAATGCCTTCTCTGCACCAACAATTCGCTTGCTCATAAGCCAGTTGTTTTATTAATGGCATTGCTTGTTCTGTATTCCCAAAAACTCTGGTAGCTGTTTGAATAGCCTAACTACAAATTCAGCATAAGGTTCATTAGCTCTTGTATTACCTTAGATAATTGACCTTGTAAACCTCCATGTCCTTGTAAAGTCTTCATTGCCCTAACCATATCTACAACAATTTGTATGTATACGCCAGGATCATATGCAATTTGTTGCTGCTGATCCTCATAAGGTCCCTTTCCTAACAACATATCTAGATTTCTCTGAGGATAACCAGCTGCTGCATTTTGCCTAGCCGACTCCTTGCACAATTCCTCATTGGCAACCTTCCATAACAGGTATTGTCCTCCATTTAGCACAGCTTTACACATATTAGCCCAATCTGCTGGCGTCATGTTCAAGTTGGTAATGGATTTGACCATGCTTACCATGAAGGGTGCTTGAGGAGCATAGGTTGTTACAGCCTCTTTTAGCTGCTTCACTTTTTAAAATTTAAAGCATGGTGAATTCACTGCCCTCCCGCCTGCTCAAATACAGAGCATGTTAATATTTGCGATCCTTTCTTAGTATCCCAACTATCAACTGCGGGGTTTTGGGGCCTCCCAGCATATGGAGGTAGTGCTGTTGGGTGGACACTTACACCCTCTGGTGATGGAAAGGTGTTAGTAGCAGTCTCCTGTAGAGGTGGTGCTGTTGGTTGGACACTTACACCCTCTGGTGATAGAAAGGTGTAAGTAGCAGTCTTCTGTTGTAACTTTTCCCCTGATGGCTTTTTCTGCTCTAAACTTTCTTCCTCTGTCTGACTAGCTTGAGAGACCTTCTCTTTTAATTGAATCTTTTCCTCTGTCTGACTAACTTGAGAGACCTTCTCTTTTACTTGAATCAATATGTCTTCTCCTTCCTCTACCATTGTCTGAACTGAAGGCTTTGAACGAAGCAAACAAGATAGGAATGTCCACAATGGCAATGTGCCAACTGGCAGAGTCCCTGGGCTTTTCTTTTCTATTCTTTTTAAATTTTCACAATGATGGTTCCATTGTGATATATTTAACAACTCCTCCTTAAAAAGCCATGGGCTACATTTTTGTATTGTATCAATGTATGCCCTGACTGCTCTTGATTTTACTGGGATGCCTCCTTCCTCTAACAATTTACTTAACACTCTTTCAGTTTGTTTTTTACTAATTTCTGATCCCGTATTTCTACTATAATACAACCCAACAAGATGACGCCAAACAAAACTGAGACAGAATGAAATAAAAAGGGAACAACAAAAAGTCATTATAGCCTTTCTATCCTCCTGACATGTGCATCCATCCTTTCTCCCTATCTGTTCCTCAGACGTAAATAGTTTTTCCTCAGATGTGAGCGGTTTTTCTTCTGTCTCACTCATCTCCAGGGACAGGCAACTTAAAACAAAAGTGAAATAAAACAAAAGAAGAATCTTAAAATGGCTACCTATCCTCTCGCCCTGCCCTCATGGGCGAGCAGTTTACCTTATCACTTACCCTCAGTTGTTCCCCGTTCGGCCCACCAAATGCCACAGTCTGGCTGGGCACAATTCAGGAGCCACTTATTAAAAGAAACGAACTTTATTTTTAGAACACACACACACCACACCACACAGCTCCTCAGGAAAAACCCTCAGAGCCCAACTGCCAGCACCGGATTCCCACAAGCCTCTCAACCTCCCGCTCCTCCTGCTCTTGAGGCCGAGTGGCTGGGTCACATGGGCGGAGCCAAAAATGTCCCCCAATGAGCAGCTCCATGGTCTCAAAGGGCGGGGAAACAGCCCAATGAGCATCACTGCAGAGGAGTGAATCAGCTGGCAGCTGGAAGTTTGCTGGCAGCTGGAAGTTTACTGGGGCCTCTTTAGCTGTGGCTCTCAACAATCCAGAACACATAAGAACTATTACAACTGAACAAGAAAAGGACAGCTCAATTTTAAAATTGGCAAAGAATCTGAATGGACACTTGTTTAACAAAGATAAACAATGGCTAAAAAGTACATAAAGATATTCAATATCATTAGTTGTCAGGGAAATTCAAATCAAAACCACAATGCAATTCCACTTCATACCCATTAGAATGACTACTATAGAAAAATACCATGGCACGACGTTTGTAAAGATATGGAGAAATGGAATCTTCAAACATTGCTGATGGGAATGTAAAAATGGTAGTCACTTTATAAAACAGTCTGGCAGAGCTACTTATGGCCCATAAATTTCATTCCTAAGTATCTACACAAAAGAAAACATAAGTCAACTCAAAAACACAAATATTAATAGCAGCATGATCATAAGAACAACAAAGTGAAAGTCACCCAAATACACATCAACTGATAAATGGATAAACAAACTGCAATGTATCCATATAACAGAACACTATTTAACAATATAAAGAGAATTAAGTTCTGGTATGTGCTACCTCAAAAACAGGCTAAGAAGCCAGACACAAAGGGCCATATATTGAATGATTACATTTATATATCATGTCCAGAACAAATAAACCCACAAAAAGAGAAAGAAGATTCATATCTATATGGAGCAAGTGTGAGTAGAGAGTGACTGCTAAAGGGCATGGGTCTTCTTTGGATATGACAAAAGTGTTTCAGTATAGACTGCAGGATAGGCACACAACTGTGTGAATATACTAAAACTCAGTGAATTGCACTTTTAAAGAGTGACCTTGATGGTAATGTGAATTATATATCAATAAACCTGTTACTTTTTGAAAATGGCTGCACAGTCTTATAATAACACCTGTGCACAAGGGTCTGGTTTAATCACACTGCCTGTGACAGGATAAGGGGTCATAAAAACACACAATCTGTTCAAATGTGGAAATAATATATGCTCCTACCAATAAATCCCTATTGCAATCAACCATAAAACCAGATCCAAAGTAAAAAGAGAAGAGAAAAAAAAGAGCATGCAATTCACAATTACCTGGCAGGTTACAGAATGAAACTAACAAAGACTGTCTACCCAACATTCCAATCAAATGATCACTTACTCTGCCAGTCTAAACTAACCTTTATGCCTAATATAGGAAGAAACTCTTTCAAATGAAGAAACTCCAACCCATGTGATATGTAATAAAGTCTCTTTTTTTGGTGGGGGCAGGATTGTAGATGGACATTATTTCTTTCTTTCTTTCTTTCTTTCTTTCTTTCTTTCTTTCTTTCTTTCTTTCTTTCTTTCTTTCTTTCTTTCTTTCTTTCTTTTTCTTTCATGTTGATGATCAAGCCCAGTGCCTCACACATGCCAGGCAGGTGCGCTACCATTGAGCTATAATCTCAGACCTGTAATAAAGTCTTAATATCTATTTAAATGTAGTATAAAACTTTTAACAAATAAAGGTAAAAGGAAAAATAAAGCATAAAGCCTTCATTTTAATTACAATTTCTATTTAATCCTTCACTTTCCAGGAATATTTTAATGGGTTTTAGGGCACACAATTAAAAAAATTAACTCACCGGTAAAATGAAAGGCAGTGTGTAAACAAATTTCTGTATTGTCACAGAAAAGAGATTCAAAAACCTACAATTTCAATATTTTAGAAAATAAATAAGATTACATCATTAACCATAATAGGATGCCAGAAGTAAAAATCCAGGAAAACCTCATTAATTTGGCCCAATAATGAGGACTCAGAAATTTCAAGTTTGCCTTGATTTAATTTCAGACTATATATTAAGAAATAATTGCTAAGGGCTGGGGTTGTGGTTCAGCAGGACAGTGCTTGCCTGGCACATGTGGAGCTCTGGGTTCAATCCTCAGCACCACATACAAATCAATAAAAGAAAGGTATTGTGTCCAACTCCAATTAAAAAGTAAATATTTAAAAAGAGACAATTGCTAGGCAAATTAAAGTGCAAATAAATATTGCTAAAGGATTATTTAATCGATTTTAAAAGGTTCACATGCAAATGACTTCTGCAAAAATACTAATTAAAACTAGTTACATGCAGTCTTTAGAATCCTGTATTCCAATAGAAATAAAGTATATAAAATAGAGACAAAAATACTGCTTAAATCTATTAGATTATTAAGTTCCATCTCTCTGTTTACTTTGGCTGTGAATAACTGGTTTAGGAGTCAGAAAATCTTCACAGGCAGGTCCCAGACAAAAACTTATTCATTCTACTCAACGTCTGGCAATCTAATTCTCTGTTTTTATTTTAAAAAATGTGAACCATGCAATCTTTATTTGGGAGGGGCATTTACTTTATCCTTATTTTCAAACAACATATTATGAAAAATATTGCCATGTCTATACTGGGAAACATAAGCAGATCTTACACAAGATCTAGTAGCATACCTAGTTCAGATACTTACTCTGTCCCTAATGGAAAAAAAATGATTTAAAATACAGTACTTATGTGATTGTTAAAATTAAATATGTATTCCAAATACAAATTTGAAACAAAGTACCATCGAATGTTATGGCAGAAAGTGCAATACAGTTATTCACATCTAAATTTAAATGAAACAATGTTAGTCTTCTCTACATTAAAATGTACACTATTCTCTTTTGCATCTTTATCCTAATAATGACAATACACATCAACCACTGGGAGGTTGAGGCTGAGGCAGAAGCATCCTAAGTTCAAGGCCAGCCTTAGAAATTTAGTGAGGTTCTAAGCAACTTAGCAAGACCCTGTCTCAAAATTTAATAAATAAATAAATAAATAAATAAACAAAAGGGCTGGTGATATATTTCTTTGGTAAAGTGCCCCTAGATTCAATCCTCAGTACCAAAAAAATTAACAAATAAGTAAATAATGCTTTGGGTGTCTGTGGATGCCCACCAGGTAGGTAGGCACTCAGTGCTGAATGAAAACTGGTGAATAAATCACCAGTTAGACCATATGGTCCCAGTCTTGCGGTATTCAGTAAACAATGTTAATTGAAGTGTAAAGAAAAGCATACTCAGGAAAAGAATCTAGATGTACTTTATATACAGAAGAGAGTTTAATTTTTTTAAGCCAAAGAATAAACAGTAGGTCAATGACAAAGTTGTGAATCTGCTTCATGTGAGGCCATCCTTATATATAACTCTTATTTGATTGAAATAAAATCAAAAGCAAACATAACATGAAAAATTATATTTACATCAGGAAGTGATAAAATCTTTTGGATAGAAGAGATACACATAGGTTTACACATGAATGCACAATCACATATTTTACATAACTCAAAAACACTATATTATCACCCAATTATGAAATCATATTCTGTATGCTATTCAGTCATTGGTGTCCATGTTTGAAAATTGTTAAGAAATTTATTTTGAAAGTTACTTTAGGTTTTCCTTCAGGTGAATAAAACACAAAAGTACTGCTCTTTGCACAGGAAAACATTCTATATTCAAAACAATTATAGCTGGTTGATCAAGTTTTCAATTTTTTTAATATTTATTTTTTAGGTGTTGTGTGTGTGTGTGTGTGTGTGTGTGTGTGGACACAATATCTTTATTTTATTTTTATGTGGTGCTGAGGATTGAACCCAGTGCCTCATACATTCTAGGCTAGTGCACTACCACTTGAGCCACATCCCCAACCCTCAAGTTTTCAAATTTTAATAATGAGTTAAAATCAAGGCAAAAGACCTACAAACAACTCAATATATTTAAATATTTTCATCACATTTAATACCTATGAATATCTGACATGTAAGAATCACAAGTATTTTCTTAAGGAAGAGAATGCTTTATGTTAATAATAATATTGAATGAAGAAAATCTTTGAATAACCAAGGTTTCCTTCAATAGTTGGGTGCAGTGGAACACACCTATAATACAAGCCACTCAGGAGACTGAGGCAGGAGGATCACAAGTTCAAGGATAGCCTCAGCAACTTAGTGAGGCCCTGTCTCAAAATTAAAAATAAAAATAAAAGGTGATAGGGATCTAAGTTACTGTTGAAGTGCTCCTGGGTTCAATCCCCAGTACCAATAAAAAGCATGCTGTCTCAAAAATGTACTTTTTTTGTCCTATTGGATTAGCAAAGATTAAAAAGATTAACAAAACTTGGTGTGATCAAGGGTTTTGAAAATAGGATTCTCATGGACATTGAGGGGGATAGTTTTTACAGATAACAGTTTAGCCATATTTATCAATATTTAAAATGTATATAATCTTTGACCTGGCAGTTATACATCTAAGAAGATAAATGAGTAAGTATACTATCATGAAAATACCATTATTCACAAGAAGGAAAAACAAATAACAATCTAAATCATTATGAAATGAGTAGCTAGATAAAGTATGATGCCTCTAAATAATGGAAAACTAGGCAGCCAGGGCTGGGGTTGAAGCCCAGTCCTAGAGCACTTGCCTGGCACATGTGAAGAACAGGGTTTGATTCTCAGCACTGCATATATAAATATAGATGTATTGACAATTAAAAAAAATAATTAAAAAAACAAAATTAGGCTGCCAGTATAATGATTACCCATGATTATGCACATCAGTTTCAACTCACAAATATATATATATATATATATATATATATATATATATATATATATATAGAGAGAGAGAGAGAGAGAGAGAGAGAGAGAGCACATTAAAAGTGACCACATAGCTTCATATATATAGAGAGAATGCTATTTATTTAAAGTCTTATATATGCTTTCATATCCACCAATAAATTTCCAAAAATGAGTTAATGGTGGCCATTTCTTTGTGCAGGAGTTGAGGGCTTACTATGTTGTTTTATATGGATAAAAATTTTTCTAATTATTGTAATAAAAAATCACAACAAACTTTTAAGATAAATATGTGCATCCATATCACCAAAATTACTTCAAATCTTTTCAACTTCCTATTTAAGAGGAAAGAATTCATTGAATGTTGCAAGTAGATGTAATACAGGATCTCCTTCTCAGACCACACTTTAAAATGACATGATAATAGAAATTAAAATATTAGGGTCAAAGAGATACGGAAAGAAAAATGTCATTATTCAAACAGCCCACATTATTGGCATCCACCTTACCACCCACAGGTTCTATGAACTCAAATACTCCTAAAACAATATCCCTTTTACAACTTAAATAAGCAGACTTTAAAATAATAATAATTAGAAAATTTTTAAAATGTAAAATCATAAAACACTTACCACAGTAAAAATATTTAATTATTTTCCTGTCTTACAATCTTTCATAGCATCTTTATTAAGAACCTGAAAAAAAGAAAAAAAAAAGTTTGGAGAAGTTAAATGGATTCTAAATGTATACGTTTAATCTGATGTTTATTTCTTTTAGATTTCTGTTTTTTTTTTTTTTTTTTTTTGAACTAGAACAAAACAGTTCAAAAGTACTCATGGAAAAATAAGCAAGCAAGAATTCCCAGGAATATGAAAAGCAACAAGAGGAAACTAGTTTTAAAAGATATTAAAACTTTTATAAAACCAATAATGTGATACTGGTATATGAAGAAAAAGACTAATAGAATACAAATCTCAGAGACAACCCAATACATCCAAAAGTTAACAATACCATAAGAGTATTCAAAGAAGGGCTCTAAAATCAACAGGTGAAAATAACAGGCACCCAGAAAAAAAAAAAAGTTGAACCTATGCATCATTCTGAACACCAGAATAAATCCTAGTTTGAACATTAAAATGTAAAAGTGATACCATAAAAGTACTAAAAGAAACTATGGGCAATTTTTAAAAATCTTGGAGGTCTTTCAGTGACTTAAGCTGCAGATACCTGGGCTGGGGCTATAGCTCAATTGTAGAGTGCTTGCCTAGCACTTGTGAGGCATTGGGGTTGATCCTCAGCACCACATAGAAATAAAGAAAGATTTTAAAAAACATCAAGATACCATGATGAGTAATATAAACTGTAAAATTTAAATAAAAATGTAAGACTTCTGTATATCAAAATATGTAAAGGTAAATAAAAATAAGTGAAAAATCTGGGGAAAACTATAATTTATATCACACAGGGCTAATCTCTCCAATTTATAAATTTCTAGAAATTGGTAAGGGGAAAAAAGCAATCCAAAACAAAAATGTGAAAAAAAACAAAAAAACAAAAAAAAACAAAAAAAACACATGAACAGAGAGTTCACAAAAAAAAAAAAAAAAATACAACTAGTTTTTAAGCATAAGATGCTCAGCCTCATTAATAATGATAGCAATGCACATTAAACTACTCTATATTGATGATTCTCATCTATCAAACTGTTAATAAATTCAAGGGTTGTACACAGTACATTGGAAAGGCCCAAGAAAAATAGGAACTCTCTCATATACTGTGATCTACCTTCTTGTATCTGTGGTATTCAGACTAGATTCAACAATCATAGGTGAAAATATTTTAAAAAAATTGTCATGCTGAACACATACCAACTTTTCTGTTGTCATTAGTCCCTAAACAATACAGTGTAACAACTATTTACATGGCATTTATATTGTATTAGGTCTTCTAAGGAATCTAAAGATGATTTAAAAGTATGTGGAGAAAGTGCATAGGTTATATGCAAATACTATGCTTTTTATATAAGAGACTTAAGCAACCTTGAATTTCAGTACTCACAAAGGGGTCCGCAAACCAATCCTCCATGGATAACAAGGAGCAACTGTACTTGTAGGAGTTTAAAATGGTGCAACACCTATGGAAGGAAGCATTTAACTAAATTATAAATGCACTACCCACTGGCACAGTAATCCCACTTCTAATAATGTATCCCACAGTTGTACCTGCACATGTATAAAATAATTTGTATGCAAGCAGTTTCACCACAGTATGGTCTGTGATAAACCTAGAAACCACCCAAACACCCACCAGGGGGTGGCTGGTAGAGTAAACAAAGCACTTAATAGACACTGTTTAAACACAGCTGTCTTTTAAAAAAGTATTTTCTATAAATAAATATTATATTCTTTCTAAATAAATACTAATAGGAAAAGATCTCAAGAACATATAAAGAAAAAGCCATGGGACAGAATTACTTACATAGTATACTACATTATATAAAATAATATATTACACTGGCATTTCTCCTACTATAAAAGGAAACAATTGACATCTACAGGAAATAAATTAAAGGTGGTAATCTATGAAAGAGGGGTCAAGGGGGGGCCAAAGCAGTTGGAAATTAGATTTTCCCAAGCATGCCTTTGTCATTTTAACTTTTGAACCATAAGATCATGTTATCTACATTAAAAGAATTTTTAAACATTAAAAAGAATACTTACAGAAAGAAGAGAAAGAGACACCTAGAGATAAGACTTAAAACCAAGCTTTAAAGAGATTTTTTGCTCTGAAATTAGATGCTGAAAAGAAAACTTAGTGTGGTCATTGCAAAAAATAAATATGCTTTTTCCCCCTTCAGTCAAGTTAAAGGATATGATAATCTGTTTTTAAAAAGCTACTTGAAGGAGTAAGAAATTAGGAAAGAGGAGAAAAATGTACAATGAGGACACTCTAGTATAATGGTTCTCCAAGTATGGTCCCTGTACCAGCAGCATCAGCATCATGTGATAACTCGTGAAAATTAAAATTCTCAGGCTCCCAACCAGACTCCTGGATCAGAAACTTTGTACTAGTCCAGCAATCCTGGTAATACCTTCAGGTCTGAGAGTCACATATATTGTCTGGTGCCACCCACAGGTTCATGTACACCACCAGTCTGCATTTCAAACAAGCTCCAGGACCTAGGACCAGATTGGATAAGCAAAGCTGAAGTTCTCCTTGGGGAAAAGGGTATGTAACCTTCATATGGTTGAGTTTCCCATGAAACCTGTCCTCAGTATGATATGGAAAAAGTCCTTTTTCATCCCGTATGCTAGTAATTTGAGTTCTCTCTCTTCTTCTCTTCGCTAGAATGGCTAAGGGTCTGTCGATTTTGTTTATTTTTTCAAAGAACCAACTTTTAGTTTTGTCAATTTTTTCAATTGTTTCTTTTGTTTCAATTTCATTAATTTCAGCTCTGATTTTAAATATTTCTTGCCTTCTACTTCTTTTGCTGTTGTTTTGCTCTTCTTTTTCTAGGATTTTGAGGTGAAGTATGAGAATATTTATTTGTTGGTTTTTTCTTTTTTTAAGGAATGAACTCCAAGCAATGAATTTTCCTCTTAGAACTGCTTTCAATGTGTACCATAGATTCCGATATACAGAAGAAAATCAAAAATTATTTTGAATCTTTATACTCCAATAAATTAGAAGATAGTGAAGGCATCAATAAATTTCTTAAGTCATATGATCTGCCCAGATTGAGTCAGGAGGATATAGACAACCTAAACAGACCAATATCAATTGAGGAAATAGAAGAAACCATCAAAAGACTACTAACTAAGAAAAGCCCAGGACCGGATGGGTATACAGCAGAGTTTTACAAAACCTTTAAAGAGGAACTAATACCAATACTTTTCAAGCTACTTCAGGAAATAGAAAAAGAGGGAGAACTTCCAAATTCATTCTACGAGGCCAACATCACCCTGATACCTAAACCAGACAAAGACACTTCAAAGAAACAAAACTACAGACCAATATCTCTAATGAACCTAGATGCAAAAACCCTCAATAAAATTCTGGCAAATTGGATACAAAAACATATCAAAAAAATTGTGCACCATGATCAAGTAGGATTCATCCCTGGGATGCAATGCTGGTTCAATATACGGAAATCAATAAATGTTATTCACCACATCAATAGAATTAAAAATAAGAACCATATGATCATCTCGATAGATGCGGAAAAAGCATTTGACAAAGTACAGCATCCCATTATGTTCAAAACTCTAGAAAAACTAGGGATAACAGGAACATACCTCAATATTGTAAAAGCAATCTATGCTAAGCCTCAGGCTAGCATCATTCTGAGTGGAGAAAAATTGAAGGCATTCCCTCTAAAATCTGGAACAAGACAGGGATGCCCTCTCTCACCACTTCTGTTCAACATAGTTCTCGAAACACTGGCCAGAGCAATTAGACAGAAAAAAGAAATTAAAGGCATAAAAATAGGAAAAGAAGAACTTAAACTATCACTATTTGCAGATGACATGATTCTATTCCTAGCAGACCCAAAAGGGTCTACAAAGAAACTATTAGAGCTAATAAATGAATTCAGCAAAGTGGCAGGATATAAAATCAACATGCATAAATCAAAGGCATTCCAATATATCAGCGACAAATCCTCTGAAATGGAAATGAGGACAACCACTCCATTCACAATATCTTCAAACAAAATAAAATACTTGGGAATCAACCTAACAAAAGAGGTGAAAGACTTATACAATGAAAACTACAGAACCCTAAAGAGAGAAATAGAAGAAGATCTTAGAAGATGGAAAAATATACCCTATTCATGGATAGGCAGAACTAACATCATCAAAATGGCGATATTACCAAAAGTTCTCTATAGGTTTAATGCAATGCCAATCAAAATCCCAACGGCATTTCTCATAGAAATAGAGAAAGCAATCATGAAATTCATATGGAAAAATAAACGACCCAGAATAGCAAAAACAATGCTAAGCAGGAAGTGTGAATCAGGCGGTATAGCGATACCAGACTTCAAACTATACTACAGAGCAATAGTAACAAAAACAGCATGGTGCTCACGGTACCAAAACAGGCGGGTGGACCAATGGTACAAAATAGAGGACACAGAAACCAATCCACAAAACTACAACTATCTTATATTTGATAAAGGGTCTAAAAGCATGCAATGGAGGAAGGATAGCATCTTCAACAAATGGTGCTGGGAAAACTGGAAATCCATATGCAACCAAATGAAACTGAATCCCTTTCTCTCGCCATGCACAAAAGTTAATTCAAAATGGATCAAGGAGCTTGATATCAAATCAGAGACATGCCTTCTGATAGAAGAAAAAGTTGGCTACGATCTACATACTGTGGGGTCGGGCTCCAAATTCCTCAATAGGACACCCATAGCACAAAAGTTAATAACTAGAATCAACAAATGGGACTTACTCAAACTAAAAAGTTTTTTCTCAGCAAAAGAAACAATAAGAGAGGTAAATAGAGAGCCTACATCCTGGGAACAAATCTTTACTCCTCACACTTCAGATAGAGCCCTAATATCCAGAGTATACAAAGAACTCAAAAAATTAGACAATAAGAGAACAAACAACCCAATCAACAAATGGGGCAAGACCTGAACATACACTTCTCAGAGGAGGACATACAATCAATCACAAGTACATGAAAAAATGCTCACCATCTCTAGCAGTCAGAGAAATGCAAATCAAAACCACCCTAAGATACCATCACACTCCAGTTAGATTGGCATCCATTATGAAGTCAAACAACAACAAGTGCTGGCGAGGATGTGGGGAAAAGGGTACACTTGTACATTGCTGGTGGGACTGCAAATTGGTGCAGCCAATTTGGAAAGCAGTATGGAGATTTCTTGGAAAGCTGGGAATGGAGCCACCATTTGACCCAGCTATTCCCCTTCTTGGTCTATTCCCTAAAGACCTAAAAAGAGCATGCTACAGGGACACTGCTATATTGATGTTCATAGCAGCACAATTCACAATAGCAAGACTGTGGAACCAACCTAGATGCCCTTCAATAGATTAATGGATAAAAAAATGTGGCATTTATACACAATGGAGTATTACTCTGCATTAAAAAATGACAAAATCATAGAATTTACAGCAAAATGGATGGCATTAGAGCAGATTATGCTAAGTGAAGCTAGCCAATCCCTAAAAAACAAATGCCAAATGTCTTCTTTGATATAAGGAGAGTAACTAAGAACAGAGTAGGGTTGAAGAGCATGAGAAGAAGATTAACATTAAACAGGGATGAGAGGTGGGAGGGAATGGGAGAGAGAAGGGAAATTGCATGGAAATGGAAGGAGACCCTCAGAGTTATACAAAAGTACATACAAGAGGAAGTGAGGGGAAAGGGAAAAATAATACAAGGGGGACAAATGAATGTCAGTAGAGGGGGCAGAGAGAGAAGAGGGGAGGGGAGGGGAGAGGAGGGGGGATAGTAGAGGATAGGAAAGGCAGCAGAACACAACAGACACTAGTATGGCAATATGTAAATCAATGGATGTGTAACTGATGTGATTCTGCAATCTGTATATGGGGTAAAAATGGGAGCTCATAACCCACTTGAATCAAAGTGTGAAATATGATGTATCAAGAACTATGTAATGTTTTGAACAGCCAACAATAAAAAAAATTAAAAAAAAAAATAAAGAAAATGTCCTTATACAGGCTTCCTAGCCAAGAGATATCATGGAGCTAGTTTCCCACATCAACTGTGTACACAGAAAATAAATGTTTTCAAATACATTCTTATAAAACAATAACAACTATGAATCATCAAAATTCAACTTAAGGATGTCTCACTTGAAAAAAATTGTAAGTGAAAAAATTATAAGTGGACCTACAAACTTTCAGAAATAGGACAAAAAACAAAATACTCCATATTTCATAATTTCTGCTTGTGTTGTCTGAACAAGTTAACCTCAAATGCATTAAATGCCCACCATGTGCTCTCCATGGAAAAGCACCAAGAAGTTAGTTTCCCTCAAACCCTTTTCAAAAAATTGTCCTCATGTTGATGAACACTGGTCTTCCATTTGTTTTACATGAAGAGAAAGATCTCTATAGGAATCTTCTGAATAAAGAATTCTAGTTTGGCAGAGTGCAGCACACGTGCACAGATGGCGGGCAGCTTTGGAGTAGCAGCGGCAGCACGGGGCTTGGGAACTGAGCCCTCCTCCAGTCCTCCCCAGCCCCCAGCTGCCCCACCCCCCCAACCCGACCCCCCCCTCATTGTGCATGCCCATCTGTCCCCAGCCCTGTGGTCCAGCCCCAGGCCCTGCTACCACTGCTCCCTGCTGGAGTTGCCCTGCACCCTGCGCCCCCTGTGGCCCCTCATCTTCCTCTTCCCTGTGTGGCCTCCGGCTTTCTAGCCACCTGCCACCAACCTGCTGGCCACCATGTGGGTGGAACTGGAGGAGGCCCTGTTGCCCACAGGTGCCAAGGGCGGCATTGGGGGGAGGGGGCGCACGTGGGTGGCAGTGGGGGGGGCGCGGTGACAAGGCCCATGGTGACCCCTAGCTTAAGAGCAGCCACAAGAAGAACCAGCCAGGCAAGTACAGCCAGCTGGTGGCAGAGACTTCCGCATGCTGGGCGAGCAGTAGCTCCTCACTGGCATGCATCTAAGCGGAGGTGCCCCTGATTTCAATCCCTGGTGCTCACCCCCCACCCAAAAAAAAAAAAAAAAAAAAAAAAAGAGAAGGATATAGAAATGTGTATCTTATTTTAGAAAGTCACTTTTGAATAGTTTTTAGTGCTAAAAATTAACCAATGTGCTGACATTTTTGTATATTTTCTATTTCATTATCTCTGAGATGCCATCACCTTTAAGACACTTAGAACATTCTTATTCTATGTACCACTCAGAAGAAAAATTGCCATGTGGTTACAACATGCCAATTTTAAGATTCCATCCATTTCAGATGTGCATCTTAAAAATCAATGAAATGCCTTAATTATAAACCACAGAATTATATGGTAAATTATTTGTTTTTCTTCCAGTTAACTCTTATGTCTCTCAAATGTAAAACTCCATAAAGGCATGCATGTTTTATCCATTTGACAAAATATTCTCCATTCTTTGAAACTGGAACATTTTCAATATCTTTGTAACTCTTTATGTATTTAATTTACTTAGGAACATGTGAATATGAAAAAAAAAATAATGATTTTTAACAGTGTTTTTTTAACAGTACTGATGTCTTTTACTCTGGGACATTTTACTTGCTCAAAATAATAAAAATTAATTATTTTCAATTTGGCTGACTTTTCAGGTCAAGGGATTCAATATATTTCTAGACAATTGAAAATATATTCTCTTTCGAGAAGTCTTTATTTACATGTTTGTTTCCACAGCACCTTTCAATAGTAATAAGCAACAAACACCTTACACAATTTTTAAAAAGTCAAAATAAACATCCTCTTTAGAGTTAAACAAGTTGAAGAAAATTTGTTACACTGTAGCTAGCTTGAGCTAAGCTCTATTTTAATTTTTCTCTATCATAACTAGCACTGTTTCAAATGAAAAGATAATTTGTAATGAGGACTGGTATATGTACATCTATCTACATTTTCCCAGTTTGCTAATATTTACACCAGTAAGCAGAAAGGGTTATTTTACAAGTGATTACAGCTGGGCATGGTGCGGCTTGCTTGTTAATCCCCACAATTTGGGAGGCTGAAGCAGGAGGATTCCAAGTTTGAGACTACTTCGACAGCTTCAGAAGATCCTCTTTCAAGAAGGGGAGAAAGGGTTGGAACTCAGTGGTAGAGCGCCTCTGGGTTCAATCCCTAGTAAGTAACCCACCCCTCAAAGTGATGACATGAATGAATATTCTACTCAACTCAGACCTGCTATCATACACACTGCTGTCACTTCCCAACTCTGTTCTCACATCAAACTGCTAAAATATTACTAGTGTTTAGATATCAACATTTCTAATATGAATTCCCATTAAACACAGACAAATACAACCTTGCCTTCCAAGATTCTAGAATAATTGACAAAGATGTCACTAACCAAAATCATGTCCTTTTTTATATGTCAGACACTTCAGAAAAAATAATTTTCCCAGAAAGAAGTTGTTTGTCACTCTTTTCATGGATGGAATCTTTAAAATTAAGTAGATAATGGATATGTTTTAATAGTATTCTCAAAGAGGCAGAACAGTCCTTAAGGAAAATTTTTAGTTATCAAAGAGATTGGGGGACAATCAATATAGTGTTTGGGGGCATTTAGTGTTTGGGGGCAGGATCTAGTCTTCACACAATGCTTGAGTGGGATGGATCTGTATCATCAATATTCATCCTGGTCACAAGAATTTTGATATTAAAATGGTTTAATCAAGCCCACTTAAATGAGCATTACTTTAAGACACAATATTTAAAAGTTTTAAAAGGAAAACCTACCCCCCACCACTTGCCTCTAATTATGTAACACAAAGTAGTAAGGGGTGTTTCAGGAGAATAAGAAAACTGAAAATTAGTGCTAATTTCTCCACACTATACATTAACTCAAGATAAATTTAAATTATAATAATGAGTATACACAGACTAGCATATATGCTAACAGTATGAGATGGCACATAAATTTTACCCTAATGAATCTAAAAAATTCAATCTTATTAATATTTTACTTGTTATTAATAGCAACTGAAGGAGTTCATTATTATTCCTTCAAGTAGCATTACCTCAAAGCACAAGACACAAAGAATGTGCTCCAACATTGTGGGGAAAAAAAGGGATCCATGCAAGTACCATAGTATGACTTGTGGTAAGACTGAGGCAGCCTGTAATTGACCTTGGCATGTCATCCCTACTTCAATCTAGCCTCTCCTTTTTATTAGCATAAATAATTTTATCCCAACACTAAGTGTGTTCTCCCTAGTTTCCATCTTCATCTCCCTATTTGATTTTCTTGTTTGAACTATATCCTAATATTTTTTTCTTCAACCAACTCAAACTTCTTTAATAGTAACAGATTCAAGCACTCCAATGCATGTGTCTTCCTCCACAGCTGAAAGTTCTGGTTATAAGTGAGACAGCAATGCATGTCATATATTGTCTCCCTTTATTTCTCTTTTACATGTAAGTGAAAGTATTGCACCCACTTTCACGTATGTGTGTAGGCAGGTTCTGTTATTTAAGAACCTCATTGCTCAGTATCCAAGTGGGCTTGACAAAAGTTCAACACCAAGGAGAGGAGATTGGTTCTGTGGTTGATAACCAACTGTTCCAGACTGGAATCACCTGCTTCAACAGGAATCAAACTTGCCTTAGCCTGAGCAAGACTTCAGCTCCAGTATTCCACTTTTGTTGGGCTAGTGACCCCACCCCTGGAGTACAAAGGTCACTCTAATCCCACCTCTGTTCTCTCACACAGGGCCAAATGATAGTTTAGAGGTGGAAGACCTTCTGGGAATCAGACAAAAGGCATGGAAAAAGCCTGTACCAAGGAAATCACATACTATGCTGCATCTGATTTCAGAGGAGTCCCATACACACCCTTGGCAGCCCCACCAGGACTGAGGGGACCAGCTTTGAGCACCACTGGGAGAAGGACCAGAGGAAAGGAAGGGGTGCAGGGCCGTGGGTGTTGGAAACCCATCCCACCATATCCCAGCAGCGTGACTTTGGGCAGGGCGCTGTACCTCTCTGTGTAGCCCAAGAATTAGAGCACACAAGTTAAGTGACTGGCACAAAGCAAAGTGGTGCTGCCATGGCTAGAAACACCAACCCCACTGCCTTCAGAAACCGAGGTGGCCCTGGAGTTGCACAGAAGTGTGAGGACTGACTGGCCACGGGGACTGGTCTGACAGCCCGCAGCCCTGGCCACCCTGCCCGGGGCGGGTCCCAGAACAGTGTGGACCTGGGGGCACTGCTATAGCTGAGGGCACCCTGGGCTGCCTCTGAAGACACAGGCAAGCCAGCCGCCCCACTCCCTTAGCCTGTGCCTCAGTCTGTGCCACTCTCACCCTCCTTAGCCCCCAAGGGCTGCCTCTGCCTATGCTGCCACCCTCCGTTCACCTCTTGGCCACCGCAGCCACCCCTACCACTGCAGTGAGATCTCAGGAGACTTTGCTTCTTCCCACACTCCCTGTCCTCACTGCTGCCCACAGACCCGGTCTGGAACCAGCTTGGGGTGCTCCCCTTTACACTGCCCACCACGCCTAGAGGTCAGGACTAGCCATTGGAGACTTTCTATTTGTATCCATGCTCTGGAATCCCCTCCATCCACCCCTGTGACCACAAAGGATTAAAACCCAGGTGCTAGGTGTGCCTGCATTGGTCTCACCTGGTGAGCTGGGAGTTTGTGTGCTTGCAGCCAGATGGGGCCCTGGATCAGGTGGGCACAAAGTAGTAATCTTAGCAGTGAGAACTTTAATGACTCCCCTTGGGTCTTCACAACTGCCCTAAGAAGAAGGTATTACCCTCCTCCTTATTCCACAGAGGAAAAATTGGCATGGCAAGATTAAGCAATGGGCTCCAAGTCACACAGCTAGGAAGTGGCTAGAGCCCACTTTGAAATCTGGGGTCCTCTGGTGCCCAAACCAGCACCCTCCATGACAACCCCCAGGTTCTTTCCCTGCTTGCACCAAAGGTGCTGCCTCTTGGTCCCAGAGACATGTAAAAAGAGACATGCTTAGGAGGTCATTTGCTATAATACTCCTTGTCTCAATAAAATTGTTATAAATAAAATGTGTCAGCTTTATTACACAAAATTCCTAAAGTCTCCAATATACATGACGTCTGGGAGAAGACACATGGAACTTTTTCCAGGGGGAAATCTTAATAATTGTTTACAAAAAGAGGAGCTAACATTTTTTGAAGGCTTATATTCTTCCAGTCCTAGAGATGAAGAAACTAGCATAAGTATTCATAACATAAGTGTTAATCAGAATCTGTACCTAAGTTTGATCCTGTTCCACAGGATAGCATAGATTACTTCTTCTGGATCAGCTTCTGTAAAACCATGAGCCTCAAAGGGTCAGTTTACCCCGTTGTAGGGGTCTTCCTGGGCTAAGGCAGCTTACCTGATAGTTGACTTACAGTAACAGATGTGTCATTCCATGGTCAGTGGTCCCTGTGACTTTAAGCCTGTGGTGAAACAGCTTCACAGAAAAAAGCCCAGGGCAGACAGACCTGTTCATTTCACGGCTGGGAACAGAGGGAGAGAGGAAGAGAGGCCCATGTCTCACAATGTCTTTTGGAGGTGCAGCCCCAGTGACCTAAACACTCTACTAGGCACCGCCCCCTCAAGATCCCAGCCCCTTCCAATAGTGCTCAGCTGAGGGTCATCTTTATTCAATTCCTGGGCCTTTGGGGAAATCTCCAGGTCTATTGCAGGGGAAGAACAGGGAGGAAGACAGACATGGAGTCAAGCTGCTCTGACAAAGCTGGGAAAATAATATCAAATGGACAAAGCAAGAAAGACTGTGGGGAAGGGTGGAGAAGGGTGTGTTCCATGGTTACTTAAAGACTAAAAATTTTCTTTGCTATAGAAAAATTTAAACACATAAAAAAAAATGGTCAAATGAAACCCAAGTAACCATATACCCCTCAACAATGTCAACCCATGGCCAATTTTATTTTCTATGGATCCCCACCAGCTCTGATTATTTCATTTTTAAGTATTTCATTAAGTATTTCCAAAGGGAAAAAAAGCCATTTTTTTCTCTCATTGTATAAAACCACACCACTATGATTGCATCTAAAGACAACTTCCTAACATGTGGTAATATTTCAGGTTTGGAGCTTTGAGGAAAGGCCCCCAGAGAGATGCACATTTTAATAAAATCTGGGTGAAAAAACAAGGCAGCCATGGGGATAAACAGGATAACACAAAATTTATTTATTTTTGTTTGTGATATTTATTTGTTTGTTTATTTGGTGCTGGGGATTGAACCCAGGGCTCTTAACCACTGAGCCACATCTCCAGCATTTTTCATTTTTTGAGATAGGGCCTCACTCAGTTACTGAGGCTGGCCTTGAACTTGTGATCCTCTTGCCTAAGACTCCCAAGCTGCTAGAATTACAAGCATGCACCACTGTGCCTGGTGTTCATGATTTTTGAATCAATAAAAATATTTATGAGCTATAGGAAAAAAGTGGATTCCTCAAAATCAATTCTGATTTTTTTTCTGTAAAATAGTTCACTTATATAAAACTTTACCTAAGGAACAAACAAACAAATCTATGCTTTTGATGTACTGTGTGCCAAATTTTATTCTCCTTGTTCTTTAGATGACAGATGGTTGTAGCTAAAACTGCAAAGGAGTTTACATGCCTCAGATTTATAACATGAATACAGAATCCACTGGAGACTTAACCAAAGCAGGACAGGTTTGAGTCGCAATGAATCTTCTGTGCAGGATAGCAATATGTCCCCCAAAAGCCTGTTCCAAAGCTTCTGATTAAATCCTGAAGCCTGGTTCTTTCGTGATTTCCTTTTTAAAAATCCACTTAACCAAACTGTTCTTGAATCAATGGATCAAAATTCTCCTAAAAGCCATTGCATGACCTCATTCACTCTGAGAAGCATCTCTGAGCATCTTGTTCTTTCTCTGGCTGCAGATCAGCCAAGCACAGGAGCAGCATGAATCATACTCTGCTGGTATTTCTATCCATTGGCTGCAGTATGACACATGGCCAAGCCCTCCTCTGTCCATGCAAAATTTAAATCCCTTGAATCAGACTCAGTGCCACCTTTGTCCTTAAACCTCAAAGGCCCCAGTCCACATCTGTCTGCTAGAAATTATAAAGGCACATATGAGGGCATAGAAAGAATAAACTTTGTTGAAATAACATCCAGGGTGGTTGTGAAATAAATTCAGAAAAAATGAAGACATTCCCTGTTAAGCAGGACTCTGTCCTCAAGTCACCTTCTGGGCAAGATGTGGGCAGACAAAAGTTGGAGTTCTTACTGTTCCATTATAAGCTCAGGATTTAGATTTTCAATGACTATTTGTGCTGAAAAAATAATGTGACTTTCCAGTGTTTTGTATCCTGTGAGTGGCTCATGCAGGCTTTCAGAAATGGGAAGAAAGTGGGTCTATTTTCCAATCCACCCACATACACACTCCACTGCCTTGGCTAATTGCTCTGGAAACCCTCCTGCTCATTCCACATCTGCAATGTGGGACTTATGCAGGTTTGGATCTTAGGGTAGTTTTGAAGATCAAAGAACAGGCTGTGGGGATGAATGGGAGACACCTCATAACTGGAAGCCTTGTAAAACTAAGGTATGCCCAGGAACCATGGGGCTGCACTTTGGTGATAGATATTAGTATGCAGTGTGTGGCCCGATTGGCTTCTGGGGGAATTTAGCAGGGAACCTACTCTGCATTTAGCATGCATGTTCTGGTGCCAATGAACTCATAGATAAAGAAAGGGTCAAGGAAAATGATTAGGCCATGGTACACACCCAGACCACATGTCCTTAGCAAGGTTAACTTCTTTACACTGACTCCTTATTAGTAAATTTGAAGAATATGACCCATGTCATGGAACTTTCAGGAAGACTGAGAGGTATGGGTGGACAAAGCATCGAGCCCTGTGTCTGGCACACAGTAAGCCCTGTAAATTTTATCTGTGTTTTAGAAGACAATTTATTTTTTTTCCTCCATAGACAGTAATATCCTGATATTTTCTCTTTCTGCTTTTAGAAGAGTGGACTCACTCTGACCATCCATAACCCAGCTGTAACTGGAGCCACAGAGGTTCCTGAAAAAGAGTGACTGCAAGATGAACCTGGGAAATAAAGACAAGGAGGGGAGGCCATGGATAGGAGGCTCAGGAAAGGCAGTATTTTAATCACTCCCAAAGGCATGCATGTAAAGGGCCACTAAGAAATCACAGTGATGGAGTGCCTGCTGAGGAAAGGCCAGAAGGACCAGGACCAAAAACACAGGACTTGTTGTTATATATCCATTTCCCACTCTGCTCAGTGTTTTACCCTTGGCCAAGGAGGGCAGCATGACCAAGTAATTGCAGTCTTTTCCACTGAGTGAGCACTGTAAGGGTCACTGCCTTTGACTGACACTTGGCACAATCCATGTGATCTCTCTAGAGGAGATAGGTTCCAGAAGGGAAGACCATAGATTTTCCAGGAGTGGGAGCTAAAAAAGAGAAAGAGAAGGAATGAAGTGAGAAATATCAAGATAAAAAGACCAGATACTCTCAATTCCCTGTTCAGAAAAGAAATCTGGCCTCTGACCTGAGCACACAGGATAGAATGGAGCAATATCAGGTGAAGATTAGACAAATTTAGGCCAGTCTCTGAAAAATCACGTTAACTGTGTTAGCCAATAATCCATTCCTATAACAAAATACCTGAGATAATCAACTTACAAAGAGGAAAGATTTAGTTTAGCATAGAGTTTTGGAGGTTTTAGTCAGCTGTTGGTTGGACCTCTTGCTTTTAGCTCCCTAGCAGGGGGCATCACATAATGGCAGGAAAATGGCAGAGAAGATTCTTTCACCTCCTGGTTAATAACAAGGGAGAAAGACAGCAGGGCCCCACAGTCTTCTTTGGGGGTATACCCCATTGACCTAAAGCCTCTCATCAGGCACCAGCTTTCACAGACTCTACCCCCACCCCTCCAAGATCCCCCTACACTAGGATGAAGCTGTCAACACATGGGCCTTGGAGATACACTCAAGATCCAAACACAGCAATTGCAAATATTTCTTGAACCCTTCTGTGGCAGGCACACTGTGAGCTACATCCATGACCTTTTTCATTTAATCCTGACTGTACTACTGTGGTGTTAGCCACAGCAAAACCCCAGCCTGTGAACAGGAGAAAGAGCCAAAGGCAGCCATGTTCCTCAGTCATGGAGGTGATTCAGGTAGGATGGCCAAGCCCAGCACTGCCCACACAGAGCCTTCTGAACACATGAAAGACACAATTAGCACATAAGCACCCCATGAATCAAAAATGCAATGGACTTTGCACTGAAACCCAGAGCTTAATATTCACTTATTTTCAAACACAGAGTTTTATGGCCATCAAAATTGAGGAGGAGTGGAACCACTTCTTTTGGCACATGAACCAAGCACCAAGAGCTCTAGGATATCCTATTCTGAAAAAGAAAGTGAACCCCCTTGTGTCCAACAGAGACCCAATTGCAGGCACCACAATGAACACTTATTTATTTGATGACAACATCCACTTTCCCATTGCCTGCTGCTGGTTGACATGTGGTAAGAACAACAGTAGATGCCTGTGTTTATGTGAGTTTGGGCATTTGCTGCATGCGGGTGGGCATGTGTGCATGTAAACCTTTTGGTGGCTTTTCCAAACACAGCTAGAAACTGCACCAAATAACATCTCCAAGGAAGCATCTGAGCAAGGGCTTAGAAGGATCTGGTTATTGTGTCACATTCCTTTGATTCATTCTTTTCTTTTTGATTTCAAGTGTCAGTCTAATTAACCAACTAGTACAGCTCCAGAGAGCAGGTGATGTATTCTTCAAAAAAAAAAAAAAAACAAATCAGAGGATTTTGTAATCAGATGTGATTTCTTAATAGATGGAGGTGTAAGATGTCCAAAAGAAACACAGTGTGGGATATTCATACCCCTGCCCCTGTTAAATGAGATTGTTTACTGATAGATGGCAGTTTTCAAAAGCAACCCATTTCCATGCAATGGCACACATGTAAATGTTTGTTTATTATAAAATGTGTGTCTTTTGGGATTTTTTTTTTGCTTTGAGATTATTATCAACATCAACTATAATCAGTCACTTGTAGAAAAAGGTGGGAGGACCTAATTTATCTCTGATGACGCACAGTTGAGAAAATCCGTTCTGTTTAGAATTCAATGAAACTTCTTTATCAGTTTTCTGTGAGGCCAGAAAGGACTCCTGGGATAGAATTTAGAGGAAGACAGTATTTTTTTCCCTTAGCCCCCTTTTCTAAATACTTTAACTTTTAGAAATAACACTGGCTAGCCAATAGAAACACTTCTTTGATAAAGATTTAAGATTTAAGATAAAAAACAGCTGGGCAGATTTCTACATACACACACACACAAACACACACACACATACTCACACACAGAAACCACTTTTAACAACACAGAGAGTGTCATTTAAACCCAAACAGATGTGGTTTAATCTTGCTTTTTATCCTCTGGTAGATTTTCTTCAAAATGGCCACATATGCATAGACATGATGACTTTCAGATGTTGGGACCTAAATTATCTCTGTTAGAACAGCACCTAGGTCCATAGATCATGTACACCTTGGGCACCAAGCCTTGGATCAGAGACAGCAGGGTACCAGGTAGAATATATGCAGGACTTTTGTTTTGGTGCAGTAATCCAGTAAGAATCTAAAAAGGGAGTAAATAAGCAAGGGTGCCTACATCATGTCATTTTGAAAACAAGGAAGTCACACTTGTCCCCTCTGGTGTCAGTAAATCATGGCAGAGTCTCTGCTCCTCAAACTTGGAAATGCTCCTAAGACAAATTGTATCATGATGCTCTTATAGAACCATGCATAGGGGATTCCTATAGCTGTCTGTGTCCCTTCTCTTTATCATCAAGATTTCCCAATATTATGGCTGGAGAAGTAACCCCTGGAGCCAAATTCATTCAAAACACAAAATGTCATTGTTAGTCATCCTGTAGAGGGACCTGCTGAAACACACTGACTTTACTTTCAACCTCAAGGTGGTGAGAACAGCCACCTCAGGCCTTAGGAGTCAAAGACTCAGACAGATACAAACCTTGTAAGGTTCCCTTGTCCTTCTCCCTGCTTCCCTACTTGAATGACTCTCATGGTGAACCAGGAAAGCTGTAAGTGAAATGTGGTGGTCTTGTCTCCAAAGGTATCCTCAAGAAAGAGAACTCAGGGGGAAGAGGATGCTGGGTAACTAATACCTAGCACCATCAAAGGACCTGGGGGAAATCCATGGTCAGCCCTTTTCCAACTGTCTCTCACTTCTCCATGTCTCCTTCTTAGTCAGTGTCATTTCCTACATGGTCATAACCATTGAGAAGACTGAAGAAGCCAAATCCAGAGGAGAAGGAAAGAAAGTGCTAATGTTTGTTGTGTGGGATTGTGTGTGTGTTTACAAAGACATGCATATGTGTGTGGGTGGCATGTGGCAGTTGCGAATGAGGTGAATGAGGTAGATGGTGGTGGCCTTGGTGGATTTGTGATTAAGGACTGGGAAAGTGGTCAAATGGCCCCAGTCTAAACACAAAAGTGGAATCCAATTCATCAGTGGTCAGACACTTTCTAGAACTCTGCTGGCTCTCAAGCAACACACCATTGCTCTGTATTATGTCCTGCCCTGTGAGAAGCCTCCTCTGGGTAACTGTGTCATATGAGGCCATTGCTAGCCACAATCTAATCTACTGCAGTCATCTACCATCTACCATGTGAATGCTTATTATTTAAAAAAATGCACTTGTGTTTACATGGCTGGAGTCTCAGAGTCCTCCTCCTAACCCACTTGTGCTATCTGTCAGGATGTGTTTCCTGGTCTCTGAGGAAGCTGCCCCTTGTCAACCCCACTCTAAAAGAAAATAGGAGACTCCCACGGCCTGTGTTGTCCTGATTCCCATGACAGGGGTTTCCAGTGTGATGTTGCCTACCAAGCATGATGGCGGCTGCCAGAGGATGGGAAATGGGGACACTGGTTCCTTGATAGAGCAGTGGGGCAGTTCCTGCAGGCCATGAGGAAATCTAGCCACTCCTGGGGAAGCACTGGGGTGGAGACTGAGGCAGGGACAGAGTGGAGGACAGCACTGCCTTCCTCAGAGGATGCTTGGGTCCTGCACTCAGAGCATGGGGACTGAAGGACACAGTGCTTTTCTCTGGCTTTAGGAGCAGGAAAAGAAGACAGGGGAATGGCAGTGTGACTTCCGAGACTTGGAAGGCAGCTGAGTAAGGGTCAGAAAAGTCACGGACCAGAGGGCTACACTGCTGGGGTTTAGTTCTGGATCTTTAACTGTGTGCTAGAGACAGACCACCTTTGCTTTCCTTGCAGACCTGGTGCAAAACAGAAAGGTTGGATAGGAAGGCATAAAAGATTCTTCCAGCTGGGGAACAATCTGAGCAGGACAGTGTCCTGTCACTGCTATGACTCCACAAACATAAGCAATTTAACCATACATGGCAGAAAACAGAAAGGGTAGGGAAGGAGGAGAGGGACACACCAGGCAGAATGAGCACAAGTGAAGCCACATGGTCACTGGGCCTGACATCCATGAGAGCACATCAACCAAGGTGCCTTAGAAGACACAGACTGCGCATCTAACACGATGGGTCCCAGACCACATTTTGCCCAACTGAGAACCATTCTGATACTTAAACAGACCACAATAATCATGATAATGGCTTCAACTATTGTCACCACTTTTGGTTCATCTGTGTCCCTAACACAGGCCCACTAATCCATCTGTTACTCAACAGAAGAACAACCAGTCTCTTAATATGGAGGAACACTTGGGCTGGTATTAAAGAAAACTAGCAAGTGAGTCTTCACAGTAAGTTTTTCTTAAAGACTTTTCAAGCATGACTGATTTGGTTTTCTGTGGCTGTGACTGAATACCACAGATTGAGACTTTATAGAGAACAGTAGTTTATTTACCTCAGAGTTCCAGGGGACAGAAATTCCAAGGTGTGTAATCTGGTGCATCTCTGGCTGCAACACAACATGGCAGATGGCTTCCCAGGCAAGACAGGTGCTAGAGAGAGCTCACTCCAAGGCTAACCTATTAAAACATTAATTCAGGAATGGTTTCATCCACTCATACAGGAATGGATTAATCCATGCATGAGGGCTTTGTATCTCAAAAGCCATGCCTCTGAACACTGTGAAAATGGTCACCAAGTTCCCTATACATTAAACTTGGGGAACACATTGGAACCACAGCAATTTGTAATTCAAACTGTGTTTGCTGATCTTAGAAATACTGAGACTATACCCATGGAAAATGCCTTGTGTTGTGTGTGCATCTCTGCTGTAACCTGGGAGGCATCCTACAGAGGTAAGATTTGAGTGGAGTCACCAGTTCAATCTTTCCCTGGGAGTCTCATGACAGCAATACAAATAGCTAAATTGTCTGGAGCTCATTTATTTTTATTGCCCACTACTGCATGCTAGAAACTCTCCTGGGCTCCAGGTAGACAGCAACAAGTAAAATCAATCCAAGTCTCTGCTGCCATGGGGTTTCATCCTAGTAAAGGAGAGAGATGATAGATGCATGTCATGATGTCAGGTGTTCATGAGGCCTGTGGGTAGAAACTGAGCATGCCAGGGAAGTGAGAATGACAGAAGGAAAGTTGGGCATTATAGGGCATTCAGAGAGACCTCTGGTGAGGGCAAAGAGCAAAAGACTGAGTTCCAGGTCCAGGCAGGGAGAGCAGCAGATGGCACCTTCTATGGAGGAATACCCAGCAGCTCCAGTGTCTCTTATTTAATAAGAGGTGATGATCCAACTACATCCCAACATGGTATCTCTTCCCAGACCAAAGAGATGTGGGTGAGGAACAGCTGGGACCACTTAGGGCAAGCAGCTCTGCTTGCAACCCCACACATTAGGCCAGTCTCTTAATGCCAGTAACCAGCCTGGAGACTGCTCAGGGTGGCTGAGCTCTTCTGCTACTTGGGGCCAATGGAGTAAGAGCCAGATAAACTGACAAGACAGAGAGGACCTGCACAATTTTCTGGTGTTTTTTTTTTTTTTTTCCTTTGCTACACCAGAGCCTCACGACAAACAAAGAGATACTGGAGTGTGATTTTCAAACAGTGAAATTTTCAGTGAATTAATGCCCAGACCAGGGACTCTGCAAAAAGACATAGGGACTTTTGCCATAGATGACAGGGAGCTCAGTGACTGGAACTCCAGGCTGCTCTCCAGGGCACCAGAACCTGTGCTGTCCCACAAGGACTTTGTAAATGAGATTTCTGGGATTGGCACCACGTTTCACCAAGAGTGAAAGTGAAGGCTCTCCCTCTGAAGAGTAAACAGAGACATTTGAGGGCAGGGACTTAGCTCAGGTAGGACACTGGTCCAGTATTCCCAAGGCCCTGGATTCTGTCCCTAGCACCACTAACAAATTGATTAAAAAAAATAATAATAATAAAATAAAACTTAAAAATTGTCTTTAAATATAAAGTTTCTGATAAAGTTTGCAATGGCATTAAAGCCTCCAGGGGCAGCTTTAAATCTAGATGGTGGGCACAGAATTCTTCAGGATGAGGATGCCTCTTTTCCAGGCACTCTAGGCAACTCTGATCCAAGGTTTGGAGGGGCCAAGGGGACAAGATCACCAGGCAGCCACACCCTTTTCTCTCTCCCCCCTGCTCTGATGGATATGATGATGGGTGTTTTGGTTTTGATGTGAGGTGTCTCCCGAAAGCTCCAGGGTTAATACAGGTGAAAAAGGTAAATCAGTCAGCCAATTTCACAGTGGGCCCTGCCAGCCAGGCCAGCCCCTGCCTATGTGCCCAAGGTGCTGCCAATCCATGGCAGGGTAGCCTATTAGAAAACAGTCTCTGCTCTTATTGTCCATTATATTCTATCCTCCCCCTACAATTTATGTAAACACTGCAGTTCCTGAATATTTGTTTTGGGCAAGCAGGAGGGAAAAGAGGGTGGAGACCTAGGAAGTGCTACCTATGGCAAGAAAGAAGGAGGAGTTTGTGATCCAGAATTTTAGCTGCAGTGGGAGAAACGTCTGAATACACTTCCAGGGGAAAAGGAGTTATGGTGTGTGTGTGTGTGTTTTAAGTCATTGTGGGAGTGGAGCATCATAGTTTGTTCTTTCATTATTGATTTATATGTTTTGAAATACCTTTAAGTCTAGCATGTTCCTCAATCTCCACAAACCCTCTGTCCTGGAAAGAGACTTCATACATATTGTTATGTTTCAGATGTGAGTTGTCCAACTAAAGATCATGTTTTGAGACAATACAAAATGGTTTAGAGGGGATAGGATTGGATTATTAAAGTCTTAACACAATCAGTGAATTAATGCCCAGACAGGATTAACGGAGCTGTAACTGAAGGTGGGTATGGAGTGGCTAGAGGTGGTGGGTCATTAGTGGTGTATCTTTGGTATATATATAGATTCTATCTAGGAGTGGAATCTCTCTCTGTTTCTGATCCTCCTATGAGCTGCTTCCCTTAGTCACTCTTCCTCAACCATGTTCTGCTTTACCTTGAGCCCAAAGAATGGAATTGGTCATTTATGAATTGAGACCTCTGAAACTGTGAGTCCCCAAATAAACCTCTACTCCTCTAAAATTGTTCTTTCTGGTTTTTCAGTTACAGCAGTAAAAAAGATGATTAAAGCAAATAAATCTAAATATGCAAAAAAAAAAATAATAATTAGTTCTAGCAAGGGGAAGATGAGACTTAAACCTACCCAGAGGACAAGGCCTGCAGGTAGTACAGCTTAATTCTACAGAGACACCATGATGTCACAGTTGCTGTGGCCTGAGAAACTACTTCACTAGTCCCCCCCACCATAAATGAAAGGCACACTTTTCCCCTAAGATCTCAAAGAGCTGGTTCAGCTTACTCCACTGCTCTGCTTTGAAAGATGGAAGCAATTTCCATTCTTCAGGGGGAGCTTTGCATAAATGAGGTCCAACCTAAGGTTACCAAATATATCAGCTGCATCATTATGCAATATTTATTCATAAGGAAGATGCATTTTAAAAAGGGGAGGCTTAAAATATTGTTTTAAAAGTCAACCCTTGAGGTCAAATAGCTCTTAGAAACATTACTTATTCTTAACTATTAAGAATAGTTAAGGAGAGAAATGAAATAGCTAATGCAAATTGTCTCTCCTGTTCTCTCTCATTCATGTATAGATATAGTTTTATTTATATAAATATATTCAGATACATATATAAAATCAATCAATCAATCTATCTATCTATCTATCTATCTATCTGGCATACTATCAAGGAAGGCTAGAAAGCCCTTCTCTCTCCCAGAAAATACAAAACAGGGAGGACTGTAATGTGGAAACCCAGCTGCTTTCTGAGACTTTGATTCTCCTGCCAAGTTCCTTCTCTACCTCTTTCCAGGAATCTCATATTTTCATCAGTTTTTTCTCCTTCTTTTTTTCCATATATCTCTTCTTCTTTGCTTCCTAAGGACTGGCAATGTAGAATTCACTTTAGCTAGCACTTCTTAGTTATTGAATTACTGTTGTCATTATCTATCTGTCAGAGCATCTCTTTTTGAAAATGTCATAATTTTCTCTTTTGTCTACTTTTCCTAATCCTACTGCTTAACCTTCCCACCATTTGATTCCAATTAGTGTATTAGATGCATCCCCTGGCAATCTACCTTTACATGTTTACTTAAATAATTACACATGTTTTAAAAATAAACAGTGATTTGGGGGCATTTAATTTTCCATAGTTGGTGCTGTGTTTTGGGATCTCCTGTTCTTTTCCTCATTTTTGCCCAATGTGTTTCTGCAATCTATTTATGTGTCTTTATGCAAATTTAACTCATTGTGCTTGACTACTCATAGTGTATGACATGGGCTTTAATATGCTTGTTACATTTTATGCTTCATTCTTCCACTCATAGGTAGGTACTCTACAATGTTTAGCTGTACTGCAATAAACATCCTCTCACCTGGTTCTGTTTTGTTGTGCACCTGTTTTGAGTTCCACTATGGAATGACTGACAGGCCTTGCTGAAAGTAGGTTCTATAAATTCTTAGTTTTATTAACGTCCGCTGAATTGTTCTTTGGAATGGCTCTACAAGTGTAGATGCACCCAAGCTATTTTCATTTCTACCCTTTTCTTGTAGCATGCAAAATTATACAATATTTAAAGTTTTTCCCACATAATGTATGCAAAATGGATTGACTGAATTCAAATTGTAAATTGGAAACATTAGGTAGTAAATCCTTTTTGTAAGAATTATTTTCTGAGTTTGTGTTTCTGCTGTAAGATGTCCAGGCCAGTAAGTGGCATTCCTGTGCTCAGACTGCAACCCTCCCTATATCCACCCCTGTAACCATGACATCACTTCAAAATTGCTTCCACAAAAAGTAATGTGATTTCCTCTGATTGAAAGCTTCCTTTGATGGTAAGCTCAGCAGAAGTGACACAGTGTTAGTTCTAAGGTGAGGTTTTAGAGCAACAAGAGTTTCTGTCCCCCTTTTTTGCACTTCTGCCATTAGCAGGAGAAAAAACATGCCCTAGATAGAATATTGGGCTTTCTATTGCACTGATTTACCTTAACAAACCAAAAACCTCACCCACAAACCTTAAAGCAATACCAATTTACTCTTTACTGTTCTGCAGCTCCAAAATGGGTCATACTGGGCTAAAATCAGGGTGTCAGCAGGACTGTGATTCTTCTGGAGGCTCTAGGAGCATCAGTTTCTTTGTCTTCTGGGTCCCTTTTCTATCTTAAAAACCCACCACATCAAGTTAAATTTGCCTCATGCTGCTGTTTCTTCTATTTTTCCTTCTGTTGTCTCCCTGTTTTGCCTTCCATCTTCTACATTTAAGAACTTTCAAGATTATAATAAGGTCAGAATTTAAATAATCTTGTCTCAAAATTATTTAATTTTCCACCTTCATTTAATTGACAGCCTAATTCTCTTACGCTGTGTAACCTAACTTTTATGGGTTCTGAGAAATAGGATATGTACACTTCTGGGGGACCATTAATACCTACCACACATAACTCTTAAAAATGAGAGCATTGTTATTCTGTGGCACACGCCTGTAATCCAAGCAGCTTGGGAGGTGAGGCAGGAGGATTGCAAGTTCAAAGCCTATCTCAGCAAAAGCAAGATGCTAAGCAACTCACTGAGACTCTGTCTCTAAATATAAATGTATACAAAATGGGGCTGAGGATATGGCTTAGTGGCTGAGTGGCCCCAAGTTGAATCACTGGTACCTAAGGTGGGGGAAAAAAAACGAAAGCATTGTGGAGAAGTTTTCAATCTAAACCCTGACCTGGAGCCTTGTGCAGCAGAGATCAACATTTTAGCCCCAAGTGACCTGCAATAACATGACAAAACATAATATCTATTATCATATCACTGAAATATTGGAGTCCTTTGCTCTTGTGGCAATATGTGACTAAATCATCTACAGACAAACTCAGCATAAAATTTTAACCTGGTTTTGTAGAAGCCAAAAATTTTCTGATAATTTCTCATTATCTTTTCTGGGCTAAGAATGCACATTATTTTATCCTTTTCCATAGGATCTTAATTTATGAAATAATACCAGATTACTGTCAGTTCTTATCACTGCCATCTTTCTTTTTTTCTAGAGAAAGTATTGTGTACTGATTGAATTCTGATTCGACAATGAGTAGCACTCCAATAAAATTTTGAAGACAGAAAAGAATGAATAATGATTAATCTTTGAAGGTGGCTCCAAATATGGAAGTGAGCAAAGGAGAGATACTTTCATCATCCATCCAGTCATGAGATCCATTCTGTTCAGTATCTCAGGCTTCCCAACCTGTCCTTCCCTCAAACTCTTCCAATGGTTTTAAAGTTACTTTCCTGGTATAAAGCTATGGAATGCATGGAATGAAGTTTCTTCCTGACAAACTAGACAGAAAAAATGTCCACAGATATGAATTGAGGACATACTACCTTCCAATCAGTATGCATGGTGCTTTATGATTTATTTTCATCTCTACCCCTTTCAAATTGTGATTTCTATGTGGACCCACACATTTGACCACATTCTCTTCATTTCAAGAGACTAAGACAATATTTTTATGTTAATCTTATTATATCTAGTATTATGTTGACTTCAGTAATCTTTCAGTACATATGATTATTTATTACTTACATACCATCTATATGTTAAATGATTTATTAGAAGGGACCTTATGATAATACCTTCCAAATACTACTTAATATAGTCTTTCAGGCAAATGCAAAAACATTGCAATAACCCAGGTTCCAAATCCCATGAAAGAATAACCACTTTCTTAGTTCATGTGATAGTCATCTATGGGTTACAAGTAAATGATTTATAGAAATTTTAAAAAGCTTTATGAAATAAATTATGTAAAAATGTGGATGTGTAAATGATGTGATTCTGCAATCTGTATTTGGGGTAAAAATGGGAGTTCATAACCAACTTGAATCTAATGTATGAAATATGATATGTCAAGAGCTTTGTAATGTTTTGAACAACCAATAAAAAAAGTGAAAAAAAAAAACCAAATTAAAAAAATAAGTTAATATTGAATTCATTGAAGTTGATTTTGCTATATTTAAAAATAAAACAAATTGTAATATTTGTATTCAATTCTTGTGCATCATTATGACAATTCAAGTTTTGTTTCTTCACATTCATTGGCATTTATATTTATTGACGTTTGGCATTTGTTACTATGTTAACATTTGATTGTCATCTCTCATAAAGCAAGTGTATATGATGTACATGTTTGGCCAGCTCAATGATATATCTATTTCTATCATGTCCTCCATCATGTTTTACAAATAAAAATGCTATGATTTGGATTATGATTTTAAATGGTGATTCAAATGATGATCCCAACATACAAAACAATCAAATCCTTCTTTCACCAAACTCCAGTGAGCTTTTGGAAGGTTCCTGCCTTTTCAGATGATTATTGCATTTGTCTAAAATATATCTTTCTTTCTTCCCTTCCTTCCTTCCTTCTTTCCTTTATGACTTTTTTAATGTATTCAAATTTTTATTGGTGTATTAATATTATATATGAGAGTTGGATTCACTGTTACATTTTTATTTCTCTTTCCATTCACATGAACCACTTACTAGGCATAGCCTTTAGACTTTGGAATATCCTTGTCTGTAATTACCACCTGTTCCAATAAAAAGATTTTCATTTTCAAAGTTATTAATTATAGCAGACATATGTGGCAAGTGCATTTTTACTAGGGCTCCTACTTGTACTCCAATTTCATGTTCCTGTATTGGTGATTTTGTATGTGTGCCTTTCCCACCAACTTGCTTAATATTTTAGGTTCATAGTTTTCTAGGAATCTGGAATTTGATCTATTGCATTAACTTGCTTTCTAGTGACTGGCTGCTCTTTTATTTCATGACTTTTTGATTTGTCCCATGGCTTGTGTTGCCCTTGAGCTTCAATGTTCACATTCCTCACTGCCTTGCTTTGAGCACATGGCACTCTGCAGCCCAATTCTGTATGTTTTGGACTTATTCAAATTTATTTCTTTAATCTTCCTACCTTAAAGAGAGTGAATATAATAAAATGATTTCACACAAATAAACTTTAAAGTGACAAAAACCTTCAAATTTTAGCAGTTCATCATGTTCAAAGCACAAATTGAAGTTCTGAGTTTAATATGTAAAAACCTTGCACAATTAAAATATTTTCATGCTTCTGAATATTTTATGGTTTTGGTCCTAATTGGAAATGGATTCTATCTTTATTGGAAGAGGTGTATAAAATCAAATAACTGAATAAATTATGCTCTGGATATACAGCAGCCTTTTTCTAAATGTAATTCATGTTGTATTCACTGATACTAGGTGAATAAAACCAAGATTGTGTTTGCAAAATTTAAGAAATACTGAAGTTTATCAAAGTTAGACATTTTTTTTAATTTAGGTTTTCTCTGAAACACAGGGCTGTATAATATCCAGGGCCAGGAGCTAAAAGTGCTGACCTACATGATGCTAGACCTTAGAGAAGTTGGCAGCACCAAAGGAGCCCCATGCAACTGCTCTCTCATAGCTTCTGTGGTGGCTGTGTGCCACTCTGGCCCTGTGGCTCTGCACACTGGAAATGGACAATGGAAGGTGGATATGCAGCAAGCTTCCTCACTGTGTAAGTAGGAAGTGTGGGTAAGCCAAGTCTAGAAGGACCCAGTGGAAGCACTGAGGAAGAGGACAGCATGAATGCTAGTTCTGCCTCATTCTGACCAGATGGGACACATGTGGAAAATATGGTGGATGTGTGTGCTCTTGGGATTAGAGTGTGACAGACCTAAAAGTAACAATGCACAGCAAGGAGCCTGAGGAGACTAGTGCCAGCTCTTGGTTTCTATAAGCTTTCCCACTTCAAAGGAATGTGGCTTTTTAAATAAAGGAGTTCATCAGGAGATACCCTAATGGTTTTGGAGTGTCAGTGTACCTCAGTGTACATCAATGCTTAAAGAGAAAAGCAAATAGTAAGGAACCTTGCTTCCTGAAACACAGGAGACACCTGGACATGCTCCAAATGTCCGAAGTTGGAAAAATTAAGCAATTGAATAACAAATAGCCAAGTGTCTAAACAAACAGTCTTACATTCATTTTGGTGTAAACATATGTCTGAATGGATAGGCTAATGTGGAGTAAAGCCCCAACTCCCATGCCAGTGAATTCTCACATTGATGCTTTGCTTTCAAGGAAGGAAGTAGAACCCTTCACTCTTCCTGCCTGAGATACCAGTACTCAATGGAGAATAGACGAGTCACTTTCCTTGAAGGTGTGTGACAGATACCTCAGTCAGGTGATCAGGGCCAACATCAGAAGGGATTTCCCCTTAATTTTCTGTGTCCAGATCAGATGTGAACAGAATTGCACTTTGTATCTGGGTATTCCTTCTCCAGATCCATAATCCCAGTCTACTTCTGAGAAAAGCCAAAGCAGCAGCCATTGAGGATCTTTCTCCCAGACACCTGATCTCGATCCACCTGGAGAAACTGTGAAGTGGGGATCCTTGTTTATAAATGTGATAGTGGTTTTGTTGACTGTAAGAGGCCCACTATGCCAATATGAGAAAAAAAAAAAATAGGAAGAGAGAGAAGAAGGGAGAAAAGCTGAGTGGGGAGCCTGGGCATGGGGGAGTCCTCCCAGCCCTTCTGTGAGCCTGTCACTGTATAGAAAAAGAGCTGAGGCTAATTCAAAGCTTTTCACTGTTCTACAAACACCTAATAGAGACACAAGGGAAAAAGTCAGAAATACTAGCTTTCCACTGCCATTACCATCAGCAGGCTGATGCTTATTTTGCCTTCATTGGTCTCACACACATTCACATAATGTGTGTGAAGGGTGACACTTGTGTGGACTGCCTTGGTTGTATAGAGGCCCTGCTCCTCCCAAGTCTTGCACTTGTGAAGTTAAATCACACTGACCACACTGCTCAGCTCATTTTATACTGCCTCCAGTGACCACATCCCACTTGTCTCCAGGTCTCTGCCTCTGTGTTTGTCTGTGAGTGACATCTCAGACAACATTCTAATCCTGCAGTAACATTGAGGACTGTGAATTATTAGTGATTTAAAAAATCTGTGAGGTGACAGTTCAAATTAATCTTTCTTACTGGGTATTAACTTTTGCTATAACTAAATTTTCAATGACTACTTCTCTCTTTTCTAAAGATCAATCCATAAACATTTTTCAATCTATTTTTAATAACTGATCTTGTCAAATTTCCAGTTCTTCTTGGATCATTTTTATAGTGATAATTTTACCAGATAATTGCTTCAATTTTCCTATTTCCCTCCTAGAGTTATGCTCAATATTTGATTCTAATTATATTAACTCTTATATGTTTGATTGTGTATCTATGCTCTTAGGTTTGCCAATTTGTGGGCTGGAGGTGGAGCACTTGCCCAGCATGCCCAAGGAACTGGCTATGCCCCCAACAG